>NC_137846.1:9470000-10696180 GCF_948465745.1 Chenopodium album
TCATATAAGAGAGATGTTCTCACATGAGCCTCTCCCTATATATATATATGTATATATAAACTAAAACTTATATTTTCTACTCTCTATTTTTAGGGCTAACTTCACTTGTGAGGATCGAGTAAAAAGAAGCTAACAGCCTCTTTACAAACATTTAAGATGGACGAAGAAAATAACATAATGCGGTCTACAATCTACATGCATCAAACCAATAAAACCATCCAGTATTATAATCACATAAACAAGTAGAATTTTAACATACTCCCTCCGTCCCCACAAGTTTGACCTTTTTGGCCTAATTTTAGTCCCAAAATAATCGACCCAGTTGCAGTAAAATACCCACCAATTTACAACAATAATTATGCAAAATTAGCTTTCCATACAAAATTTTGTTTTGTTTTTTTTGTTTTTATGTATTTTTAATACTCTCTCTCTACTTTTTTTACAAACCCCATGTAAATTTATCTTTCCAATATACTTTAAAGTCTTTTTAAATTATTTAACTTTCTTAATACCCGCAAAATCAACCCAAAAGGGTCATTCTTTCAAAGACGGAGGGAGTAGTAGGTTCATACTTCATAGCATAGCATGTACTTAGAAATTTAGGATCAAGTTACTAAATACTTGTATGAGAATATAATTACCTTAGTACTCCCTCCATCCCCAAATGATAGTCCCTTATGGGCAAATTTTAGTCTCAAAATGTTCACCCCATTTGTTTTTTCCAACAACCATTAATATTAATTTTTTTTACCAAAATTCCCTCCAATTTGCAACAATATTTGTGCAAATTTAAATTTCCCATGTAAATTTTGTTTTCCCATGTACTTTTATTACTTTCTCTCTCTACTTTTTTGCATACCCAATGTCAAATTACCTTTTCAATGTACTTTTACTATTCTTATTTGTGTTTATTAATTCCTGTGAAAAATGCCCATAAGAAACTATTAATAGGGGACGGAGGGAGTAAGTTATTTCCAAACCCC
The DNA here is from genome assembly GCF_948465745.1 of Chenopodium album. Taxonomy (NCBI): domain Eukaryota; kingdom Viridiplantae; phylum Streptophyta; class Magnoliopsida; order Caryophyllales; family Amaranthaceae; genus Chenopodium; species Chenopodium album. Next base: position 9,470,984 of record NC_137846.1, read on the forward strand.
TATAACTAATTAAGAAGATATGATCAATTTCATCAAAAATTATTAGTAAGAGTAACCAGAACGAGTTACTTCAATTATTATAGCTTTTATATCCTTCAATTCCTTCTCAAGCTTTTCAACTTGACGCCGGAGAGGCTAAAGACTATTCCCTATGGCAGGCAAAAAACGACCCTCATTCGACGACAGTCCTCCAAAATCATTACGCGGTTTTTTGCTACTGGGTACATCTTGAGAGACAGCACCATCACCGTCCTTCAAAATCAAATCGAAATCAACAATTCTCGAATCCACATTCTTTTTTAAAGAACGCGCGCATAATTTCTTCATCAGTTTACAACATTCTTCCTCGTCTTCATATTGGACCATCACATTTCCCTCACTCGTGTCAAAATCGCTAACTTTCCCGAGACTCTCAAACAAGTTCCGAATTGACAATTATCATCAACCCATTCACTCTACAAGCCCTTGAGAACAATCGTAAGTCTCGAATATGGCCGGATGAACCGAAAAGGATCCTCACTCTGTTTAAGGAAAGTCATACACATTTGAGCCCCGCCATCCATAGTCTTAAAATTACAAGAACTCAGCTCCTTGAGAACAAATTCCCCTGGGTTAGTAGAATTTTTCATCCCAACTATGACTGTCGAATCGATGCTCCATAAAACTCAAGACGCAAACAATAAAGAAGCTGGGATCTCCATATACTTGTTGTCTAAAATACCTTGTCTGATCCCATTTTTCCTCGTAACCATGACTCGCAACCCGCATCGATGATTGGAGGTCGAAATCTTGCATTAAAATAGATTCGTATGAATAATCATAATCAAGTATTTCAATCACCGAGGATAAGATCATATGTCTAATTGTAACAGGGTTGTAATAGACGTTTCCATCTGCTGGGACAAGATTAAAATCGATTCTCATGCGAGGGATTAGCACAAGATCTGTATCTAGGTTAGGGTTTGAAGTTGCCATTGAGTTCGTTGGATGTTTTGGAATTAGAGCAAGAAGGGCGGTTGTTGTTTGATTGAATACTATACTAGGGTTTAACCTAACATAGTATTATATGCACATAATATACTTCCTTCTGTTACCTATACAAGCTAGGAGACACACATGTGCAATATTATAATCTAGATGGCTCGATTTTTGTTTTCCTGAAATATTATCATGGTAGTTCTAACTTTTTTTAAAAAAATATCCCTTTCACTTTATATATTACTATAGGCAGACCCGTCTAAGGCCTTGTGCAAACAGCCCCACTGCACAGGGCCCCGCAACTAAGAGGGCCTCAAATTGCAAAGTCATTAACAAAAAGTACTACCTCCGGTTTGAATTACTTGCAACTTTGGGAGGGTTTTCGGAGGCTGAGGTAAAACTTTTAAGGGATGTTAATGATTTGTAAGGGTATGTAATTAGGAGAGATAAATTGGAGGGAAATGAAGTGGTCCCATTTTGACTTTAAGTACCCACATGTGATTTTAGTTTTTAAGTGGGAAATTCCACCTTTTTTCTGACTTTTTTAAACAAGTGAGAAATTTTCCCCCCACTTTGTTTCCCTCCTTAATTTTCACCAAATTTCAAATCTGAAACCAAATTCCCCTAAATTTTTCACTCACTTAAAATTAATTTAAAAAGTGATAATAAAAAAAGTTAAATTACCTTTTCTAATTTTGATATATTTATTTTTAGTTAAAAAAAATGAAATTGAAAGCAAAAAACGTAATTACAAGCATACTCTTAATTTCTACTTCTTCAAGTTTTTAAATTTTAATAATAACTATGGAGTACATAATTTTGTCAATTAATGTATTTTAAAATAAAAATATATAAGATTATAAAATTTTGATGTGTTAGTTGAAGTTAATTATTGATATGATTTTTCTTTTCAAAAATATATATATACTTCGCATAATTAAATCGAATATAACAAGATTTTACATATCTATATTTTCATAATTTATCAGAAAAAACGGAGAGGTATATGATTACTAGAAAAGTTGAAGAAATTTTATTAAAGGTACTATATACACCCAGGTTAGGGCATTATTCCATCTATATCTAGTATCTAACCATAAATCTACAGGAATATTGAAAAAAAATAACATAATCAATTAATCAGTCAAATTTTGCCAGCTTTGGTTTATTTTTTTATTTTAAGAGAATGACTTAATAATACTTGAGATTTGAGAACACGTATAATATATACGACTAGTCAAGTAGTCAACTTAGAAGTACAACTGTACAAAAGGCCAGTTCTTCTAGTCTAGTGACTAAACTAATAAATAGCTCTAATACTAATATAATTAAGGTAATGATAATGAAAAGGAAAGTCAGATAAAAATAGAAATTAAAGAAGATATATATTAATAATGTATATTAGGACTATTATTGAGCAACTAATTAAGCCGAGGATTATACAATAATCAAGGGAGCTAAGGTTAATATTCATGGGAGAGGGCAAAGTTGTGGTGTTCATTGTTGTAGGATTCCTAGGTTTGGCAGCTGCTGCCCTTGCTTTTGCTGCTGAAGCCACTAAGATTAAGGTAATATATTTGTCTAATTTAATGAATTTCTTTTCATTATTATTCTTCAACAATTAACTAGCTTGTTAATAGATTATATTATATGTGTATAAGAAAAGAATTTGCGAGTTTATTAAGAGATAATAATAATAGTTGAACTTTTAAGTGACGATATATATATATATATATATATATATATATATATATATATATATATATATATATATATATATATATATATATATATATATATATATATATATATATATGACTCTTTGTGTTTACTATACCATCACATTATTAGTTTGTGATGAAGAGAATTGAACAAAAGAAATTAAGCATAAATTTATTTTAAAATGAAGAAAAATAAAATAAACAATCCACTTAGCTTACTCATAGTAAATATGAAAAACACAACAAAATTCAGATTAGTCAGAATGTAATAAACTATGATCTTGTTTTGAATTATATTATGATTTTGTTCATGTTGATGATTATTAGGTATCAGATATTAATATAACGGAATTCAATACATGTGAATACCCAAGCTCTCCAGCAAACATACTTGGATACACAGCAGCTTTGCTAACATTTATCACTCAGATCACCATTAGTATTGTAGCTCGTTGTGCTTGTTTGCCTAGCGATTCCAACCATCAATCTCCTGGAGTAACCATTGCTTTCATATTATCCTGGTAATCCTCTAAATTAAAGATATTTACCAGGTATCATTTGTACAAATTTGGAATTAATCAATCTTACTCTTCGTATTAAATAAAAATTAATTAGTACTTCGCATAAATCAAAGATACAATATGTAGCGCAAATGTCCATATCTATGCTTAATCTTTAAAGTTATTATCATTACTAATGCGTGTCGGCCCACTAATTTTAAAACTAATAAGAGGGTTCACTGGCATGTCATGTGCAAGGGCTCCTTTCTTTAATAATTAGCACGAAACAACTATTTTATTATCCGTTTTAGACACAACCTATTTGAGCACGAGGCATGCTAGCACGACACATGGGCCTACACAGCTCGGTCCATTTCTAGCTCGATTTCCATCTTTAAAGCTTAGAGTGGAGGGAAGTTAATTGGTATGAACAAAATGAGTATTCCCTAAGGTCTTATAATTTGTTATGTACACCCAACTAACATAAGGTTAGCTTTTGCTCTTCATTTGATGATAAAATGAAAAACAATCATCATAATAAGAACAAAGACTCATGAGTGTACGGTACACCTGGGTGTATATAACAACCTCTCCTAAAATCTAGATACCGAATTCAAATACCCTAGGACATAAGAGTTATTTGCTTTATTGAATTGATGCCAACTTGGTTTCTTGTTAATTTGTCATTTGTGACAGGGTTGGTTCTATTATAGGAATTGGTCTCCTAGTATATGCTGCTAATCTTAGCACTCGTCAAGAGTTTCTCGGGTCAATAGGACTTTGCTACACCGTAAATACTGGATTATTTGCTTCTGGTGGCGTTCTAGCACTTCTTGCTTGTATCCTTGGCATGTCTTCCTCCTACAGCTTCTCGACCAATCGCCGTTCATCAACTCCAGTTCCATATCATGGTGGCATTGGCATGGCTAATTCTCAGTTTGCTGGTGATGCCTCTACATACTCCAACCTCAACCCTAAGCAACAACAATATGTTTGAATTATTTTATACTTGCAACTAGTTTCTTTGTGGAGCTTGAGATCAATAGAGTGCTTTTAACTTAGGATTGAAATTTGCATAATTTGTAAATTTGGGGGAAAAAAATTGTAAATGCATTGAATTGTAAAAACAAAAGTTGCTTAACTCTATCAAGTTGTTTGATGTCAGTCTCACTCGGAGGGATTACAACGACACAAGATTGATTTTATGCTCTATCAATTATTACAACTTGGAAAAACTAAGTAGCTATGCTTGCCTAAACATTGTTATCAATAGATTTCAATAATAATTGTTCCTTTGTACAATCGATCCAATAAAAATATTAGAGATTTGAATTCTAAAACGAGTATTTGGGAAAATAATGACAATCATATTCAAAGCTAATACATAAAAAATACGTTATGCATCTTCAATTAGTTCTTCTAAATTCGCTTGTATACAGTACATGACATGTATATCTATAGAACTCCTAGTTCTTCTAAATTCGCTTGTTTGCACTCCATATTTCCCAACATCCTCCTTCGATAACCTTAACGTGAATCTCTCCCAACTCTTCATCTCCACCACCGGTTCAACAATTATGGCGACATGTCCGGTTGAATTCCACCTCTTATGCTTCCCAAATAGCCCCTCCTCGACGTCCCTCTTCGGCCACACCTCGAAGACATTATGATTTCCCCCCTCGCATCCCAACTCATCAACCCCTCCCACATCCACCAAAGTCAACTCACTAGGTTCCGGCACAAGATACGCCGGCAAAGAGGACATGAAGTGTAAGAATTCCAAAAAAAGCTTCTAAGTACTCGAAAATCAGAACAATGAGAAGCAGAGTAAAGGAAAAAGGACGGATTTCATTGATGATTTTAGAGAGAGAAAATTCTTACAATGTAGAGAGAGAGAGAGAGAGAAATCTAGAATGAATTGAATTAAAGAAAATACAACTTGCATAGCTATTAAAACCAGCTAGCTCTCATTATTACCGGAGAATTGATGAGCTGTCAATTCTGTAACAACCTCTAACCAACTATCTGACGTGGCACAAGTTGTTATAACAACTTGAGCTGAGGTGTATTACTTAACACTCCCTGTAGGGAATATTTCAAGCCATCCCACACTTGAGCCCCACTGTGATCATACACTTAAGTATGGTGGCATCCAAAAGGAAGGAAGCTAGAGCAAAAGAGTCGCCAACAAGTTTTAGGAACTTGTAAACCGTTCACAGGGTGAAGGTTACACCCCTTAACGATCCATGAGATCGTCAACTCCAATAGGTCTGGAACCAAGACTGGTGTTCGGGGATGAAGGTATAAATCCAACCTAAAAGAGATTGAACCTGCCCTAAAAATAGGCCTCTACTTTATTCTACTCGTATTCATATGCGCTTTCTGACTAACATGCAATCAATAGGTTAACCCTAAACCTGTTTAATCTATGTTGGTTGAACTTAATGCACAGATAAATCTATTATTGGCGATCACTTGAATTATAATCAAATTAGCCTAAACAAGATTATTAATTATCTTATTAAGCGTGATTACAAGTACAAATTCCCTTTAAACATACAAGAAAGGGCGTGATCAAGCAATAACAATAAATAAGCGTCAAGCAACATACACTACTAAAATTCGGCTAAATTGCGACCGTTTTTCTACGACCGTCTGAAAAACGGTCGCAAATTATGAAATTTGCGACCGTTTTTCTATGCGGTCGCAATATTACGACTGCTTTGACAACGGTCGCTAATTTGCGACCGTATTGCGACCGTTTTTAGCTTTTTAGACGGTCGCTAGCATGTTTGAACAATTAAAAATAAGTCTAAATTAAATTAAATCGTTTGCGACCGTGAAAGACGGTCGTAATTGTCATAATCTGCGACCGTCAAAGAGACGGTCGTAAAAGTCATAATCTGCGACCGTCAAAGACGGTCGTAAATGTCATAATCTGCGACCGTCTAAGAGACGGTCGTAAATATCATAATCTGCGACCGTCAAAGAGACGGTCGTAAATGTCATAATCTGCGACCGCCTCTAAAACGGTCGCAGATTTCTAATTTTGCGACCGTTTTAACGGTCGCAATTGTTTTTTTTTTTATTTTTAAATAGGGTATAAAAGGGATTCCAACTCACACTAACCCTAATTTTTTTACACAGCCGCTGCTCTTCCTTCATTTTCCTTATCTCTTCTCTTTCCTTCTCTTCCTTCCCACGTTCCTCCTCTTTCACTCTCATCTCCTATTTTCTGACTTTCATTGCCGAGAAACCAAACAAAGCAACTAAATTTCCTCCTATTCTCCCTCCCGTATTCTTTCCTCTTCTCCTTTTCGTTCTTTTTCCTTAGGATTTTCGCTCCATCTCTGTTTCTTTGTTTCTTCTTCATCTTATCTTTTTCTTAGGATTTCTGTCAACTAATGAAGTGTGGTGTTGTATTCTCGTCAAAGTTTGGTATTAATGGTCGAATTCGACCATAAAAATTTGACCATTAAATAGTTTTTATGGTCGAATTTGACCATATAAACCTAAAGAGGAAGAAGTTTTGTGAGAGGTATGTGTTTTTTCTCTGAATTTTTATTATATTTTTGTTTATTTTTAATTTTTGTTGTTTTATTTTGTTCTCTTATTTCCATGATTGTTCAATTTTTTTTCCGATTTTTGTTTGTGTTTTTGTTTGAGTTTTGGTTCGATTTTTGTGTGATTTTCGACTTTTGGTTTGAATTTTTGTTGATTTTGTTCGAATAGTGGTTCGATTTTTGTCGAAATTGTGTGATTGTTCGAATTTTTGTGGGTTTTTTTGAGTTGAATTTTTGAAATATTGCTTAGTGTTTGTGGGTTTGATTTGTGTTCGTATTTTTTGTTGATTTTTTGTTTAATTTTTGTGCATTTTATTTGTGGCTTAAATTGTTTTGAGTAATTTATGTTGCTTTTTTTTATTTCCGATTTTTTGTTTGATTTTTGTAAATTTGTTCGAAATTATATGGGTTGTTTTTGTTGGTTTAATCGGATGTTTGTTAGTTAAATTTCTGGGTTAATTTTTTTTGATAAATTTATGTTTTTCTGGGTTAAGGGTGGGTGTGGTGGTGAATATTGGTGGTTGAAGGTGGGCGGCTAGTGGTTGTTTAGGGTGGGCAGTGGTGGTGGTTTGGGTGGGATCTAGTTTCGGTGGATCTGGGTCAAGGGTGGGTGGGTGATGGGACTGTTTTCTCTCTTTTTTTTTAAAAAACTTTTTGCGACCGCTTATGACGGTCGCTAATTTCAAGATCTGCGACCGTTTCATAAAGCGGTCGCAATTATTAATATCTGCGACCGTTTTATTAACGGTCGTTGAAAATAGTAAAAACGGTCGCAAAAAATCTGCGACCGTCAAACGGTCGTAATTTTGTTTTTTTGCGACCAGGAGAATAACCACCGTCATGTTACGACCGTTAACGGTCGCAATTATATTTTGCGACCGTTTTTGCTAGTTTCTACGACCATTTGAGGCGGTCGCAATTTGGCCGAATTTTAGTAGTGATAATAATCATCATAATAATAATCATATCAACGCTAAAGCATAATAATAGCAAGATCCTAGGCATGATACTAACAAGATTAATAACAAATCCTGGCATGCCACTAAGCAATAAAGATCAAAGCTTTAGCCCTAGCATGATACTAACATGATATTGATATGATATTAGAAAGCATAGGAAGCACTCTAAACATGATACTAGAAAGCAATAATAACATCCTAACATGATACTAGGAATTAAACAAATTTAAACATGCTTTCTACAAGGATAGAGCAATAAGATCACATACTTTGATGCCTCGTACCTCTTTCTAATAACAAAATACACGCGTTAGTAACTTCAAGGAAAATATAAAACAATTAAATTAAATAATTAAAATAGAGATTAGGGACCAAACCCTCAGAAATTATAACCTTTCACGTCTAGGGCGAAGGCAACTTCGAACTTAGCTAGGTGTTTCTAGATCTCGTGTATACGGAATTGTGTTTGTGAAAAGCTAGAGAGATGAGAGCTTAGAGAGAATTTAGAGAATAGATTGATTGTAAAGAATTGATTGTTGATGATTGTGGACGATTAAAAACGGAGGTTCAGAACCCTATTTATAAGAAAACAGTCTGGAAATAGGTAGAATTTGATAAGGAATAAAACTCCACGTTGTCGCCGCAAAACCAAACTTGTCGCTTGGCGACAAGGCTTGTCACGTGGCGACAGGCCTGTCGTTTGGCGACAGCCTGGATTCCTACGCGCTTTCAAACACAGAGTCCACTTATGACTTGTAAATTCCGTATGAAAACTGAAATCGTATTTTTATAAAATAATATTTTATTCCAAGTAAAACAAATATAATTATTAATTCTAATTCTATTAGGACTTAAGAGAACCTTCGAGAGAATTCTAGAAGACTATAATTAATTCTAATAACTTTAGGAATAATAATTAATATTGGGCCCTCTCCTAGATCATCGAGTCGCATGTAAAGACCAAACCGGGCCCAGTTTAGTATTTTGGCCATAACTTCCTCATTATTCATCGGAATTGGGCTTATAATATATCTTTGGAAAGCTCTTTGCAAGCCCCATCCAACTACACTATTATTGGACCCTTGTCGTGGACCAAACTTAACTGGATTGGCTGTTTTTATAAAATAGAGTTGTTTTCGAAAACAGAAAGAAAGAATTTTTTAATAAAAACCAACCGCAACACCTGACCTTTCACACTTTCACTTTATTCGATTATCATTCGACGCAAAAGGTATTTATCACTGGGTTTGGTTTTGGGGAGACACAAATGGGTGTCTACAGAAGCCCCCACTTTGACTGAGTTTGGAGAAACGCATGTTTCGAAAACAAAAGTCAAAGTAGCGATAGGGACGGAGAATGATTCAGAACATTCTGCGATCCTAAATCACTCTTGTAACGCTAATACCTGCAAACTAGCGTTAGTTAAACAGATAAAAGAGTTAAGAAACGCGTATCTTGTACCATCGAGCACATGTCTCTGGAGTAACCGATTTGTTGCTGCATTTGCTGTTGTGACAACCTTCCACAAGCTAGGGAATGCCATCCTGCTGTTTTTGATGTTCACTCGTCTCTGAACAAAGAGCTTTTTTGATATGTCCACGCGTATCTGAACAATGGAGCTTTGACGATCTTCCTCAAGCTAGGGGATACTGCCTGAAGACTGCTACGCCTGTAACTGCCTCCAATTTCCGCTGTGATAGTCTTCTGCAAGCTAGAGAATACTATCAAAGATTGCTTCGCTTGAAACGATCTTCTACCACCTTGTGACCATCTTCTGCAAGCCAGGGAACATGATCAAAGATTGCTTCGCCTGAAGCCATCCTTAGTTGTTGCGATAATATTCTGAAGAAAACTACCGAAGATCAACGCCTGTCGATCCTTAATGCTGCTTGAATTTATTTGTTGATGCTTTGGGTGATAAGAATCCTCTTTTCTTCGGGGACAGTTGTCAACACGACTCTTGTATGATGTATGACAATCCGATTTAGGGAAAGTTGTCAATGCCACATAACAATCCATCCTTGGAAATGTTGCTATGATGAAGCGACAATCCGTATCTCGGTAAATTTGCCAAAATCCAATTTTGGGAAAAGTTGCCAATGCTTCGTAACAATCTGTCATAAGAACTTTGCTACGATCGACAATCCACATCTTGGAATATAACTTTGAAAGCAATCCACCTTGGAAATTTGCCAACGCTATGCGACAATCCTTTTAGGAAAATATTGCCACTATTGACAATCCGCGTCTTGGAACATTTGCAAAAAAAGAGTCGACCGACAATCCACTTCGGGAAAATTTGCCACTTATTGAAATGAATGACAATCCACGTTGAGGAACCTTTGCCGAAATTTATGATGAGTAGAGACCTACGACAATTATTTGGGAAATTTTGCCATAGGGAACTATGTGTATGACAATCCAATCTTGGAAAAATTGCCAAACAAAGCTAGAGCACGACAATCCACGCTTGGAAACTTTGCCAGAGATGACAATCCAAATAGAGAAGGAGTACGACAATCCACGCTTGGAAACCTTGGCAGAGATGACTTGCCAAATAGAGAAGGAGTACGACAATCCATGCTTGGAAACATTGTCGAAGGGATGACAATCCAATCTTGGAAAAATTGTCGTATAAGAAGATGCGCGACAATCCATATTTGGAAATATTGTCAGTTGGGGATGATAATCCAATCTTGGAAAAATTTTCGTATAAGTGCTTGCTTTTGAACCGATGCCTTGGTGCTTGTAATAAGCCAATGCTTAGGCGCTTAAGCTAAGTGAGACAATCGTCATCAGGTCAATCACTTACTGCGATTGTAATCGAGCCGACTACTAATCATGTCAATTTGCTTATAGGGGCTAATTGGCGTACCAAGGAACCCAAAATTGCTGTATGAGGTCCGCATAATTTAACATGGGGCCATGCATTGTGTCGCCGCACTGGCGCCTGCTGGAAGACTCTGGCGCCGCGCTTTCGCTCTGTTGTCAGGCAACAGATTTTGTCGTCTGACGCTGGAGTCAGGTTTTCATTCGCGGTTTTTTGAAAAAATCCGGGAATGTTCTTGCTCACTGAAATGTACCAGCATTTATATTTTTGACTATAGGACATTGCTCATGTAATTAGGGTTGAGTTAAGACTTAGTGTTGCTTGACTCGACGTGTAACTTGATGTACTCAAATCGACTCATGTGCGTAGACTTAACTCGATGTGATAACACGACATGACTCAATGTGTACATGACTCGTGTGTGCATTGTAATGTGATCGTGCGACTCAAAAATGCAAAAAAAGCAAAAAATTTCCGTCATTTTTGTGGAGGATACCGACTTTCTCCCGAAAAAGAAAGACGCGAAAAAAGAAAGAAGCAAAGTTTTTGAAGGTGCATGTTGAATGAGCTTATTCCGTTAACGTTGTCTCTCATAGTATAAGGATTGTAACATCTTAGACTATCCTGGTCGACTCGATAATGAAAGTATTTAGGTAACTTAGGCGCGGAGGCTAAGCACTTCATACTTTGTGATGCAATGATGAGTGATTTTGTTATGACAAAGTATGCTCCAACGTTGTGTTAAGATTTCATGACAAATGGTTCCTAAGGGAAAGACTATTTGGTCATGTATCTGTGTAGTGTGTGAAAGTGACACTAAAGTTAGGCCGCAAGGGCTAAGTGTGTGGAAAAATATATTGAAAATAGTCAAATGATGGTGTCTCTTAAGCTATGTAAGCTAATGATGTGAGGATCAAGCCCCCAAATCTAGCTCTAAGTGAATAGGGATGAGCATTGGATATCTTTTGATATGATCATGGTGTGAGTGTGTGAATGTGAATATGAATGCATGTTATATTACGGCCGCACCCCTTTGTAAGGTTGCCTACGTATCCGTTAGGAATCAGGCCAAACGTAGATCTAGCCAAACCTCGCACAAGTGTGTATACCTCAAAAAGGTCTTTTAAGGGTTGTAACGTGGTTAGGCTGAAGGTTTGAAGAAGAAGGGGATAAAGGCTCAACACCCTAGGTAAGCCCCCAAGGTGTGCAACCTTGCTTTTGAATCTTTGTATTTTTATGCTTGAGTGTTTTAACTCTTTTTTCTTTTTTTGCTTTTGCATTTTTTTTATTTTTATAAGTGTGGGCAATCCCGATCATGCGGTCATCACTCACTTGGCATTCATGTTTCTCAGACACGGTACCGAGCACTCAATAAGAGACGCAATCTGAGACGTGTTCATATCAAAGACATTGGAACACTTGCCCTTTTGTACACTTTATTGTTTCTATTTTGCTATTTTAATCTTTTGAAGTCACTCATGCTTTTTATGAAATTGAAAATTGCATAAGTTGCACACCATCCCATCCCAAGGTTAGGTAGATATGGGTTGAAAAATGAAAGGTCTATCGTTAGACAAGGCTCAAAGTGGTTTATCAAAAAAGGATTGCATATTTGAAGGGTGAAAGGTGATATGATGTGGCTACAAGGGGTGCCTCAAATCATTGGTATATCTTGTGCTTAGTTTGACATAGATTTTTTTTTTTTACAATGCGATATAATGAAATGATCATATGCAAGAAAATAAATGCTTATTTTATTATAGGGAAAAAGAAAAAACCTACAAAATAATTCTAAGAAAGGTGCCTATGCTAGACTTACTGGGGAAAGGAAAAAATGAAAGAGAAATAGAAAGAGAGGTCATGAAATCTTGTCGTTGACGTTCGCCTTTTGTCTTGTGTCGTTTGCTTCAACATCACCCAGTCTTCTCGCTAGCTAGAGGCAATGGGATCTTGTTTGCTTCTATGAGATCTTGAATGAGATTTTGAACATTCATCGGTGGTATGACCATTTCCTTGATGGTACTTGCAATAAAAATTGGGATCCCATCTTGAAGATCGCTTTTTTGGCGTTGGATCCTCGGTAGGGCCAATGGATTTGATTAATCCTCGATCGTAGAGACGATCGAAAGCAGCATCGTAGGTCATTCCAATGGGTGTGAACTCTCTCCTGGGTTTCTTTTTATATCCTTGATTATCCATAGCTAAGACACCGTTATTGTCAAAGGTGCTAACATTGTTACTAGAGTGGGCGTTTCCAGAAGAAGAAGGATTGTCGTTCTTCTTTCCTTTCCAGCCACTGTGGTTACTATTGTTAGTAGCTTTTCGCTTTGCGAGGTCATCTTCGATTTCAATACCGATATCATAGACGACCTTGAAAGTATTCAAATTATGTTGATACTTTAAATGTTTTGAATAATTTTCTTGTAAATTTTTGATGAACATCCTCATGGATTCTTTTTCAGTATGGACTTCGATCATGTTAGCGGAAGTTTCCCTCCACTTATTAAAGAAAGAAGTAAAGCCTTCATTTTCTTTTTGTCTTAGCATCTCAAGTTGTCTATAATCAGTTTCAACTTGAATATTACATTTATATCTATCAATGAAAGCGTTTACAATAAACTCCGCCAGTGGGTTTCCCGCTGCCAGTCCCAAGCCTGGATAAAGGAGGAGGGTTACGGTAGGCCAGTGACAGCCAGTATAAAACTTCGTCACATCCCATGACATGAGCCAAACAGATATTTTCGTGGGGGCGTTCCCTACTCAGCGACGCGCTGCACTTCCTAGACCCGGGTGTAGTGATAAGTATGCAAGGGTTGCTAGGTCGTCGCCCAGAAGCGACGCGCCACATTGCCCGAGTGTGGTGTCAAATGAGCAAGGGCGTGCCATTGGGGCGTTCCCTACTGAGCGACGCGCTGCACTTCCCAGACCCGGGTGCAGTGATAAGTATGTAAGGGTTGCTAGGTCGTCGCCCAGAAGCGACGCGCCATATTGCCCAATTGTGGTGTCAAATAATCAAGGACTTGGAGTTGGGATCAGGAGGGAGCGTGGGAGAAAAGAATTTAGTTTGCGGATTGGTTCTTGGAATGTGGGGTCTCTTACGGGAAAATCAGCAGAATTGGTAGAAGTAATGAAAAGACGACGCGTGAACATCATGTGCCTCCAAGAGACAAGATGGACAGGAGAAGGAGCTCGAGGCTTGGTTTTGGGGTATAAGGTATGGTATGTTGGGCAAGAAACGAGCCACAGAACAAGGAATGGTGGAGCTAGGAACGGAGTTGGTGTGGTTCTCGATGAGAGGTTGGCAAAAGAGGTGATCGAGGTCTATCGGAAGAACGATAGGTTGATAAGGCTGAAGTTGCTATGTGGCAAGGAGATTGTGAATGTTATCAGTGCTTATGCTCCCCAAGTGGGTTTAGATGCAGAAGAGAAACGACAATTTTGGGAGGACCTAGACGAGGTGGTGCAGGGTGTCCACCACTCAGAGAAGTTATATATTGGAGGGGATCTAAATGGGCACGTTGGGGCGAGCCGAGATGGCTATGAGAGTGTCCATGGAGGCTTTGGGTATGGGCAGAGGGACGCCGGTGGTGAAGCTATTATGGATTTTGCCCAATCATATGATTTAATTTTGGCTAATACTTGGTTTAAGAAGAGGGATTCACACTTGATAACTTTTCGGAATGGAGCAAATGCAACTCAAATAGACTTCCTGCTCACAAGGAGCATAGATAGACAAAGTTGCATAAACTGTAAGGTTATCCCAGGGGAGAGTGTGGTCACCCAACACCGGCTATTGGTAATGACTATTCGTCTGAAAGAGAAGGCGAAGAAAAAAGTTAGACAAGAAGAACCAAGGATAAGATGGTGGACCCTAAGGGATGCAAAAGCTAAGGTTTTTACAGAAAAGGTAATTGAAGAAGCGGATTGGGATGGAGAGGTGGATCCGGACATGACCTGGTTACGAATGAAGAACTGTTTCCTAAGAGTGGCCAAAGAGGTCTTAGGGGAAGTAAGGGGAAGAACTTCGGTACAGAGAGATACTTCGTGGTGGAATGAAGAGGTGAAAGCAGTAATTAAGCAAAAAAGGGAATGCTATCAAGCCTTAGGAAAATGTAGGAGTGATGAAACCTTTGCAGCGTATAAGGAGGCTAAGAGTAAGGCAAAGGCAGCTGTTCGCCAAGCAAAAGAAAAGGCATATCAGGAGGTTTATGAAAAGCTTGATTCCAAGGAGGGAGAAAGGATCATTTATAAGATGGCAAAGAGAAGACAAGAGGCAAGGAAGGATATTGGCATGGTGAAGTGTGTCAAAGATAAGAACCAAATGGTCCTAGTGCAAGAGGAGGGCATCAAGGACAGGTGGAAGGGGTACTTCGATGAATTATTTAATGGAAGTAATGGAGTTGTGATAGGAGATACCTCTATGAGTGATGAAGAAATCAACATGGAGTATGTGCGAAGGATTAGGAGAGTAGAGGTGGAGATTGCACTGAGGAAGATGAAACCTAAGAAGGCGGTTGGCCCTGATGGGGTACCGATAGAGGTGTGGAGGTGTTTGGGTAAGATTGGTATTGATTGGTTAACAAACCTTTTCAACAAGATATGGACGGCTACAAGGATCCCACAAGATTGGAGGAAGAGCACCTTGGTCCCGGTTTATAAAAACAAAGGAGACGCTCAAGATTGTTCTAACTATCGAGGAATTAAGCTTATGAGCCATACTATGAAGTTGTGGGAAAGGGTGATTGAACAAAGGTTGAGGGCATGCACAAGCATTTCAGATAACCAATTTGGTTTTATGCCTGGGAGATCTACTATGGAGGCAATCCATTTGATAAGACAAATGATGGAGTTTTATAGGGTAAAGAAGAAAGATCTTCATATGGTCTTTATTGATTTAGAGAAGGCATATGACAAGGTGCCAAGAGAGATACTTTGGTGGGCAATGTTGAAGAAAGGTATCCCACGAAGGTATGTAGACCTAGTTAAGGATATGTATCGGGATGTGTCAACAAATGTGAGGACATGCGGAGGGTTGACAAAAGATTTCCCTATTACAATCGGATTGCATCAAGGGTCTGCATTAAGCCCTTTTCTTTTTGCAACGGTTCTAGACGAATTAACTAGACCAATTCAAGATGAGGTTCCATGGTGTATGCTGTTCGCAGATGATATCGTTTTGGTGGATGAGACTAAGGATGGGGTTAATGTCAAGTTGGAGCAATGGAGGCAAAGGTTGGAATCTAGAGGGTTTAAGCTAAGTCGGAGTAAGACTGAATATTTGGTATGTCGTTTTGGCACTCAGAGGGGGACAAGCAATGAAGTGGTGAGTTTGGATGGAAAGGATTTGACCATGAGTGAATGTTTTAAGTACCTAGGGTCGATCATCCAGAAGAATGGTGACATTGATCAAGACGTGACCCACAGGATTAAGTCAGGGTGGCTTAAATGGAGAGCGGCCACGGGAGTGCTATGCGACCGCAGCATTCCCTTAAAGTTGAAGGGAAAATTCTACAGGACTGCCATAAGACCAGTGTTGCTCTATGGTACAGAATGTTGGGCTTCTAAGAAAGAGCATATTAAAAAGATGGAGGTTACGGAAATGCGCATGTTAAGGTGGATGTGTGGAAACACTTTAAGAGATAGAATCAGAAATGAGGTTATTCGCAAGAAAGTAGGTGTGGCGGGCATTGTAGATAAATTAAGGGAAAATCGTCTGCGTTGGTTTGGACATGTAAGACGGAGACCCGAGGGTGCACCGGTGCGAAGAGTGGAAGAGTGGGACCATGGAGGGATTAAACGAGGAAGAGGGAGACCAAAGATGACTTGGTTGGAAGGAGTGAGGAAGGATATGAAGTGCATGGATTTACGTGAGGATGAAGTTTTGGATCGTAAGGGATGGAGGAGAAAGATTTATGTTGATGACTACACGGAATAATCAAATTTGGTTCATGTTAGCCGACCCCACTTTTGGGATTAAGGCTTTGATTGATTGATTGATTGATTGAATGAAAGCGTTTACAATAGCATCCCAAGTAGAGGTTTTCTCCTTATCAAGAGAAAAGTACCATTGCTGACAAACAGTTTCTAAAGATAGAGAAAACACATAATGAAAAGCTTTCTTATCTATTCCCTTAATATTAATATTCATTACAGTTTCAAAGGCTCTTAAATGAAAATAAGGGTTATCCATTGCCTTGAATTTCGGGATGTCGTTGGCATTGAACTTCTGCAGAAGAAGGTCCTTGTCCAGCGAGACCCCTTGTGAGCTAATGCCCTGAAATCTATAGTTATTGGATAATCTGCTCAAACTTTCTTGCATGAGCTCCATTTGTTGTTATCTTACAGGGTCATTGATTTGGAGAGTCAGATTCTTCAACATTTCAGCCATATTAGCCACTTGTCCCTTGAGTTCGTTGACTTCTTCCTGACTTGCCATTATCTTCTTAGCTTTCCTTTTTCAACCGATTGGCTTATCAAAAAGTTGAACTTGAATAAAGGCGTTGTCTTTGATTAATCGTCCTTCTTTCCTTGACCAAGTACTGTGGAAAGGGAAATTAAGGGATATTTATTGTTAATTATTTGACTCAACTCTATTCAATATGCAATGGATGGAAGAAGGTAGGAAGAATGAATATTGTGACATGGGGAAAGCATTTAGAGAGTGGAAAAATGATGTAGATGGAGAGGTATGAAAAAATTAGGAATAGAATGTACCCCCAACTCAAATGACGGAAAAAACCGACTCATGCATGAACCTAAGACATGGTCATGGTGACTATATAAAGTGTGTGCTAACACTGGTGAGTGTATGTGACTTGTTAAGGCTCTTGTATAAGACCATGCGGCTAGACTATGTGACTAGACTCAATTAAGGACTTAAATATGGCTAAACTGATTAAGAAATTGGTTAAACTGATTAGCAGACTGTTTGATTAGACTCGTCGTGATGACTCGAGTAAGAATTTGGACTGTCGCCAGAACAATAGAACTGTCGCCACAGTTTGAAGCTTGTCGCCAAACGACAAATTTGTCGCCAGGCGACAAACAGTAAACTGCGGTGCGACGGCCCAAACTTCTACGACATTGCTGGAACATTAATGTGGGACTGTTTCCAGTAAGTTTACTCTAAGGGGACATGCCTACAGTCGTACTAAGTCAGATTGATTACTTTATTAGTCTTTAATTAGTCAAATTAATTAATTAATTAGTTAGACAAGGTCCTTTTTAGTCATTAATTAGTTTATTTAGACTTAAACACAAGTCAAACAAACGGTTAGCACATATAGGGTATGCACAAGCAAAGAATGCACAAATAGTTCAAATAGTCACAATATGATGCAATGAGTTTGCAACCTAACCATGGCTCTAGTTCTCTAAAGTTCAAGGATATGGGTTAGTCAAAGAGGGTCCATGGTTATGAGTCGAGATGCATCGCGCAGAAGCCTTACCTTTGGAAGGGTTGGCGCGTATGGATGGGACCCCGCAAGTTAAAAACTTGCTTCCACGGTTTGGTGGATGCTCAAACTCAAATGTACCATCTAAAAGGGAGTTCTATTCACACCCAAGTGAGTCTGTTGTGAGTCTGTTCACACCAAGTGAGTCTGTTGTGATCATCTACAACAGTTAAGAACATAGTGAAACCATTGTGTGTTTTGTGTTTATAAGGGCCCTAAATGTCAGCATGAATCATCTAAAAGGGTCTCACAGTCTTTATTTCACTAATTGAAAAAGGTAATAATCTACATTGTCTAGCCTTAGGACAAATCTGACATATACCATCAGGAATGCCTTTTTGGCTTACAAAAGGAACAACATGTCTTATTTGGCTAAATGGCATATGCCCTAGTCTCAAATGCCAAAGCTTAACAATATCATCTACAGGACATACAGAAGTGTTATTACTACTGACAGTAGAAGCAAGATGTTGTTCAGTATGGGAACCATCTGAAGAAGTGCCTTCCACAGCATAATAGAGCCCTGACTTCAACTTACCAAGAACACTCTCCTTTTTCAAAAGATGATCCTGTATCAAGCATTTATCAGGTGTAAAGAGCACATGACAATTCATATCCTCAGCTAATTTGTGTACTGACACCAAATTGAACTGAAATTCAGGAACATAAAGCACATCCTTCAAAATTATGTTTGATCCAAATTTAATAGTACCTATATGTGTGATCTGAATTTGACTTCCATCAGGGATTGTGATAGTGTTTTCATCACTATTTAGCAAATTATATAAATCAACAGTTTAAGATCATGACATATGTGATCAGTGGCCCCACTATCTATGATCCATCCAAGACTTGAGTGAGAGAAAAGTCAGAGTTTACCTGCAAAGCAAGAGCATGTTGAAGTAATTAGTAAGGTTCAAGGAGAAAGTTGTACTATTATGCCAATATATAACAAGGTACGCGTGTATATATAAATTAAAAGCATGCTTAAGGAAGTAATAATACTCATACTAGTATAGACTATTGTTTAAATGGATTCTAGAATAAGGATCAAGTAGAAAGTCAATGTCAATGGTTAGTTGATTACGATTATAATGAATCTATTCAAATAATAGTGTAATAGTGGTAATATTTGTCCATATAATTGGAATAAAAGTGAAGAAACATATGTTATCCTTCGAGAACGTCTAATATACCTCATATGATGACAATCATTGCAATGAAATTTCTAATAAAACTCCTAAGTTTAGTAGTTTGATGTTAGTCACGTTACAAGTTAGTCCATGGCGATGAATTTTCAATGGGATGGAAGGCTTTGACCGTTTAAGTATTCAACAAAGACTTTTGAGTTTTGACTATTCTTTGACTATCCAGTGTCGGGTTAAGTAGTAGGATCCAGTTTTTATGCTTATTGTTTGTAAATCACACTTGTAGCAATTACATTTATTTATTATGTTCAAAAAATATAGTATCCAAACTAGTATAGTACCCGGTTTAAATAGTTCAAATATTAACTCTCACAGATTTTAAACTATTACTTTTACTTATTATATTGAAAGCTTTTAGTGTATAATAATTTTAGTCGCAATAATGTGTACCCATCTAATCATGTATCATGGCATTCTGTATCATATTTTCAATTTGATGTTGAATAAAATGGTTTAGAAATAGCTATATGAAAGAGGTTTACAACCTTTACCATTATCTTGGTCATGTTTTACCTATTTAAATATAGTCATGCACTATTTAAAAGTTATATATGCTTTATTGATAAGGATACAATATTTAAATTATTAAAAACAAAATATGAGTGAGTAAAAGTAACTACATTACCCTTATATAACTTATTATCCCATTGTCTATTTACTTCAAAATCAAATCAGGTTAAACATTACCCGAAATAACTTAAAATGTACATCCTATCAATTTTTTTTAGTGTTTCGAGAGCCACATTCGATGTACACTACTATTATTGTAAATCAGATGTATACAAAAGTGTTTATAATATATTGACTTATTTAATGATAATTTAATCAAGTCTAAGAAAGCATACAAAAAAGTATTTTTTTTAGATAATTAATACATCTATAAACATAAACCTGACAATCCTGACCCAGATCCGATGACCTGACCCGTGATCCGAAATAGACCTAAAAATATCGACCCAAAACTGATCTAAAACCCAAATTTGACCCTGCTCAACTCATACCATACTCGAAGATGGAATTGACCCAACACCCGAACTGGCCCGACTTAATGGTACCAGACTCGAAGTTGACCTAATACCCGAAATGACCCAACCTAAAGTTGACTTGAAGTGTTTAACCTAAATAAACCTGCTGATACCCGAAATGTCCTAAACTAATATTACTTTATAATTGAACTAAAAAAAGTCTAGTGCCAAGAATGACTCATGTTCATCTCCAACCGTAGTCAAGCTCATAAATTGAATTGATAGCTCTCATTATAATAATAACAAAATATAAATTATCGATTTGAGTTTGATTCACAAATGGAACAACCCTAGCATGACCCGATTTGATTCTGACCTAACCTGAATATGACCCAAACATATTCGACCCGAACAGACCTAACGCAAAATTGACCCGACCCGATACCTAATCAGAGTCATATCCGAAACCCAAATTGATCCGACCCGACATGTACCCAACCTGAATGTTAGCTTACCCATAATGACTCGACCCGAACCCTACCCGAATGACTCATTTGCTAGGTCATAAACCTATACTAAAAGTGATTTCAGGATAACACGTGTCATTCCCTTGTAAATAAATTCTTTTTTCAAATTATTTTTACTGAACTGAAATTAATTTTACTGAACTAAAATTATTTTTACTGATTCCATGTTATATTTCTTCTTTGAAGTTACTGGTTTTTACTGAACTAAACTTATTTTTACTGAATTGAAATTATTTTTGCTGAACTGAGCTTATTTTTACTGAATTGAAATTATTTTCACTTAATATTATTTTTTTAAGATGAAGTGAACAACGCCTTACAAATATAATTATTGATACTATATATGTGGTTATATTATATTATGAAGTAATTTTTGAATAAAGTTAGAGTAGTGCGTTTCTGGTGCGGCTGGCCGCACCATGCGGCAGGGTGCCAAATCAGCAAATGACAAAGTAACCCCTTGACAAAGTAACCCTAAGACAAAAGTAACCCCTGACTAACTTAGTAACCCTTGACCAATTAAGTAACCCCTTACTGACCTAGTAACTCCTAACTGACCTAGTAACCCCCGACCTAGTAACCCCAAGTAACCCCTAACCGACCTAGTAACCCCTAGTAACCCCAAGTAACCCCTGACCGCGGACCTAGTAACCCTTGACCGCCGACCTAGTAACCCCAAATAACCCCTAACCGACCTAGTAACCCCTGACCGCGGACCTAGTAACCCCTGACCGAACCCAATAACTCCTGATCGGACCACCTAGTAACCCCTGACCAGACCATCTAGTAACCCCTTACCCACCACCAACAAAAAACTACCACCACCAACGAACCACTACCAACGTAAACCACCAACGAAACCAGATCTAGAACCCAGAACCACAAAACCACCACTACCCACCCACGAAACCACCACTATACACGAAAACAATTTGTTCTTCGTTCTTCAATTAAACAAAAAATTAAGTAATAAAATTTAACAACTTACAAGTTATATAATCAAAATCTTCAGCAAATAAGCTTGAATTCAACAAAAAAATCGTAGACCATAAATTTCCAATAGTAAACCATTAATGAAGTTTGAAGAAATTTGGGCTAAGAAGACGACACCATCAATGAAGTTTGAAGAAAAAAGAGGAGAGAGAAATAAAATCGGAGGAAAAAGGAAAATGTCGTAGAGCATAAATGGTGATGGAAGAAGAAAAGAGGAGAGAGAAGAAAAATTAAAATATATATATATATATATGGCTTGTCGCACCGTACGACCAG
Source organism: Chenopodium album (assembly GCF_948465745.1). Classification (NCBI taxonomy): domain Eukaryota; kingdom Viridiplantae; phylum Streptophyta; class Magnoliopsida; order Caryophyllales; family Amaranthaceae; genus Chenopodium; species Chenopodium album. The sequence goes on from NC_137846.1 coordinate 9,492,958, forward strand.
TCGTATATGAAACTTTGTGAAGTTAGAGATATTCCATATGATTTTCATATAATATCAAATGTATACTTATTATTTATAATATCTTTCATGTATATTTGACAATTCATATAATATCAAATGTGTACTTATTATTTATAATATCTTTCTAGTATATTTGCATATTTGTCACATATTTCACACACACACATATTGAGAAATATTGCACGCTGATCTTATTTGTATAGGATAGTACAATTGATCTTTTAAAAGTTAAAGTGAGTTGATCTTTTAATATATAAAACTAAGTTAACTATTAATCTAATTAGTTATAATAGGGAGGAATTGATTTTGTAAGTATATACTTTATAAAATTATCTAATAACTTTATGTTTACTTAGTTTTTTATATGAATATATGAATATTTTTTTTGCCTTGCAGGAATATATTATTTTAGTTATATGAATATATATTATATTAGATTATTTTGTAAAATTATTTTGTAAATATAAAGAATATATATATATATATATATATTATACTATATTGCTTTGCAAGAATATTTATTTTTAGTTATATTTTTTATGAATTATTAACCCCCCAAATTTCTTTCGATCTCTTTCTTCTCTTCCCGCTAAACAAACAAACAAACCAACCCTAACTCTCAAATCTCTCTCTCTCTCCATCAGTGAGCGGTGGCGAATTGACTGCGGTAACAAATTAAAATGCTTTTTTGATTGATAATTAAATTGTATGAAACCAATAATTGATTGGTTACGAATTGAATTTGATAGATGATTGATAATTGGAACAGGTATCTTTATTTCATGAGGAAAGTAAAAAATAACAGTTCAAAAACACTACTTCCACCAGACCACCGCGGCACCACCTGTGTCGCACGCTGCGACTCACCTCAACAGGTAGGTATCTTTGTAAGTTATTTTTTGTCATTTCGAATTTTACTATGTTAAATGCCAATTCAAATTATCGAATAGTAATGCAAAAATTATTGTCTTTTGTCTTTGTTTGTGTAATTGGTTTCCGCAATTGAATTTTATAAGGAGGATACCCCAATTTCTCATGGTGAGAAACAAAATTTGTTTCTTACATAGCATTTTAGTAAATAAACCAACAACTTTATTCAATTGTAGAACCCACAATAATGAAAAAGTTATTGATTTATTCACGAAAATGCCATTATGAGAAAAAAATTTGTTTCCCACCGTGAGAAACAGGGAATTTCCCTTTTATAAGGGAAGGGGGTGTTTGGTATTGGATTAGTTTAGGTAAAGGATTGGAAAACAAATTAGGGTAACAAATTTTGTTTACGTTTTTTAAACCCCATAACAAAAACATGGTAATGGTATCTTTTTACGATTCCATTGATTTTCTGTTTACAAGCATGTTCCTCAAAATAAAGCATTTACAAAGCAATAAGATCCAATATGTCGTATCATCCAAAAACTACCAAAAGGTTTAGATTCCATTGTTAATTGTTAGTTCATTACCTTTGATAAATTTGATCCTCTCACTCTTAAACTTCAATAATTGTAGAAGTTGAAAGGAAAATACAAGAAGGTTAAGACCAAGTCATTTGAGCCGAATCACAGGTATTGCATAAGGTAGCTTCAGTGCATCGCTGCTGTTTATCAGTCATTGTCATTTGAAACGGTATTCTCTCTATTGTTCGCTTCTCTATTTTCTTCTTTGCATGATACAATTAATTTTAGGGAGATAAAATTCATTTTAATTTATGCCAACACAATGATGTAATTTTATCGAGTTGTATATTCTGGTCATTTTAATTCCAATTAACAGTTTATCTCAACTTCAATTACATGGTATCATATCAGTCACGTTCATGCGTAATTATTAGTTTTTGTTGTACTCTTAGGATTTTGAATTTGATCATGCGGCGGAGAATCAGTTTCTCTTTTGTAATAAGAAAAGGATCAAAACTTGCCTTCCCAAAGACATAATATTTAATGTTCTAGTGCTTCTTCCTGCCTAAGTTGTTTTCGAGGTGATGAGATTTGTCTGCTGGGAATGGTATCACATGATAAAGGAACCTGTTTTTGTTACCACACACCTTCAAGTGTCACCGGTTGGGGTCCTTTTTAGTCTGGAACGAGTCAAGTCTCGACGTTTCATGTGGGAGACAATAATGCTGGACTCGCAATGACAAAATTAAGTTTACCTTTTCCTGCAAAGGTACGTGGCTCTCTGGACGGTTTAATCCTTGTACAAGATGAGATGGATCAGGAAGGTTTTCATATAGTGAACTTAGTAACCGGAGTGAAAAAGACTTTACCTCGATTTGGTGGCTTACCAGTGACTTTGTTTTGTGAACCTCGTTTAGCTCTAGCACAAAAGATTGGGATGGCCAGATTTTGGACAACTCTAGCATGTACTTCTGGGGTGCAGTGTAAAGTGATCTGTGTAGTGGGAAATATGTTTGTTAGATTACATGTTCTGATGTGTACCGTTGGTGTTGATGAATCTTGGCGAGTCATAGAGCATATTCCGCCAGAAAAACGCTTTTACCCAAACTGCCCACACTCAGTTGCAGGGTTTGTTTATTGGTGCATACATTTGGATAGTTTTGCCTTGGATGTGGATGCTGAAATAATTTATAAATTTGTTCCTCCAGAGAATTGTAGGATGAATACCGGAATGTATGTCAAAATGATGAAAACTCTGGGTTACATTAATTGCGTTTACCCAGGTGGTCAAGTTGGTGGATGTTATGGGAGTTGACGGACGTAAAAACTTGCAAGTGGACTAAGCTCTTTGACATTAATACGGGAGCCTTATCTACTACGCTTAACCATGGTATTCCTCGACTTTATTTGGCAACCGGGGAACTATGGATTTGCTTACACAAGGAGGTAGATGGGAAAATGACTTGTTTTTTGGCCGTTTATAATATAACAAGTGGAAATCTGCAATTACGCAATAGAGGTTGCCCGTGTGTAAGTACTTATCCTTATGTCAATAGCTTGGTGAAAAGCTGCTAATTATGTTCTGTTCCAACTCTCATGCCTGATCTTATGTCGTATTAATTATTTCATGGCTTGTGTCCTCCGCTGTTGCCTCAATGAACACCAGCTAGTAGCGATGCATAGGCCATGAGAAGCAGCAATATGGATTTAATTTAATTTTGATCTTGTGGTATGAGCTGAATTCTGATTTTTATTAAAGTAAAATTTTCAAAAATTGTTACTTATTAGTTGTTGCTGCTGCTATTATTCATATCAAACAAGCATATTATTATTATTATTATTATTATTATTATTATTAGTTTTTTGGGTTTCCTCTATGAAGAAAAAGTATACTTGTAGAGAAAGATGAGTGGTAAAATGAATTTTAGGTACAAGAATGTCCACTCTAGTGTGGCTGTTGGGGATGGTGCGTCGCCTGAGGTTAGGGTGAAAAGAAACCGGACATGGATAGTGTTCAAAGAAACTATTGTTGTAATATCATAACAAAAAAATCAAATAAATTTTAGCTAATTCTTCTATACAAATCATAATAAATTGGGTCATACTTTTGGCTGTATAATTCATCATAATAAGTTGGTTATCCAAATTCAAACGGGGAAATACCGGTTCATCAGCCTGATTTACATATTTTGTACATCAGGGGGTGCTTTCGTCTTTTCAGATATTTAGTAGGGGGTAAAAACGTAACCACACAAAGAGGTTTGCAAACGGTACATGCTGGTTCATTTTCTTGAGTAACAACTTTGTTAGTCAAACCATTTGACACCGTTTATTTCACTTTCCCAATCTGAAGCCTAATTTATTTTTACTGCTACTTCATCTTCTTCAACCTATGGTGTTGATTTTTTGTAATTGAATTTTACTGCGACATCATCTTCTCCAACCTTCTGGTCTTGAATTTATTTTTTAACACGACTAATTATGATGTTCACGGCATTCTCCGAGCTGATTTCCTCACGACTCGTCTTCGAATTGTAACCTTCTCCGATTTCCCCTTCTTAGTCCCACTGAATAGAACATCATCGTCAATTGAATTCAGACGTATTGTTATCACCTTTGGTACATAGGTAGTTGGAGGCGTGGAATCACTGTAAGTTAGTTGATGTTTATTCTATATATCAGCGAAGTTGTGGTTGATGTTTTTTCTATATGTCAGGGAATTTGTATGCTTTCTTACGATGATTATGGCTATACAATTAATTAGTGTGTGCTAAGTTATGATGATTGTGGTTATGCATGTCTAATTCCAAGTGCCTGTACTTGAATTGCTTCCATATGTGGTATAAAAGCAGGCTGTACTTTTTAATCAGTGTATCTTGGTTTGTGGAATTTTGACATTGTTTGCAATTTGCCATATAATTCTACAAAATATTAAATTAACCGTTTGCATTGGATGTAACGACGTTTCTTTCGACTTTGGTTGGCCCACATTAACGGCAATTTTCCGTTAGCAAGAGAAGTACAAGTAAATATAAAAGCAATATCTGGTACACTGTGGGGCCCATAAGGACGACTGATTGACAAAATTTTGCCAATCAGCCTGATTGCCTGGGTGGCTCAATTCAAACTCTTATTATTAGTTTCTGGAAACAAGTTATAATTCGGGAATTCCGAGTTAATCTTCATAATTAACTAACTTTGTCAATCTAAGGACAGTTTCGGTATTTTCACTTATAAAGTTGAGGATACCATTGTAAAATCCACCTCATGACTTGGATTACTAACCTTGACTGAGCAGCCATGTAAGAAGACGGATTTCCAATGTGACTTCACGCCTTCTAACAGCCGTATGTTAACTAAAGTTTGAAAAGACAGAAATACTTGCGTGGACTTGGTTCACAATAATATTATTGTGGACCCGAGGTTTATACACATGCAACTGATATTATATTGAACATAGTGACCTTTATTTTTAACATAGTAACCTTATTTTTAACATAGTAACCTTTATTAAAAGTTGTATAACGTTTAATACTATTGTGAACTTAAAGTACGACGTTATGACCTTAATTTTAACATAGTGACCTTTATTATTAATATTGACCTTATAAAATATTTCATTAAAAAAATAAATCTCTTATAGCCTATATATTACCAAAATGACTTTTATTTTCAACATAGCAACCTTCATTTTATTATAGTGACTTATTTTTTATTAATAAAACAACCATAGTTTCTCTAATGTTAATGGTCCACAATAAATTAGTGTGAACCAGGTTCATTTAAGAATTTGTGTTGAAAAATGCCTCCAAAACTCTGTATTAAATTTTGCAAAATCCCTTCACTAATTGGCACACACATGGCACAATTTGATTAACAAAAAATGAGGCGACCCATTTATGAAGACATCCAATTATTAACTAAAATTATAATTTTTCATTGTTTATTTGTGTAAATTACGTAAATAATTATCGTAAGGTAAAGTAGAATTTCTGATTTGTATGTAAATTAAGAGTATGGAAATTTAATTTATGAATTGCTATATTATTAGAGGTTTCAATTCAGATAATCGGATGTAGTTTGGGTCGGGTCTATTCTAGTTCGGTCTGTTCGAATCGGATATATTCAGGTCAAAATTAAATTATTCTTTTAACTTGGGTCAAGTCGGGTCAAATTCGGGTCGGGTTAAATTAGGATAATGTTCTATTGAGTCCAGGTCAGATATGGGTCGGGTCAACTCCAGATCGGTTCATATTCGGTTTGGATAAATTCAAATCGGGTTTAAAATGGGTTTGACCGGGTTAATTTTCGGGTCGGATGAATTTGGGTCGGTTTGATTTCAGTTCAGTCAAGTTTGGTTTCATTATGAAGATTGATTCAGTATTTGGTCAATTTCGATTCAAATCATTTCCGTGTTTGTCTAGATTTTGGTCGAGTTGACCAAATTCAATATCCAAATAACTGAAATAAAGTCATTTTTAAACTAGAGTAATTATTGAATTTTATTATTGGATCGATATCAAGTCATGCATGTGTCATTTCTCATAATGCGTGGTCAATTATTACGAAATATGAAGAATTAGTTTTCTCTTTCAATCAATTCTTGTGTAATATTTATCTTGGATCCAAACTCAAGTTGAATAATTATCGATGAATTATCATATCTACGTACAAGTAAGACAAATAGTAATGAACTAGTGATAGACTGATTAAGGTACTACTCTTCAATTGTTTGATCTCATGAGGCTATGAGTACTATAGGTTTGCTTTGTTACTAATTCAATTTGTATAAGATATTTAAGTTGTTAGAGTTTATTTTAGACTTTCTAACTTATCAATAATTAGTAAATTTGTAAATATATAGTAGTATAAGAATTTGAAAAAAAAAGGGGTCAATAATAGGTTAGGTTTAAAATTATTGCCTTGTTATAATCGGATCGCTTTAAAATAGGTTTGGTTTAATATCAGTTCGGTTTAAAACAGATTGGATTAAATCGGTTATTTGTCAAGTCATTTTCAAATCGGGTAGAGTTCAAGTCGGATCGGTTCGATTTGAGTTCAAATCGGGTCATATCGAGTTCGAGTTGAGTTTAAGTCGGGTCAAATCGGTGTCGGGTTAAGTTCAAATTGGGTTAAATTCGGATTTGAATTAAGTTCGGGTCGGTTACAAATCGGATTTGGGTCCTGAATTTCTCGAGTCAAATTAGATCGATTACAATTCGAAACGGATGATTTTTTTCGAATCGGTTTGATTTTGACACATTGTCACACAAACATGTTATAAGCATGTGACAAGGTAAACTTTATATGTTATAGACAACGCTAATAGCCTAATATAAGTAACATTAAACTTTATATGTTATAGATAGGGCTAATATAAGTTACATAAAAATAATCAAGTAGTTGATTAACATGATAAACAATTTGGTTTACATATACTACCTCCGCTTCAGATTATTCGCAATAAAGTACAAGTTTGCGGAAACCTAGGTAAAAGACCTTAAGTGTAGTCATTGAAAAATAAGGGCATTTACTTAACTATTAATCCAACCCCCAAAAAAAAAAAGAAAAAACAAATTTAACAATAATGAAAATAATTAACCCTCCACCCGCCACCACCACCAAGTCACGAACAGCACCGAAACCACTCACGACCACCACCACCACCACCACTGAAACCACTAACACCACCACCACCAACCCAGCAAACCCACGAAAACCACGACCACGACCACCACCACCGACCCACGAAAACCACGACCACGACCACCACCACCACCACCGACCCACGAAAACCACGACCACCAACATCACCACCAATCCCACGACATATCTGGAAATTAAAACCCACAAAAAACCACAAAAACCCTTGAACACCAACCCAGAGAAACCACTCACGACCACCATCAACCCACAAAACCACGATCCCTTGAACAGTTGAACCCACAAAACCACAAACCCTTGAACCCACCAACCCATTGAAACCACTCACGACCACCACCAGCAGCCAACGAACCCACCGATCTCGCGAAACCACCAAGCCATCGCACCCACGCACTAAACCAACGAACCCACCAATCCCACGAGTCCACGAAACCCTCAAGAAAAACCTTGCGAATGGAGTTGGAGGAGGAGAGAGAAAAATAATGGGAATCAGGAAGAAGATGAAGAAATTTGATGATGAAGGAAGAGAGTGAAAAATAATAATGTCTAATGGGGATGAGGAAGAAGATGAAGGATGATGAAGGTGGTTGAAGGAAGAAGGTGGCTGGGAATTGGGATGATAGATGAATTTAGATGGAAGAGGATTGATTTTGGTGGAAATAGTTAAGTTATTAATGTTAGAGTTTAAGTTAATAAGATAAAATCAGTTTTTTTTAATCAGGGTGTTTAAAAAAAATAAGGGTAATTTTGTAAAATTATACTAAAAAAACTAACTAAAAAAGGAAAGAAATCACTTTGTTGCGAGTAATGTGAAACGACCGTTTTAGGAAATTGTTGCGAGTAATATGAAGCGGAGGTAGTATTTTTTTACGCAATGTTACATTATATTAGAATAAAAATTGTACTTTAATATCATTGTATTAATTTGTGATTTATGATAATTCTTGTACTAAGTGTTACATACTTACAACACAAATTCTAAGCATTTTTTTTAACATGTTCAATTTTTAAGTATTGAATATTCATTTTTTTTTAATGTGTTCATTTTTTATTACTGAATGTTCATTTACTTTTACGTGTTTATAATTTTTTACTACATGTTCATTTTATTGGCAGTGGTGCAATTATTCTAGGCTTCTAGAAGTTGCACTAGAGTGCAGCTAAGACTTATTGTACTTACAAGCCATGTCTTTGAATGCTATGGTTTTTGTTTTGACAATTTGACGTGCTGCATTTGATATGAGATAATTTAGCAAAGGAAGCAGCCCAAATCCAGGATATTAGTTGTCTAAATATAAGAAAGCCAATAAGGGCCAGTTCTCTTCAACTTATTTTCAGTTCAGTTCATCTCCAATAAGTTCAGTTCAGTTCTTATCTTAATTTCCTTCTCTCATAAAATATTCAGTTCAGTTATGCTCTGATAAGTTCAGTTCAATTCAGCTCAATTTAGTCAATCAGAACAGGCCCTAAGTCTATTGTGAACCCTAGTCTAGCTATTCTAGCTGGACCACCGGTCCATATAAGCTATATTTCTCAGTCTTTCTTGCTAAAAACGACCCATACATTCCCACTTTCTTTCTTAATTTCCATCCCAACAACTATATTTTTTTTTTTAAAAAAAAAGTTGATGAACAATTAATTTTTTTTCATTTCTTAGTGAAAAATTAATTATTTGGGATCGTCAGTTTTTTTTAAATTAAATTTTCACACTTAGTAATAAAAATTGAGTTGGTGACATGACATATTGAGGAATTGAGTATATGACATGGCACAATGAGCGAGGAGTCTATGTGGCACATAAACGTATTAGGAGTGCCTTTAAATATATTAGTATAGATTACTATACGTAATGGGAATAACATTATGAAACGAAGACTGTATTGTACTCTCTTCTATCATGAACCCCAACAAAATCTAAACCAATTGATAATACTGTTTTATATTATTTCTTTCTTATCATACAACACTTTTCAATAAAATATTAAACCCGATCCATAATATAAGATTTGAAAATTTGCTTGTATCAAGTAAGTACAATTATCTACAATAACTTACTTCTTTTTAGGTCTTGTTGCAAATAGTCATTGTATAGTGTTTCGGGTAAAACAATGGGACCTTCGGCAAGGTCCAATGAAGTGGGTTGAAGACTGAACTCGGTCCAAGTGATGCTGGGCCGAGGATTTCCTACACAGCATACACACGTAAACTGGCCTCGGGGGTTGTGCCGAGGAAGGCCCCTCCGATGCCGAAGTCAGTATAGTGTAGAGAAAGAAAGTGCTATGCAAGAGTATTAATTGCTTGAGACTATTTGTGAATGAATGCAAAGTGGAAGAAGTGAAGGCTTTTATATTATACCTTAGCACAAATAGGAGATATGGGCCACAAATTAAGTGGGCCTGTCACGTTGATTGGGCTGATGACCTTGACTTGGCATGGATTGGAGAGTTGAACCTTTGACCTTGGGCTTATAATTGAATCATTTATGGACTGACCCAATTAGGCTAAATTGGACCCAAACATATAGTATGTGCGTTTATATACAAAAGTATATGATGTAGACCGTGTAGTGCATGTTTCGTATAATAATCTATAGAATTGTTAAAAACACGTATTCCTCCGTACAAATCTAATATATTCAATTATCCAACAAATAGCTATGTAAGTGTGTGCTTCCTATGCATATTTGATTATTGGGGAATTCAATTAAATAATTTTATTATTTAATTATTGCGATAAATGTATTCAACAACTCTAACTACTAATTTGTGCTCGTGATTAATTTAGTGTCATTTTTTTTGTTTTCCAATACCCTACATTGAATATTATATTTATCTCTTCTCATTGTCTTAGTTTCAATATACTATGAAACCTACTTGATTTATTTTCATTGACAATAATTTTACTAAAACGGTAACACCACATACTATCTTCAAATTCAATCACTCAATAATTAAGATATAATTTATCTGCCAGTCAAATTGTAATACTATTTAAAAATGGGAGGGAGTTAAAATTGTTTATGTTACTACAAAATTTTGGTTCATCTACCAGCATTAAATGCCTTATACTTTATTTATTTATTTATTTATTTATTTTTAATTTTAGAAACGATAAATGCCTTATATTTGTATACCTTCAAGGCCGTCTACGACATAGGTATTGAAATAGAAGATGACCTTGCGAAACAAAAAGCTACTAATAGTAATAACAATAGTGGCTGGAAAGGAAAGAAGAACGACAATCCTTCTTCTTCCGAAAACACCTACTCTAGTAACAAAATTAGTACCTTTGACCATAACGGTGTCTTAGCCATGGATAATCAAGGATATAAAAGGAAACCCTAAAGAGAGTTCACACCCATTGGAATGACCTATGATGCTGCTTTCGATCGTCTCCGTGATCGAGGATTAATCAAACCTATTGGCCCCACTGAAGATCCAACGCCAGAAAGGCGATCTTCAAGATGGAATCCCAACTCTTATTGCAAGTACCATCAAGGAAAGGGTCATACTATAGATGAATGTTACAGATTTCAAAATCTCATTCAAGACCTCATAGAAGCAAATAAGATCCCATTGCCTCTAGCTAGCAAGAAGACCGGGTGATGATCAAGAAAAAGACACGAGGCGAGCTTCAACGACAAGATTTCGTGACCTCTTTTTCTATCTTTTTTATTCCTCCTTTCCCCAAATAAGTCTAGCATAGACACCCTTTATTTTCCCTTAGATTTATTTTATAGGATCTTTCTTTTCCTTTTAATAAAATGAGCATTTATTTTGTTGCATATGATCATCGAATTGCATTGCATAAAAAAATAAAATAAAAAAAAAAAAAAAAATCCATGTCGAACTAAGCACAAGGTATACCAATGATTTGAGGCACCCCTTGTAGCCACATCATATCACCTTTCATCCTTCAAATATATAATCCTTTCTTGATAAACCACTTTGAGCCTCGTCTAATGATAGACCTTTATTTTTTCAACCTACATCTACCTAACCTTGGGATGGGATGGTGTGCAACTTATGCAATTTTCAAAGAACAAAAGCTTAAGTGCTTTTAAAAGATAAAAAAATAATAATAATAATAAAAGTGTACAAAAGGGCAAGTGTTCCAATGTCATTAACATGGATATGTCTTTGATATGTACACGTCTCAGATTGCGTCTCTTATCGAGTGCTCGATACCGTGCTTGAGAAACATGAATGCCAAGTGAGTGATAGACCGCATGATCGGGATTGCCCACACTTGTCAATGCAAAAGCAAAAAGAGAGCAAAATAATAAACAAAAAGAGTTCAAGAGTGAGAAACCTCAAGCATAATAATATAAAGATTTCAAAAGCAAAATTGCACACCTTGGGTGTTTATCTAGGGTCTTGAGCCTTTATCCCCTTCTTCTTCAAACCTTTAGCCTAACCACGTTATAACCCTTAAAAGACCTCTTTGAGGTATACACATACTTGTGCGAGGTTCTGCTAGAGCTACGTTCGGCCTGATTCCTAACGGATACGTAGGCAACCTCACATCGAGGTGCGGCCGTAATAAAAATGCATTCATATTTACATTCATAATTGATCACATTAAGAGATCTCCTATGCTCATCCCTTTCCATTTAGAGCTAGACTTGGGGGCTTGATCCCTACATTATTAGCTTACCTAGCCTAAGAGTCACCATCATTTGACTCTTCTTAAAATACTTTTTCCATACACTTAGCCTTTGCAGCCTAGCTTTAGTGACACTTTCACACACTGCACATACACATAGACAAATAATCGTACCCTTAGGAACCTTTTGTCACGAAAACTTAACACAACGATGAAGCACGCCTTGTCATATCAAGATCACTCATTATCATAATTCTTATTGCATCACAAAGTATGAAGTACTTAGCCTCCGTGTCTAAGTTACCCAAATACTTTCATCATCGAGTCAACAATTGAGATAGCCTAGGATGAATTAATCCTTGCACTATGAGATACAACGTCAATGCATACATTCGACTAAGCTCATTCAACATGCACCTCAAACACCCACTTCTTCCCTTTTGTGTCTTTCTTTTTCGGGAGAAAGTCGGTACCCTCTACAAAAATGACAGAAAATTTTTGTTTTTCTGCATTTTGAGTCAAACACATCACAACACAATGCACACATGAGTCATGTACACATTGAGTCATGTCGTGTTATCACATTGAGTAGTTAAGTCTACGCACACGAGTCGATTTGAGTACATCGAGTTACACGTCGAGTCAGGCAATAACATTAAGTCACACAAAGTCAACCTTAAAAACATGAGCAAAGTCCTATAGTCCAAAATATAAATGCAGGTACGCTAAGTCCCAGACGGACAAGTGATCTTAACAAAAATTTTAAAGTAAAAGGACGCAAACAACTTAGCAAATCAACTAGAGTCAAATGGTCATATTGAATGATTGAGTTCCTTGGTACGTCAGTTAGCCCCTATAAGCAAATTGACATGATTAATAGTCGGCTCGATAACAATCGCAGTAAGTGATCGACCTGAAAAATGATCGTCTCACTTAGCTTAAAGCGCCTAAGTATTGGCTCAAGCATCGAAGTAATGGTTCACAAAGAAGCACATCACCAAAACGACAATATTTCCAAGAGTGAATTGTCGAATCATTCTTCAACGACAAATTTTCCAAGATTGGATTGTCATCTCAAACTGGCAATGTTTCCAAGCATGGGTTGTCGTACTCCTTTTTTATTTGGCAAGTTTTTTTAAGTTCGGATTGTCATACGTGCATCATTATTCAAATGAAAAATTTTCCAAGATTGGATTGTCATCTCAAACTGGCAATGTTTCCAAGCATGGATTGTCGTACTCCTTCTCTATTTCGAAAGTTTTTCCAAGTTCGGATTGTCATACGTGCATCAATCTCCGACAATTTTTCCAAGATTGGATTGTCATCTCAAACTGGCAATGTTTCCAAGCATGGATTGTCGTGCTCCTTCTCTATTTGGCAAGTTTTTCCAAGTTCAGATTGTCACACATTCATCAAATCCTTGGCAATATTTCCGAGATTGGATTGTCATGCATCAAGTTCCCTATGGCTAAATTTCCCAAAGGATTGTCGTAGGTGTCTATTCATCTTAACGTTTCGGCAAAGGTTCCCCAACGTGGATTGTCATTCATTTCAGTAGTGGCAATATTTTTCCAAAAGGGAATGTCGATCGACTCTTTTTTTGCAAATGTTCTAAGACGCGGATTGTTAATTGTGGCAATATTTTCCCAAAAGGATTGTTGCATAATATTGGCAAATTTCCAAGGCGGATTGATTTCAAGGATTATATTCCAAGACGTGGATTGTCGACCGTAGCAAGGTTCTTATGATAGATTGTTAGGAAGCATTGGAAACTTTTCCCAAAATTGGATTTTGGCAAAATTTCCGAGATACGGATTGTCGCTTCATCGTGGCAACATTTCCTAGCATGGATTGTTACGTGGCATTGACAACTTTCCCTAAATCGTATTGTCGTACATCATTCAAGAATTGTGTTGGCAACTATTCCTAAAGAAGCGAGGATTGTCATCACCCCAAAGGCATCAACGCAACAAATATCACAACAGCAAAGTTCAAGCGAGCTTTAAGGATCGACAAGCGTTGGTCTTCGGTAATTTTTTTCGAAATATTATCGCAACAATTGAGGATCGTTTCGGGCGAAGCAATCCTTGATCATGTTCCCTAGGATGTGGAAGATGGTCATAAACAACATAAATTGAAGGCAGCTGCAAGCGTGGTAGTCTTCAGGCGGTATCCCCTGGATTGAGGAAGATCGTCAAACAAAATTGGTTACTCCAGAGACGTGTGCTCGACGGTGCAAGATACGCATTTCTTAACTCTCTTATCTGTTTAACTAACGCTAGTTCGCAGGTATCGGCGTTACAAGAGTGATTTAGGATCGCAGAACTTTCTGAATCATTCTCTGTCCCTATCACTACTTTAACTTTTCGTTTTCGAAACTTGCGTTTCTCCAAACTCAGTCAAAGTGGGTGCTTCTGTAGACACCCAAATGTGTCTCCCCAAAACCAAACCCAGTGATGAATATCTTTTCACGTCATTTGATTATCAAACGAAGTGAAAGTGTGAAAAGTCTAGTGATGAGGATGTTTTTATTAAAATCTCTCTTCTTTTTGTTTTTGAAAATATTTCTTTTCTTACTCCTACTTTATGAAAAACGTGTAGTCCAATTTAGTTTGGTCCATAATAAAGGTCTAATAATAGTGTAGTTGGATTGGGCTCGAAAAGAGCTTTCCAATGATATATTATAGGCCCAATTCCGATGACTTATGAGGAAGTTATGGATTAAATTAGATTAGGCCCAATGATTTTCAAAGGTGGCCCGATGATCTAGAGGAAGGCCTATTAACTGTTATTTTAAAAAGAAGAATGTTTTATTTAGAATAAAATATATTAAATCTGATTTCGAAAACTACTCAGACGCTTAATTACCTGTAACCGGTGTTGAAGGTAATTACGCGTGGAAAAGCGCGTTGACTTTTGGACCAGCGCGAGACGACGGCGTCATCGCCAGGCGCTGACCTTCAATTTGTCGCCTGGCGTTGGCCTTCGTCGATTGGCGCTAGCTCCTGTCGTTTGCGACAGGAGGAGTTTTATTCTGAATATGATTTTCTTCGATCCCGTGCTATTTTTCCTATAAATAGAGGTCATATCTCCCTATTTTAAAATCATCTACAATTCATAATCATCTAATTCTCTTTCTCTCTCTCTCTAAAAGCTAGAAGCTTTCTCTCTCTCTCTATTGTTTTTCTAAACCTTCCCTCTTACAAAATTCCTCATACATTAGTTCTAGACACACCTAGCCAAGATCGAAGTTGCCTTCGCCCTAGACGTGAAAGGTTTGATAATTTCTGAGGGTTCAGTCCCAAATCTCTATTTCAATTATTTGATTTAATTGTTTTATTTATTATTTTCCTTGAAGTTACTAACGTGTGTGTTTTGTTATTAGAAAGAGATACGAGGCATCCAAGTAAGTAATTTAATTGCTTTATTGATCTCTTGATATAGAAATCATGCTTAGATTATTTTGTTGATTCTTAGTATCATGTTAGGATGTATTTATGATTCTTAGTATCATGTTTAGGATTAACTAATATTTCTGACATTATTATGATGCTTCCTATTTCTTTCCTAATATCATGTTAGTATCATGTTAGGGCTAAAGCTTTGATCTTTAATGTTTAGTGACATGCTAGGGTTTGTTATTAATCTTGTTAGTATCATGCCTATGATCTTGTTAATAATATTATGCTTTAACATGATTATTTTAATTATGATTATAATTATGATTATTGTTATTATGTTGCTTGATATTATATTTATTTATTGTTATTGCTTGATCACGCCCTCTCTTGCAGGTTTAAAGGGAATTTGTACTTGTAATCACGCTTAATAAGATAATTAATAATCTTGTTTAGGTTAATATGATTATAATTCAAGTGATCGCCAATAATAGTTTTGTTTGTGCATTAAATTCAACCAACATAGATAAACAGGTTTAGGGTTAACCTATTGATTGTATGCTAGTCAGAAAGCGCACATGAATACGAGAAGAATAAAGTAGAGGCCTATTATTAGGGTAGGTTCAATCTCTTTTAGGTTGGATTTGTACCTTCATCCCCGAACTTCCAGTTTTGGTTCCAGACCTATTGGAGTTAACGATATCCTGGATCGTTAAGGGGTGTAACCATCACCCTGTGAACGGTTTACAAGTTCCTAAAACTTGTTGGCGACTCTTTTACTCTAGCTTCCTTCCCTTTGGATGCCACCATGCTTAAGTGTATGATCACAGTGGGGCTCAAGTGTGGGATGGCTTGAAATATTCCCTACACTAGCTTTAATGATGACTTGTTGACCAAGAAATTTAGTGAATGTAAGATTATGACCGACCGTAAGATCTAATGCATCTAGTGAATTGATTGCTTAGATTTGAAATGACTTGTTATTTTGAACTCGTTATTTCATTCTAGATTGATGAAATTTAATTAATTTTGTGTATATGAAATTGTGAATGTAACAAGAAATTGAATTTAGAATAGCAATATATTAACTATTACTAAAACAACACAATGCTGACATGTCACCCTCATAATATGATTTTCCCGCCTAAATGCAAGGATTGTGTCTTTTTTTTTTCTTTTCAAATTTATCAATTTTGAAATTTGAATAAAACAATTGTAAATAGCACACTAATAAATGGAAGCCTACATTGAAATATGTATTAGGCGACGTTGAACACGTATTATATCATAGTTTTGATGAAAATCTAAAATTTTTAAATTACAAATATTTTTGCACAAGGTCCATAATTCTTACTTATATTTATCCATTTATTTTAAATATACAAATTTTAAAAATAGATTTTTCATAAACTGACATCGCACAGGTTCTAACCTAGTAATTCAACTAAAACTCACGAATAATGGTAATTCATTTGTTTAATTTTATGTTGAAATTAAGTGTTAAATTATTAAAGGTTGTATTGTGCGCAAGATTAGTGAATAATTTTTGGTTTATTTCTCAATTTATATATCTACCAATATAATTTCAATTTCATTATTTACTCCATGTACTGAATATGTTTTCGATATTAGGTACTCCTATCATGCTATGGAGAACGCTTCTCGATATTCGTCACAGTTGATAAACAAAATTTACATTTTGTGGTGAGCAATTTAAACTATGACTACTAAGTGATGAATTGGTGATTGTAATATTAGAATTTTTTTACTCCAATTTTGTTTTTGCTGATATTTTTTACTCCAATTTAAACTACTAATGGCTCGAAGTCTTGGCTGGTGATTGAAGTGTATGCTATTCGCTCACTCAACTTTCACCTCAATGAATAATCTTTCTACTCAAGATATTTTGCTTGAAGTAGTACAGTATTTTACTTGGTAGGGAAGAAGTATGAGTCAAAGACCTATCTTTGAATGGTCAATAAGCTACCACCTACCAACAATAAATGCATAGCTAACATTCTCATCAACCATAAAGTAACAGTTATACTAACGACTAAGCAAGCAGCATCGTTTAATAAGTTTGGGTACGTGTATCTTTCATCTTCTGACTCGCCTGCTGACTCGGCTTGCTGTAATTCCAAAATCTGACATGGCATCAAAGATTGACAAAGTTTGTTAATCATGAAGATTAAATGGACAGCCCTCCATAATTAATCAATTTTACAACGTCCTTATCCCTCGAGTCAATTCAATCCACACTCAACACGTAATTCACCACATCTTAGCGTATTGCTACACGCATCTGCTTATCCTATCGTAAAACCGCAACATTGCCAACAAAAATCAATTCTTGAATCAATCATAAACGCTATTATTGAGTTCAACCTCATCAATCTAAACTAAATACTAATGCAACGCTACAATTCAGATTATTTTTTTAAAAAAATGGAAATTCAACAATTCACGCAAAATCATCAAAATTATTAAAATAAAAATTAAAAGAAAAAAAAGGAAAGAAAATAACCAAGCCTTCAATCTGAACAACGCGAAGAGGAGGAGGAGCTTCCGTATCTTTCATAGCAGCTTGAAGGAACGATCGAACTGGTGCTGCTTCTGAAATCCGCTTAAAACTGGCAAAATCGGCTGTCAAACCGACTGAGTACAACTTGAACCGATTATCCTAGAAAGCCTTTGCTCTTGTTATTGAGCTTTATGTTCGCTTTAATGCCTACATTTAACAATAAATCTCAATTAATCCTTTTTTTTTTAATGATAGTAGTTTAATTCTGTAATTGTTCTGATTTGATTTCATGTGATTTTCTGTGTTAAACTCAAGAATATTGTGGAGAAAACGACTTAACTTTCGTATTGATATTAATCACATATATATACACAATACATTAGGAAACCTAATTAGCCTAAAACTCCTAATAAGATAAACTTAACATAAATACAATATTAACATAAATATAACAAATAAACCAAACCGGCTTTAATACTCCCCCTCAAGTTGGAGCATACAGATCGCGAATGCCCAACTTGCGTAGAAGAAAACCAAACTACTGATGTCCAAGGGATTTGGTTAAAATATCTGCCAACTGATGACCCGTCGAAACATAGGAGGTAGAAATATTACCGTTAATCAACTCATCACGAACAAAATGACAGTCTACCTCAATATGCTTCGTACGTTCACGAAAAATCGAATTCTTAGCTATATGCAAAGCCGACTGATTATCACAAAACAACTGCATAGGCTTTGAATGCTTAACACCAAGAACAAACAATAACTATTTCAACCATTTCAACTCACGAGTAGTGAGAGCCAAGACCTGTATTCGGCTTCAGACGAAGATGTGGCCACAGTAGGCTGTTTCTTTGTCTTCCAAGAAACAGGGGAACGACCTAAGAAAACAAAATAACCAGACAAGGAACGCCGAGTCAATGGACACGTAGCCCAATCACTATCACAGAACGGCGTCAAGCGTAAATCTGATATAGGTCGCAACAAGATGCCTTGTCCCGGACTAACCTTAAGGTAGCGCAAGACCCGTATGGCCGCATCCCAATGAGAAACTTGTGGATCACTCAAAAACTGTGCCAAAACATGCACTGAATAACTCAACTCCGGTCGAGTGACCGATAAATAAACCAAACGACGATACTATTCCGGATGAGCGAACGGCTCACCGTAAGCATGTGCAAGACGATGATTCTGCTCCATTGGAGTGTCAATGGGTTTACAACCCAACCTTCCTGCCTCAGTCAAAATATCAAGAGCATACTTTCGCTGAGAAAGAAAGATGCCCTCCGGACTCCGAGCAACCTCAATGCCTAAGAAATACTTAAGCAAACCTAAATCTTTCTTATAGAAGCATTTGCACAAATAAGCTTTAAACAGAACAATCGCATCATGAGAGGAGCCTACAATAATTAAATCATCGACATAAACCAGCACATGCAAAGAAACACTGCCTTGTACATAGCTAAACAAAGAGTAATCAGCATATGAGTTTTTAAACCCAAAACCTCGCAGAGCACTGGACAACTTCGAAAACCACTGTCTCGGGGCCTGTTTCAAGCCATATAAAGACTTCTGTAACCTGTAAACTTTTCCCGGTTTCGGAGTAACGTACCTTGGAGGAAACTGCATATATACTTCTTCATCCAAATCACATGAAGATATGCATTATGAACATCCATCTGATGTAACTCCCAATTCAATGACACAGCAACAGCAAGTAAAATACGTACCGTACCCATCTTTGCCACCGGAGTGAACGTCTCATTATAATCAACACCTTCGACTTGACGGTTGCCATGAACAACCAAACGAGATTTGAGATGTTCCACCTTTGACTTGTCGGTGTACTTAATTTTGTACACCCAATCGCTACCAATTGCCCTTTTGCCGGGAGGAAGATCCTCAACAGTCCATGTGCCATTGTGTTCAAGAGCATCGATCTCATCTTGCATAGCCTTACACCAACCAACGTCCTCAACCGCCTTGAATGAAGACGGTTCCTTTCCCTTAGTAATCGTTGCCAAAAAACACCTATGTCTTATAGAAAAACGATTATATTCAACATGACAAGCTATAGGGAAAGGTTTACCCGAGGAATGTGATCGAGGAGGGTCGACAGATGATGTAGCGGGGTCTATATTTTCAGTGATGAGAGTATGAGTAACATAATTCCGATGCCACGAAGGAGGTCGTTTTTCACGATGACCACGACCCAAATTTTCTGACCAACTCCCCCTTAAATACAACGGCGAAATATCAATGTCCTCATCGGTGATTGGTTGCTTAACAATAAAATTCGGACGCTCGTTATTATTAATACCACCATTAGACGACACGACACCATCGGAGAGCACCACCGGCGGCCTGTCAATTGCCGACCGGGGTACGAGCTGACCAGCTCCAGTGACTGGCCCAGACTGCCCAGCCAAGTCAGGCTGGTGCACGGACTGCCCAGCACTGACTGGCTGGGCTGAAGCTTCGACGCTGCTACTAGACGAAGAGGGAAGAGAGGTGGGTAGAGTAGGGGATTCCACGCCCTACCTGCGACCGGATCCCTGCTGTCGCGCCTCGCCTGCGGCCTGCTGCAGCGTGGATGGGGATTGAGCAGTCCACTCCGCAGCACGGTTGCGGCTGACCTCTGATGGCCGGAGCCTTCCTGCGATCTGTGCTGCCTCGTGCACACAATCGTGGGTAGGTGCACCTTGTGGCCACATACCATCGTCATCATCCTCCCAAGATGGGGGTGATGCAAAATACTTTTCCCACTACAAGCATCGGTCATCCGAAAGTGATTCAAGATACGGGAATTTGTCCTCAAAGAATTGTACATCCCGACTCACAAAAAAATCATCCGTCTCCAAATCAAAGAGACACCAACCTTTCTTCCCGTGAAGATAACCGACGAAAATACATTTTCTTGACCGGGAATCAAACTTGTCCTTAATCCGAGGACTATTCAGAGCATAAGCAAGGCAACCAAAAACTTGCAGACTATCATAGGAAGGTGACTAACCAAATAAAAGCTCGTGAGGAGTTTTACCTTTCAAAACCGGAGTAGATGTGCGATTAATGAGATGCACCGTAGTCATAACACACTCACCCTAAAAGTACTTGAGCAACTTTGCTTGAAATCGAAGAGCAAGAGCCACATTTAGAATATGACGATGCTTTCGCTCAACTCTACCATTCTGCTGAGTCGTGTCAACACACGACGTTTGATGCAAAATGCCCTTCTTTGCAAAGAACGACCCCAAACTCATAAATTCTTGACCATTATCACTCCGAACCACCTTCACCTTCCGGCCAAATTGAGTCTTAGCCATAGCACAAAACTCACTAACCAATTGAGAAGCCTGGTATTTACCAAACATCAAAAACACCCAAGTAGCATGGGAAAAATCATCAACAATTGTTAGAAAATAACGAGCATCACAACTAGAAACAATCTTATTCGGACCCCAAATGTCACAATGAATTAAATCAAAAACATCAGATGTTTTATTCATACTTAACGGAAAAGAGTTTCGGGGTTGCTTTCCCATAAAACAAATGTCACAATCAAAAGAACAAACTGAGTCACTACTATGAGTACTACGACTACTAGAAACTCCCGGTAGAGAGCTCACAACTTGCATTGACGGATGCCCGAGACGCCTATGCCATAACAAACATGCATCTGAAATAACTACTTTGTTCGCCTGCAGATTCCGAGCACGAACCGGACGAAAAATATAGACCCATCACATTGGACCCCCGTTCCAATCAGGTTCCTCAAACTGCGGTCCTGAATAATGCATAGCTTGTTAGTGAACATAATAAAATAGCATTGTTTTGACACAGATAACAAGTTGCATTTAACAGTATGAACATATAAAACATTATTAAGAGTTAAATTATCAGACAAAATAACTCTTCCTTCCTTCATTGCCGTCGTGCTCTTCCCATTGGGTAAACCAATTGGTGAAGAGATGTCATGTAAATCAGTGAAAATATCAATATTACCAGACATATGATTTAAAGCTCCAGTATCAATGAGCCAATCAATGGAATTATACGTACCAAGTTTGTTTCCATCTGACGAAGAACCAGACCCTTTAACGCAGACATGAGTTCCTTCCATTGAGTATCAGAAATCCTAGGAACACTCCCATGATCAGAATCAGAAACCGGCTCATTATTGCCACGAGAACTACCAGCACCACCAGCAAACTCACCCTTGCCCTTACCAGACGACCGACCACCACTACCTCCACGTCCACCACAACCACCACGACTTCCACGCCCCCCACCCGGGAAGCCATGAAGCTGATAACAATGGTCCTTATCATGACCAGACCTTTTACAATAAGTACACTCTATCCGTTCGGAAGTTTGTCCGAAAGTCGTACCTGTTGCATTAAAACCAACAGTCGTACATGTGGCAAGCTATGAAGACACTTAATGAACTTACTCAAACTTGCACCACCATTATATGGATTGCTTCAGCCCTCCATGTTGTAGTCAATTTCGGGCAGTACCCTTATGCCAGGTACCACCCAAATCGACCAACTGTCAGTCGGAGACTCATGCCAGAGCCAAACACTCCAGAGTATGAAGAGCTTGAGAAAAAGCCTGACAGTGTATTCCTAAAGACTATTTCAAACAAGTTCGAAAGTGTGCTGGGGATTTTGCTTATAGAGCTTTTATCTCGACATCCTACTGATGAGGTATTGTTGAAAACTTATTTATGTCAATCATGTAGTTTGTGTTGTTTGATACATTAACAGACATATTTTCTTCTGTTTTTATCAAACAGATTTATCTTGGGCAAAAGGAGACTAAAGAATGGACTGCAGATACCAAACCATTAGAAGCATTTGAGAAATTTGGGTAACTTTTGGAGGAAATTAAAGACATAATTGTAGAGAGGAACAAAGATGAGAAACAGAGGAATCGAGTTGGTCCAGTGAAGATGCCATACACATTGCTTTATCCTACGAGCGATGCAGGACTCACTGGCAGGGGAATTCCTAACAGTACATCAGTCTGAAGTATGTAAACTAGATTTATTTGATCTCAACTTCTCAAGCATGTAGCTTGACATTTGTGTAAAGCTGAATTACTTTCTTATTACTACGAAGCATGATAAGACTCATTATTGTAAAATTATGTCACACCATTTAGTACAACTAACTATACAAGAATTTAAGGATTCTCTACTACTATTATGGATTTTCATGATGTATCATATATTGTGTATTTGTTGTGTGTGTTTTTTCTGGAACAAAATTATATTATTAGTCTAGTAAATTGAGATGTTCTAAGCTTCTCATTTCAACATATGTTGTAAGAGTATTGGAGAGTATGAAGCTCAATAGCCACAATTTGTTCGATATCAACCTTCTATGTTATTGTTAGTTGAGACGAACACTACAAGAGGGGGGTGAATTGTATGTGAGTTCCTATAGCTACTTTTTGCGGAATATAAATAAATGGTAAAGGAACTTGCAATACACACAGATTTTTACAAAGAAACCTTTCAGGACCCAACTGGAAGTAAAACCTCGACCCTTCTAAGGGATTTCCAAAACCAAATCACTTCACTATAATAGGGCAATACCAAATTACAACCTATTATAAACAGACCTTTACTCACAAGTTCCACACTGAACTTGCTACACAGTAGGACCCTATCCTACCCAATCTAAGTCCCACACTTAGATTCACTCGTACTCCCAAAGTACTACCTCTCAGCTTCACACTAGAAGCTTACACACTGTATGTAAAATATAATTCACACACTCACCCAATAACCCAACCAATACAAAATATAAGACACTAGCATATGGTAGGCAAGCTATGCATGAAACCCGAAACTAATATGACAAAGTTATAAGCTTGGCAAACTTACATAATTAAAGCACAAATGATTTTTTCACGCATAAACTCACAGAAAACTATGAAGTGAGATCTTTACTATTTATACGAGACTAGCTCATATAATAAGTAGGGTTTTAAAAAGATAATTATGTTAATTTTACTAAATCTCAAAACACGGTTAAGTAAATCAAGTTTAAAGAAAATCTTTTGGAAAACTAGATAAAGATAGATTTATCAAATAGAACAATATCTTTTGATAATCAGTTTTTAAGAAATAAATCTTTTAGGAAAATCTTTTCTTAAAACCTATCTTAAAGAAACCTTTATTAGTCGAGTTTGCTTGAGTTTAAGTCTATCATCATCAAAACCTTTAAGCTTCAACAGTTATATAATTTGAGAGATACTAAAGCAACTCGCCTATATATGTTGAGCACTACTCCCCCGCCCTCCCGTCACAATCAAGTTCATTACCCTTTGTATGTTTACCTTATTTCCACTTTACTCCGTATTTCAATAAAATAAAGTTCATATAAACTGATAAAGGTTAATAAGTGCTGCTCAAGTTTAATTTATAACTAACATAAATTTTGATAAGGGAATATGATGTTAATGAAATGCGTCATAAGAGTTTTCATGATGTTTGGAAGGACTCGTCATATGGAGGAAATGAAAACAACAAAATCATGGGAATGTATGATACTACCTCCGGTTCAATTTAGTTGCAACAAAGTACAACTTTACGGAAACCAAGACAAAACTTTTAAGGGGTGTTAAGCATGTGAAGAGTATGTAATTAAGTGAGTGAAAAAGGAGGGAAGTGGTGTGGTCCCATTTGTTAATAAAGTTAATCATGTGGGAAAAAATTGGTGAGGTGTACTTTTCCCACTAAAATTTTCTGCTTTTTATCAAAAGGGGACCCATTTCTCTTGGGTGGGAAATTTTCCTCCCAAAATTTCACCCAAAATCTATATGGAATTCTTTTTGGAGGTACCCACGCACTTCCCCACCAAAATTTCATGCTAAATTCAAAAAATTTGGCAAATTCCCCTAACATTTAAATTTCCATTGCTTTCCAAACAAAACCCCCTTATAAATACAGGAGTTCCCAAGTAACTTCAACATTTGTTTTTCTGTTTCATGGTTGATTAGGGAGAGGGGCTGGGGGCGGGATAGATAATTTATTGTTTTACACAACAAAAGATAACCCTACAAATTACAGAAGCCTACTGTTAGTTTTAATTAGCCTAAATCCAATTAGCTAAGTCAATGAAAAGCAGCAAAAGTCTTGACTTCATCTAGGCTCCGTTGAAGACCATCCAAAAAGTTCCAGCCACCACTTCATCACCTTCTGCAAGCCTGAAAAAAAAAAAGGGAAGGGACTCATGGCAGAGTTCTTTGAAGAACTCTTTTTTAGTGACCATCAACTGTACAATGAGGAACAAACAATGGGACCATTTCAGCAGTTCACAAATGAAGGAGAAGGTGAATACCAAGACTCAATTTATCATGAACCAGCGACAGATGAAAACAACAGAAACTCAGATGAAGAAGGTGGGTATGATGCAGATGATGATGCAGAGCAAAATGATGCAGTTCTTATGTATGGCAGAAACAGCAGGGAAATGACAGTGTAAGAAAAAAGGCAACTTGTTGATGAGATCATGTTGAACATGGAGGGGGACTCATTACCAAGAGGATTTTTATCCAAATTGGCAAGAAAGCATCATGTGCATAGATTAACAACAACAAGATGGTTTCAGGTAATTAAGAAACACATAGATCAGGGACTTGCTGTAGATGTTAGGACAAAAAAATTAGGTACAGTTGGTAGAAAACAAATAGAGTATACTGATGAGCTTCTAACTTCAGTCCCCTTGTACAAGAGGCAAACTGAAAGAGGGTATGCTGCAGCCCTACATATTTCTAAGGCTGCTTTGCATAGGTTAAGGAAAAGGGGTAGACTAAGAACACACACAAGCACAAACAGGCCAACACTGACTAAAAATCACAAAATAGCAAGACTGAAGTGGGTACTTAGTCACATCCACTCAATTCCTCATTTAGGGGACCCTACGTTTGTAGATATGCAACAACAAATACACATTGATGAAAAATGGTTTTACATAAACCCAGAAACAAGGACTTTATATGAAGATGATCCATATAGAGCACAACCGTCTAGGAGGTTTAAGGTTAAAGCCATGTTTATGGGCATGATAGGCAAACCATTGTATGATCAAAACAAGAA
Organism: Chenopodium album; assembly: GCF_948465745.1. Lineage (NCBI taxonomy): Eukaryota > Viridiplantae > Streptophyta > Magnoliopsida > Caryophyllales > Amaranthaceae > Chenopodium > Chenopodium album. Next base: position 9,518,674 of record NC_137846.1, read on the forward strand.
TCTGTTGCATGATGGGAAGTATGGGTTGTTTCCCTTTGTTAAGCATGAGGTAGCAAAGAAAAAGAGTAAAAACAGAGAGAAGGGGACTATAGAGGCTAAGGTTGTCCAGAGTATAAAAAAAGAAGCAATTAGGGACATGCTACTCAACCATGTTTTGCCTACCATATATGAGCAATGGCCCCCACAACTTCCTAAGGATATAACTATTCAGTGGGATAATGCTAGGCCACATCAAGCACTACAAGATCCTGAATTCCAAGCAGCAACACAAGCACATGGATTCAACATACAGTTTGTATTTCAACCAGCTCAATCACCAGACATGAATGTTCTAGACTTAGGTCTGTTCAATGTAATTCAATCAATTCAGTATCAGTCATTTCCCCGTAACTTAGATGAACTAATCAAGGAAGTGGAAATAGCATTTCAAGAGTTTGATCTAGATTTAAACAAGTATACATGGATTACTCTTCAATCATGCATGTGGAAGTACTAACAAGGAAATGGGGAAACAATTACACACCACCACACATGAAAAAAAGGAGTCTAGACAGGTAAGGCATACTTCCAGATTTATTAGAGGTTGACAGGGGACTCATTGCAGAAGTGGTTCAATATTTAAACTCTATCACAATCCCTACTAATGCAGAAGATGAAGCACATATGGAAGTGGATGCAGATTGAAGATAAGAATCAAGGAAGACATTTTTTGGTAAAGGCATTGACTGCCACACATAACTAGTACACTTTAAACAACTTTTTGGTTTTTGTGTTTGTATTGGTTAGGTATATTTTGGTAAATATTTAAAGCACATATTCTTAGGCAGTCATGTATGCAACATAGTCAGTCATTTGTAAAAATGGGAGCTTTTGATATTAATGAAAACAAACAAATGTTTTGGTAAATGCATTTCCATCAGATAGGGTTTGATTTATCATTCAAGGCATCAATAAGTAATGGTACCTCAATAGAAACCTCAAACAGAGGTATCCAGAGCATCCATCTAACTCAAATAGCTATCTGATGAGTCCCTTCATCATTTGGATGTCAGACAATGTGGTGCAACATGGGAGAGGGGACTCAATGCAGCACTGAATAAGGGACTCCAATTTTCACAACAGAACAACCAACACCACATCCACCATCACACAATCATAAGACAACCTTCAACTTTACAGGGTGTGTTTTCAATAATAAACAAAGTCCATCATACAAGACTGCAAGGTCAGATACAACTAGATATCACACAAACACAGAAGCATCATCATATATGAAAGGAGTCGAAGTAGAGGGTCACATTCACCAAGGCATCAAACAGGACTACATGGCCATTCAGATATAAAAAAGGGATCTCAATAATAAACGCAACAACATATATCAAGGGACAAGGCATGTGAACAAAACAAGCATCCTCATATACCAAGGGATAAGGCATCTCAACAACACAAGCATCATCATTTTAAGTACCTTGGCAACAACAACATGGCCATTCAGTATAATAATTTATCACAAATCACAAACAACTTGCCCCAATTAGGGTTTATCAAGCGAAACAGGAACCCAATTCAAATTGTATCAATAATAAAAAAAAAAGTGATTAGGGTTTTAGAAATTACGCTGCCTAGTTAGTTTGGGGGAAGGGAGTAGATGGGGTAGTAGATCTGATGGTAAGCATCAACCACATCATTTGGGTCCAGACCATCAGGAAGCCTAGACCTCACGCGCTTTCTCCCTGCCATAGGCGCATCAGTACTCCCAACCTTTAACGAAAGGGACTTAGGTGGCTGGAGGACTTCACTGGCAGTCAGTTCCGGCGCAGAAGAATCCCCACTCTCAGAAATAACATCAGGCGCTGGTGAAGCAGGTGAAACAGCCACCACAGCAACAGATTCCCCATCTTTGGTGGAGTTCTCCTCCGGATCTACAGTGGGTGGTGGAGGATCAACCTTCTTAGACCCAGAACCCTTTGGTTTCTTGTCTTCTTCGTCCCTTGAGATGTACTCCTCAATTTTAGCCCCACGAATCTTTCTACGCGCAATGACAGAGGCACGACAAAGTGGTTTCATAATTCTAGAACCACGACGAGGTATGTAGGTTGTGGTATCTAGGTGAGGGGCAGATCTTTTACCAGATGAGGAGAGGGACTCATAGTAGTGTAGATTAGGGTGCTCGTCATGAGAATCAGCCATTTTCAAACACAGTAAAGGTAAAACAGAGAAGAAAACCTAGAAAATGAAGAGAGAGAAATGGATAAACCTAGAATTTGAAGAGAGAGAGAGTGGGGGTGAAGAGGATGGAGAAAGAGAAATGGAATAATTTATAGAGCTAGGGTTTGGGGGGGGTGAGATTTCTGGAAAAAATTTCCAGAATTGAATGCTCTCAACCATCTTCAATTTGAATTGATTGCAGATTCAATGAAGATGGTTAGGAGATAGGTTAATTAAAGGGGTTGGGGTAATTTTGGTGGGAATAGTTAGGTTAGTTAATTAAAACTAAGTAACCCACCAAATAAAATTAGGAGTACTAATATGATAGTTAAAAAAAAGTAAGGGTATAATTGTCAATTTACAAGGAAAAATTTACTAAAAAAGGAAAGAAAAAAAATATTGCGAGTAAATTGAACACCCCAAAATGGAATTTGTTGCGACTAAATTGAACCGGAGGTAGTATATTAATATGTATCCGATCTTGGAGCCGTAAGCCAGTAACCTAGTTTATCAATATTACAAGGTTAGAGAACAAAACTCGCATTAGTCTAGTAATTAGTAAAGCCTCATGGTCATTTTCAATTCTTTTGCTTAGTGTGGAAACCTGGAAACAGAACTTGCAGCTTAGTTTGCTTTGCGATAAACATGTTAATATGTATATGTCGCATCAATCTTTTAGCATCTTTAAAGAAATACTCTCTTCAATTTTTTATAGAGTAAAAGCATGCCATTGGTTGCCCATTCCAATTATAATTATTATTATAATATACTTCGTATGATCTTTCTATTCTGCCTCACTCGTGAGTCTCGTGACCAACCTCCATGCTCACTTATGACCATGAGCGATTGCATATGATTGCCCTCATTTTATTTTTTACGGAGTACGAAGTTTCGAAAAATGTCATACTCCTGAAACTTCTCAAGTACGTCTTATAAAAACCCTAAACCCCGCCAAATATACCCAATCCTCTTAATTTCCCCAAAATTCAAAATCAGTTAATCAGTTACCATTAACAGAAAGAGGAGAGAGAAAGTGAGTGAAGAACCTTCATCGCAGGGAGATTCCAAGGTTTTCAGCGTCCGAATCGTTTCGATTGATCATTACATGGCTCCTCCAATTCCAGATTTCGACATTTCTTACAGCAGTTTCCAAGGTTCTCTACAATTTCATCTTTTCGAAATTCAATGATTTATTATATTTCCAAACCCTAAATCGATTATAATCTAGAAATGTTGAATTAAATGACGAATTTCTAGGGTTTCAACTGAGAATTATGTGTTTTTATTCTTCAAATGTTTTTGCAGGTGGAAGTGTGAAGGAAGTGCCTGTTATAAGAATCTTCGGCTCCACTCCTGCTGGTCAGAAAGCTTGTGTGCATGTTCATCGAGTAAGATTCTGTAAAATTTTGATGAATATTATATTCTATTTGTATGTAATTCTTTTGAATTAACTCAATTTAGGTGTTTTTCAGTTCAAACGTTCAATGTAGTTAAAATTTCCAACAACTAATTAGGTTTTATGCTAACTATTCTTGTAAGTTACTATCTTTTGATATAAAGAGTCCTAATTTGATCTTTAATTAATCGCAAAATGATTCTAAACTAACCAATTAGGATTTATAAGTACGTCTCATTAAGGGTTTTAATTAGGTTATATTGTTATCTTTATGGTAGTTATTAACAAGAAAACAATGTGAGAGAAGTTATTTAAGTATTTTAAATTATTTATGGATAAAAAGGTATTGGATTTTATTTTGTTTTTCTAAATGAGTTTATTTTCAAGTGAATTTTGGTGGAATAGGGTAAACTGGTAAGCTTCCATTAGTGTGCTGGATAATTTTATTGACTTTTAAACTGTATTCTGTACTATTTTTATGCTAGCTAAATTGGTTATTTTGATTTTGAGGCTAGCCTAGATGTTAACTTTCAAAGGTCCCTCTAATTATGTTATGTTGGCACTTGATTTATCTTGTAGGCTTTACCATATTTATACGTGCCCTGCTCAGATATACCACTTCAGCTAAATCCTGAAGGTTTGGCCTTTTTTTTTTTTTTTTTTTTTAAAAAAAAAATTTTAGTTACTTATTATTTTTTTTTAAAAACTTTTGGATATTTATTGTACTTCTGTAGAAATGTCATGTTTCATATGTTAAATGGATGTTATTTTCTTTCACCTTATCCTCCTTCCACTTTCATATAAATGATGCTATAATTTTTATTATATACTTGAAGCACCTTAGTCCATATTGCTCTTTTAGGCACATGGTTATAATTTCCATCGTCGTATTTTTTGTTGGATAGTGGGTACTGTACTTGTCAATAAATATTTCACATGCATTTAGTCGAAAATTATCATTTTCCTTTGTAGCAATCTTTATATTGTTGGGCAACTAGGTAATGTGTTCAATAAGTCGAGCTAGAAAATTGTCAATTTATATGGCTCTCCGATCAGAAGTGACTGCTGAGTTCTGTTGTATCTTATGTTTAATGAGAAAGGAGATGATCAAATATGTGATATGGTTTTGGGTCATTGGAAGACAACGTGTGTCCCCGAAGTTTTAACTCAGTCTAAATTTGCGAAAAGAAAGTTTTCAGGGTACCTAAGAAAAACTATCCTAACCTTGGAACAACTAGTGCAAGCTTTGCCAAACTTTTATGTTTCAGTTGCTTTTACTTCAAATTGGTTATTGTACCAAAATTGATTGTTTTAGTTGCTTTTACTTTAAAATTGTTTGAAGTTGTGAGTTGCTGCTAAAGTTTGTTGTTTTGTTTAATCTCTATTAACACCCTATCTGAAAGAATTGTCTAGAATCTAGGCATTTCTATGTCATTGGTGTGATTGGGTTGTTTGTTAATACAGGTAGTGTTTATGAGAATGCCATATCTTTTGCTGTTGAGAAGGCTTTGAAGGTATGTTAAGTTTTAAGCGTTACTTGAAATTTTATTATCTTTGCACATCATTGCGTTCTGTCTGCTGCTGATAAAACTTGAATACTTTGGATTCATGAAGCTCAAGGGAAATGCTGGTACAAAAAGGCAGCATGTGCATAGTTGTACTGTAGTCCGTGCAAGGAAATTTTATGGTTACCATTCATTAGAGGAGCTATTTGTAAAGATAAATCTGTATCCTTTCTAACATTGCATTGTTTTAAAATCTAGGAATGAGCACCTTTTAATATTTTGACCCTTGCATGACATGGAAAGCTAAATTTCAGAATTATTCTTCCTCCATTCTTTATAAATTGCTACATTTCCCAATTGTAGAAGTTTATATTAATTTCTACATACCCATTTTTGGTTATTTGTTCCCTCTATCTCTCTCCTCAACAATATTCCTCTCTTTATCACTCTCTATCTCTCTACTATATTTTAATGTGTGACACCCATATATGTAGCAAGTTTTAGAGCGGAGGAAGCATCTTTTTATTTTAATGTCTTATGGTTTACCTGTTTACTAAAAGTTTGATATCAAAATGGATGATTAACATACTGTTTGCTCACCCTTGCATTTAAGATAATTCAGTATTTGATGGCTGTATAGTTTATTCAAATTTTAAGAAGTAAGAAGGCTAAATATATGTGATATGACACTTTATGTCATCTTTTTGCCTTGACAAGTTGGCTAACTTGGCTTCATTGTTAGTTTTCTGAGAAGTAATTGGACTAAAACTTCATGATGTGATGAGTCAAAGACTTCATCATTAACAGGTGGTGAAAGTTATGCTCTTGTGCTTTGCATACATGTTTTTTTTTTCTTCCTTTCTTTGTTGTCCTTGATTGGTGAAAAATATCATCCCCATGATGTCTCTCGCGCTGCTGATCTTCTGTTGGTATGTGTTTTTAATTCTTTGGCCACTAATCACTGTTGCTTGAAAACATAAATTTAATAACCTAAGTCTTGCTGAAATCTTCATCATTCTGTAGACTGCTTTTTTGGCCTGGCCATTTTACCCTGGAGCGAAACTGTTAAGTACTTGTAAAAAGATTAAGTTGTATTGCACCAACTGTTATTTTAATCATTTGGTTTTGTTTGAAAAAGTTTAACTTCAGGATTTTGATTCAGTGGAATAAATATTCCAATGTAGTATGTTCTATTCCTTTGAATTATAGATAAGACTATTCTAAAGTTCTTGGTGGTTGAATATTGTGTTTGTTTGCTCAAAATTACTGTATTCTTACAGCTACAGAAAATATGTTTTGCAGAGCGGTGTTGTCTTTGAGAAGTGTTTACAGCCCTATGAATCTCATATTCCCTTCCTTCTGCAATTTCTGGTATTAATGGCATTAGTTAGTTATTTAATTTTTGTTTGAGAAAATTTCACTTTTGAGAAAAGTGTTGTTAGTAAAGTATATCTGATCTTCTGTTAAGGCTTAGGAATTGAGATCAAGTTTGTATTGAATTATTGGATTTGCTAGGCGGTACCCTTTAGATTTGATTGTTTGAATATTATGGAAGACATTTCCGGTATTTAAATGAGTGAAGTGTTACACATCTTTTTCTTGCATGTAATTTTTATTCTTATTTTTTTAATTTTTTTTTATTACAGGACAGCTTTTTTGAATGGGTGTTTAAAACTATAAACTATAAACACTTATCAAATTCTAATCTTGTTTTGGGCTTATTTTTGGATGTTTGTGCCTTCATACTATCTGATTTTGCTGTCTTCACTTATATTGTTTGTGTTTAAAATGCATTCAGTTGACTACAACTTATATGGCATGGGCCATATGCATGTTTCAAAAATGAAGTTTCGTCATCCAGTGCCCGGTGATCTCCTTGTTGAGAATGCTGATCGTTCTAATCCAGAAGCTTTTGTTGGCAAGTCTTCTTATTCTCAGGTCATGTGACTGCCTTACCGAGTTACTGATCTATGATTATTATTACATATTCATAATTGGTTTCTAGTATCTGAAACACTAAAATGGGAATCCTTTTTCACTAGGCAGATGTGGCTTCAAGTTCGCATTCATTGCCACTAGTTTGGAGGTCTTTAACAATTCCAAATGAATGGATGTGGCAACATCCTTCCATACGTGGTGCTTCATCAACTTCTATCAATAATTTTGTAAATCGTCAAAGCATTTGTGAACTTGGGGGGGATGCCACTGTAGATGGTATGCTGTTATTTATACTCTGCCTTCAAGTTTCTATCCCCTGTTTCAGTTTGAATTATAACTCTCACCATATATTTTTACAGACATTTTGAATCAGCAGTTGAAAATGTATACATCCCTCTCACAAACTCGTTCAGATGTGAGAATGGTTCAGTCGCTTGTTCCTATTTGGGAGGTTTGGCTTTATCCCAGCAATATATTACTCACTGACAATGACATGTAGTATGGACTGCTCTATTATTTACTTTTTTCTTCACATGCATCATAGGAAGAGTTTGAAAGGAGTGGAGTTCATGACGCAGAAATACTGGCTGATCCTGGTCGGCCACCTCCTCAAGATGTTTTGAAAACCTTGTCGAATGGTGTCGAGTACATGGACAAACTTAAGGGTTTGTATAGCGAAGTAGAAAGCAATTTGTTAGATAGATCTGAAGATGTGAACTCTATGGTGCCAACATGGTGTCCAATAGAAGATGAGAGTATAATGGGAACAAGAAACCAAAACTCAAATGAGCTAGTACTGAGGTCCTCTGAAGATGTAAATATCAAGCATTGTGTGACACCACAACAATCAGTGCCTGTTGATACTATACGTGCATCATTGGGAAAATCCGTTGAAATGGATGAATTGGATATTCTTCAGGTGATTGAAAGAAAGGATACAAAAGTACTGAAATTCTCTGCCGTTTTTCTCATCTCTTTTCTGTCTTGCAGTAATTGGATTCTTTGAAAAACTGCCCTAGTTTGAACATATCAACTTTCAAGAAAGTATCATCTTGTTTTGTTTTTTACCTGTTCCCATGCCTTTTTGGTGTTATTGTTGGTGTAGAATGACCTGAAATATTTCTTAATCTAACCCCTTGATGATGTTGCGTTAAAGTTGTAATTATGGAAATTGTATTTAACCTAAAGTTTTTCTTTGCCTTGGTTGTTTCCTTGCTCGGATTACCCCTTCTCTCAAACATGTTCAAATTGTATGATTTAGGTACAGATTCAGAGGATGTAGCATTATTGAAGTGGTTAGCTTCCTCACAGGCTGCAGTAGACACGAACTCAGATGATGAACTTCACCAGACCATTCTAAATCTCCTGTTGCCAGCAGCAACCATTGATAAAGTGTTGGAGATAGCTAATACAGATTATGAGAATGAATCTCAGCCAGAGTGTCAGGATATACTTGATTCAATTGTAGATGTGTTAAATTCTGATGATAAAAAAGGAAAAAGAACTTCTCTTGGTCAAGATTTATCTGGCTCAAAAATTCCACAGTTTGATGGTGCTGGAGATGATCATCAATTTACTCCTGCTGCTAATTTACCTGAACAAATGGACACTGAATCGGTGTCTTCCAAGTGCCGTACATTTCCCCATTGCGGCTCTAGCTTTGATGACAAGCAAAAAAAGCCCAAATTACAGTTTGGTCACCAATTAACTCCTGTTGCTAATTTACATGAGAAAATGGACACTAAATCGGTGTCTTCCAAGCGCCACACTTTTCCCCATTGCAGTTCTAGGATTGATGACAAGCAACAAAAGTCCAAATTACAATTTGGTCCTTTACCTCTTTCTGAAGTCCAACAATTTACTACCAATATACATTCTGACCCGTCAACTAAGAATGCAGATGGCAGTGGCTGCTATGTAGTTGACTCAAGAACACAACACAGTGGTTCTGTACGAGACTTGATGAGGAAAAAGCGAAGCTTCCGAGATGGATCATCCAATTCAGGAAAAAGTGTGGAAGAAGGTTTTGGAAGGAAAATAACGTATTTTATCCGAGGAAGTTGGAATTTCATACTGATCCATCAGAAGAGCAAAAATTGATGGCTGCTGAATATTCTCCCTCCAGTCATATGCAGATAGACAAACAAACAAAATTGTGTGAAGTTAGACAATCTGCTACTGATTGTCCTGTTGGAAAAAAGAAGCAAGATATTGCAAACTCATCTGTAGCTGATCCAGAAGTTGTGAAAGTTGACTCTGTAGAACAGCATGCGTCTGTGAGACCACCATTTGCATTAGGCCACATGGATGAGACAGAGTCTGTAGGATATATCAGCATGACTTTCCACAAGAAACCTCCATTAGCTAGCTGGGAAAACGGCACATCTGAAAATTCACCATCAATATCTGTTCCCTCTCGTTGGTGTTCTGTCAAAGATGACAGTGACGATGAAGGAACATCAGGTTCATTTTTGCTTTTATATGTGTTCTTAATTATTGTATAATTGTCGATTTGGAAACTAAACCAATTGCTAGAAAGTTGTCATTGTTCTTAAGTTAATGCAAAGGTTAGGCCTTTTTTCTCTTAGATTACGGTTTTCTTTTCTGCTCGTCACCTGCTTTTTTTAATCTTGTTTTTGCTTCTGCTATCTCATCAAGTTGTTCATTGTTACATTGAACACACTCTATTATCAGGATGCTAATTTAGATTTAATTTGCTTATGTAATTGAATATTGTTGCTTCTTATTTTACATGCTTTTCTCTCTGTTGTAGTGCAAGGTAGAGATTCAGAAGATGTTCACAGTTCACCCATTTTTTACTGACTCCTCTAAAGGTGTCTTCGAGGAATCACATGGTTTTGGTGACTTCTGTCAGGATTCCCTCATAGGAGTTCCTACTCATTATTATAATGATGGCTCTTATGCTTATTTATTGACCCCAGCAATTTCACCTCCATCAGTTGATTCTGTTTTTAAATGTCTAGCGCTTGAAGAAAAAGGTAGAGTTAACAAATGCCTTCTTTTCTTATTCTATTTGGAAAGAATTTACTAGTTTGATATTGATGCTTAGGTCTCTAGCATATTTTGCTCATTACTGATTTGTGCTTTAAAATTATTTTCCAGAACGTACCCGTGCAAAGCCCTTACCTGATGATTCTTCTGAATTAACTCTTTTGGAGCCCATGAATAATCGACTAGATGGTGAAAATCATAGAAATTTAGATATGGAAGGAGGTCTAATGAAAGATGAGCTTGTCCCATGCCTTGATAAAGGGAGTTCTATGAAAGAAAAAAATTTAAAAAAGCTCTCACAAGACATCTCTCAGATCTCAGGACCCAGTGGGCAGTCAAAGCCTACTCTTCTCAGTCAAATTGGCTTTAGAGACCCTGCCAGTGTTGGCGCTGGCCAATAACTGACACTGTTGAGTATAGAGGTGAGGTATACTAGATATTCACTTACATATGTTTCTTGGAGGGGATGTGCCCTCAAAATTTTCAGATGAGATGTTTATTTGTTTTTGCTTTTGTTGTTTTTTTCCCCCAAAGTTTCTATCCAACATATTTCTTATAGTCAAGATGTAGTAGAATTATAATTACATTTGTATTCTTGGTTTATTGAATTCAATCCTTCAAAATATTTGTCTGCCTTGTCTTTTGCTTGTTGACTGACATGCAAGGAATGAAGGGGATCCATAGTACTTTACTAACCGAGTGACTTCAATTTCCTGGCATTGGTACCAATTATCCATGCAAAATAACTTCTTTTTTAGAAAAAACTATAATGGGCATTTTTCCCATATTGCTTGAAGGCTTGTAGATGCAAGATGAAATTGTCATTTGTCTTCATGATAGTGCCAATGAGATCTTGGACCTTGGTAATGGTGGTCGAAATAAGTTATTTCGCAAAACAAAAAAAAAAAAAAAAAAAAAAAAAAAAAAACCCTCACCCATTATTCATTTTGTCAGGCAAATTTACAATTATTTTTTGGCATGGATATGTAGCTTTAGTTCTTAGTATATTTTGTGAGATTGTTTTGATTGTATGTTGATATCGATACAGGTCCAAGCAGAATCCAGGGGAGATCTTCGTCCTGATCCACGACATGATAGTATAAATATTATTGTCATAGCAGTCCAAAATGATAGTAGTCCATCTGTTGACATATATGCACTTCTGTGTGGTTCAACTGAAGGTTGTGGAAGGTATCAATGCAAAAAAATTTAAGTTCCTTCATGTTGTGCCCTTTGTTAAATTTTTATTTTGCCTATATTTCTTAAAATAATTTTTTTGTGACCTCTATACATTAAAGTATAAAGTATAAAGTTTCTGGAACTTGTTAAGAAATGCCTTTTCTTCTTTTTCTCATTTGTTTTAGTTGTGGCAATCACATAGGATTCTGAACAAGTGCTACTTTTTTGTGCTGTAGAAACTTGGATGGAATATCAGGATGCAGGATGCTTGTTTATCCTGAAGAGAGGAATTTGCTTGACAAATTTTTAAGTATAACATGCTCAATTGATCCAGATACCTTAATCGGATGGGACGTCCAAGGAAACTCACTTGGATTTTGAGCTAAAAGGGCTTCTCACTTAGGTCTTAGCTTGATTAACAAGATCTCTCGGACACCAGCAGAAAGAAAGGCAGTCAACAGAGACCTGGATACTTCTGACAAGGGAACTGCTGCAGCTATATCTTCTGACTCTCTGATGTCTGATACTGTTCTTGATGATAACACTATAATTGAGGATGAATGGGGTAGGACCCATGCAAGCGGTGTCCATGTAACTGGAAGAATAGTCCTCAATGTTTGGAGACTCGCGTGCAGTGAAGTTAAATTAAATATGTATTCCCTAGAGGCTGTGGCAGAAGCTGTTTTGAGACGAAAAGTTCTGTTGATTCATTGGAAGATATTAAACAAATGGTTCTCAAGTGGTCCTGGGAAAGCAAGATTCCGTTGCATTGAGTATTTTGTGGAGAGGGTAAAGTTGAACTTTGATATTGTGAACCAGCTTGATATGGTAAGTGCTGGTTTTAGTAGCTCTATTCATATAGGTCTCATTTTGTTTTCCATGCATCATCTGCCTCTTAGTGTAATTAGATTTGTCTTGCTTATTTACTGTGATTTTTATTTTAACAGTCTCATTTTGCTTGTTTGCTTGTTTACTGTGATTTGATTCCCCTTAATTTGTAATTTAAGTATTCCCTTTAGTTTCGGGCTTTCGGCACTCTTAAAACATTGTATTTTATTTTTTTATTCTAATAATTATTTTGTGACCATTCTTGGAGACATCATGCTTCTATCAAGGAAACCAATTATATTCTTCTTTGAAGGCAATACATTTTTATACAAGACTGATCTCTGCCAAGAATTATACCTTTTCTCTTCAATTGCTCTATCTTTGTTCTCTTACTATCAATTGAGACTTGCTTCTTCTGTAGATAAACCGCACATCAGAGCTAGCTCGTGTTTTTGGAATCGAATTTTTCTCTGTTTTGTCTCGTGGCTCTCAGTATCGTGTTGAATCCATGCTTGTAAGATTGGCTCATACACAGAATTATGTCCTTATTTCTCCAGGGTATCAACAGGTTTTGCTTTCTTTCTTCTTCTGTTTTTTTCTCTTTTTTTTTCCTCCTATGTCACAGTAATGTTTATGACTGTATGTATTACTGTACTCAAACAATTCGCGCTTTTATCTTCCGGTGCTCATGCTGCTTGTCTGTGTTGCATTGACTTATATTTTAACCTTGTATTATCAGGTAGCCTCTCAACTTACAATGGAGTGCATACCTCTTGTAATGGAGCCAGAATCTGGTTTCTACTCAGATCCAGTTGTCGTTTTGGATTTTCAGTCACTCTATCCGTCCATGATAATTGCCTACAACCTTTGCTTTTCTACCTGCCTTGGCAATGTTGTCCCGTCAAAAGCTGATTGCCTTGGGGTCAGCTCATACTCACCAGATTTGCATATTTTGAAGGATTTAAATCAACAGATACTGGTTACCCCTAATGGTGTAATGTATGTGCCCTCTGAGGTAAATTTCTATATTCTACTGACTTGTGAGCTGTGCTTCTAGATCTGCAGTTTGCATAAAAGGATATGATATATAGAGGATTGTTTCTGAAGTTTTGATTCCTGCTGCTCTTTGCACATGATCATTCTCTTTGTTCTTTTTCACAAGCTTGCTCTGAATTTTTTTTTTTTTTGATCTAATATGCCATCTTCTGTCACTTACCTCTGTATTCCTTAATAGTTCCCATGTATCTCCTTACTTGAATATTAAGTTACCTGCTTGTTCTCTTGAACTTCCTTACATACTACCTCCATTTCAGATTAATTGCAGTAGTTGGAATTACATAATGTTTTAGGAAAATTATATGGTGGGGAACAAAGTGTGCATTTTATCATATATAGTTAGGCGTTGTTCATTTAACTTTATTTCTGCTGAAATAAAATTATTTTTACTGAACTTAAATTATTTTTTCCGAACTTAAATAATTTTTACTAAACTTAAATTATTGTTACGGATCAAAACTTACTTTTACTGGTTTAGAATTTGATTTTAATAAAGTATACATTGAGACGAATCTAACAGATCCCATGTGACTGTTCATCTTTAAGTATAAATCATGAAATGTAATTGAAGTTGAGTGTGTCAATAGTTTACACTATTGAAATGTTGCAAGTAGAAAAAAGGGAGGAAATATTATAGTATAGTTTTAGAAGTACAGATATACCCTTCTATGTTTTGAATTGATCTCGAATAATCATATTGCCTTTCTTTCTTATGCTTCACTTCTTTGAGAAATTATTACCTATCCTTTTAGAGATGGCTATTTCCATAGTTTGGTGCTGGTTTATAATCAGTCACTCTAACTTTTTGCATCGTCGATGTCTCCATCACTTCTTTACTTTTCAATAATCAGTCATAATTGCTCCCCTATTGCACCAGAGTAATGATGTTTAACTTTGATGAATTTGTTGTTGCATGTTTTCTTGTCCTGATTTCCAATCAAATGATGTTTTTTTCTATTAGATGTTTGTAGAGAACTCTGTGTATCACTAATTATCTGATCATCCTATGAGTTTTTTTTTTTTTTTTTTTTTTTTATAAAATTTGTACTTATTTTTAGTTATGTATATGTGTTCATTTTGATGTCCAGTTCAGTTAACAATGTTTAGGATTTTTGTAGTTAATGGCATTCTTAGTCCTATATTTGCCTTAACATATTATAGCTTATGAAATCTGGTAAACAATTATTCTTAAAAGACATTATGAGTAATCCACCATAAATGACATTTTAAATTGTAGCCTCTCATTCTGATAGAGTATCTATATATAGCTTTATTATGCTTTGAAAGAAGAGGGAAGGTTCTGTGCATGCACTTTTCCCTGCATCCGCTATTTATCTTCTTACTTTGTTTACTTTTGTGACTCCATTGTACCTCTCTAAGTAGGTGTGTAAAGGAATTCTACCTCGGCTGTTGGAAGAAATTTTATCAACTAGGGTTATGGTGAAGCAAGCAATGAAGTTGTTGGCACCTTCACAGCAAGTTCTTCAGAGGGTATTACTTCCAAGACTTGAAACCTTTTGCATGTATTTTAAAGTGTGAGAAAAGATTTCTTGTGGCTCTGAGAAGTGTATTTTCTTTTATTTAATTAATTATACCCATTACCAACATGCCCTTGCATTAGTTTCCTTTTTTAATTAAAAATCAGGCCACATCCCATATCCTATCCACTGTCTTTTTTTATACTGATTGACAGCTTTATTTTACTAATATTTAGATTTGGGTTTGGTTAGGATGTTGTAATTGTTGTGTTTGTGATTATTTTTCTTTTAATAAACATGTTTGTAAGAAAAAAGAATTATGCTGATTTTTTTCATCCTTTATTACAGATATTTAATGCCAGACAGCTTGCATTAAAGCTAATAGCTAATGTAACTTACGGATACACAGCTGCTGGATTTAGTGGTCGTATGCCTTGTGCAGAGCTGGCAGACAGCATTGTTCAATGTGGTCGTAAAACACTTGAACATGCTATCTTATTTGTCAACAAACATGATCAATGGAATGCTAGGGTTCTGTATGGTGATACTGACAGGTAAGTGATAAAACATCGACATTATTTGGTCTTACTATCCTAAAGGCTGAAACTATGTTTTTATGAGAATTGAGAGCTTAGGAAGTGGAGCGATCTTTGTTTAACCACACCATAGTTTTCAGATGTTCTGCAGACAGTGCACCATATGAATTAGCTGGCTTTAAATTCTTTTTTTAAGTCTCTCGAAATCACATTCAGAGTCTATGCTCTTTTAACAATCATTTTCCTTATTTGGGAAATTTTCTCTAACAAGTCAAACTGTAATGTCTTTTGGCAGTTTAGTGATGTTACTATTTTAGCTTATGCATTCCTCACTGTTATTAGTTGCGGGGTAATTGCTCATTGCTCTCTAATTTTGTTTATTTATCCTGCAAACACTGCTTTGTTTTTTGCAGTATGTTTGTTCTTCTTAAAGGGCGCACTTTAAAAGAGGCTTTTCGTATTGGAAATGAGATAGCTTCCACAATTACAGCAATGAATCCAAATCTTGTCAAATTGAAGATGGAGAAGGTCTACCAGTCCTGCTTTCTTCTTACTAAAAAGCGATATGTAGGATACAGTTATGAGAGCCTTAGTCAACCAGAACCTATGTTTGATGCTAAAGGCATCGAGACAGTTCATAGAGACACGTGTCCTGCTGTTGCAAAGACCTTGGAAAAGTCGTTGAGAATGTTTTTTGAATGCCAGGACATTTCCAAGATAAAATACTGGGTAGTGGGACTCAAATTTTTTAATTGGAATCCTGATCATGTTTTCGTGTTCTATATTTTTAATAAGAAGCAATGGTTGGGATCACTCTCTCTAAAAATATGGTCATATCGTCCTGTATATTCAATGCTTGTTATTTTCCATAAATTCAATTGAGGAGATTGCTAAACATCACGTCTGCCACTTTAAAGCTGGCTTACCTTAAAGAAAGGATTTTAAAGAACTTCATTTTTTTTTTCCTGAGAAGTTTTGTGTCTCATTTTTCTAGAATAGGAATTTCCTCTTGATAATTGAGTGTTCTGTTTGACCTACTCCCTCATGATACCAACATTGCATTCATGACTTGTACCTTTTAAAATTGATGTCATCGTGTTACGCTCTATCTGGTTGTTTGCAGGTTAAAGCTTACCTTTAGCGCCAATGGTCTAGAATCCTTTCAGGAAGGATTTCAATTCAAGATTTTGTCTTTGCAAAAGAGGTCCGATTGGGCACTTACAGCACAAGGGCTTCATCATCACTGCCTCCAGCGCAATTGTTGCTTCTAAAGCAATGAGAGTTGATCCAAGAGCTGAACCTCAATATGCTGAGCGTGTCCTTTATGTTGTTTTCCATGGAGAACCAGGTGCTCGATTGGTTGACATGGTTGTTGACCCACAGGAACTCTTGTCTATGGACTCTCCCTATAGACTGAATGATCTGTATTACATCACAAAGCAGATAATACCAGCTTTACAGCGGGTATTTGGGCTTTTAGGTGTTGATTTAAGGCAGTGGTTTCAGGATATGCCACGGCCTGTTAGTGATGCTCCTGCAAAGCAACACTTCAGTGCTGTAAATTCTCTCCGAGCTAGAATTGATTATTACTATTCCTCAAAACATTGTGTACTCTGTGGAGAACTTGTCCAAACAACTAACTATTTTTGTGAAAAATGTTCCAAGAAGGGTCCTGTTACCGTTACAGCTATGACTAGAAGAACTTTAAAATTGGAGAGAGATATCCAACATCTTGTTGCTGTGAGTATCGTAGCCCTCCCTCACACTTGCAATTTCTTATACCTAGCGTGTTCCCTTATGTTAAAGCCATATAATTCTCATCATCTGCCTAAGAATGACAACATTTTTTCAAGTAAAGATGATAGAAGGCTTCATCCACTCTGTATTACCCATCTACCCTTATCTACACCACTCCTATCCGCCCCATAAAGTAAAGGAGTTGTGGTGTTTAGGTCATTAAAACTGTTCAAAAGTGGAAATGTCGCTAAGTTTTGAAAGTAAAATTTTAGGCAAGTGCTGCAATTTTAGAGAAACAGAAGAAGGGAATCATTGTAAAGTAGTTGAGTGGTGGTTTATTGGTTCCTTTGTTCCTTCACCTATTGAAGAATTTCTTGTCCAAACTTGCCTTTGCCTGCTGTTGTGCTCTTTAATTTTGGGCTCAAAGTTGTGATATTCTCTGCAATGAAATGACTAATTATGTGATTTTCCTTCTATAGATTTGTCGGCATTGTGGTGGTGGAGATTGGCTGGTGGAAAGTGACGTCAAGTGTACTTCTCTAGCATCCTCGGTATATTATGAGAGGCGGAAAGTTCAGAAAGAACTGCGGGCTTTCTCTGGTATTGCTACTGAAGCAGGTTTTTATCCTAAGTGTGTGGTGGAGTGATCCTGAAAGTTTTCATTATTTTCCTTTATAGATACCGCAAGGTGATAATAGGATAAGTGAGGTCTCGGTAGGATTTTTTTTTCTCCTGCCCTCTTCTCCTAAATGTGAATATGTAATTTTTTTTCTACTCCTATAATGCAGTGTATGGATTCAAATGTATATGGACCTTATGGCCATATCTTTTGTACAGATTAATCCGTAGTGTGTAGGAACATGTCTTCGAATTACAGCATTAGAAGCCAGGCAAATTTACTGTTGTTTGTTGTCTCTTGTTCAATGTAAATTTATAACAGTGGAAAGGCCTGTTCTCATACGTTTATTTTCAGTCCAGTTCAGTTCAGCTCCTAATTTCCTTCTCTTATAAAATATTCAGTTCAGTTGAGTTGAGTTCAATCAATGAGAACAGGCCCGAAGTGTTTATATCTTGTTCAATCTATTGCTCTACTTCGAATTTATTTTTGAATTAGACTGCTTGCATATCCCATGATTTGGATAGCTGAGAAAAATGAAAGAATGTAAGATTTGACATATTGATAGGTAAGAGTGAATTTTCATGATTAAACCCCCATGTCACGACCTCCTCTCCTAAGCAGGATGTATAAAGACTTAATAATATACATGTAGTTTATTTTTAATTTTTTTAGTTGACACATTTTCTTTTCATATTTGCCAATTCATAATTTCAACCATCTATATCTCTAATTGTTAAACATAAAATTTATATAAGTTCAATATTGTAAAAGTATAAATTAAGATAAATTTTAATATGATTACTAGTGGAATATTGGAAAAATCTTTTGAATTACATGTTGATAAATTTTTATTACATGTTCATCTTAAAATCACATTGTATATCCTTTTCCTAAATTGATATATTGACTAGACTAGAGCACTGAGCACTAGACATGTATTGATGTACATGAGTCGGGGAGTTTGGGTTAGCACAAAGGTCGATTAGGTACAACATGGGCACTATCCTGTCACAAGCCTAACATGGTATAAAAAGCACGAAGAGAGAAAGTCACCCTAATGTTGTCCAGTTTATTTTTGACTAATTTAGCAGTAATATAAAATTTATTAAGGAGGCCTGTTGGTATGGCATGACACAACACATTTACAGAACCGTGCATGGGCTCCGAATTTAAAAAATTGACACAAGCCTGACATAGCATGACTATTTCTTGGACCGTCTAAGCACGGCCCACTTGAGCACAAAGTACACTAACACGACATGTTGGCCTACAAACACGATACATAAATCTCAAAACAAAGGAAGGAAAGGACCCTAACCCTCCAACACAAAGGCCCAACATAACTAACCAAGAGTCCAAGACACCAAATATCTCCCTTCAACCTCTATTTGTTCAAAAGTCAATAACAAATTAATAATCATTCATTCAATATTCACACTTCTACAGCTTACAAATTTAGGGGTTTATGCAGGGTTTTACTTTACTTTTACTGCTTCTACTCATCTCTAACAACAACACTTCTTCCTCCATTAATGGCGCCTTCTTCTTTCTCTCTCCTCCTCCGTCACCACTACCATTACCACCGCCGTCATTTTCTCTCTCCTCTCATCTGACACTTCTCTCACTCCCCACCATCTCACTCCAACACTACTCATTCCTCGGACCCACCAAAACCCTCCTCTCTTACCTCCCGATTAAGCTTCGTCTTCGACAAAATCGACGAGAAGGAGCGCGGTGAAAAAGATGATGCTCTTCAACGAATTCGAGCTTGGCGGAAATCCAAGAAGAAGCTCAAGCAATCTGATGATGATGGTGGTGGTATGAATAATGTTGGGGATGAGAAATTAGGGTTAGGGTTTAGTGATTCCGGTGTTAATGGGGGTGAAGAAATGAGGGGTTTTGATGTTGCGGAGAGTGGAGGGGTGGAGGAGGTGAAGAAGGTGGGATTGATGAAGAAAGAGATTGAATTGGCGCACCCGTGGCCGGAATGGGTTGCGTTGATGGAGAGATTGGTGCAGCAGAATTACTTTGATCATAGGAGGAAAGATGAAGATCAAAAGATTAGTGTTTGGGTTCGGTTGATGTTTCTGGGTTTGCTGAAGAAGAAGGGTTTGATTTTACTAGGGATTGGAGGACTGTTCATGCTGCTATTGTTAATTTTGGGAAAGATCGTTTCGATATTTTGAGGTAGTTGTTCATTGTTTTACTTGTTCTTGATCATCTTATTACCCTCCCTTTCCCCACCCAATAACTTACAGAGAGGAAATGTTTTGATTTTAGTGCTTGTTGCTTGTTTGATTTCCTATGATTTTTTTTATTATAATAGAAATTTAGAAAAGAAAGAACTTGCATTTTTGTCCTATGTTTTGCTGAGTAGGAATTTAGAGGATTAGTCTTTGTAGTTAGTTGATTACTAGAAATGGTTTTGATGCTATCAGTGGATTATTTAAGAATGGAGAATGGAAACTTGAACAAAATCGGGTTGTTTGATTATAGTGGGAAACTGGGAATTTGGAGTGGAAGGAATAGAGCACAATTTGGTGGAGGGGTGAAATGATTTTGCTTTTGTGAATTGGCTGGCTAAAGAGGGTTTACATTGGTGGAAATGTAGAATAGTTTCATCGATAGTAATAACAATGTGGATTTATATAAGCTCACTGATAAATTGTAAGGGAGGATTGAACTTTAGTTTGTTCAGACTTCAGAGGATTGAGCGTTAATGAGTTTCATTTGTTTTAGAGAGTTGGTTGATAAGATTAGGCGTCAGTTTTCACATAGTTAATGTACTAGATATTTTTTGTGAGTATAAGGTGACAATGTGACAACATTACATTCCCTTGGAACTTTACAATTTTACATTTTTGGGAGGTGAATTAAGTTTTATTGCTCCATGCTGGCGTCAATTTTATTTTTAGAATTCAGACCCTATTTATTTCATGTCAGACTGATAATCCTTCTCAGTATTTGTCTTCTTGTGTAGATTTTGGTCACAGATTTTCTTGCATTGTTCTTTTGGTCATATTTTTAAAATCATCCGTTACGATCTTGCAATGGGTCTTAGCTGGTAGTTTGTTTTATATAGCGATATTATGGACTTCTCCCTTGAGTCATTTTATTCTATTTAAACTGGGAATTAATTTCAGGTCATTTTCGAGACAGGATATTCAATCATTTGTCGGGTTTGGATGTCCCTGTGCAGACAAAAAGGTGGTTTTTTCTGCAAAACTGTTGAGGAAACATGCTCACCTTGATGAAGGAGATGTAAGTGTTGCATCACTTGTAGCTAAGTCATAGCTCTCCATAATTCATTGAATTGACTGCTTTGGGAGGTTTGCAGTTACTTCTCTGATTCTCATATAAACCTTTGGAAGTTGAAGTCAAAGTTTGTATCCAGGATTGATGTCTTTTTCTTTCATTCAACATGTGATTGCCTGATT
Organism: Chenopodium album; assembly: GCF_948465745.1. Taxonomy (NCBI): domain Eukaryota; kingdom Viridiplantae; phylum Streptophyta; class Magnoliopsida; order Caryophyllales; family Amaranthaceae; genus Chenopodium; species Chenopodium album. The sequence goes on from NC_137846.1 coordinate 9,539,603, forward strand.
GGGTACAGGTTTTAAGTTATATTGCTTGATACTTAAAATTGGGTGAATGTTAGTATTTTACCCTCCCCAAACCCTACTGTTGCAAGTTTTAACAGGGCTCTTAATGTATTTCTTTGATCCCTTGACAATATTGATTTTGTTTGTCATATAAGCTGAGAGGCTTGCAAAATGCCATTTTTGGAGTTTACTATGTGCTTTCATCATCAAACTCAAGCTTGATGAGAAGAAGAATATATATTTCACTTATTTATGTGCTTTTTGTCTCTATAGTGTGTTTATATCAATGGTTTTTGTGTGCTTTCAGGTTTGCTGTTCCTGCAATTTGAGAACCAAATGTGAAAGGGCATATTTGGTTACAAATAAGGAAGATGAGGCAAGGATGATTGATGTGATGCGTGTCTTAATAACCTATGGCTTTGATCCTATAAATGGATCAGTTGAAAACAAATCTTTGTTGAAGCACAAATCTGTGAAAGCAGTAGTCCGTAAATTGCTTCATGAGGTTGTCAGGTTAAGTGCAGTGCCGATAGATCCCAATCTCCCTCCTCCGGTGATCAAGAAGCGCCCACCGAAGGTGAAGCAGCCACCACCTCCACCCAAGAGACGAGTGAGACGTGATGACATTGAGATGAAAAAGGGGGACTGGTTATGTCCAAAGTATGTCTCTCTTCACATATAGATTGAAGTCTTTATTGCTTGATTATGTTCTGTGTGTTAAAGGGGTTTTGTTTACTCGCATTGTATGTTTGTATCAGTTTATATATCATTATCTATCCTTGTGTCTTGAACTTGTGAAAATTACTGTCACTTTTGATGATTCTACATCCTACCATGATTTAGTTCTAGGAATGTGGTCTTCAAAAAGTAGACCCTTGCTCTTATATCAATTTCCCTTTGATATTTGGGCATTGCTCTATATATACTCATTTTGCGGTTTGGGTGTTTCAAAAAGTTTGACTCACCTTTACTTTATTTTATTTTGGCAAGCCGCTATTACTACCTTACCCCTTCTTACTCCACACTATGTACTCCGTCTGTTTTTGTTTTTAAATGCATCACTTGAGATTTTACACTATTCATGCATCAGTTCTCAGTACACCTTTTCCCCACTTGCCCACTGTGTTACTTTATCCACTTTTTTGGGAATTGATTTTGGCACACCTCTATGTGAGAACACAGTTTTTTATGCTCTTCTCACATAGGGGTGTGCCAAAATCAATCTCCCACTTTTTTCTTACACCCACCCACCATCTATTTATCTCTCTTAGTTTATCCACCGTTTTATTATACCCACTCATTATTCCAAACTTTCCTAGGAAAAAGTGTATAATGTATGCGTTGAATTTCTGGAATGGAGGTGTAGGTCAGTAGGTGTATATAATTTGTTCTTAAAGCGAGAGAAGTAGAATTTCTTAGATAATGATTTGTTTGTTGGTTGGTTTGGTCAAATTTTGAGAAAAAAGGTAGGGCTAAAAAATGATGAGGGCTTGGGGTAAAAAATGGGTATAGGACTTTTCTGAGGTAAATGATGAATAATTTGGCTATTTGTCTGCTATGTTTTTGGCTGCATGACGCAGTAATTTACAGATAGTTTTTAGAATTGCTTGAATTTCCAATCTTGTAAAGGAGAATCTGAGATTTTGTTGAATTAGACTTAGCATCCTCCACAATGTATATTGTTTTTTACCATAATTCTCTCTCTCTCTCTCTCTCTTTTTTTTTTTTTTTTTTTTTTTTTTTTAATCTGTTAATTCCGGTAGTTGCTGACTGCAGGTGCAATTTCATGAATTTTGCAAAGAATAATGTTTGCCTGCAATGTGATGCGAAGCGTCCCAAGAGGCAGCTGCTGCCAGGAGAATGGGAATGCCCCCAGTGAGTTCCTGCCCTATATTGGCTTTTTGGTTCCTATATTTGATGACTTCTAGTAATAGTGACATGGATTTATTGCTATTGATTTTAATTCTTTTTCTCCCCCTTTACTCCCATGAAGTAATCTGCCTCAAGCTAATGAGACAAGTAATTAGTTTACCATGTTCTGAATCCATCCTCCAGGTTGTCCTCAGCTTAGTCTCCTCCTCCCCTCCATGGGTAGAGGCCCTGTAGTTGTTTAGAGATTTATTACATAAAATTAAATTTATGGTGCTAGAAGCCCAGGAATTCTCTATAAGTCTATATTCCCCCCCCCCCCCCCCCCCCCCCCCCGGCGTATCTCAAAAAGAAAAAAAAAACACTTAATGTTATTGAACATTAGACAGAAAGAATAATGGAATATCCTGTAACAAGATGTCTACAAACTCTATATCAATTCTTGGTTAACAACTTTCAATTTTACTTGTTAAGAGACACCAACTACAGCATCTACAATCTGTATATTTGTTCATTGAAAATTTGTGATCCGATTCTCAGAAGAGTAGTCAATCTTCTGTGCGGAATTGTACCTTTGTCTTCTTATTCCTTGATCCCTTTGAATGTATGTTTATTAGCTCTCTGGCACTGTTGTGTAAACTACAACTATCTGTTGGCAGATGCAACTTTCTGAACTACAGAAGAAATATGACTTGTTTCAACTGTGAACATAAGCGGCCACCTGATGAATACATGGAGAATCAGATGCAAAGCAGGCTGCAGAGACCAGTTACAAGAATGGAAAGAGCTCCGGATAGGGAACAACTTTCCAATGCCTGGAACTTTGACTTTGACTTTGATGAATCAGATGGGGCAGATGTTGCAGCTTTTGAGTATGCAGATGCTCGTGCAATGAATGAAGATCATCATCTGGATAATCCACCGGAAAATGCTAACTTCGATAGGCCTCAGGACAACCAATATGGGTTCAGCAGAACCCCAAGGTGTCAGGAGAAAGAGCCTCCAATGCCTGTGCAAGCAAAACACAGTACTGGCTTTGATGATTTTGATGATGAGGACGATGACATTGATAGCTATGAAGTAGATAATCAAAACAGAAATCAGAACCAGGAAGCTTCACCTCTTCGCTTTTCTGATGTGGAAAATGAAGGCTATTCCGATGCTGAAGAAGATGACATTCCAAGATTTAGCAGACCAAGATCTAGTTCCTATTCCAAGTCATCCAAGTCTTTCAATCAACAAGGATCTGTATCTGATTCAGGGGATGATGATATAGATTTTGATTCAGATGAGGACCTTCCAGTTCACCCTAAGCGGAAATCAAGTCACGTTGCTGATTCTGGTCGTAGAAATAAAGCTTCACGTGGCTCATAAAAAAGAATGAGTTTTGACTCTGATGAAGATGATGATAAGCTTGTTTTTGGGAGCGATGATGATATTGAAGAAAGATTCTCATCTAGACAGCGTAGGGAGAGCCATTATGACTCTGATGAGAGTGACCTTGAACACGGTGAGAATTATAACCAACCCAGAAACCGTAGTGGGTTTAATGGAAGTTTTGTAAAGGGCAATGACTTTGAGCATGACTATGGTAGATCTTCTCGAGGCTCTCGTGGTAGTCACAGGGACTCGTTTGAAAATGTACTTGGGAATTCGAGTATGAGGGGAGGATTCCATGGTAGACAAAGGGTTTCGTTTGAGAGTTCAAGTATGAGGGGAGGCTCTCGTAGACAGAGGGATTCATTTGACGATGAGCGTGGAGGTTCGAGTATGAGGGGAGGCTCTCGTGGTAGACAGAGGGATTCGTTTGACAGTGAACGTGGGGGTTCGAGTATGAGGGGAGGCTCTCGTGGTGGACGGAGGGGTTCGTTTGACATTGAACGTGGGGGTTCGAGTATGAGGGGAGGCCCTGGTGGTAGTCGGAGGGATTCATTTGATAATGAATGTGGGGGTTCAAGAATGAGGGGAGGCTATCGTGATAGTCAGAGGGGCTCATTTGACGATGGACGTGGGCAACATAACATGAGCGGGAGACAGAGGTCTAAAACATCTGCAGGACGTGGAAGACAGAGGTCTAATGAGTCAGATAACGATTGGTCAGATCATGATAGGCCCTCCAGGCCGCGGAGAAATGCTAGATGATAACCCTGAGTGTACATGGATCATCTCTGTTGTTGGTTCCCTCAGTATCTTGAATATGATACTAGAAACAATGGTTTTTTTGATAGATCAGGTTGATGATATTCAGTTCTGACAGAAAATTCAATGCTTTCATATATTCATTGTGTCTGAAATCCTCATCTATTGCAGCATGCTTGTGGGCGCATGTGAGCTAATGCGATAGCATAACTTGGGATAAAAATTAAGGAGTGCACGGTGCACAGGATCCTTGTGTTCATATGTCACACTTCGGGTTGATAAATTGCTCGGCGGAATCATGCTCCAACATACACCTGATAATCTGTGTATCTGTTCCATTTTTTGTGCTGCCTGCAGAGTGTAAATGATTAATAGGTGACTTTAGGCTACAGTCACTACACCCAAAAAAAAAGTGCTCAGCTTCATTAGTTATATTTGATATTCTTCATAGTTACAAGTTTTGCGAAACATTTTCCTATGTTATAAAGCAATGTTAGAATGACAAGCCAAGCAAATTATGTGAGAAACATTAAATTTCTACTATACCCTTTTTTTTTTTTTTTTTTTTTTTTTTTTTTTTGACAAGAAAATTTCTACTACATCGGTCAAACCAAGCATGTTATGTAAGAATGACAAGCCAAGCAGATTACGTGGGAATTAAAAGTTGGTCAAACCTATTAAAATCATGATAATTTCGAAACCTGATAATAGATTTGTGAAAACCAATTTTTGATTTTTTTGGCTTTGCATATAATTTACTTTATTTATTGATTGATTGCATATAATTTTCAACATTTATTGCCCTCGCCTCTTTTAACTGTGAGCGGCTCTTTCTTTTATTCGAATCATGTGGCTTATTATGCCACTTATTACACAAGATACAAATAGAACCAATTCCCTAATAGAGTTTCATTTCGGGAAGGAAATGGGGCACATCAAAGGCACAAGGGACCGCAATTTGATTCAAACATATCCTACTTTGGGCAAATTTGACAATATCCTATGCTAGACGTGCAATTGAGCATTCATCGGTTTTCATTTCATATACTCTAATGCAATCAAGATTAATGGACCTCTAAATGACCCCAACTCTTGCACACACCCTTCTAAAAGAACTTTTACTCATCACTCAAGAGTCAAGTAAGCAAAACATATAAGCATCATCATTTCAGTCTAATCTTTGGGCTTTTTTTTTTCTTTTTTTTTCCATTTTTTTCATTTTTTAACTAGAAAGCAGGAATAATTACAATGTTAAGGCTAAGCTAAGCATAGGAAAACATAACTATACATCTAAATAAGGGGGGAAGAGAAGTATTCACAAAATAAGAGATTTGGATTTAGGGTATTGGATTTCAAGGGAGCAATTTTGGATTCAAAGGATTTGGATGTTAGGGGAAACGAACAAACAACATGCAAATTCAATACCATCACAAGAACACACATGAACCAACATATGAACCAATGACTCGTATGAAAGACTCCCCCCTCCCCCCTCCCTCGCGCCCCCCAAGATATCATAAACATTGTCCTCAATGTTAAAACAATATAAGCACAAAGAAAGGGGAGGAAGAATACTAACTCAATGGCTCGGGCCTCCTAGGGAGCTTGAGCCCCCGGGGTACATATGCCGGTAGACATTCCGGATTTCACCCAATTCCGATCGAAGGCCCTCGAAGCTTGTCCTCATATTGTCGTAGGAGGACCTCATGTCTTCGTGAGATTTTCTCATAGTCTCAAACTCGGTGGACATGCGGGTGAAACCCGCATTCATGAGTTGCATTTGTTGCTCGAATGAAAGGTATGGGTTGTCCTCACCCACATCTTGACCTTGGTACCCTTGTTGGTATCCATGGTGCTGTTGTTGATGGAATTGCTGTTGTTAGAATTGTTGTTGTTGGTGCTCTTGCTCTTCTCTTTCTTCTCCCTCTGCCCCGGAAGCCCATGGAAAGTCCTTTGCAAAGACCCAATTACTCTCGTCATAAATGACGGTCTTCTCGGGATCAGGGAGGTAGGCGTATGGTCGCCTACTTACTAACCAAAGGAAGGGCTGGGGTCCTTGTACGTCCTTAAGCCATTTCATTGTTCGTAAGGACTGCATGCCCAACTGGGTCAGCCCAGGACAAACCTCGACATCTGAAAAATCAAGATCGAGAAAAGCATCAATTATGGTGATCATGCCACCTATGGTGATGTTACCGGAACCCGTGGCAACATCCTCAAGGTGGTCCACAAACCAAGCCCCAACATCTAAGGCCGAGTTTCCCTTGCTCAAGTGCCAAAGGAAGTAAAGCTCCCTAGTTGACACTAGCCCTGAGCTGTCACCTCTAGCAAACATCATGTTTGCTATGGTGCGCTGTGAAAGTCTAAAAGCGGGGTGAATAAGGGCCGTGGCCTTATCGGACCTAGGGTTATACTCGAATAGGCCCGTAAGTCGTCTCCAAAAGTCCCCCGCATCATAGTTACGGGGGTACTTGTCCTTAGGTCCTATGATACCCGTAGTAGGCCACCCAAAGGCTTGGTTAACCCTCCTAATAGTCATTTTATGGTTAACGTTCATGAGCTGGAAGGTTATGTGACGGGGGGCTCGGGTTGTGTCTCTGTGCACGTAGAGGGTGGAGAGGAACTCAAGATTTAATCTCTTGTAGGTTGGGGCGTGCAAATCTAGCCAAGGTCCTAAGTTAGAACCCTCAAAAAGCATTCTTACATCTCCCCCCACCCCTAAGGTGTCGGCCACATCGCCATTGTAAAATTTGGTTAGCTTGACTCGCCTCCTACTATTCCTAACATAGTTGGCCAAGAAGGCCGGGTCATTAAAAACAATGCCCATTGTATCCACTTGTGGTGGATCAACGGGAGGAGGAGGCGATGGGTTGCGGTACCTATTGTCGGTGTTTCTAGGTCGGTTTCTTCGAGACATGGTCGGTCTTTATGCAAGCAATCAAACAAACCAAAGCAAGGAAATCACCACAACAACCACACAAAGAGTACTAGGTCCACTAAGCCAACAAATCAAGGCTCACACAACACAAACAAGCACAACACAATCAAGTCAAGCTCTAAGTCCACCACCTAAAACAAGGCAAGTAATTCACCAAACAACCAAGACTACCTCAATAATGCAATTCACAACAATTTCAACATTATTTTCATGCACTATTATCAAACAAACCAACACAACAATTCACTTAAATAAGCATGTTCTTCATTCACAAAAATTAACCCCTCAATTCCAAACTTACTTACAAAATTTTAATTCTCACAACATTCACCAAAAACCTTCAAATTCACAAATACTTGACTATTTTCAACAATCAATCAAATACAACCAATTCAAACAAACTTTTCAAGCAAAATCAAGCATAATATTCAAGAATTTAATTAAGAAAGTAGTGAAAGGAAGGAACGATTATACCGAACGTATCGTGGGCGTGTAAACCCACAAATGAACCTCCCTAGGCTTCCTTTTGCTTGCTTGAGCTTACTCCTTCAACCAATTGCCTTGAATTTCAACCCATAAGAAAACCCCAAAATCAATTTTTTCAAAGTTAGGGTTTGATAATTTGGGTGATTTTTGGGTTTAAATAGAGAAGTAGAAATAGCAGCAGTAGCTAGCCCGGTTCACCGCCCGGTCTGGGTGGTGCCTGCCCGACCGGGCGCGAGAGCTAGTAAATAGACGCAAGTCTGCCGCCCGGTCAGGGCCACCACCGCCTGACCGGGCGCGAGAACAGATTTTGGAAATTGCCTCTGCCGCCCGGTCGGGTGGTGGCCAGCTTGGTCGGGCGCGAGAGGTTTGTGAATTTTGACACTGACGGTTTGCCTTCCTTATTTGATGTTTTTTACGGTTACTTTGTAACTGTTGGGTTATATTAGCTTTAGTATAAATATGTTCTATGAACATATGTTGTTATAACTTCAAGAAAAATCAGAAAGATTATTTCTCTTGAAGGTTTGCAATTTTACTTATCATCATCATAAATACAAAAGTTTATTTACATTGTATTGTAATCATCCTACTTGTGATTGCAATTTTTCTTCGTTGTATCTCTTTAATAAATTTACGTAATACCCGGTATACTTTATAGGGTCGGAATTATAGTTTTGGAAAAGTGATTCCGTTCACGCCTCGAAGATTTTTCCGTTCTAATTTGTTTGCTTTCTTTGTGACCCTTTGTTCAAACACAAATTCCCCAACACAATTTGCATGCTAACAAAAAAAAAAAACACTCGGCAACAACAAGAATTTCAAAAAAATAAACCAAACTTCTTCTATAAACACAAAACACTTACTTGGAGGTTGTTTTAGCCAATTTTCTAAAAGATTTTAGAGTACAAATTACGAAATTTGGTTGATTATTAATAAGGGTTTCACTAATTCTTTACCCTATTTAAAATTCTTGGAGAGAGGAATTGTAGAGAGAAAATATTTTTAGAGAGAGAAAATAATTATGAAAACATATCACCAAAAGATCCGTGTAAATCTTTTTCACTTTTACCTTTTTTACAATTTTAAAATATGGTAACTTTATTTTCTCGCGTACTTTACGATTTGCTTATATGTACTTTCCGCTTTTTTAATTTCTAGAGAATTAAAACCCACTTGCGTTTAATGTTGTACATGGCATCGTTTTGCAACGGGTGTACCATGAGCATGGTACACCAGAGTGTACGAACCACCAATTGATATGACCCAAGGGACACAGTGAAGTTTTCGGCATTTTTCTAGGATTAGAAAATCCCGAAAACCATGGATAATAACCTTCGTTTTTGGCTCACGTGGGGCCGTTTCAGGCCCCTTCTTTTATCACTCGATATTTTTTCCACGGGCTACCCCCTGGGAAGATCCACGCCAGTTTTTCGGCACCCCAAGACTTGAATTGGCGCGTTTACTGAGGATTTTCAAATTACGATGAAAACCGACCTTTCTACCCCTCCCGAGACCATTTTATGATCGAATCAACCCCTAATAACTGTTCTGGGAGCACCTTATAACCCAAGGGACCCTATGTGAAGTTTTCAGCAAGTAATTTTCCGGGACCCCGAAAACCCTAAAAACCGTGGATAATAACCTTCATTTTCGACTGAGGGGCGTTTCGGGCCTCGTCTCTTTTTCACCCGTTATTTCTACCATGTACTCAAGGTACTCAGGTTATCCTTGGGAGGCTCCATGCCAATTAAGTTTCGGCGCCCTAGGACTAGATTTTGATGCCTTTATAGAGAATTTCTGAATCACGGTGAAAACCAGCCTTTCTACCCCTCCCGAGACCATCTTACGATCAAATCAACCCCTAATAAATGTTTTGAGGGCCCCTTACGACCCAAGGAACACTATGTAAAGTTTTCGAAAATTGTTTTTTTGCGAGCCCGAAAACCATGAATGATATATAACCATCGTTTTTCGGCTCCCGAGGGCTGTTTCGGGCTAATTCTCTTTTTCACCCGATATTTTTACCACGTACTCAGGGTTGCCTTGGGAGGCTCCACCCCAATTTTCGACGTCATGTGACTTTATTTCATGCCTTTACGGAGGATTTCCGAATTACGGTGGAAACCAACCTTTGTACCCATCTCAGGAACGTCTTACGATCGAATCAACCCCTACTAACTATTCTAAGGTCCCCTTACGACCCAAGGGTCACTATGTCAAGTTTTCGGCAATTTTTTTGGACCTCGAAAGCCCCAAAAGCCGTGAATAATAGCCTTCATTTCCCGCACCTAGGGGGCCATTTCAGGCTCCGTCTCTTTTTTACACGATATTTCTACTAGGTACTCAAGGTAGCCCAAAGAGGCTCCACGCCATGTTTTGACGCTCCGGGACTTGATTCTGATGCCGTTATGGAAGATTTCCGAAATTATGTTAGAAACAGACATTTCTACTCCTTCCGAAACCGTCTTACGATTGAATCAACCCCTAATAACTATTCCGAGGGCCCCTTACGACCAAAGGGATACTATGTGAAGTTTTCGACATTTTTTTTAGAACCCGGAAAAGCCGAAAACCGTGGATAATAACCTTCGTTTTTAGCTCCAAGGCCTCGTCTCTTTTTTATCCAATATTTCTACCAGGTACTCAAGGTAGCCTTAGGAGACTCCACGCCAATTTTCGACCCCCTAGGACTTGATTTGATGCCTTTGTGGAAGATTTCTAAGTTACGGTTGAAATAGAGGTAATCAACATTGGCTCGGCCCGAAAATTGGGCGGGTTTGGCAAGCATAAAAACACATTTTTAGTTAAAAAGCCCGAACCCAGCCCGCAAAGCCCGTTTTGGCCCGACAAGCCCGCTACTTTTTTGCGGGTTTGGGCACGAGAAATTGTGTTAAGCCTCGGCCTGGCCCAATTTTTATCACCTCTAGGTTGAAACCAACCTTTCTACCCCTCTCAGGACCGTCATACGAATATACGATTGAATCAACCCCTAATAACTATTATAGGGACCCCATACGACACAAGGGACATTATTAGAAGTTTTTGGCAATTTTTTTTCTAGGATCCAAATATCCCGCGATATTCCTATTGGAAACTTAGGGTAGCCCTAGGAGGCTCCACGCCAATTTTTGGTGCCCCGGGATTTGATGCTTATACGGAGGATTTTCGAATTAATATGGAAACCGAGCCTACTCCTCCCGAGACCGTCTTACTATCGAATCAACCCCTAATTGTTATGGGGCCCCTTACAAACCAAGGGACATTATGTGAAATTGTTGGAAATTTTTTTTTCCGGGTCCCCGGCCCTGAAAATCATGGATTTTGTTTTCGGCTCTTAGGGGCTGTTTGAGGCCTTCTCTCTTTTCCACCTGATCACGGGAGGCTCCACGCAATTTTCAGCGCCCTGAGACTTGATTTGACGCCTTTACCTAGGATTTTTGAATTACGGTGAAAATCGTCCTTTCTACCCCTCCTGGTTGTCTTGCGATCGAATCAACCCCTAATAATTGTTCTTGAGGCACCTTATGACCCAAGGGAACTATGTGAAGTTTTTGGAATTTTTTTTTTTCGAGACCCAAGGCAGGAACTTTAAGTAATTAAGCCTCTTTATTACTCTTTAGGTATAAAGGGTATGGCTGCATACATTTTTTTTTTTGGTGAAATGGCTGCATACATGCCTGGATGGGATACAATGTTATTGTTATTATGCACTATCAGATGATTCAGATAAAATACGAAGGCAACAACAGCCTTGTAAGGTCAGAACAGCAAAAACAGAAACCATATTTTACTTGTTCTGCTGACTCTGGGATTGACAAGGATTAATTTTACTACAAATCTATAATTTGGATCCTGCAATACTCTTAAAAATGATCTCTAATGAAACCTCTAATCTTTCTATCCTGGACTACTTATTAACCATTTTGAAACATCACACCACATTTTTCATATAATCATCATGACAAGTAAGCTAGCAAATGATTTGTCCTGCAGCGTACATGTAAAAACTAGACGCTAATCAAAAAGCAGCATACAAAAACAATCACAAAATATACTAGGCGTCAAGCAAAAAGCAGGGTCGTATACTTATTTTCTAAAACACACAAGCTGGTTTTGGAGAATCTTAAATAAGCAGAAAAGAAAGCAGAAAGAAGGCCGCATCATTAGGGAATCACAAATTACAATTATAAATTGAAAATTAGAGATCTCATGGAGGTTGAACCCGGCTCTCTCCAAGCTCTAGCGAAGACTGCACGCATATCAGAATACCATCTAAAGAAACCTCTCCATTCATTGTATATACACTTCGGTACATATAATTAACCAAGTTAGATACACCTTTAAAGAAGGATATATGTAAAATAAGAAATCATCCAGATTATTTTAAGGCAAAGAGAAATTTTACACAAATTTCCTATTTTATAATTTTCAGTCCTAAATTCGGTTGGGACCTAAGAATATATAGATAATGAAGATAGGATCATTTGATGTTTGGAGCATAAGAATATAACATAGATCTATATACACCATCAAAGATAAAAGCTATTAGTTCCAAGTAGCGTCAACTGTCAAGGCACCACTAGTCCGTAGTTTAATATAATCTCACTCCCTTTGACACCTTGATGCAATACATGACATGGTGCCAACATTTACTTTAACTAGTTGTGACACACTGACACCACGCTCAACACGCGTAGTGCCCCAAAATCGACATTCGAGTGTTCATGCATTACAGTTTCAAATGATTTGGTGATCTTCATTGTAAGTATGTTAAATTTACACAGAAGTCCTCCTTCCTTATATTTTGAGGGATAAACATGTGTTGTTATTCTAATTGCATGTAGTTATGTATGTATACTTAAGAATGATGTCATTTTTATATCAATAAAGTTAATCCTCCCCCCCCCCCCTTTCTCAAGCTTCCTCTCTTTCTCTTCACTTGCACTTGCTCGCCCCCTCCCCATGGCCCCTTTCTTGTTCCCCCTCTTTCAACAAGAACAATAAGCTAGCCTATGACAATCATCCTGCTGTTGTACTAATGTGCCATTGCAATCTACATATTTTAAATCTCAAAACAGAGCGACATATCAACAATAATCTATAATCTAAATAATATTTGAGAAACAAAATAACCTAACTAAAACTTTCTGCTAGAGCCAAGTCTTGCATTGAAGGTCTGCTTGCTTCAAAGTTCTCATAGAAGAATAAAAGAACCTGATTACAAAAGAGTGAATCTTGAAAGAAAAACTCTCATAAGAATGTAACGCCCTTTTACACAGACACTGCAACAGAAGTTACAAAAAAAAAAAAAAAAAAAAAAAAAAAAAAAAAAAAAAACAGAGCCAGAAATCTCTAACCTGGATTCACAAGAGAATATGAAGAGACGACGATTGTCTACTGATGACCATAAAGTAGATTGCTCGGAGAAACAGATGTTACAGGTGTTGGTGGCAAACAACAAATTGTTGAACGCACAGCTCGACAATCACAACAAAAATTGCCAGCTGCATTAGTGACTACACTCAGCAAGCTTATAGATGTGCTAATGAAAATTGCAAAGAAGCTATGATTTATCCTTGACAACTTTACCATGTAGAGATGACAAAATTAGGAGGAAAAAAAACACAAATTGAATAAACATGACAAATTTCAGATTCACAATTTTAATTCGCCACACACCATCTCAGATTGGACTGTTTGTGTTGGAATAAAGGGAGGTAAGGGGAAAGGTCATTAGGCATCAAGAAAGAAGGATAAACTGACCATCACCGACCGCCCGATCAGGCGGACTCGGCCCAGTCGGGCGCAAGTGAAAATAGGGGGCGGGCGAGCCTTGCCCAGTCGGGCGCATAAAGCTGCCAGGTTTTTATGTTTGCTTTGGATGCCCGCCCGATCGGGCAAGTGTGGTTCCGTTGGATACCAACGGACTAATTCCCTTGGATTCTTCCTCTTGTTCTCTTGTTGATTCCTTTGTAACCCCCACAATTAAGGAGATGATTAAGGTGATTTAATCCTTCATCTTTATGTTGATTTATCACCCTTATTGATGTTGAAGATTCTTCTATGTTCTTCCATCTTCTTCCATCCATCATTATGATTTTTCTGAATATATAAACTTGAACATAACCCTCAAACACAAGCTTGCTTAAACACATATTCTATATTAGGCATAATTACTTGGCTCCAACCTTCCACCCAAAAGTGCCTTTGAGTGGAAGTGGTGTGATAATATTAGAGAACGTGCCGACGAATACAATTGAGCACTCCGGTTGCGTCGGAATTTCGTTTTCAAGTCAGTTAATTTGCTTCACGACACATGGTGCTCTTTCTATTATTATAAGATCATATTTTCGATCTTATTGCTTACTTATATTGTAGCCTTAAAATACACCTTATTTTAAAACAATTTGAAAAAGAAATTATATATTTTCATGGCTACGTTATCAGTATTGATCGAAAGATTAAAAGTGCAAAGAAAAATAATTTTTAAAGGAAAAATTATGTTCACGTATTTGTGGGAGCAGTCCTGGAAATGGACCTCGATCGAAGGTCAAACGTTTTTGGTTTTGGCTGAAATTTTGGGAGCTTGTTCGAGACTTATGAAGATTCATTTTCAACGGTTGGATTGTTGATAGCTGCTCACGTTTTGGATTTATGATGATATCTTTAAGCTGCAGTTTTGGAGATGATATTTGGGCATACTACGGAGAAGTCCTTTCTAAACTAATTTAATTTTGATTATGCTTAGCATGTGATTTTAATTCTAGTAATCATCTTGACAAATATATGAGTTGTGATTTTTGGCATTATAATGTTGGATGATTATTTTTCCCATAATGTATTTTTGTTACATGATTATTAGTTTATAGGCTAAAGTGTTATTTTGACCATACCTACTTACATATAATTGAAAATTTAGGGCTTGTTTGGCATCATTTTTTGTTCAGTTTCCTGTTTTTTTTCAAAACTAAAAACCAAAAATAGAAAATAAGAAAAAAGGTGTTTCTACTTTTCTGTTGTCAATTCTCAAAATTATCATGATTTTAATAAGTCTAAATAATTTTTGATTCATTATGTGACATATATAATATACTTTTAAAAAACAAAAAACAGAAAACCACAGCGATGCCAAACGAACCCTTAGTTCTTGTCTTGATCAATCATTAGATTTCTGGCCCTATAATCAGTCCTACCCTCATTTGAAAATGCACACATCTCATTAAAATAACAATCAATTAAAATCGAAAAATATTCCGAAAACCTAGAAATTCAACTTTAAAAATGTGTTTTTCTAGGATATCCGTTTGGGAAAAAGGGGTGGAAACTTTTTGATCTCGAAACAAAGAAATTTTTTGTCTCACGTGATGTGAAATTTTTTGAAGATGTGTTCCCTTATGGTTTCCCGGATGTTGTGAATGTTGATGCTACTATGTCTGATTCGGAGAGTGATGTTCATATGGATTTTGTGGATTATAATTTGACTGATGATAATATGCTAGCAAATAATGATCATGAGGGGAATGAAATATTCCATGGGGATGGGCCTGAGGAACCTAACCCCCACGAAGGTCATGAGACAGACCACTCCACAGCCTCCTTGCGGCAGACTGAGGAGGACCGCAGGAGGGCTACAGAATCTACTGCCGAGGCTGGGCAGCCTCTGCCACAACGTAATGCTGCGCAGCCGCAGGCAGCCACGCAGCAGATGGCAGCAGCCCAGCAGCATGATGCTGCCACTACCCAGCCCGAGCAGCCTACTCAGCCACTCAATTCAGCACTGCTCCGAGCCAAGATAATGAGATGGGTCGGGGTTTTTGTGAAAAGTATCCTTCCACTACTAGAAAAGTGCCGATTTCCGACAGAAAAAATCCCTTGGAAACTCCCTGTTTTCCGTCGCAAATAGTGTTTCCGACGGAAATCATGCATCAGAAGACATATTCCAGCCCCGGAAAGTCCGTCGTAAATTTTCGACGGAAAACAAATCCGTCGGAAACTTCTACCAAAAAAAATAAAAAAAAAAAACCACCCCACCCCACACCACCTCCCACCACCACGTCCAACCCCCACTGCCACCCCACAAGCCGCCAACTTATACCAAAAAAAATAAAAAATAAACCCACTACATACCACCACCCACCACCACGTCCAACACCCACTGCCACCCCATATGCCGCCAACTTCTACCGAAAAAAATAAAAATAAAAACCCACCCCACCACCCACCACCACGTCTAACCCCCACTGCCACCCACCAACCAGACCTACCACGACCCTAACCCAATAACCCAGATCTACCAACACCTTAACCCATTCAACCCTAACCGCCACCCACTAAATTAACCCACCCCACAAAACCAAACCTAACCCAGACCCGACCTAAAACACCCAAACCTTTAACCCAGACCCAAACCCCTAACCCAGACCTAAAACACCCAAACCCCTAACCCAGACCCGACCCCAACCTAACCTTAACCCTTGGCCCTAGCAGCACCCACCACCACCTCCCTCGACCCACCCTTAAACTGACCCTAAAGCCACCAATGAGCCATCAGGACCCAAATTTTTTTTTAAAAAAAAAACTTTAAAACAAAAGAAAGAACATTAAAAACATCAAAACATACCTTTGATTATGAAATTAGCTTCGAATTTCACCAAATTTAGGTTAATAAGGCTTAATTCGACAATAAAAACTCTAGATCTAGAGTTTTGACTGTCGAATTTAACCTTAAAAACCGTATAAAATCAAAAATGTGGGTGAGATGACGGCGGTCGTGGGTGAGATGAAGGAGAAAGAGGAGGGAGAAGGATGGAGATGGAGAGGAAATAAGAGAAAGAAACATCAGAGGGAGAAGGAGAAAGGAGGGAGAATGAAAAGGGGAAATGAAAAAAATGGCTGAGGGTGAAATATAAAAGGGGGGCTGAATGCCTGAATATTAGGGTTTGATTTTTTTTTTAAAATATATTCCGACGGAATATTCCGTCGGAAATTTCCGACAGATTTTAATTCCGTCGAAAAATTACATTTTCGACGGAAAATTCCGTCGGAAAGCCCATATATTCTGACAGACCTTTAAAATCCGTCGTAAATATCCGACGAAATAAAAATCCGTCGGAATTTCCTATGTTTCCGACGGATTTAGGTGTCTGTCGTAACCAATTCGTTGGAAATAGGCCTATTTCTAATAGTGTTCGGTTCTTCTTCGAGATTTTATCACACACACGGTTGTTGCTAAGAGCCCGCCTCGGCCGTCCAATCACACTCCAGGTACTCCGTACCCCTTAGCACATTATATAAATTGTAACAATTTCTCTGTCAATTATCAGAAATTTATTGCAACTGTTGTTTAAAGCTCGAATCCCAAATCTTTCAAAGAGGCTATGAAGTTTGATGGGTGGTGCAAATCTATGAAAGAAGAAATCCGAGCTCTAGAAGATAATGGAACTTGGACTTTAGAGCCTCTCCCCCCTAGTAAGAGAGCTCTAGGAAGTCAATGGGTCTATAAGACCAAGTTTTTCTCTAATGGTGAGGTAGAATGCCTCAAATCTCGTTTAGTTGTGTTTGGCAATCATAAGAAAAGCAGGAATTGACTATGATGAGACTTTTGCTCCGGTGGCCAAGATGACCACAGTTTGCACTTTTCTTGCAATTGCAGCTTCCAAAAATTGGGAGTTTCATCAGATGGATGTACATAATGCATTCTTACATGGTGATTTAGCTGAGGAGGTTTATATGAAACTTTCTCCCGGGTTTAAATGTTCGGATCCTAACTTGGTGTGCAGGTTACGCAAGTCCTTGTACGAATTGAAACAGGCTCCTAGATGTTGGTTTGCCAAACTTACCAAAGCTTTGAAACAGTATGGTTTTAAACAATCTTACCCTAATTATTCTTTATTTACGTATACTAAGGCTAGTGTACAAATTAACGTCTTGGTTTATGTCGATGATCTCATTATTTTTGGGAACGATTCTGCTGCTCTTACCGTTTTTAAAGCCTATCTCAGTGATTGCTTCAAGATGAAGGACCTTGGTCCTTTAAAATATTTTTTGGGCATCGAGGTTGCTCGTAGCTCTGCAGGTCTGTTTCTATGTCAACGTAAATATGCGTTGGATATCATTCCTGAGGTGGGATTGTTAGGTGCTAAGCCGAGTGGATTTCCGATGGAGCAAAACCACAAATTAGGGACGGATACTGGTGATTTTCTACCAGATCCTGAGCCGTATCCACGGCTAGTAGATCGACTGATATACCTTGCGATAACTCGTCCTGATCTTGATTACTCTATTCATATACTGTCCCAATTTATGCAGGCTCCTCGTATTGAGCATTGGGATGTTGCTTTGAGAGTGGTTCGATATTTGAAAGGCACTCCGGGACAGGGTATTCTCTTGAGCTCCGCTTGTGACTTGACTTTGCAGGGGTGGTGTGACTCTGATTGGGCTGCATGTCCCTTAACTAGGTGCTCACTCACAGGTTGGCTCATGTTTCTGGGCAAGTCTCCTATTTCATGGAAAACGAAAAACCAACCTACAGTTTCTTTTTCATCATCTAAGGCCGAATATAGGTCCATGTCAGGTGTCACTTGTGAGCTCAAATGGCTTAAGACCTTGTTGTTAAGTATGGGTATCCAACATCCAAAGGCGATCAAATTATTTTGCGATAGTTAGTCTGCTTTACACATCGCAAAGAATCCAATTTTCCATGAACGAACGAAGCACATTGAGGTTGATTGTCACTTCGTTCGAGATGCAATTAATGAAGGCTTGATTTCTCCATCTCATGTTTCTACAAAGGAACAGTTGGCTGATATTTTTACTAAAGCTCTCGGAAAGTCATATTTTGATTTTCATCTTTCCAAGTTGGGCATTATGAATCCGCATGCTCCAACTTAAGGGGGGGGTATTGTGATATATCATATATTATGTTTTAGGAAGATAATTATTCCCCAATGTGTATCTTGTGTATTCCTTAATATTCTAGGAGATCTTATGTTTCTAGGTTAAGGAAAGCTTGTAATGCTTATACATTGGGAGCTATGATTAATGAGAAGCCAAGCTATTCTATTCTATTTCTCTCTAATTTAGCAGATTTGCTTAATTTGTAAATTTGGAAAAATAAAAAAATTGTAAATGCATTGATTGTAGAAACAAAAGTTGCTTAACTCAGTTATCAAGTTGTTTGATGCCAATCTCACTCTAGTAGCATACAATGACACAAGATTGGTTTTATGCTCGATCAATTATTGAACTAGGAATTAACTAATTATGCTCGCCTAAGCATTATTATCAATAGATTTCAATAATTGTTCCTTTGTACAATCCAATGAATTAAATAGTATTTGAGCAAATAATGACAATCACATTCAAAGCTAATACATAAAAACACGTTATGCATCTTCAAAATCCAATACATGCATGCATATCTATAAAGAACTCCTAGTTCTTCTAAATTCGCTTGTTTTCACTCCACATTTCCCTACTTCCTTCTCCGGTAACCTTGATGTGAATCTCTCCCAACTCTTCATCTCCATTGGTTCAACAACTACGGCGACATGTCCGGTCGAATTCCACCTTTTATGCTTCCCAAACAGCCCCTCCTCGACGTCCCTCTTTGGCCTCACCTCCAAGACATTATGATTTTCCACCTCGCCTCCCAATTGATTAACCCCGCCCAAATCCACCAAAGTCAACTCACCAGGTTCCGGCACAAGATATGCCCGGCAAAGAGGACATGTAGTGTGATCCTTAAGTTAAGGGTCCAAGCTAAGCATGTAACATTGCATGAAAAATGTGATTGCACTTAGGCAACAAACGAAGTGTTTCATCTGCCTCGAATGGGCTCAGGCACACCGAGCACTCTAGTGGCCCGGTATGATCCCTAAGGGCCGCCACCTCGGAATATTTAAATATAGGGAAGGTTTCGAGGATGGAGAGATCTAGCCCAATGCTAGCCATATGAGTAAGTTCATCATTATTGACCACACTTGAGGCCTTACTTGGGGTTTGCAATAATTGTGGAGGATGAGGATGATGACAACCACGATTATTCCAGTGATTGAAAGCGCGAGGCCTAAGTAAAGAGGGTTTATGTTAAGGTGGAAACCGAGATGATGTCCAACCAACATAGACAAATGTAGAAACATGGTGTAGTAATAAGAAGGCTTTAGGAGTTATTAGGGTGGTGAATGGTGATGTTTATTTGAGTGTATCATTATGAAAACAATGGACCGTTGACATAAATAAGATACAACTTCAATTATGGTGAGAAGTTCGAACATTTGAATTAGGTTATGTTTTGAGGCATTCAAACTAAGAAATTAAAGGACTTGAGTTTACATTTGCCCTAGCTTTATTTTATGCAAGCCCGGCCATTATACATAGATAGACCAAACTTATTCGATATATACGTCTTAAATTCTGATTGCTCCCTCTGTTAATATGATGAAAAAATAAAATTGATTTGCTATATGGTCTAAATTAGAAAATTATAACCCACATTGATAATTTATATATTTGAAAAAAAAAATACTACCTTTGTTTCACATTTTTTGTAATTTTAAAGGGTGCATGGACACCTACACAAAATTTGTTTATGAGTGTAAGATAGAGAGAAAAAATTAGGAATGCATGTGATGAGGAGAGAGAAATGACAACCTAAAAAGGAAAGAAAATATTAATTGCAAATGATATGTAGCATCCATTTTTGGCAAAAGTTGCAAAAAAATATGAAGTGAAGGTAATATATCATATAGGTCTAATTAGATTCTTATAAATAATGATCAAATGTGTAAATCTTTAATCCCTTGATATGGCTATTTGACTTGGACGAAGGCAGGGGTGGAGGGTGGTAGTGGCGCTTTTTTTTTTTTTTTTTTTTTTTTTTTTTTTGTGGGCAAATGGGGACATGAGTCACATGAATTCCATTATCTAAAGACATTTATAAATTCCTCTAGTGGCTAGCTTAATCTGTTATTTAAATCAATTGATGGATATCCTTTCCCCTGCATTGTTAAAACGGTCTTTTAAGTGTTGCTCAACAAACAATACTCTCTCCGTTTCATAATGATGTTCCTATTTACGTGAATCGATGTAAATTTTTACTTATCTTTAACCGCATATATCTTTAGTATCACATTAACAAAAATTATAAAAGTTAGATATTAATAATGTACTCATCAAGACGAATCAAACTGGATCCTACATGACTATATTTGTTCTTATAGATTAAGAGAAATTTAGAAGATTCTTCCTTATTTTAAAAAAAAGTCAAAGATTCCAAAAAGGAACATCATTATGGAACGAATGGAGTAAAAAATTATCCTACAACAAATAGCAATAGTCTGTAGTAAAAACATCTAAACATCGCAAATTTGAACATTTAGTTAAAAAATTTGAACAATCGCAATGCATCACGCCTATACTTTTGAACAATTAGTAAAAAAATCTGAACATCGCAAATTTTGAACATTTAGTAAAAAAATTGAACAATCGCAATGCACGATGCCTATACTTTTAAGCATTTAGTAAAAAAAATATGAACAATAACAAATTTGAACATTTATTTTAAAAAAAAAATCTGAACAATCTCTAATTTTGAATTATTACATGTCACACAAATTTTGAAAGAAGTTTGTTTGACTCGTAATAATTCAATAGTTTTGTAATATAAACTGAACATTTACTGTATACAAAATGAACATTTCTTTATAAAATATGAACATAAAAATTGCATGTTTATGTTCAGTTTTTGTGACGTGTTTATATTTTTTTACTAAATGTTTATAACATGTTCATTTTTTTTTACTAAATGTTCAAAGTATAAACGTGGTACACCTATTAGGTGCACCATGGTGCACATAATACTAATTGAGTAGTCACGACATATTCTTAGATGCACAAGAGTGGCTGCACGACTGCACCACTCATCAAATACCCCATTTTATACACCAAACACACGTATATACTACTTCATATCCTTCCTTCAATCTTCATCTCCTTCCTTCAATCTTCTTCCTATTTTATTTCTTTTCTTATTTCTTAATTTTCACAAAAAATTTCTCTTTTTCCAAATTCTTTACTTAATTCTTAATTTTGGTTGAAAGTTTCACTCTCCATTGTGTTTGACATTATCTTCTTGTATTAAAATTTTCTCTCTCCTCCATTTTTAAATTATTCATTGATTCGTGATGGATTTAATTGGAATCTTGAAGAGATTGTTGATATTAGTTAGTTTATTTTATTGATTTGTAATTTGGTTAATTTGTTATAATTTCTAAATTTGTGATTGATATACAATTTTTGGGTATTTGTCAATTTGTAATAGGTGATGAACACAAGTTGATTGTACTACTTTTCTCTTCACTTTTCTTTCCTATAATAATTTTCATCAAAATTTCGATCATAATTTTCATTTAAATTTTATTCACCTCAGTTTTTCCTCTTTCGTTCTTCATTTTCTTTCTCCTCTGTTTTCTTTATTTTTCTCTTTTGTTTCACTTTTTTGATTGATTTTTTTGCTTACTATGGAATTAGTTTTTATTAGTGTTTTGTTTTGTTGATTGTAATTAGGTTATATTCAATTGTAATTGTATTTAATTTAATTTCTATCAATTTGATATGTGTATGAATTTTGATTTTTTTGTGGTGATTTTGTAATGAATTTTGATCAATTTGATTAGGTTTGTGAACATGTATTCATATGAATTGAATAGACGACCTTTAATTATGAACATAAAAATATTGAAGAAATAAAAAATAAATTGATTATGAAACATACGCATTATAAGTATTAAAAATATGAACATATGTATTTTAGAAAATGAACATATGCATTCAAAATATGAACAACATATGCATTGTTCATTTTTTAATGCATATGAACATGATTAAGCATTTCAGAAGGTGAACATATACATAAAAAAAATATGAACATATGGATTTAGAAAGTGAATGTATGCATTTCAGAAAGTTTACATAAGCATTTCAGAAAATTTACAAAAGGATTCAAAATATGAACATATGCATAAAAATATGAACATTTGCATTTCAGAAAGTAAACATAAGTATTCAAAATATGAATATATGCATTTTAGAATGTGAACATAAGGTATCCGTTTGAATTCACTAATTTTTTTTTTGACAATTCCAATAAAAAATTTCGAACAACAAAGTATCGAACAATATTCAAACAAAATTAAGTGATAATCATATAAATTCAAACAAAATTAAGTGAAATTTACATAAAATTGCCTTTTTTTGGGGAGAATTCGTTTGATTTTTCATCTCATCTCAAATATTCATGGTTGTTTTTGAAGAGAGAGAGAGTGAATTGTGTTTGATTGTTAGAGAGAGAAAATCAAAGAGAGGAGTAATAAATTTCAGAAATTTAAATTTAAGAGTGATGTTTTTTAAATAAAATTATATTTAAAAAATAATAACTGTTGAAAGTGATGGTTGAGTGGGCTGTATTTTAAAAATATGTTCATTTTTGGGTGGGCTCATTTTGGTTTGGGGCTTTTTTAGTGAGGCGCATTTGAAATTGGGCTTGTGGGATAGTGTTGCATCTAAAATAGGTGCACAAGGGTGCAGCTTAGACCTATTGAGTTTTCGCTTATGTATTGGTCTTATTAAAAAGGCCTTAGTTTGTTATTGGGCTCATTAGTCATTACAAGTATTTTTGTATTATAAGTTTATAATCCATAAGTGTTTTATTAAAAAAAAAAAAAATAAAAATAAAAAAAAAAACATAAGTGTAATTAAAACATTGATTGCATAATTTACAATACCTTCCAAACTTTGGTAAGACTTGATATTGTTTCTAATTATTAATTAGGTAAATAAATATATCTTTCTACTTCAAACCATATATACATTAAGGTGCCATTCACTTCACCTTATTTATGCTGAACTAAAATAATTTTTACTGAAACAAAATTATATTTACTGAACTTAAATTATTTTTACTGATTTTCTATAATAATTCTTCTTTAAGAAAACTAAATTTTACTGAACTGAACTTATCTCTAATGAACTGAAATTAATTTTACTGAATTGAACTTATTTTTACTGAACTGAAATTATTTTTACTTAATATTATTTTTTTAAGGTGAAGTGAACAAGGCCTAAGTGTGATTAAAACATTGATTGCAAAATTTACAATATCTTCCTAACTATGGTAAGACTTGATATTATTCCTAATTACAGTATTAACTAGGTTATCAAATATATCTTTCTACTCCAAACTTGGAGTACCATACTAATAATATCCCATTATTGAATTAATTGAGAAGATTATATTCTCTGTTAGAGCCATACCCTCTATTATTGTTTTATTTTTATTTGTCTTAGGGCCTGTTCACATTTACTGAATTGAGCTGAACTGAATGGAACTGATTGAAGCTGAACTGAACTGAACTGAGCTGAAATGAATATTTAATGAGAAAAGAAAATTAGGAGTTGAACTGAACTGAACTAATTAGAGCTAAATTGAAGTGAAATGAACTAATTGAAGCTGAATTGAAATGAACTGAAATTAAGTAAATGTGAACACGCCATGATTTAAAACGACTACGCTTTGATTTGAAAGAAAAGTCTTACAAGCCATTTGGACACGTGTTAGAATTTCCATGACCCAAATCGCCAAGTGTCCTACTACTCGCTTTCATCCTAAGTTGTCATTGGAGGATGATTATAACCGTTGAGATATTTGAACAACTATTTTTTAAGCTGAATAATTTGACCAATAATGTTTTAATAATTCTAATTAAGGAAATAATTTCTACGCTATAAATAATCTTAATTACTAAGAAGGATTCCAATAACTCTCATAAATTTCAAGCAAAGCTCATTAGGGTGACAAGCCTCATGACTCGCCAAACCATCGTAACAATGAAAATGGTTATGATTTGTTTAGTTGTTTCTTCAATGCTTTTGGGAAGTGTTCTTGGAAGAACACCATCTCAACAACCTGCTCTAACTCTAAAGGTATTTGATTTTTACGAGTCCAAAGATTAGTACGAGTCCAAAGATTTTTCTTTATTCATTTTCATTACGTAAATTAGTGAAAATAATGTGTGTCCCTTTTTTTTTTTTTTTTTTTTCTGAGGAAGTGAAAATAATGTGTTTGATTTACTTTGAAGTTTTTTTATTTATTTTACTTTTTGACCCCTAAAAATGTGTTTATTACAGTACCTTGACATATTTCTTAATTGATTAGGCTTCAAATGAACAACTTTACGACTGCGTAGATTTCTATAAGCAACCATCGGTCGTTCGTCATTTGACAATAAAAAATCATATCTCCAAGGTAAAAATATATAAACTCTTTTTTTTCCATATATCTTTCCATTTGCCAGGTATTCATTTGGACAATCGTGAAAAAATTTGGAACATGTTTTGGTGGATATATATTTCACAAGGACAAACATATTCATGCACGCCGTTGATGAATTAGTCTTAATTTATACTACTTCCGTTTTTTTTAGTTGACACCGTTTGACTTTTATACAATTCACACACTACACTTTGATTCGTTTTTGTGAATTATAGATACAATAAAATATAGTCATGTGGAATCTTGTTTGAATCGTCCCAATGTATATTTCATTAATATCCACTTTTTATAATTTTACAATGTTAATAATTAGAGATATTAAGTATTATAAACATGCGTTGGCAAGCGTGATAATAGAAAGGTGTCAAAAAAAAACGGAGGTAGTACTTTTTAAATATTAATTTTTAAAAATTTGTACATTGATGATTGAAGATATTAATCAAATAAATACGAGTGTAAAATGTGAATTGTTGCATTGAAATAAAAATTATAGGTAAAAATTAACATACTACGATGATGAATTTTTTGCACAATTTACAAACTTTCATATGTGGCTGGTCATACTGTTATTTGAAAGAATGGTCAGGGTTATTCAGTCGGTCAGGGGTTACTTGGTCAAGGTTACTCGATTGGTCATGGGTTACTCGGTTGGTCAAGAATTACTCGATCATGGTTTACTTGATCAGGGGTTGCTCGTGTGTTAGTTGGCGACACACAAAAGTTGTTGTGCACAATTTTATACAAAATATTGGTCCGATAAGAATAATTTTTCAAATATTTTAATCTGAACCAAACCAAAGACTGGTAAATTAGATTTCTGTACCCGAAAACTAAATAGATCCTCTTTAATACGATCTAATTTTCTGGATCCAAACTTATTTTTTTAATACCTCTAATTACTATCAAGCCTAATATGATCATACTTTTTCTTATGTGTTTGAGGTGTGTATACATGCAGGTAGCATCAACCTAAGTATCAACTACATTTGAAAATAAACCTAAGGGTATAGGACTCAAGAATAGTGGTTGTCCATCCGGCACTGTTCCCATTTTAAGAGCAAATGTTCAAAATCCCGATCTACCTCGACCAACATTTGTACCCGGCCGACCATAGGAACATTGTGTGAGTACTTAATCCCTATTAATTTTTGTGACATTTAGCACAAAATGTCTTATTTAACTCTATTCAATTTTTAAAGGCATGTCTGAGTAAATATCCCTTTTTTTTTTATTTACAATTACTATTCGTTTATATATATACTTTCTCTATTTTTTAATACTTGCAACTAGAGCTGGGCTTGGGCTGGCCCGACCTGCGGGCGACAAGAGCACGGTACTGTAGCAGCCTGACACGACATGAGTCCGCTAGCCGCATGGCAAGACACAAGGAACAAGGGGTGGGCCGTGGGCGTGCCGTAAACTAAAAAATAAAAATTTTGCATGAAACCGCGGCACGAACTTTTGACCCACCTACACGGCCCACCAGCACGACCTATAATAATAATAAAAAAATAATAACAAGAAATATAAAATTAATATAAACATAAAAATAATAAAATGAACCATAATAATATAAAGAACTATAAATATTAAATATTAAATTAATAAAAATATTAAAATTAATTAATCAATTATAAAAATAATGGGTTGGGCCCGACACGACCCGGCCCGCCAAGCACGTGGGATGTGTCGTGCCGTGGGCTAAGGTGTGCCATTTGGTGGCCTGGCACGATGAGGCACAACCCGTGGCGGCCCGGCATGATACGATGCCCAGCTCTACTTGCAACACAATATAATTGGAAAGTTATTTTGAGATAAAGGTGAACTATTCTCTTCTGTAAAATACATGGCCCACTAAATATTGTGAAAATGCGTGTATGACAACTATTTAAAGTACATAATTCAAGAAAATTATTGGAAAGGTGAAAAGAGAGTTGATACACATACAATATTGTCCTTTCATACAACAACACTAGTAATAATTTAACATATTATCAAAAAGAGGAGAGAAAATTAGAAGTCAAATATAAATTGAATTTAATGGAATTTGGGCCTATTATTATGGCCAATAAAAAATGGAAAATTAAAGTTGCATGTTGTTGTGTCGCCTTTACCATGTGGAAAAGACCTTTCTTGAGTTTCTTCCTTATCGTAGTCGGTGTTGCATTTTACATTAATTTTAGTCAACTTGATGCATGTCGTTCCGTATTGGTGTCCAATGCATGAATTTTTCCTGTGAAATTTAATGATAATTCTGCCTTTTAGAACATGATTATTATTTACTCCACTTGTTTTAAATCTTGAACTCAAGTTTTATGCCAATTATATTATTGTAATTTTTTTTTTATTATTATTTATGAGTAATTATTTATTATTGCCTAGTTATTTTGGCATTATATTATATGATTAGGAATTTAGGATGAATTGTTGGACAACACTTAAAATTTTAAAAGGGCCTAATTAGAAAAATAGAATTCTGAACTAGGTATTAATAGCCTAGACTAATATATATGAGCTTAATAAGCACATAAATAAGTCTAAGGACACCAACCACACCAGCATTTACTATTTTTTTAACATCAATGTCCCAATAAGGCAATAAATACACTATGTGAAAATTGATTAATTTTTACTGTATTGTTTGTTGATGCAGGTTGCTGTTGTTCAAACAAACATAGATGATTCAAATAGGAAATTCTTCAAATCAAATG
This sequence comes from Chenopodium album, assembly GCF_948465745.1. NCBI lineage: Eukaryota > Viridiplantae > Streptophyta > Magnoliopsida > Caryophyllales > Amaranthaceae > Chenopodium > Chenopodium album. The sequence goes on from NC_137846.1 coordinate 9,567,072, forward strand.
CTGCCATGACCGTGTATAAGCCTCGAGTACAGAATGGTCAATGGTCTTCAACTCGAATTAAATTATTGAATGGTGTAGATAGTATCGAAGCAGGGTGGATGGTTTGTATATAATATCCTTGTCCTCCCTTTTTTTTTAGGCGAAATATTACTTATCTAAATCAATCAATTAATCAAGCACTACCAAAGTGATTTGATCTATCTAAATAATATAATGTGGAATATAACGTGTCATTACTTTTTCTTCAATGTTTTCATTGCCATTTTATTCATGGATGTTTTTATTGTCACTTGTTAGGTAGATCCACTTATGTTTACTGACGATGATGCCCATTTATATGCAAGATTTATAGTAAGTACCAGTATATATGTACATTGACTTATTAGTTTTTTTATCATTGTAATTACCTAACTTTATTAATAAATTATAAAACAAAAATTATGCTTGTTTATAGGCTGGACATTACCTAAGTTTATTAATAAATTATAATGTTTGTTTATAGGTTGGACAACGAGTATGTGTAAATCATCAATGTGATGGTTTTGTTCAAGTGTCAAAAGATGTACCTTTAGGAATTGTCCCTGAAAAATATTTCGAAATCGGTGGGGATCAATATACTTGGAATATAACTATTGAAAAGGTATATTTCTAAAAATTTAATCTCAATGTTTAATACAAAGTATATTTCTGTGAATGGACATTGGATTGTATCTTTTAAGTTTGTTTAGCTAATCTATTCTCTTGTGTATATATTCCTTTTGTACATAGAATTATGAAGACGGAAATTGGTGGCTTATTCTATATGATGGAGCCGATAATTCAAATCCAGTTGGATATTGGCCCAAAAGTCTATTTACAAGTTTAACAGATGTTGCAAACCAAGTTGAATGGGGAGGAGAGATCGACGATCCTGGGCCAACTAGCCCAGCTCCTGAAATGGGTTGCGGTAGAATGGCAGTTTATGATACAAGATATTCAGCATTTTTCCGTAAAGTGACAGTTGATACTGATAGTTCTAAAAATGTTGAACCTCAAGGCACAACAAAAGTCTTAAATTGTCTGTCCTTATACCATGTCTTGGACGAAGGTTATCAGGGTGATTATTGGGGTCGTCTCATGTATTATGGAGGTTACAACTTACGATAGAATATAATGTTCTCAATCCTCAATAAAATAATGTTATCAATCTGTAATTGAATCGCCACAAGTAGGCCTAAATCCTAAACCATTGTTGACAATCCAAGTAATGTCGGACTTAATTCAAATCGTCAAAATTCCGCTCTCTTTACTATGATACAAAAGGACTTTTGTTTTTGTATCTATTATTTAGGAAATTTTGCCTAAAACCACCCATTAAATCCACCATTTTATCTAAAACCACCCACAATAAAAATTGTTGCTTTAGACCACCTTAAAAATTTTGTTAATGCCACCTATCTCCGAAAATTGGACTTTGACTAAATTTTCCGGCATTGGCCCTAGCGCGTGCCTTGCACGTGACTTCCACTTCCCCTTCCCTGTTGGAAATAGAAGTGGAAGTAGCTAGTGGTGGGTTGAAATTGTAAGTATTATTGCATGGGAAATTTCCTACAAATGCATGGCAATTTCTAGTATTTATAGTGGTATATGTCGGTTTACTTGCTCCACCGACATACTACACCTAACTTTCTAGCTTCCTCTAGATTACTCTTTGACTTAATTTCTTACATACACTAGATTTCTCTAGATATTTATGACACTAGGCTTATTCTACAATTATCTAGCTAATTATAGATATTTACTAAGATTTTTCTAGATTACAATTTTTAACACTCCCCCTTAATCTGAAAAATCTTGTACTCCAAACTGTCTTCTCAAAATATTGTTGATGCTCTTGTCACCAACGACATCTGATGTTGTTTCTTCTTCTTGTCTTTGTGTTGGTACTCATGTTACCAACCTTAATTTGTTGTCTTTCTTTTTGTTAATTTTGTTGGTACTCGTGTTACCATCTTTCTAACTGATGCTCGTGTCACCAGGTATCTCCCAAATTCTTCCTTTCGAATCTATCTCTCTCCTTTTTTTTCTTCTAATTTTGGTGCTCATGTCACCAAATATTTCTGCTAATGCACTTGTCATTAGCAACCTCTTATTTTCTTCTTCAAAACAAGCTTTCTTCATTATCTTCCTTGCCAAAATTGGCAATTTCCATATCAGCTTTCTTGAACCTGCAATTCTTTCCAACATGGCCGAACTTTTTGCATATCCAACATTGTGCTTTTCCTTTGAAGTAGCAATCTGCACTATCATGGTTAGTTCTCTTACAAATTTTACAAAATAATTTATTCTCCATACCTTTGTATTTTGGTGAATCTTCTTCATCTTCACCCTCGGCCTTCTTCCTGGACCCATTTTTCTTGATTTCTCCTGGTTTAAGAGAAATTTTTGCTGCAAGCACGGTCTCCATCATGTCTTCATCATTACTTTGACGATTTTTTCTTTGTTCATGGGACTCCAGAGATCCCATAAGTTGTTCAACAGTTATGTTGGATAAATCTTTTGTTTCTTCAATTATTGTAACTATATTATCAAATTTGTCATTTAATGATACTAGAATTTTCTTCACAATTTTTTCATCCGAAATTTCTTCTCCATATGATTTCATTTGATTAACAATCTCGATAATTCTTGAAAAATAATCTTTAACCAACTCATTTTCTTTCATCTTTAAATTTTCAAAATCTCTTCTTAAAGATTGAAGTTTGATACTTCTCACCTTGCTATCTCCCTGGAACTCTTGTTGTAGAATCTCCCATGCCTCCTTTGCTGTATTAGCCCTCATAATTCTTGGAAAAATGGTATCTTTCACCGCGTTTTGTATGAGATATAATGCTTTTGCATCCTTCATCCTTTCCTCCTCAAGTCTCTTCCTTTGAGCATCACTTAGGCTGCTTTCATCTTCAGGTTCATTATAACCTTTGTCGGCATAGCTCCATAGTCCATATGACCTTAGCATCGTCTTCATTTTAATTTTCCAAAAATCATAACTTTCTCCCCCAAAAGTTGGAATGGGAAAACTCACATTGTTATTGGCCATTATATATTATGTTGTGTTTGGGATAATATGTGTATGATATTATAGGAAGGCTATGGGTATTGTGGCTCTTGATACCAAATGTTGGAAATAGAAGTGGAAGTAGCTAGTGGTGGGTTGAAATTGTAAGTATTATTGCATAGGAAATTTCCCATGCAATAATACTTACAATTTCAACCCACCACTAGCTACTTCCACTTCTATTTCCAACATTCCCCTTCCCCTTCCCCTTCTTCATTTTTTTTTCTCCTGTTCATTATTCCTCTATTCTCTCCCCATATTTTAATATCTATCCTCTCATCTTCATCATTCCATGGCTTTCTTCATCTTGTACTCCTTTTACCCTTGTTTGTCTTTAATTTATTAATCAATTTCATGTTCTTTGTTTCCTTTTTGCCTCGAATTAAAGGAACCCAATTCTTTAAATATGCAACAATAGAATTTATAATATGCCATCATCACCACCATCGACGACCATATGGAAACAGCAGCGGCAACGGAAACTACGTGGTAGTGGTCGGCAGGTCGTTGGTCATGGCTGCCATGGATAGTTTGTTGCCGATCGTTTGTAAATCTAGTGTTTGCGTTGTGATTCAATTTTGGGAGAAAAAATAACAAGGGATACAATAATTGAGGTAATTGAATTCCATTAAAGTGTACGTCGAGCTTGAAGTTCTCCATTGAAGCCACCTCTATTTCTGGGTGGGGCTAATTTCCGGGTAGGGTTGCGACATGGGTATTGGGAAAAGGGGTTGATTTGGTGTGAGTGAGAGGTTTTATCAAGGTGGGGGTTGTTTACAATTAGTTGAGGGCCGGGGTTGTTTTGAGAATGGAGGGGTTGATTAGGTTGGGTGAGGTGCAATTTTGGTATAGGTGTGGGTTGTTTTAGGTGCTGGTGGTGGCAAAGGTGTAGGTCGTGGTGGTGGTGCTCTGAATTCTCCATTGAAACGTACTTATGAGTTCTTCATTATTGTAGCGTAGCGAGGGAAAAAAGGGTGGATTGCTAAACACCGCCATCCAAAATAATCACCACCGCCAACATTTGGTGTGAGTGGACAGTCATGCCCTTACTACTTCACCACCCCTTACCCTCCCTGGCGACCCACCACCCTTTCTGACTGACAACAACCACCACTACCCTGACGAACGACCCACCACATCCCACTCAATGACAACCCACCACCTTCACTCGCCGGCGGGAATATGGTGGTTTTTTTTATTTCCGGCAATCGCGGTAATCGGAGCCCAAAATCGGTTACCCTTGGTAACCTGTTTTGGGCTCCGGTTACTGTGCCTGAATGGTAAACGGTTACCAAGGTAACCGATGCCCAAAATCGGTTACCGTGGTTGGTAATCGATTTTTGGCTCCGGTTACCGCGATCGTCAAAAATAAAAAACCACCACATTCCCATCGGCGAGGGAAGGTGGTGGATCGTTATTGAGGGGGATGTGGTGGGTCACCAGTCATGGTGGTGGTGGTCGTCGTCGCTGATCAGGGTGGTGGTGTCAAGGTGTTAGTGATTGGTGGCAATAAGGAAGATGGTGGTGAAATACTAAGGGCATGGTTGTCCATTCACACTACATGTTTGCGGTTTTGATAATTTTTATTGGCAGTATTTAACAACCCCCAAAAAAGGGAGGGCCGTAGGGACCATTGAACATCACGTAGATGTCAAGTGACTAGGTCAACGCCGGAAAGTTTGGTCAAGGCCTCTTTATTTTCTGGCATTGGATGGTATCTTACAACAAAATTTTTAATTTGGGTAGTCCTAGGCAACAATTTTCATTATGGATGATTTTAGATAAAATGGTGGATTTAAAGGGTGGTTATAGACAAAATTTTCTATAATTTAAAAAATATTTATTTGTACAACACTCTTTTTTTGAATTGATTATTTGTACAACACTTCACCATAATGCTTAGAACTCTTACTCTTCAACTTTTGTTAGCTTAGGGTATGTCTTGTTAATCTGATTTTCACTTATTTCAGGTATAATAAGTTCAGATTAGGAAAAATAAGTTTTGATAAGAGTTGACCAAGTTCAAATTACAACTAAAATAAGTCTTAATAAGGTCTAATAAGTTCAGATAAATCCATATTTGTTCAAATAAGTTCAGATAAGTAAAAATCCGGTGAATTGAACATACCCTTACCTCTTCTTTTTTTTTTTTTACTTTCAATTTTCTTGATACTGACCTTGCTTATATAGAACGTCTTGCCTAATTTGAACTTGGGCTATTTGCCTAATTTCAAAGCTATATTTGAAATTGGAGGGCCATTATTAGGGTTAGCTTTGGCCGGTTTCCAATCACCAAGTCTGCACTCTCGATCAATTAAGTGTGCTAGTTGTTTCATACATATCACATAGATACATGGAGAAAGAGGACCGCCTTGACTAATTCCTCTCGATGGGGTGAAATATTCCATAGGCTCTCCGTTCCATAAAATACTGAGCTAGGTTGAGCAAATGCACATCATACCAATAAAAGTGAATATGTTATGGATTATCATTGATTGGTTGTTGCATACTATATTGATTATATTCTGCCATTTTTTTATAGCGTAATTTTTGTGGAAAATTATGTTATAGATTGATAATCTTTTGGATTAAAATTTTGCACATACTTTTTTTTCTTTTTTTTTAAATTTGACAATTACCACCCATAATTGTTGCTGTTATAGCAATTACCAATTACAGTTTTTTTTTTTTTTTTTTTTTAATTTTACCACCTAATATTTTTTAAAACATCAAAACTTCCCACCTACTTGAGTCTCAACTCAAATTAAATATGACGTAATGTGGGGCCCATTAACTACATACCTTTTCCCTCCTTTTCTTTCTCACTCGATTTATCTCATCTCAATGTATTGTACTCCTCACAAAACTGGGGAAAAACTTCAAATCGTGAAATAATTAACATGAATATGTAATTTAATTTGATGTTTTTCCCCAATTTTGAGAGGAGTACAATATAGGAGAATGAGAAATTGAGAAAGAAAGAAAGAAAGTGAGGAAAAAAGTAATTAATAGGCCCCACATAAAGTCACATTTGAGTTGAGACTTGAGAGTCAAGTAGGTGGAAACTTTTGATATTTGAAAAATAGTAGGTGGTAAAATTCAAAAAAAAAAAAAAAACATAAAAAACTGTAGGTAGTAATTGCTAAAACAACAACAATTGTAGGTGGTAATTGACTAATTTTCATAAAACTCTTATTTTTTTTAGGATAGAAATTTGCATATACTTGACTAGTGGTGGATTGCTGAAAATAAAAATTGAAAAATGTCCGTAGCACTACATTCTAGAGCCCATTATCAATTGAAGAGAGGATCATGGAGATCAATTGATGGAGGGATGGTTAGTCCCTCCATCTCCCCCACAAGTGGCGTGGGTTCGATTCCTCATCCAAACTCTTGTGATAGAAGGTCCCCCCCCCCCCCCCCGCCCGTATCTTACTTGTAAAAAAAAAATTATCAATTGAACAAAATACAATCCTATGTTTATCTACGTAACTAAAGATATTTTTAAAAAAAAAAAAACTTCCCCAGGACTTTATTTACAAACTTATTTTTAACAAAAACAAAACAAAAAAAAAAAAAAAAAAAAAAAAAACCTATGTGTTATTCAAACTGTAACATTTATTAAAATACGGAGGAAGTACTTCTTACCTACAAACCTACTACAACTACTTATTCTATAACTTCCACTATACAAATTCAATAACTTCTAGAATTTGTTATAACTTCCACTATCATATTTACAAGGAAAATTTAGAAATAATAATCTCAACTTTCATCAATTTTAGTAGAATAATCCCAACTTTGGATTATTATGGAATAATCCGAACTTTGGGGGGGTCTTCTTTTTCTTCAATCCCAAATACTGGTTACCGGTTGAATGGGTTAATTTTATTTTTTTTTTGTTAAAGTGACACGTGTCACAAAATAATTGGTTAAATTTTTTTTGTAAAACCAAAATAAATAAAAAAAACCACCAATCAAACCCCAACCACCCAACCAGCTACCTCCCTCGCTGGACCACCGGCCTTCCCCCACCATTAGAGTCGTCGCTCCGAGCGAAACCACCATCACCCTCCCCAAAACTCCCACGCCACTATCCAAACCCTAAAAAACTACCAGCTAGCCCCACTTTTGAAAATCCCAAAAACCACCACCGAAAATCCTTCAAAACCACCTTGCCCACTCCCGAAAATTGCTTGCAATTTCGGTGGCTGCGATTTTGTGGCTACGATTTCGTTGCTGCAATTTCGTGGTTGCAATGGTTGCGTGGGCGGGAAAACGGTGACTGGGCTAGGATGTGGTGGTGGAGACGCGGCGGGCTGGGATGTGGTGGTGGAGGTTATGGAGGATCAGTGGGGTGGCGGCTGGGCTGTGGTGGTGGAAGTTAGGTTGGATCGGTGGAGGAAGGGAAGCTGGGTAGTTTTCTATTTTTATTTATTTTTTTGTTTTTTTTAATAATTTTTTTAATTTTTAGACCAATCAGGACTTAACACGTGTCAAGTGACCTGATATAATAGGTCATTGACTTTTGTTGACCGGTTTGGAGTTGAAGAAAAAGAGAACCCCCAAAGTTTGGATTATTCCAGAATAATCCAAAATTGTGATTATTCTACCAAAATGGATGAAAGTTGGGATTATTATTTCTAATTTTTCCTATTTACAAAATAAATTAGGGGTACGCTCTTTTAGTCTTTTCCTCAAAAAGTAAATTTAAAAAAAAAAAAAAAAAATGGGTATGCTGTAGTGGTATTACTCTAAATTTTGAGTTGCAATCACATGGAGCAAAAGTCTGACAGAAAAAAAAAGAACAATGCTTATACAATTACCAAAGTGCCATTATTAATACGGCAGTATTGCTGACCGTCAGATTTAATTGATCCTACGGTTTAAGATGTTTCTCACGCCTTTCACCTTAATTGCATTTCTCACCTGACCAGCTGAGCCTATACTCTGGTGTTATTACAAATTTACAATACTATAGTGTAATAATACAGATTTAATCCTAAGCTGTTTTCGAATTTCTCGGGGAAAAAACCGTTGTTCTCATAACAAAAATCGATGAGTAGTACTCCGTATGAAATTGAAGAATATATCGGGGATAACCTTATCTTGATGTCATTATTAGAGTTGCTAACTGCTAAGGATTATTCATACAAATGAATTTTAAAGTTTGTGAAAGAGAAAAAAGGTTTATTTTCGACCTTCTCGTAATGTTCGATATGTTCGTAAAGAACAGAGAAAAACTTGCTTAGTACGAAGTATTATATATACAAGCTTAAGCTAGCCTTGGACGACCCTGGGCAAAACGTAAGAATGAGGTATTAATTAAAGAAATATTCATCTTCTTAAGCATAGTTTGACTTTTGTTAAGTTGGTGAATTGCATTATTTCTATGATTAGTGGTTTAAGGATACAATCTTTGAGCTCACCATATTTTTTTCCCCTTCTCATATTTTTAAATTTTTTGATTTATTTCACATCATACAACCTATTTAGATTACACGTGAGACTAATACTTATAAATTTTGAATCCTTAGCTATTTATTTGATATCACTCTTTATATATGTATTTGTTACTATTTTTTATTAACGTAATTAAGAGATACGTAATATTCTTTTATTTTATTTTAATACTGTCATTTATTTTTTAACTAGGTTAGAATCCGTGCGATGCACGGTTTATATAAAGCCTATTTTTAAGTTGTACATTTTAAAAATAAATCGCTATTTTACATGAATATAAATAAGAATTACGTATATTTTGTAATTTTAAAATTTTTTATTTTAATCAAAATTATGATATAGTATCTGTTTAACATTGTCTAATTCATAGTTCAATGTAAGAGGTCATTTATTAGTGTGATATTTAAATTTATTTCAATTTCCTACGATAAATTGATAGGTTTTAGTTGTAATATAGAAGCTTTCAATATTTAAATTTCAAAAATGTTAAATATATAGCTCTGCCAAAAAAAAAAAAAAAAAAAAAAAGATGACAACATCATTGCATTTAGGTGGGAAATTTTTATTGAGAAAGCGACATGTGCACAATGGTGACGTCAGCAACTTCTGTTTTAGTAATAGTTAATAGATGCCCACATTATATTATTGATTTTTTCCATCTCATTTTTTTTTCTTTGGATTATCTAGAATGGAGAAAAATCATATAACATATGTTTGATTTATTTTATGTCGGTTAAGATCCACTAAAGTCGATACCAACTGTCACGGTCAGAATAATCTGACACCGGATCGTGCGGCGCGCTCTTGTCTATTGATGACAAGGACGCAAGCCTAAAGCGGGAAAGGTTCGTGAGCACACAGCAACACGGACCAAGGGTATCTCAAGGAAGCACTCATCAACCACGGGTGCGGAGTCGGGGCTTGTGACGGCCGGTGCTTCAAAGCAGGCACAAGCGGAACCAACGAAATGGGGGCGTCTTTTGGAGGTTTCTTGGTTTGGAGGGGGATGATTTAAAACAAGGTAAGCACAATATCTATAAAGGCTTAAAACAACACATGAGTTTTAAAGCAATGACAATGGGGTAAGGAGCTATTATTAACACTCTTGACACAGTTTAGTATTTTTACAAATGGCCTTTCATTTTAGAAGCGACTATGATAAATAACATATAACTCATATGTCACATCATAATTAGAAGGAATGCGTAATACTTGTATATCCTTTTTTTTTTGGCGCATCCGATCCGATTAACACACTATGTTATAATTTTAGCCTATGTAGGGATTGAACCTACATCTATGTGCAAGGCACATTGCTTTCCATTTGAGCTAATAAGCTTTTACAATAAAATAAATCATTCATAATAAAATAAAATTCATTCAACTTTTACATGAACAATTCAATTTATACTGCACATCTACACTGAATCTCCACACGGGTACTCAGATAAACCTTAAGCTTGCTAAGGTAACAAATCATATTAGGGAGATTTTGTCAAGAATGATGTAGAAAAAATTATACAGTATAGGCAAGGTAAAATTAAATTCAAAATTAAAGCTATTGATATGAATTCTACCTTTAATCATATACTTGTATAATAATTATTTTTCTAGAAAAGGAGATGTAAAATCACCATAATAGTGTTACGAAACTAATCTGGCCAGTAAATTTAAAAAAATGTAACTAATCTGGCCAGTAAATTTAAAAAAATGTTTATGATTTGTAAGTCGCAACAATCGCAATCTATGAGATTAATTGATAAATAACTTTTCACAATGATATCATAATACAATTTCAATTATATAAGTCTCTTAACATCGATTTCTATATTGTTTGGATCAACAACTTTAATTGTTCAATCTCAATTTTTCATTAATCCAAAAATAACTTAATGGTTTGTTTCTATTATAATACATTAAGAACAAATAAAATCAAACCATGTAATCATATACTTGTATAATTATGATGTAATGGATTGATTCATATTTGGAAACACAAATTAGGGTTTTTGTCTTTCTGATCAATGATGGGAGATATTAATACCGAGGAAACCTATCAATTACCTCAATTGATCGAACCTTCAAGCTAAGGTTGTCGAAGGATTGTTCCTTCAAATTACCATTTGCTTCAAGCGTCAAACTTGATACTAGTAAAAATTTATGGAGAAAAAAAGAATGAGAGAGAAAGAGATGGGAGGAGAGCGTACAATCAGGGTTAAAAAATCATTAAAGAGTTATTTTATTTTATTTTATTTACATATATATATGCTTTTATAGTACATAACAATACATGACTTTTACGGTACATATTAATATATGTCATGTACGGTAGACTCTCACTAAATTATTACTCATCGGGAATAACTTTTGGATTTCTATTCGAATAACAACGATAAATGGTAATAATAACGACAAGGAGTATTATTAAACAATATATTGCCCCTAAAAATATAAGGATTTCGTCCTTTTCTTTTATATGGTGACCTTTGACAGGAGAAATTGTTGGAGTTTTTGCCATTGTTACCTAGGGAAAATAAATTGAGTTAATAAGTCAAATTAATAAGTCAAAATTTGAGTAATAGTGACACAAATAGAATCTCTTTGCAAAACTTTTATAACATACGTAGTAATTCTTAATATTACATGTGACAAACAAAAAATGAGGGAGTGTGGACAACACTTACAAAGTTAAAAGTGGCAAAAGAGAAAGAAAGAATTCCGAACCACAAACTTCAATTCGTACTAATAGCTAGCCTGGCCTTAGACTAATATGCCGTCTACAAAACACTATTTGAAAGGATGATGCTTGATCAAGACTTAGTTGGTTACTCTGTTTTTCTTTGCTAGCTTTGTTTCTGTTTGTGTTTTCTTTTGTTCTGTTTCGTTTATTTGTGTGCTGCAGTGTGTTTGTTTCTTGGGGCTTGTCCCCACTCTTTCACCAAAAAAAAAAAAAAAAAAAAAAAAAAAAAAAAAAAACTGCGTCTACGCCCAATACCCATATATAAAGACTCCAATATGAAATAACACCAATAAATACACCATGTGAAAATTATTTTTTATTAGTGTATTACAAGTGTCAATTTTTATTTCGCCTATGTGTTGATGCAGGTTGTTATTCAAACAAACATTGCATGGATGGTGTGTATGTTTCCCCTATCCCTTTTTTTTAGCCGGGATTATTATTATTTAACTAAATTAAGTACTACTAAACTTGTACACTTGTTCTATCTTATAAAAGTTGTACACTTTCTTTTTTGGTGAAAAAGTACACTTCTTTAATACGAAATACTTTGTTTTATAACCGCTTTTCCTTGGGTGTTAATTTAAAGGTGGGCAACGTGCCGTGTCTGACCGTGCCTAGAGATGGCTCGTGTCGGGACGTGCCTAGTTTCTAGCGGGGCGTGCCGTGTCGTGCCACCTTTTGGCACACCCCAGCCCACGGCACGACACAACACGGCACTGCCCCGTGTTTTCGGATTTTTTTTAAAAATTTTAAAATAATCGATATATATTTCTTTTGAACAACTTTGGAAATGAATATATTTAAATAAATTTATTAATTTATGTTTATGTTTTTGTGTTACTTATTAGTATATTACTCCGTATTATTTAGCAAACAACAATGCATATAATTAAAAATTTAAGTGCGATAACACAAAAATTGATGAATAACTTATTTTATTATATGTCAGTACGATAAGTCGATAATACAATAATTTATAATGATGATTAAAAGTTGTAAATTAATTGGTGAGTACCTTAATTTTATTATACGGAATACGGGGTTCGATAATACAAAAATTGTACAATAGTATGTAATCTACGGAGTAATTATTCTTCTTCGTCTTGGTCTTCTTCTTGTTCAAGTTCATCGGCCATTTGAATTGATTGAGAACTAGTAGAACACGACGTTCCTTCGTCGTTGTCGTTTTCATCATAAGTGCGAACTTGACACCGAGTTTCGGCATCCAACCAATCCTTGAAACAAACACACAAATAAAGTTGAGTTAGATAATAATAATAATAATAATAATAATAATAATAATAATAATAATGACCACACCTTATGGTCGTCTCAGGGGGTGCAGCAGGGTGATCCCCTTGGTCCTCTTCTTTTTTCTTTGGTTTTACAACCTCTTGTGTGTAAAATCAAAGATGCTTTTGAGGTATGTCTTCAGGCGTGGTATTTAGATGACGATACTATTATTGGAGACACTTTGGTGGTAGGGAAGGTTCCACAGTTGATTATGGAAGAAGGACCTCGTTTTGGATTGCATCATAATGTGGAAAAAACTGAAATTTTCTGGCCTACAAAAGACCTTCGAAGTAGGCTTGTGGGTGTTTTTCCCCCTTCTATTGCTCGACCATTGCATGGTGTTAAGCTGCTTGGTGGTCCCGTTAGTTCTGATTCCAAGTTTAGTGGCGAGCTTGTGATGCAGAGGGTGACCAAGACCATTGCGCTTATGGATAAGGTTGCTATGCTGGATGATCCTCGGTGTGAGCTGTTGTTACTTAGGGCATGTATTGGAGTTTCTAAACTCTACTTTTCCTTGCGTACTTGTCCTCCAGGTGCTTTTGAGGCGGCTCAGCGCGTTTTCGACGAGGCTCTTCGATCTTCCTTGGAGCATATTGTTACTGCTTCAGGGCCTAGGTTTGGTGATTGGCAGTGGCGGCTTGCCACCTTACCATTTGTGTTTGGAGGGCTTGGTGTTTATTCCGCAGGTGATGTTCGTCATTATGCTTTTCTTTCTTCTCGGTTGCAGTCTGCTGGGTTACAGACACAGCTTCTGCATCGTACTAGTATTGTGGGTCTTAGTCAAGCTTTTGAGGATGCGTTGAGTCTGTTTACTAGAACGGTTGAGTCTGACATTTTAGATAATCCTTGTGAGGTCGCTGCCCCTGAACTCATGAAGAAATTGGCAGATATATATTTCACAAAGGTTACCACTTCTGCAGAATCCACCTTTTCTTTGTCTCCTCGACAGTCGGCATTGTGGAAGTCGCAGCAGGGTGATCACACCTCTGCTTGGCTTCGGGCAGTCCCTATTTCTGGATTGGGTCAGACGATGAACACTAAGACATACCGATGTGTGCTGTGTTATAGGATGGGTGTTCCATTGTTCTCTATCTCGACACCGTGCTCTACTTGCTCTCGGGTTTTTACCGGGGATGTATTCGGCGACCATGCAGTGTCGTGTGCTGGCATTGTAGGTATTAAACATCGGCACAATGTTGTTCGGGATACATTTGTTGATACTTGCTACAGATCTGGGATTTCAGCAAGAAAGGAGGTTGACATAGGATTGTCTGGAGGGAATGACGGGGCCCTCAAACCTGCCGATGTGTTACTTTATTCATGGGATCGTGGTCGTGATGTATGTGTCGACTTCACAGGGTCTTCTCCTTGGACACAGACAGGGCTATCCGACTTTGTTCCGGGACGGGTTGTGGCTGATGCGGCTCATCAAAAGCGGGTTAAGTATGAAGCTCGTTGTCTGGCGATTGGATATGGTTTCATTCCCTTCTCCTTTTCTTCGCTTGGGGATTTAGAGAAGGAGGTTGTTGCGTTGCTGAAGCGGATTCAAAGGTTCTCGACGACGCAAGACATTGGGGCTCGTGCTGCAGCTCATATTTTCACTAGGGTAGGCTTTGCTATAGCCAGAGGAGTGGGGGCCCAGATTGTATCTCGGCTTCCCACTAATTTATTGTAGGTTGTATGACTTTTGTCTTTGAGATATAATAATAATAATAATAATAATAATAATAATAATAATAATAATAATAATAATAATAGTAATAATAATAATAATAATAATAATAACAACAATAGCAAATCAAATTAAATTTGAGTTAGATCTTACAACGACGCTTCGATTGCTTTCCACTAATAAATTGTCCGAACTGACAAAATATAGAGAAATATGATTGAATGGCTTGTATTGCTTTATTATTATTTATCAATAGGTTGAGTATTGATACAAAACCTAAGCTCATAAGATAGGAAACAATTTTCCTAAAAGATATACTAGTCTAACCATAAACCCTAAAGATATATTCTCAAAATGATATCTTAACATAAATATCCTAAATATATTATTCTCTGAATGATATCTACGGAAAATATATCACACATATATTTTCCGATATCTCATATCTTTAACACCCTCCCGCAATCGTAACGGCAGTAACACGAACGTTGCGATTGGAAATTTTTAACTTTGTTGAAGTCGATCGAGTTGCACTACTCAGTTGATGTCGCCTTTAATTTTTTTTTCTTTTGAAATGATGAGAACGTTCATCTTTTCGAACCCATCAATCATCGATCAAGCAAGAACGTCACTCTTTTCGAACCTGCAAATTTAATAATTTTTGGTCTTTTCAGAGCAAAACCGAGCTCCAATCAAATATTGGTTTTTCAGATTAAACCATACTCAAATCTTTTAATGGTTTTTCAGAGTAAACCATACTCAAATCTTTTAATGGTTTTTCAGAGTAAACCACACTCAAATCTCTTAATGGTTTTTTCATAGTAAACCACACTCAAATCTCTTATAGGTTTTATTTTAGAGCAAAATCACACTCATATCCAAAGGAGCAAAATCATGCTCGAATCAAGTTACAAACCTTGTCTCACAGCATAAGGAGAACCAAATATATCTTGTCTCACGACACAAGAGAGCCGAAAACCTTTTTTTTTTTTTAAAATCAAATCAAGGTCAAAGCTAAGACCCTAATTCAATCACCCTCGTCAACTATAGAAACCCACACAAAAAAAAAAAATCCTCATGCAAGATCATCAAGTGATCAACATACACTAAATAATGCAAGATCCTTAGGTACGTACAGAAAAATAAAAAAATTGTAGTTTTGGCTAAAGGTTTATCCCACCGCTGGGTTTAAGATTCTAACCCAACGGTAGGGGGAAATTTTTCTTAAATACCATGACAAATTGTAATTTTTTTGTAATTAATTTTTATAATTGAGAGAATTTAAGAATTATATGAGTTTTTTTTTTGAGTAGTAGAGTATATTAGAGAGTGTCAGGCGGGTCGCGGATGCCGTCACTACTAGAATTCGGGAAAATAACGACAATTTTTCTACGACAGCTAGCAAAACTGTCGTAATTTTTTAATTCTACGATAGTTTTAGTAGCTTTTGTAATATTATGACGGTTTTTGTTAACTATCATTGATTTACGACAGTTTTTGGATAATAAAACTATCGCAACGGACATCAAAAAAAATTAATTAAAATTTTAATATTTGCGACAGTTGGTTTTAAAAATTGTCGCAATTTGCGACAGATTATGATTGTTGTAGAATTTTTTTTTTATTTAATAATTACATGTTTTTAAACCCCTAGCAAGCCCACACCAAAACTAACCCTATTCATTTCCGCCGTTTCATCTCCTCCTTCTTCTTCTCCTCCTCTCCTCATCTTTCCTCTTCTTCTTCTCCTTTTCTCCTCTCTGGTTTTCGTCCTCACTATTTCCTCTCTTTCTTGTTCTTTCTTTCTCATCTTCTCTCTTTGTTTACAAAAATGGTGGTGGCCTAGATAAATTCGTGTTTATGAGGTTCAATTTCATGTTGAAGTTTTTAATTCCAAATTTTTACATTTTGAAGATGATTAAGACCAAGCTATGGTTATTTTGATCGAATTCGACCATAAAAATTCCAGATCTGGAGTTTTAATGGTCGAATTTGGCCATGAAAACCCAATGAGAGGAAAATTTCGTAAGGTATGTTGAATTTTTTGGATTTTTAGTTTTTATTATTGTGGTGGTTGTTTATTTCTTGAATTTTTCTGGTTTATATTTGATATTTTTTATTATTTTAATTTATTTTTGCTATTTTGGTTTATTTTGTTCTTATTTTTGCTATTTTGTTTTTATTTTGCTACTGTATATGTTTCTTGTTCTTATTTTTGCTATTTTGTTTTTATTTTGCTAATGTGTATGTTTCTTGTTCTTATTTTTGCTAATTTGTTTTTATTTTCGCTACTATGTATGTTTGTTGGGTTTATTTTCTGATTTTTTTTTAAAAAAATTATGTTCTTATTTTTGCTATTGTGTGTTTATTTTAGCTACTGTGTATGCCAATTTTGGTTTTTTTTTTCTTCCAGATCTAGTGTTTTATGTTGTAAAAAATGTGTGCTTTGAGTTAATTTGGTGTTTATAGTGGCGTTAGGTGGTGGTTTTGTATGGTTTCTGGTGGCGATGGGTGAGGGTTACTGTGAATGAAGGGGTTGAAGCAGGGCTGCTACAGTTGGGGTGTAGGAGTTTTTTTTTATTTTTTTTTTATATTTTGCGACAGTTTCCCAAGCCGTCGCAATTTACAACGGCTTTAAGCTGTCGTAAGCTTTTTTTGCGACAACATTAAAAACTGTCGTTGAAATTAGTAAAACTATCGTAATTATTTTTTGCGATAGTCAAACTATCGTAAAAATGAAATTTTGCGACTCACCTGATTACGACAACCCCATTGTGACAGTTGGCCGTCGTAACTAATTTTGCGACAGTTTTAGTTATTTTAGCGACAGATTTTGGCTGTCGCAAAATTGCTAATTTCTTGTAGTGCGTGCTGGGCCGTGCCACGGGCCGACTGACCATGCCGCCTGCCGTGCTCGTGCCGTGCCTATTTAAAAAAAAAATTCACGGAATGGCCCACGGCCCACACCTGGCCACCGTGACGTAATTATATATCCCTAAACTCTAGTGTATGTAGCTCTACCTACACTCCATCTAAAACGATGCTTTTAGCCTCCTATTAACCCAGTATCTAATAAACCCATCAAAATGACACGCTTCAATTCATAAAACCATCGAGATCGCTCATCGACAATGAGATTTCTAGCAAGTAATGATCTAACAATCGAACACTCCCCAAATTACCTCCATGGTTCTGCATTCCAAAACGTCCAACGCTAAAGTCGCCGTCGGCGACGATGACGGAGATGAATAATCGATTAATCGTGTATGTGACTTAAAAGTGTGTGATTTGTTCTTCTACTAGTCATTTCCATGGAAAATTCAATCAACAAAAATTTCATTGATTGAACTTCCCATCAATTTTTGTCCCTCTTAAATTTTTTAGTCTCTAATTCTACTTTCTCTTTCTAATTGACAGTTATCATAAGCATAGTTGCTTTCTTTTTCTTTCCCAAATCATGAAAGAAAATTTATTAAAGTAGTTTTATTTTTATTTTTAAATTTATTAATGTTCATTTTCATATTGATAAATGATCACTTATTTAATATATATTTATTGCGATATTGATATATACATAGTGTATGTTCGTTTTCGTATCAATAAATTAAATGTTCATTTTCTTATTGATAAATGTTCATTTTTGTTTTGATAAGTTTATTATTTCAATTTTGATAGACATTCATTCACGTTTTGTAAATAATGTGTATTGATTGTTACAAATCATACTCTTTTTTATCTATTGTATGGAGTAGTAAGTAATTAAGTATATGTAGTACTTACTATTTAGCTTGCTTATATCGTTTGTATGTCACACCTAACATAAAAGTATATTTTATGCAAGCAGTAAGATACTAAAAACATTGAGTAGAGAGCTTTATATGTTTAGCCACATATATTTTTTATTGCTCATTAATTTTTATGCCATGTTCATTATCATTCAAATAATATATGCTCATTTATATATGAGTACATGCTCATTTACATATTATGTTGATCATGTCAGTTTCTATACTCTTTTAGCTAGGTTCATTTTTATGTATATATTGTTTTTTTTAAAATACTTTTTCATGTGTTATTTTTCCTATTATATATATATATATATATATATAAAATAAAGCGTCTAATGTTCATATTTACTATATTTAAACTACTTATAATTAAATTTGATGTTCTTATCAAAGTCTTTTGCTCATTCTCATGTAATACAAAATTATTCGCTCCTGCTAAAAACTATTTGTTCCACAATACAATGAACTTGAATAATTGTCTTCTTTAAAATTAACAATTATACTAGTAGATCACATATTAGATTAGACAGTTTAGACCACATCCTATTGATAAAAATAATGTTGAACAATACAATATGCAACACTAGTCCAACCAAATTACTTGACTATATGAGAAAGTCTTGCCCCTAATCATACGAATCACATACTTTGAAAAATCTAATCATCATATCTTCACACTTTAACAGATTAATGTATACGTAGCAACTTCTAGTCAACTTCTCCCTCGTCATTTCTATTTTCTATTATTTGGAAAAACAAATCCTCCGCTACACCAATCAACATCCACCACGTGTCCATTTGATTTTTTTGTTCCTCCAAATTTTTCCAGAACTGAATTTTCTAACTCACTCTACACGATGTCATTTGCCCCCTCGATGACCTCGGCCCCTGACCTGCTCCCCGACCCGCCAACGCAGCCTGATTTCATATGCGTTGACTCTTCGGGTCGGGGAGCAAGGTCTTCCCGGCAAAACGGGCACGTACTGTGATCCGCTAACCAGCAGTTCACACATTCAAAGTGGAACACATGCTTACATTTCGGTAGCATACGTAATTTTTCATCCTTCTCAAACTGGCTCAAGCACACTGAGCACTCTAAAGAGCGCTTATTGAGCCCAAGGTCGGAGTTCTCCGAGTATATAAACAAGGGAAAAGACTCCAGGACCGATGGATTGAGTCCGCCGCCTTGAGCCTGTTGGGTTGTTGTTTCACTAGCCGACCACCATTGGTAGCGGTTTAAACAACTACGAACTAATAAACAGTAGACAACAATTAATATCACAACAAACGACCCCACTAAAAATTCCTTGTTCCAATTTGGTTCCGAGGAGCGGAAAACATGGATGGATTGTGCTCTTACGAGTAAACGAGGTTGTAACAAAGAAAAAAGGATTAATGTGATGAAGAAGCCGGATGAATGTTTGCAAAGCAAGAGCATGTTGAAGTAATAAGTAAGGTTCAAGGAGAAAGTTGTACTATTATGCCAATATATAACAAGGTACGCGTGTATATATAAATTAAAAGCATGCTTAAGGAAGTAATAATACTCATACTAGTATAGACTATTGTTTAAATGGATTCTAGAATAAGGATCAAGTAGAAAGTCAATGTCAATGGTTAGTTGATTGCGATTATAATGAATCTATTCAAATAATAGTGTAATAGTGGTAATATTTGTCCATATAATTGGAATAAAAGTGAAGAAATATATGTTATCCTTCGAGAACGTCTAATATACTTCATATGATGACAATCATTGCAATGAAATTTCTAATAAAACTCCTAAGTTTAGTAGTTTGATGTTAGTCACGTTACAAGTTAGTCCATGGCGATGAATTTTCAATGGGATGGAAGGCTTTGACCGTTTAAGTATTCAACAAAGACTTTTGAGTTTTGACTATTCTTTAAGGCTTACTTTAAAGAGGGTACGACCCAATATTTTATCAATCTTGTAATCTTGGCTTGATTCTATTAGAATTTTATGAGACACAAAATTGATCTTACATCCCGCTAATATTATTATCAATAGATTCAACACATAATTGTGAGGAAACATTCTTATATTCTTCCGGGAAAAAAAGTGCACCTTCTCGTACATAATATTTCATGTTCATGTACAGAACATATGAATGAAGAAGGTGCATTAATGTTCCTTTGATTATACATGTTTTGTATAGTGCTTACACACCTGATAAATGGTACAGATTATGGTGCATTAAACTACAATTCTATTAACAGTTCATTACCCATAAGTCATAACAACTAAGTTTTTCATCGTTATATAATTTACATGAACTGATAAACCAAGCACGACTAATAGAGATAACAGTCATCCTTCATCACAAAAGACTAAAAGGCAAAACATCCAGACTTTGAAATTGGATGATGATTTTAATGAGATAAATAAAAGGTTCATATATTGCTTCAGGGTTAATACAGTCATAGCAGCTATTTGGTAGAATATTCTGTATGCTATTTTCCAGGTTGATTGTACCGTTTGCTAGCCAATGATTAGCTGTAAGGATTGGCTGTTATTTTTGTCCTGTAGCTAGTATATAATCTCCTGTAATCAGTCCTTGAGGTGTAATGAGAATGACCTAATATTGCTGCCTCTACTCTGCCTCTTTTCTCTCTATTTTTCTCCTACTGTAAGCTAGTCTCCTTGCATCAGATTACCTCTATTTCACTCTTCATGGTATTAGAGTTGTGATGCAAAATCGAGAATTTTCTGCTAAAATCAACTATCCTGGTCTTCTCATTTGTTAAACTTCTCTTCTCTTCTCTTTGCTCCTTGTTTTTAATCATAAAGATCCAATTTTTCATTACTTCCAATGGCTGCAGATACTTCTAGTCCCCTGTATCTTCATCCAAACGATGGTTCTTACTCAATATCTGTTGATAAGCTTACAGGAGCAGCTGATTACAGATCTTGGAAACGTTCAATGGAGATAGCACTATCTTCTAAGAAGAAACTGGGCTTCGTTACAGGTTTAGTGCTCAAGTCTGCCTATGCTGAAGATGCAGCAAAATCTGAACAGTGGGATACATGTAACTCAGTGGTAATTTCTTGGATTCATGCCTGTTTATCTGATAACATCAAAAAATCTGTGCTTTATGTTAACACTGCTAGGGAGACTTGGGTTCAACTTGAAAAACGTTTTTCAATGTCTAATGGGTCTAGGAAATATAGACTGAACAAGGACATTTACTCATTGAAATAAAATAATGAGTCTGTCAATACTTATTATACTAGCATGTCAAGTCTATGGGAGGAACTTGATGCTATGAATGTGTTACCTACTGTAACTGAATCTAATGCTGATGTTAGAAATCTCTTGAATGCTATTGCAAAATTTCAAGAAGAAAGCAGACTGTTTCAATTTTTGAATGGTTTAGATGACTGTTATAATGCCATGAGAAGTCAAATTTTGATGCTTACACCACTTCCAACTGTTGAATCTGCTTGTTCCATGCTGCAACAAGAAGAAAGTCAGAGAGAAATCTTCAATATAGGGAAAAATGAATCTGATATATCTGCTATGTATAGCAGAAATCCTGGTAAACTAGGAAACTCAGGATTGCTTCCTGCTCCTCTTGGGGCTTCAAACAGATTCCCAGCATGCAGTGCTTGTGGAAGGAAGGGTCATGGTCCAGATAAATGTTGGCTGCTTGTTGGATACCCTTCCTGGCATCATAAGTACAAATCAAGCACTAACAAGCCCATTCTGAGATTGCAGGACCAAAAATGGCCTAGGCAAGCTCCAAAACTAGCTGCTGCTGTTCAAAATTCCAGCTCTGCTGATGTTGCTAGCTCTAGCACTGTCACTCTCACTCAAGCTCAATTTGAGCAACTGCTTCAGAATATTCCATCTGCAAACTCTGCATCTCAACAAAGGGGGAGTGACACTGATGAAGAATCGGAAAATTTCTCTGGCATGGTGTCTTGCTGCACTGCTGTGAAAGTGTCACATGACTGGATAATTGATTCAAGTGCCTTTGATCACATGACATTTGATCTTTAGAATCTCAGTGAATATAAACATGTCCTGTCTCAGCTCAAAATAAATCTGCCAACTGGAGAAACCTCTACAATCTCATATATAGGATCTGTAGAACTTCCAAATTCTCTGACTCTTAGAAATGTGCTGTGTGTGCCTAATTTTAAGCATAACTTGCTGTCTGTAAACAAGTTGATTAATGACTCTTATTGTGAAGTGGCATTCTATGGAAATCATTGTGTAATAAGAGATATCAAGTCAAGGAAAATTAAAGGCCTGGGAAAGATGAAAAATGGCCTGTATTACTTGATTAATGAAACTGCAGATAAGAATCTCACAGCTCCTGTTGTTGGGAACAATCACACAGCCCTTGCCACTCCAGAAACAACTGAAAGTGTCCCTTTTGCTGTGTGGCATCATAGGCTAGGACATGCCTCTCTCAGTAAGTTGAAGCACATTGAGTGTGTAAAAAGAACAATCACTCAAAATAGCCAAAAGTGTGTGACTTGTCCTCTAGCCAAATTCACTAAGCAGCCTTATCAGCTAAGTGAATCTCATGCAAAGAATCCATTTGAACTTGTTCATATGGATATTTGGGGTCCATACAAAGTGAGCACTAGAAGAAAATACAGATACTTCCTCACTTTGGTGGATGATTACTCTAGAATGACCTGGGTGTACTTGTTGCAGCAGAAATCTGATTCCCTAGCTCAGTTCAAATCTTTCTATAACTATGCAAAAACTCACTTTGACAGAAAAATCAAAGTCCTCAGATCTGATAATGCCTTGGAGTTTGATGATGGACCATGTCAAGAATTCTTCATGGAAATGGGAATTGTGCATCAAACATCTTGTGTGGATAGACCACAACAAAATGCAAGGGTGGAGAGAAAGCATAGACACATACTGGAGATTGCAAGAGCTGTAAGATTTCAGGCAGGCCTAGATCTCTCTTATTGGGGTGAGTGTGTCATGACTGCAGTGCATATCATCAACAGGTTGCCTACTGCAGTCTTGCACAACAAAACCCCTTATGAGATGTTGTTCAAATCTCTCCCAAGCTATGACCATCTGAAGGTATTTGGCTGCCTAGCATTTGCATACACACATTCACTGCAAAAAGACAAATTCCAACCCAGAGGGCTGCCCTGTGTTTTTCTTGGATACCCAGCCACTCAAAAAGGGTACAGATTGCTAGACTTATCCACAAAAAAAGTGTTTGTATCCAGGGATGTTACATTCCATGAAACAATCTTTCCCTTTCAACTCAAATCCCTTGATCAGCTTATAAAGCCCTTACCCATTCCTTTCCCAAACCATCAAAACACATACCCTTTCCTTGATGACTGTCCTGTAACTGACAATTTCATGCCTGGGTCAATGAGAACCATAATGGTTCTGATATTGACAGTGACAATGATGAGACAACACAACCAACACCTCCTCCCACAAATACAACCCACACCATACAACATTCCTCAACACCACCACCACCTCCTCCCCCACCCCCAGCCCCACCCAGACAAAGCTCAAGACCATCATACCCACCTCTATGGATGAAAGACTACATCCAACCAGGGAAGAAGAAAAATAAACAACAAATAGCCAATTTTGCAGATCAGCAAGTCCATCCTGAATTTCATTGTTTTTTGTCAACTCTTGCAGACAATGTTGATCCTGTTCATTTTTCTCATGCTGTATCACATGATAAATGGGTACAAGCTATGAATCTAGAGCTGTCTCAATGTGAACAAAATGGTACTTGGGAAGTAACTACTCTTCCTGCTGGTAAAAAGGTGATAGGTAGCAAATGGGTCTACAAAACAAAGTTTAAATCTGATGGTACCATAGAAAGACATAAAGCAAGGATTGTGGTGTTGGGTTGCAGACAGAAATTTGGGATTGATTATAAAGAAACTTTTGCACCAGTTGCAAAAATGACAACAGTGGGAGAAATTTTGGCTATGGCTGCTATGTACAATTGGCACACAACCCAAATGGATGTGACCAATGCTTTTTTACATGGTGATTTATTGGAAGATGTGTATATGGCACTCCCACCTGGTTACACTTGTTGATGGCAATGTATCGGAGGTGGGTCGGGTGATGCTTCATCCGCCTCCATCCACCAACAATCCATCCATCACCCGACCCATCCATTACCTAATTTTCCTTCATCCACATCCGATCCATCCGTCATCCATGGATGAATCGGGTGGATCGGGTGATAATTCGGGTGAAATATATATATAAATACAACTTTGCACTTTAATAATTAAAAATTGAGATTTGAAAAAAAAAATGATCAATTAATTAAAACTTTTATACATCCTTCTAATACTCGTTCGTTTTTACTAAATTAAAAACAAATGTCAATTCCTAACACTACAATAGACATTAATTTATTAAAAAAATATTTATTTTTATTTTTTTATATATAAATTTAACGGGTGGATGGATGGGTCGGGTGATGGGTTGGATGTATCATCATCCGTATACGACCCGATCCGTCACCCAACCCATCCATCATCCATCCGTCATCCGCTTAAGTTCGGGTTTTCATCCATATATTTGGATCGGGTGGATGGTTATCCATCGGGTTTGGATGATATTGCCACCCCTAGTTACACTTCCCTTGGCAGCAGAATTCAAGTTGACTCAAGTGGTTCTGCTCCCTGCAAAAATCCACAACTAGTCTGCAAACTGAGAAAAT
Source organism: Chenopodium album (assembly GCF_948465745.1). NCBI lineage: Eukaryota > Viridiplantae > Streptophyta > Magnoliopsida > Caryophyllales > Amaranthaceae > Chenopodium > Chenopodium album. The sequence continues at coordinate 9,591,836 of NC_137846.1, forward strand.
CATTATATGGCTTGAAGCAGGCTCCTAGACAATGGTTTTCTAAACTATCTGAGACTATCTTATCCTTCACTCAGTCCAAAGCAGATTACAGTTTATTCACAAAAGCACAGGGTGTGAAATTTACTGCAATCCTTGTTTATGTGGATGATCTTCTGATTACATGCAATAATCAGCAAGATATTGATGAAATAAAGCTTCTTCTTTCCTCAAAATTTCACATGAAGAATCTGGGGCCCCTGAGATATTTCCTTGGGTTAGAGATTGACAGATCATCTCAAGGGATTTTTATCTCTTAGAAGAAGTACACAACTGATCTGCTCAAGGAATACAACATGCTGAGTGTGAAACCATTGAAGCTGCCAATGGACACTCACATCAAGCTTCATGTTTCCAAGGGTGATATGATACCTGATCCTGCTCCCTATCAGCATCTTCTTGGCAAACTGATATATCTCACTGTAACCAGACCTGATATATCATACACTGTCCAGCTCTTAAGCCAGTTCATGCACTCTCCCACTACAGTCCATATGCAAGCTGCAAAAAGACTTTTAAGATATCTTGCTGGTACTTGTTCTCAAGGTATCTTGTTAGCTTCTGCTTCTGCTGCCACACTCACTGCTTACTGTGACAGTGACTGGGCAAGCTGTCCTTTTTCAAGGAGATCCACTACAGGCTACTGCATTTTGCTGGGTGATTCACCAATTTCTTGGAAGTCCAAGAAACAACCTGTAGTGGCTAGGTCATCATCTGAAGCTGAATACAGAGCAATGGCTCTAACTGCTTGTGAGGTAACCTGGATTAAAGCTCTATTAAAGGACTTAAATCTGTCTCACTTAGGCTCAACTATTCTCAAGTGTGACAACAAAGCAGCTCTGGCTATTGCAGCAAATCCTGTCATGCATGAAAGAACCAAACATGTGGAGATAGATTGTCACTATGTTCGGGACATGGTCAAGGCTGGGGACATTGAACCACACTTTGTTTCTTCCTCAGATCAAATAGCAGATATCTTCACAAAAGTCTTGTCTGTGAAACAGCACAATGAACTGCTACTCAAGCTGGGAGCCATTTCTTCATCTGCCTCTCAGCTTGAGGGGGGGTAATGAGATAAATAAAAGGTTCATATATTGCTTCAGGATTAATACAGTTATAGCAGCTATTTGGTAGAATATTTTGTATGCTATTTTCCAGGTTGATTGTACCGTTTGCTAGCCAATGATTAGCTGTAAGGATTGGCTGTTATTTTTATCCTGTAGCTAGTATATAATCTCCTGTAATCAGTCCTTGAGGTGTAATGAGAATGACCTAATATTACTGTCTCTACTCTGCCTCTTTTCTCTCTATTTTTCTCCTACTGTAAGCTAGTCTCCTTGCATCAGATTACCTCTTTTTCACTCTTCAGATTTACAAGCAATAGATAGGAGCAACTAATCTTCCTCAGGACCAGCAACATTCTCATCCTCAAGGCCAGCACCAGCACCACGCTAGCCTACCCGACCCTGTGACAAGTAAAAAATCACTAAGTGAGACACTTGGATCATAAATTGCCTTAATTTCATGTCTATGCAAACAGACCAAAAAAGAATACAGGAAGTATATGATATTATTTGACAATAGGCCTCGTAGCTGCCATTGGCTTTGGTAATAGGTAAAAAAGCTGCCCGGTTATCTCAAGAAGCCTTATATACAATTCAACCATATATCCTAATCCCTAAACAAGTTTCTTCTTGGAGTAGCAGAAGCATCCAACAAGTAGCACAAGTACATAGCTTTGAAAAGTGATGGAAAAAACACAATTATCCTATCTGTCAAGCATCAGAAGATAAATGGCAATGACTCCGAATAATTTAGATTAAAAGTGAGGAATTGAAGATGATAGATCATCAAGGATCTTAAAAACACTGAAAAACACATGCATCGCCTCTTGGCAAACCATAAGTTATGATCTTAAAATGCGCCTCTGGAACAAGAATTCGCTTCCCCCACCACAGCATAGCATGAGCTATACTATGAACTTAATCATTAACTACAGTGATGCACAAAAGAGCATAAAACAATGCCTTGATCATCAAGAGTAGTATAAAAATGATAATGGTATTCCCACACTTGCTTTCCGGCTAAACACACTTGATTCTGACTACTTTATGTGTATGCCCTTGTTTATTTCAACTTAAGCTCTAATCTTACTCCCTCATTTATTTCTGTTTCTTCTTATAATTGTCATTACTGGTTTCTGTGAGTCCTAGTTGCTGTGGGAAGAACCGTGGTGGTTGAGTCCATCTCAGAATAAGCATCTTATGCATTAACACATGCAAACAAACACTACAAATAAGTCCTAAATAATTGTTAATTCGCATTTAGCCCTTTTCTAATTGAACAACGCAACATAAAACAACCACAGGTTCTAGACTATGAAGCACACTGAATGTAAGATTTGAACATAGTACTACAGGACTACAATAGCACAGCTGAAAACTACCGATTAACATCATGACCTTCACAATCAAATATGAAAATTCTACACCTTCATAGAGCTACCAAATAACAAAATGAAACAAGACTCGAAAACTAATCCCCCGCGCAAAATTCTGGGACTAAAAAACTATGAATGCCTCCTTCAACTAAATTAATGAACAACTGTAGCTCCTTAAATAGAATCCAAATCAAAATAGGAAATACATTACTTTGATGGTAAGTAACAGAATAATCTCTATTATATAAGTTAAGGGGTGAGGTATGGTGTCCACTTAAAAATAACACACTACCCTTACTCGTTCTTCATCATTGTTAATCAAGTGGGGGCAATTTTATCAATTGTGTAATAAAAATCTTCCATAATGACATTTAATTTATGAAATTAATTGTATCCTTACTTAAAATACTACCTTCGTTTAATATAAGTTGCAACGATTTTACACATAGTGTGAGTACAAAATGTCCAATCGTTCACAATTTATAAAATGGCTAGAACAATTAATTGAAAAGTTTAATTATTTAATTTCTTGTAACACCCAAAATTTATTCATAGATAATAATTATCTTAGAGAAATAAATCATTTACTCCATTTGCAATATACTTACACCTGCTAAATAGAGAGGAAACGAAGCACATCTTTAGCCTTTGGAAGGTCAAATGAGTAGGAGTCGCAGGCCTTGATGATTACAGTTTCACCAGTGACTAGCACTTCGAACTTGAAAAAGACAATTTCAATAGTAAATGCAGCAGGCGTAGGATATATGGGTATCCAACCAGCAAAGCACAAAATATTGTTGCCTAAATGAAGCATTGCATCGAAGTGTCTCTTTTCGACATTCATATCAAGATTAGTCCTTGCCCTTAAAGCACGAACCCTACTAGACTTTCAACCATTTTTTCTTGGCTATATGAAAAGCGCAAAGAAGAGAATGGAATTTATGGCAGTGAAAGTATATCACGCCATTAACAACAACGGCAGAGTCAACCCAAACTTGGAAATCAGGGGCGAGGCATTTCCACTTCCCAATACCAATACCTTCAACATCATCAGGAGTGAAAGCATACAGGGACGGCAGTGAGAGGGGACCACCATAAAGGCGCATAAGAATGCGGTTGTTGGAAGGGTCAGGAAGTACAGGAACAGACACACTACAACCGGCAAGGGTTGGAGGGACAGGGATAGGGCTGATTGGCTTATTACAGGCAGCAGGGTCAAGAACCTCGGGCGCAAGATGATCAGATCCAAAGTTATAAATCTTGCTAAGAAAGCTAACATAGTTGAAAGTAATGGAATCCTCAATGAAGACAGGAGCTGGGCACCACACTGCAGCCTCATCAGACATGTCAAGACTAGAACCACCAAAGTAGTGTGTACGATTGGATAAGGGAGATGCAAGTTGGAGTTGTTGGAAGACAGGTGATCGTGCTATAGGAGGTGTCACACCTCCTACTATGTAGAGGAATTTATCGTTCAACGACATCATGGCATCTGTAAACTCGACCATGATCAGTGAAGGAAAGCAACAATGAGTAAATTTATTCTGCTTCAGATCCACAGAGTGAAAATCTACAAGTCCAAAGTGAAGTCTTTTAGTTCCATCTTCTAGTCTATCATCCGCCTTTTCAGAGTTCAGTGCCAGCATTAATATCCTTTTTTCCTCTCCTTGGCCTCTTCGGGATCCGCTACTCTGCTCTTTTTCTATACCCATATAATAAGGCAGGGCTGTCTTGGTAAATCTGGCTAGGGAATCAAGTTAGTTATGCCAGCTCATTTCTTGCCAGCTTCTGAGTCTGTTAAGGGGAATGCATCTCATCATAAGGAATCTAGGCCGTTATTTTCTTTCTGTTTTTTCTCATTGTAATAAAGCTGTCATTTGTCTCATTGTATATATAATCTTCTCTGTACTCAGTGTTATTCAATGAGAATGATCAGTTGCTTTTCCTCTGCTAAATTCTCTGATTTTATTCTCTTGCATCTTACTATTATTTCACTCATCATGGTATCAGAGCGATGATGCAACATCAGGATTGTGACTAGCAGAAGCATATCATTCCTCATTTGTTTCTTCTTCTGTCTATTTTTCTTCTTTCTGATATCTTCTTCTCCTTCTTTCTTTTCAGCATTTTTTCTTCTTCTATCTCTCTATATGGCTGCCGATACAAGCAGTGTTCTGTATCTACATCCTAATGATGGATCATATTCTATTTCAGTTGATAAGCTTACTGGATCTGCTGATTACAGATCTTGGAAACGCTCGATGGAGATTGCTCTTTCTGCCAAAAAGAAGATTGGCTTTGTCAATGGCACAGTGCTCAGATCTACTTATGCTGCAGACCCTGTCAAATCAGACCAGTGGGACACTTGCAACAATATGGTAATTTCTTGGATACATGGTTGTTTTTCTGACACTATTAAAAAATCTGTGTTATTTGTTAACACTGCTAGAGAAACTTGGGTTCAAATTGAGAAACACTTTTCTATTTCTAATGGCTCAAGAAAATACAAGTTGAATAAAGATCTCTATAGTTTAAAGCAGAATGGTAGCTCTATTAATGTGTATTTCACAAGCATGTCTAGTCTTTGGGAGGAAATAGATGCAATGAATAGTTTGCCTGTTGTAACTGAGTCTAATGCTGAGATTAGATCATTGTTGAATGTCATATCTAAATATCAGGAAGAACAAAAGTTGTTTCGGTTTTTGAATGGATTGGATGATCATTTTGGTGCTGTGAGAAGTCAATTACTCATGATTATTCCCTTACCTACTGTTGAGTCTGCTTGTTTAATGTTACAACAAGAGGAGAGTCAGAGAGAAGTGATGCTCTCTCCTAGATCAGATCTAGACATTTCTGCTATGTATAGTAGAAACACAAGCTATCCCAGAAATATTGGTAACACTGATTCTCATTCTAATATTTCTTGTGATGGTAAATCCCTTACATGTTCTGTCTGTGGTGTTAAAGGTCACACACATGATAGATGTTGGAAGGTCATTGGCTATCCTAGTTGGCATCACAAATCTAAGCCTAATTCTGTTCAATCTCAGCCTAGACAAATTGCTCAGGATAATAAATGGAGCAGACCTGCTCCCAGATTGGCTGCTGTAGCTCAGTCTTCAGGATCTGCATCTTTTTTAAGACTTGGTAATATCACCTTTACTCCTCATCAATTTGAACAACTAATGAAACAAATTCCTATCTCAGTGAAAGGTGGTGATACTGATGATGAATTAGATGCCAGTTTCTCTGGTATGGTGTCCTGCTACACAACTACCCTCACCTCTGATTGGATCATTGACTCTGGTGCTTCAGACCATATGACATCATCTTTAAATCTTATCTCTGATCCCAGGGAGTGTGTTCCACCTCTCACCATTAATCTTCCTACAGGAGCAACTTCCCAGGTCTCTCACATTGGTACTGTTGAATTGCCAAATTCACTCTACTTGAAAAATGTTCTTGTTGTGCTAGATTTTAGGCATAATCTTCTATCTGTTCACAAGCTCATGAAAGACTCACAATGTGAGGTCATATTCAGTGACACTCATTGTGTCATTAAGGATGCTGTCACCAAGAAAATCAAAGGGATAGGTAAAGCCAAAAATGGCTTATATTATCTGTCACCCTTCTCTTTTTCTGCTATTCTTGATACTCAGTCTTCTCTTCCTTCTCAAAACTGCATGGCAGTTCATTCTGACAGCTCTAAAATCTCTTTTGCTCTCTGGCATCACAGACTTGGTCATGCTTCTTTGGGAAAGCTCAAATATATACAGTGTGTTAAAAGTTCAATATCTGAGAACACTCAAGTCTGTGTCACCTGCCCTATGGCAAAATTTCCTAAATTACCTTATGATCTGAGCTCTTCTAGAGCATCTCAGCCCTTTGAACTTATTCATATGGATATTTGGGGCCCTTACAAGGTCTGTACTAGGGGCAAGTATAGATTCTTTTTTACAATAGTTGATGATTTCTCAAGATCAACTTGGATATACCTTTTGCAGCATAAATCTGAATCTCTTTCTAAGCTCAGGGAATTCTATATGTATGCTCATACACATTTTAATCAAAAAATCAAATTCCTCAGATCAGACAATGCTTTGGAATTTCATGATCAATTTTGCCAATAATTTTTTGCCAAACTTGGCATTATTCATCAAACATCTTGTGTAGACAGACCCCAACAGAATGCTAGAGTGGAGAGAAAGCACAGGCATATCCTTGAGATTGCAAGGGCTTTGAGATTTCAGGCAGGGCTATCTTTGTCATACTGGGGAGAGTGTGTCATGACAGCAATTCACTTGATAAATAGACTTCCCACTCCTGTTCTGCAGAATAAAACACCATTTGAGGTGCTGTTTAAAACTGCCCCAGATTACTCACACCTTAGGGTGTTTGGATGTCTTGCTTTTGCTTCTAATCCAAATGGCACATCTGATAAGTTCCAACCTAGAGGGGTACCATGTGTTTTCATGGGCTATCCAGCAACTCAAAAGGGTTACAGGCTTTTGGATATTGAAACTAGGAAAATATTTGTTTCAAGGGATGTCACATTTAATGAAACAATATTTCCTTTTCAATTGTCATCTCTTGACAAATATATGCATCCTGCTCCACCTGTTCTCACCAAAAAAGACAACTTCAGTATTGTCCTTGATGATGAACTCTATGATTCCAGTCATGAAAATGACACCTCAACTCTCTCACCTTCTTCCAGCTCACCTATTCTCTCTTCTTCACCTTCCTCTTCTTCTTAATCTTCTATTCCTCCTATTCTTACACATCCATTGAATGATCAGCAGTCTGATACTGAAAACTGGTAGAGGGATAATCGGTCGTTGGACGATCACCCTCAAGCCAAACACTATTTCTACCTAAACTAACCTAAGACAAGTCTAGGGCAAGTAGAGGATCGTATCCACAGGGAATGGGTATGAGTACACCGAGAGTATGAAACGGTTGCAATCTAGTTCGGTCACAAATTGGAGGTTTGATTAAATAACTACTATATGGAGACAAACACTAGGGGGGAAATGGGAATAGACACCAACCAAACCAATGGATCAAAACAATAGGCAAGCATGTACACAAATTGGATGATAGAGAGGACACTCAACATTGTCTTCTTTTGAAGTCACCACACTAAGCATTCTTAAACCAAACTCAACTAGCAAGATAGGCCAACCAAGTCTTAACAATAGGAAGTAGACTACTAACTCGGGTTTGTCTTTCGATCGGTTCGAGATAGTACTAAGGCACAAATAATTGGGATTTCTCACCTAATTACCGCAACTAAGACTACTACATCATCCAAACGAGGTACCGTAATCAAGATAGAAATTCGGTCTAATCATACAAGAAAAGGGTCACTTCTCTCGAAACTACAACACTAAGCATTCCTAAACTAAACTCGACTAACAAGATAGGCCAACCAAGTTTTAACGATGGGAAGTAGACTACTAACTCGGGTTTGTCTTTCGATCGGTTCGAGATAGCTTAGTACTAAGGCACAAATAATTGGGATTTCTCTCCTAATTACCGCAACTAAGACTATTACATCATCCAAACGAGGTACCGTAATCAAGAGGAATTTAGCATAATCATACAAGAAATGGCTCACAACTAGACCTCATCTTTCAATGCAAGCATAGAAGTGAATACATGAGCAATAAGTGGCCATCCAATTACACATGCAATTAACCAATTATTTAACAATCAATCATCAACCCAAAATGAACATGCAAACACAAACATCAATTAACCCATGGCTTGGTTGGGTCTTCACCCAACCCCTAGTTAAGAAACTAGTCACTAAACATGGTGAAGAACATTCTAACAACAATATCTAAGTTCAAAATTAATCTAACAAATTGAAGAGAGTAGTAAGAACAAAGTAGATTGAACATGCAACAACAATTAACCAAGATTAAGAGAGAAATTAACAATTCAAAGTAAATAAAAACTGAAATTAAAGAGTAAGGGATAGAGGAAAGAGATTACTAATGAAGCTTCAAGGTTGAGAAAATGTTGAAAGGAAGAATACAAACTTCAATAAATCTACTTCAATGATAGAGTTTGAGAGAAACTAAGCTAATTAATAAGAGTTTAGAGAGTTAAGGGCCTAAGAAGACTAAAGGGAAGAAGGTGATCTTCTCCCAGGAAGAAGATGCAGAAAACTGAAGCCAAGGGTCGTATTTATACACCCCGAAATAACATTGTAAAATCCGCCCAAAAAGTCGGGTCTGCATGTAGGAGCGCCCGCTCCTACATAGAGGAGCGCCCGCTCCTCAGGCTGGAGCGCCCTCTCCTGGATCTTGCGCGCCCTCTCCTCCTGCAGCAATTTGAGGCAGTTTGTAGGAAAACAGGGAGGAGCGCCCGCTCCTATATAGGTGCACGCCCGCTCCTAAAAGTGCAGGGGAGGCAGAATGTGGCAGTTCAGGCAGGAGCGCCCGCTCCTAACAGGCTGCACGCCCTCTCCTCTTGTGCTTTGCTTCCAATATAGTTCTTCATGTTCATGCTATGTGACCAATTTCTCCTTGCATCTACAAACACGAACACACACATAAAAAGGAACGGGGAAGCCAAAAGTTGTAATCATACACAAAAAGGAGTCGGAAAGGGGGATAAAGAGGGGAAAATGACAACAAAATTGTGCTAAAAATACCATGATAAGTGGACAAATAAAACACTTATCAAAAACCAACTGAGACAAAGTTCTAGAATTCCAAAGCCTTCCCCCTCCCCCGATTCTATTCAGGACAGGCGAACCAGAAGGTCTAGTCAGAGCCGCCAGGTTTGGAACAAAACAGTCTCGCCGCTCCCTATTGGGTGAAAGACTATGTTCAACCCAAGAAAAAGACTGATATGCAAATATCTAATCTAGCTGCTCAAGAAATTACACATGATTTTCATTGTTTCATGACCAGTCTTGCAAGAAACCAAGATCCTGTTCTCTACAAGAAAGCTGTAGTTGACCAAAATTGGGTCAATGCAATGAACCAGGAACTTGAACAGTGTGAAAAAAATGGGACTTGTCAAGTTACAACTCTTCCTGAGGGAAAGAGAGTGATTGGTTGTAAATGGATTTTTAAAACCAAATATAAATCCAATGGTGATATAGAAAGGCACAAAGCTAGGATTGTTGTTTTGGGTTGTAGACAACAATTTGGTTTGGATTATGGAGAAACCTTTGCCCCTGTAGCCAAAATGACAACTGTCAGGGCTATTCTTGCTGTTGCTGCTATGTATGGTTGGATTACAACTCAGATGGATGTTACTAATGCTTTTTTGCACGGTGACTTGAAAGAAGATTTGTATATGTCACTACCACAAGGGTATTCTTGATATGGCAGCAGAATTGTGATTGATTCTCAAGGCAAAACACCTGCAAAAAGCTCTCAACTGGTGTGTAAACTAACAAAATCTTTGTATGGCCTAAAACAAGCTCCTAGGCAGTGGTTTGAAAAACTCTCTTCCTCTCTTGCTTCTTTTGGTTACAGTCAATCTAAATCTGATTACAGTTTATTCACTAAATCAAATGGTGAATCTTTTACTGCAATTTTGATTTATGTGGATGACTTACTTATAACTGGGAACAACAACAAAGAAATATCCAATCTAAAAATGTTTCTTTCCTCTCACTTCCTTATGAAAGATTTAGGTCCTAGATACTTTCTTGGTCTTGAAATAGACCATTCTGCTGAGGGCATTTTCTTATCTCAGAAGAAATATGTCACTGATCTACTCAAGGATCAGGGCATGTTGGATGTCAAACCTCTTAAACTTCCAATAGATTCTCACTTGCAGTTGTCTGCTGATAAAGGCACTCCCTTGCCTGATCCTGTTATTTATCAGCATTTGCTTGGTAAGCTGATATATTTGACCATTACCAGGCCAGACATATCCTTCACAGTTCAGCTTCTAAGCCAATTTATGCATTCCCCTACCTCTACACATATGCAGGCAGTCAAAAGACTGCTAAGGTACCTAGCTGGTACAACAACTCAAGGGATTCTCTTGGCTTCCTCTTCTGCTGCTGAGCTCACTGCTTTTTGTGACAGTGATTGGGCTAGTTGTCCAACCTCCAGAAGATCAACTACTGGTTACTGCATTCTACTTGGTAAATCTCCAATATCTTGGAAAGCTAAAAAACAACCTGTGGTAGCTAAATCATCTGCTGAGGCAGAGTACAGGGCAATGGCATTGACAGCATGTGAGGTTACTTGGCTTAAGGCACTTTTGAAAGACTTGGGTCTTGCTCATCTTGGTCCTGTTCTTCTCAAATGTGACAATCAGGCTGCCTTAGCTATTGCTGCTAATCCAGTTCTTCATGAAAGAACTAAGCATGTGGAGATTGATTGCCACTATGTTAGGGACATGGTCAAATCTGGAGAACTTGTTCCTTCCTTTGTTTCATCTCAGGATCAAATTGCAGACATACTCACTAACGGCTTATCTGTCAATCAGCACCAACAACTTCTGCTCAAGCTTGGTGCTTGTTCAAGCACTTAGCTTGAAGGGGGGTAATAAGGCAGGGCTATCTTGGTAAATCTGGCTAGGGAATCAAGTTAGTTATGCCAGCTCATTTCTTGCCAGCTTCTGAGTCTGTTAAGGGGAATGCATCTCATCATAAGGAATCTAGGCCGTTATTTTCTTTCTGTTTTTGCTCATTGTAATAAAGCTGTCATTTGTCTCATTGTATATATAATCTTCTCTGTAATCAGTGTTATTCAATGAGAATGATCAGTTGCTTTTCCTCTGCTAAATTCTCTGATTTTATCCTCTTGCATCTTACTGTTATTTCACTCATCACCATATCCCTATACACCAAGCAGCCGGTAGGATAATCAAACAAACTGGAAACTTACCTTATAGAGAGAAAAATTGATAAACTTAATAAACAAGTAATAAAGCCAAAAAGTTTACATACTTTTGTTTCTAATATCAAATACTACACTACTTAAACTTTGTATATCACAAATTCAATATATGGTAGCAGTGCAGCACCACTTTGCCAATTTGTTTGAAAGAATCCTGACTCCTTTTTATAAGCCTAAAATTATTGTTACCTTCACTCATGTATGAACCCACCAGAATCCCTGCCTTCTTACTATTAAGTACTCATTAGGCTCCAAATTAGCTAGCAGTAATTGTAATTAAATATAAAATTATACGAAATTACAATTCAGTTGGTTATTTCTTCAACTGCAATTTAGTTAGTATTCATAAAAACTGGAGCTTTTGGCTTTCATTACCTAAGCAATACAGTCAATTCGGATGATTGGATCGGGTCTGATATGATCGGGTCGGATCGGGTAAATTTTTAAAGTTAAATGATACTAAATTGTTATGTTCACGCAAGTCTAAATCTGAATCGGATATTTTTCGGATCGGTTTTGAATCGGGTCGGGTTGGATGTGCTTTTGATATCATATCCAAGTATAAATGAGAAGTCAGAACTCAGAAGTGTGAATTGTAAGTTAGCGCCAGTGTTTTGATGGATTTACCCTTACCAAAATATTAGATTTACTCTTTTGGCTTTTATTTTTCTTGGTTGGCCTTTTCGTTCCTTTTCCCTATCCAAAATATTAGTTCTCAATCCATTTCCATACTCAAATTCAGCAGGCACTAATTTGATTCAAACTATCTAATGGTTCAAAAGTTAGAGACTACATTATTAATCCTGACATTTATCACATCAAAACTAATGTTATGTCATACCAAATAAATTTCATCAATCCAATACAATATGTACTATATTCACATCTAGTTTTGTATGATATGAACTTATATTATACGAAGTATGCCATACAAGTGCAACTATACCAGTATTTACTTGAATAAATACATAGTAATAATTTCCTTGGGATCAACTTTGAGATATCGTCAGCATTTGGATATGAATGGACCATGAGGAAACGGAGAGTTCCAGCACATGTGATGGTGATCAACATCTATCCTTAATCATCCAAATCCGATCAAATCCTATAGGTTACCGTGCTAATGATCGAAATGAGAGGTTTGTAGTGCATAAATATCAAGATTTCTTTTACCGGTAGATAATTGAATATCTACATGATAGAGCATATATATAAACCAATCCTTGATTTCAACCATTATCTTAGGCTTTTAGTTAAGAGGGGTCTATAATAACTTCCCTTAGATTGGTACACGAGAATTGAAAATAGCTCAGGCGGGGATAGCTAGAACATTAGAATATATATATATATATGCACCATAAAGACATTCTTGCTGGCATCTATCACAACCTTAAACTGTCCAAAATCTTACTAGACACTCATTTCAATGCCAAGCTCTTTGATTTCGGGCTGTCGAAGGTTGGACCTACTGGTGATCATCTATTCATCCATATGTTTCAGCAAGCATAACAGTAAACTTAGGTTACAATGTACTCTTCATCCTGTGATCAACTCTTACTATAAAAACTTTGAAGCTATAACAGTAAACTTGTGGTCAACGGAAGCGATCTAGGAAGGCATGTCCTGAGGAGACCAGCACATATCACATACATAAAGCCTCCATAGTAAGTTTGTCAAAAAAAATATTATCTTTTTCAGTTAGTTTGATTATCATATCTCAAACAGTACATAAAAGCTTCCATGTGTTTGGTTCAATGGGAAATTCTCCAACGACTAACAAAAGAAGATTGTTAATGGCAGGGAGAAATGGAAGCTCCGAGTAACAGAACATACCCCTATTTCCACGGAAATTGCAACAGCAACAGAAACTAAGCACGCACATTGCAGACATCCATGATCCTAATCCCCAAGACATGAATAAATTAAGACAACGTTCACAGCTTTTACAGAAGGTCAAATGGTTTGATCAAATATGTATAATCTTCACCAATATATCCTAAATAATACATTTTATTTTATTTTTTTAGCAAAAAAGGGAAATATATACTTCATATAAAATCAATCAAGTTGAGCTAAGCCTCCTTGACAAAAGACAGTTAGGCACGTACAGCATATAGAGCATGAAGCTCTTATAAAAGTTCAAAAGATGCTGAATTGCACTAATACAGCAGTTGATTACAGTACGTAATTTAGGAACCTATAGGCCATAACTTGGCATAGTAAATTATTACAGAAAAAATAGAACAAAGAGCATAGATATAATAGTGCATTAAACTAGCACATACTAATTAACCAATCTAAACAATCCTATTCCTATAAGGCCATAATTTTTATAATCACAAACTAAACAAGATTAGTAATCAAGAAATTTTTTGATATTGTTCACATAAATTGTAAAAAAAAACGCTACATATATCTAGAGGCGGGACTTAAATAACCAATTCAGTTTTGGGTCGAATTAAATACATCAATTTACTTAAATTAATTTGAATTCAATACATTAGTGATTTATTTAATTCTAGATCGTATAACTTGAAATCAGTTGTATTTGAAGTACTTAAGAGCACATGACAATGTCATCTTGTATAGATGCATAATGGAGCATGGTGATAATTTAAAGAATCAATCATGAGGTAAGGGTTGTTCGTGCTCACTAAGATTCTAGTCGATTTCAGACAAATATGAGATGGACTAGTAAACATCAATACTTCTATGATTCTATCATATGTAATAATGTCTTAAATTAGAGTGAAAATGTAGGTTATAAATTTTCACTGTAACTTCAAGTAGACCATCCTATTCCTATAAGGCCATAATTTAGTAATCCTATGGTCATTTAATTTAAATTTAGGTGGGAAATTTCCTCTAAACTTCTAGTAGTCAATTTTATTTTTACCGATTTCCATTTACCCCATTATTGTGTATTCATGTAAAATTAGCCTATTAGAGTGAAACTTTTAAATTGGAATTTTCCCTTTTTATTATAGTTTTACACTATTACTGATTAAACCAAAGAAAGAAAGGGCACTTTGCAAATAATAAAATATTTAATTTTCGGCTCTCATTTCTCAAAGTCTAAAGTACTAACCAAAGAAATATCATATCAGTTTATCCTTTTATTCCTCTATTTCTCTGGCTCTAATTCACACTGTACTTCACAAATAGTAAAATCTAAAATCACAAGTCTGAGTTTTTTCATTACAATATCAACTTCTAAATTCTCAATTTCAATATTGCGAAATTTCATGAATTATTTAGGCGACAAATTTTTGTGAAGTACTTAAATTACAAGTTTACAATAAATAATCAATTTAATTTAATTTTAAGTTTAGCTCATATTAGTTATTACCATGTCTTTCGGCTTCATGTTCAGCTTGTTGGTGATCATCTTGTGCTACTCGTTGAATGGGACAGTTTCATCTGGTACAGGTACAGTTTCTTCCAATGATGCATGCTCTCTTACAGCTTTCATTCTTGTCTCTGCCTTATTAAGCATATTTTTCATCCTTTCTTTTTTTTCTTCACTTTCAACAATATTACATCCTGCTTTAAAGACATTAATCGCCTTGTGCAGAGATCCAGAGTCCATCAACTTAGTCCTATAACAAAACAAAACAAAACAAAAACACACATTAGATCGTTTCAAAAAAAACTTTAACTAAATAAACAAAGATAAAGTCTATAGCCGTAAAAATAATATTATAATCAAAATTGTAGAAAGGATAAGGAAAGTAAATTTTACCCAAATATATAAGTTGTTTCAGTGAAACAACTCATCCTTTTCCCACACTCGAGCAACCTCCTAAAATCTTATAAAATAAAAACAAATTTCAACTACAACAATAACAACAGCAACAATAACCATAAAAAATTAATAACAGTAATTAGCTCACCCTCCATGTCCCCTGCAACATGATAGGTCCGCATCCGCAGCTCTAAGAAGGGAAGCTTAACATAATAGGCCCGCATCCGCAACATGTTACAATATGTTTCATAGTTAACTTGATAGCATCGGTAATCCTATTTTTTTTTTTTTTTTTGTACATTTGAAGACCCTTTTGCAAATTCATTTTCAAGGCACTGACGTATCCTGAAATAAAGGTTCAAATAGTAAAAACAAAGGATAAAGATATATTAATTCAACACATTAGTGATACACACCAAACAAGGCTGGTCATACAAACTGAAAACTTACCCTTACCATATAGAGAATATTTGACAAATTTACTAAACAAGTAATAAAGCCAAAAAAAAGTTAGATGAAATTTAATGCTTTTATTTCTAATATCAAATCCAGTATTCATTAAGCTAAGCTACTAAAACTTTGTATATTGTAAATTTAATATATGGGTAATGTGGCAGTGCAACACCACTTTGCCAATTAGTTTTAATGGCACTTTACCACTTTATATATCTGCAAACCTAATCTTATTTTTATATATAAATAAAACAGAATCAAATATAAGAGTATATGGGAGGGAGGTGGGCACTAAAGCAAAAGGCATTAAACATGGCATAAGGAATTAAATATTTACAGGTGCAATCAAATGAGCATAACCAATAAGAATCCTGAGTCTTCATTAAACTATGTCTTAATTGTTACCTATCTATGCTGATGTATGAACCCACCAAAATTCTCTTCCTTGTTACTATTAAGTACTGATTCCAATTTAGCTAATCGCCTAATCTTCATATATTTGTAAACCTAATCTTCCTTTATATATATAAAACAGATTCAATTATAAGAGTGGTGGAGAGGAAAGCAAATGAACATTGAACATGACATATTTAGGGAATTACATGACACAAACAATTCAACCAACAATGTGAACAATTCAAACTTACATCATCAAATTTCCAATTTATTAAGTTTACCCACCAATAAATTAACAATTTCAATCACAACTGCAAATACTCAATTAACAATATAATAACAACTTCAAAAAGACAAAAACAATTATAAAGGAAGACCTGAATGAGGAGGGCTTGCGAGTGGGGCAACGCTACGGCGTCGGAAGAAAAGAGGAGCTGGAGCCGGAGCCGGGCAACACTCGAGCAGCAATCGAGGGTTGTAAAAGAGTTAGGGTTTAGGGTTGTAAAGGACTGAATGTATTTTTTAAGAGTTAATGTAATATTTTGGGACTTTGGGAACCTAAATTTTTTTCTTTCACCCATTGGGATCTAAGAAAGAATTTTAGTTGAAAAAATTAACTTAAGTGGTGGGGCCCATTAATTATTTTAGGTTCTAATTTAATTCTGGAAAAATGCTACACATAGCCCGTAGGGCTACATATAAGCATTAACTTTACACATGAAAATCATAAAAAAGTTAAAAAAAAATCATAAAAGTATAAACACTAATTACACTAAGGCAAAAAGGTCCTTCAACCACCCTTGCCTCACCATTTCTGGCGGAGGAACTTCCTACTCAGCAAATTTTAGGTATGTCAATGCCAACTAAGCCAAACTTCAAGGACTTCTAGCGATGAGTCAGCAAAGTTTAGGGACTATATTTTTCAAGCAAAAGTTTAGGGAGTTGTTAGATCATAGTCAATTAATTAAATTAAATACAAACAATTTTTTTATTTTATTTTTTTTTTTTTTTTTTTTTTTGGAAATAATATATAAACAAAATCTTAGGAATTCATGAAGTGAGTTTTTTTAACCAAATATTTATAAAGTGAGTTGGCAAGAATAAAAATTGCTAATAAAATTTGATAATCATGATATATTTTATATGTTTTTTATCATTCCTTTACTTCCTACCATTTTTTCATAATCAAATTTTATATAATATATCCCACCTAAACTCATTAACCACACATCCTCAAACTAACTCCTAACCCCTTATATATTCCACACACCAAAATAAATTTAAAAAAAATTAAATAAAACCAAAAAATATAATGTGTTTTCGAAATGAGCGAGTGAGACAAAGCCAAACTTTGTAATATAAAACTAAATAAATTTATGAAACTAGAATAAAAATAATACCACCCCACTTTTCTCATTAATTGACAATTTATTTTTTCATGAGTTTATGTTTTAAAATATTTTCAATTTTTTGGGTTTTTGTGTGTCAATTTCAAGGTTTTTTTTTCTATTTATTTTGTGTTCTAAATGATTTTTCAATTATTTTGGGTTTTATGTGAGACAATTTTAAGAGTTTTCCTTTTTTTTTTCTTCTTTTTTCTTGTGTTAATTTCTAGGATAAAATAATAATTTCCTTAGATTATTAACTAAATGTGTTTAACTGAAGTAAATGGCGACGACCATACATCCAGGCATAAATTATCTCACTTTATATTTTTAAAAAGTAAATAATTTTTATTAAAATTAAATTGGTTTAGTTGAAATGAAACTAAATTACAGTTAGGGGTTAAAACTTATAACCACTCTTGTATGAGAGCATCATGTGTCCCTTTAAGGTCCCTAAACTTTGGCTTATAATAATTACATTAGCCACCTCACCCTATAAGTCCCTAAACTTTCATTTCTAATTTAATAAATGCCAACTCATCAGCTAAAGGTCCCTAAACTTTGCATTTAAAATCATTAAATTTAATGCCACATGTGCACCAAGGTCCCTAAACTATGCTTAGTCAGATAATTTGTACCTGAAAAGTGAGTCATTGGTGGTTGAGAGACCATTTTGCCTCATTTGAAAGTTGAGGGATTAAAATGCTACAAATACCAAAGTTCAAGAACCGTATTTTAGCTTAACTCCATAAAATCGTAAAAAGTTAAGAAATCACAAAAGTATAAACACTAATTACACTGATTTACGCGTGTTTTTGTCATAAATTCCTAACTTTACATAATTTCCAAGAGTATATTTAATGCTTATATATAGCCCTTAAGGCTACATGTAGCATTACCCTTTAATTATTTACAAAAGAGAATTTATTTTTAAAAAAAATTGTGTTAGGTGTTTTTAGTTTTTTACCCCAAAAAAATACTGTGAAAATAAGGTGTCTTTTCGACTCCACTCATCATCATCAACTCGGCTTCCCTGTTTGTTATCCCTTTCAAATAAAATTGAAGCTTTGAAGGCGATTTTGGTGTAGATTATTAGCGGTTTTCCAAGCATCTTAGCACAAGTAAGTTATCTATGATTTTTTTTTCTATTTTGAAACCAAGTTCTCTATGAATGTTGTACAACTAGTTTACTTCAATTTTTGTTTTTTCTCATAATTTATTGCTAGGTTAAGGGCTTATTTTTAATACGTAGTAAAATTTTATGGGTATTCATAATTTATAATACTGAAACTACTGCTTCGTGTTGTTATAGTGTTGAATATATTTGTTTGTTCTTGTGTTTTAGAATTTTGAACTTCAATTTGGGGTCAATAATTTAGAATTATTGTGTTTATGCAATTGTATAGTGGAGCAACAAGATTGTATAGTGGACCAACAACATTGTTCTAATTTTAAAATGCAACGTAAGAAAACCATCTTTTTAATTCAATTATCAACATCAATTAATGCCTTAAGAATAAATATTTGAAAAAAAAATAATTTGAAATTCTTTAACTACATCTACAACTTCACCAATTCATACTCATGATTGTAGGTTGAAAAACTTTATTGTTGGAGAGCAAGAAAAAACTTAAAAGTAAATTGGACTATTAGATGGAAATAATATGATCGAAGAAGGCTTGCTTCAATTTTTGGATGTTGGATATTGTTGCTTTTGGATGATGATTGTTATTGTTTTGTTTTGGATTTCTGTATTGCTGTTTGCTATTTTTTTATAAAAGAGTTTTAAAGTTGATATTCATGATCTAATTTGTTTTGGAAATACTGAACTTTTTTTTTAACTCCAATTAATGCTTAGGTTGGTTAGTAAGATGGATTAAATTGTTTGAGAATTAACCATAGGTTCCAAATGGTGAAAGAAAAAGGTTGAGGTCCCAAAAGGTGAAAAGTACGAAAGTTTAGTCCCTAATTGTTAGCTTAACTCTATTTTTTCAATGAGCAATCGAGCAGGAGGGCGAGTAGGGCGACGCGAGAGGCCAGAGGTGGGAGCAATCACTATTTTTTTTTTATTGAATAAGTTAATTTAGAAGAATAATATACTACAAAAAATAATAATAATAATAATTATCATACATAAATCCTCTGTCTTTGGTAATTGGCTAAGACATCATTGGTCGTTCACAACTATTATAACACAGCTACTACTCCTAGTCAATTTATTTTGGACAATTTCTTTCCGTACAATTTCCATTGTCCTTAGCCCGGACCTTTCTTCATCCTCTCCTATCCAGCAATCGATTTCCGCCAAGTGTCCAGTCGAATTCCATCTCCAAATCTTACCAGTAAACTGAACATCCTCAATCTCTCGTTTCACTTCAGCTGTATCACTAATAATCTTAGCTCCCGACCCGCTACCAGACTCATAAACACCATTCGTATGCACCCGGACCGACTCGTAAGGCATGGAAACAAGGTCGGCCCGGCAAATAGGGCATGTAGTGTGAGCCGCTAACCAGCGGTCCACACATTGAAGGTGGAACAAATGATCACATTTAGGCAGCAAACGTAGCATTTCTTCCTCCTCGTACGGGCTTAGGCACACGGCGCACTCTACCGGTCCCTTGTTGGATCCTCGTTGTGCTACATTAGAGTACGCAAAGACAGGAAAAACCCTAAGGATCGCCGGGTCAATCCCAGCCCGGGCCCGATGGACTGACCCGGGGTCACGTGAGCTGCAGAAGCAGTTGAAGCATGCGTAAACAATGTAGTAAAGAATGGCGAAGATGATGAATGAGACTACAGCCACTAGTCCCGTATAAAGCGGGCTCCATACCGAGTTTGAGTCTGAGTCTGAATCGCCATGACTGATGTATTGTGCTCTTGCAAGTAAAATTGTTGGGTGAAGAGAAGAATAAAATAATGTCATGAATAAAATGTGTGTATAGTAACAAGGTTTGCTAAAGAGTAAAATCATGTTAGAAATAAGAAGAGATTAGGAAAGAAATAGAGGAAGCATAGAGAAAATGGAAAAATGAGCAAATATATCATGATATGTTAATTGATGAAAATTAGCTGTTAATTTGTTCAAATTAGTGCCAACATATTAATTAGTGAAGAGGAATTGAATGATTACGAGAAAGACTTACTTTATAGTATTTTGAAGCTAAGTCGTGAAGGCAACATTAACTTTATGAGCTTAAAATTTGTGCAACTAATAAAGGGAATGCAAGAGGAGTAGAAAGTGGCATGCCATTAGTAAGATTATATTGAAGAAATTATTATACTTAAATAAGATTTGCCACTACCAACAAGCTAAGGGATGCGATCGATCTTGTCAAAAATATAATAAAATCAAGTGATTAAGGATGTGATCATTGACGGTTGGTAGTTTGCATACTTAATTAGCAACTAGTACATATATTTAGGTTTGACATTGCAATTATTCCTTGGATATACTCTTGTTTAGATTGATTATGTTGACCGAGTATGCTCTTATCGATCAATGTCAAACAAGTGATAAATGTACGGAATACTACCTAGACAACATAGCTTATCGATCTGTACGTAAAGCTCGGTTAGAAATGTTCAAAAAGAATCTAACGAGCAATGAGACTTTTTATGAAACATAGCAGATCCAAAATCCTCATCAGATACTGCTAGCTTATCTCATGATGACCTTTTCTTTTTTTGGTAAGGAAAAGAGCCCTATCGGACCGAAACCTCCCAGAAGTCCTCCTGGCCCGAACTAGCAGGCTAGAAATAAACTTTGGGAGTGGAGGAAAAGGGTAAGGGAATCACCATCCCAAAGTGTCTCTAGTTGGGTTTGATCCCACAAACACACAGATCAAACTATGCTTAGTTCATGATACTTACATGTGTATGAGAAATATATGCAACTTATCCGAGGATTTCTAGGACTCACGTTGGTGTATCACATGATACCAACAAAACATTTTTGCATTTGTTGGTGTTACTGAACAAGGTTGTTGGTGTCATGATGATACCATCTAAAGTATAATGAAATACCAACGCGTGTTATGACATTTTTTTTCCAAGTGCGGTATAATTGAATGGACGAATATGCCCTTATTAGAGTCATATAGAACTCTAATTCCTAGAGTCCTAGAAATCCTCTAACTTATCCGTCCACAATTTTATCATACAACTACTACTCCTAGTCAAACTACTTCTCAAAAAGTCTTTACGTATTGTCTCCGGTAACCTTAATCTGAACCTCTCTCCGTCCCCGTCCCCGTCCCGTTCGATTTCCGTCAAGTGTCCGGTTGAGTTACACCTCCAAATATTGCTAATATACTGACCCTCATGAATTTCTTCTATTTTCTCAAAGGTGTCGATTTCAACCTCCGCTCTTAACATGCTTCCCGACTCATCAACACGACCCGATTCTACTCGAATTATCATCTCATCATGTATGGAGACGAGGTTAGCCCGACAAAGTGGACATGTCGTGTGAGCCGCCAACCAGTCATCCACACAACGAAGGTGGAACACATGGTTACACTTGGACAACAAACGCAACGTGTCTTCCTCTTCGAATGGGCTTAAGCACACCGCACACTCTAGAATTCCCTTATAATTAGACCCAAAACTTGTAACATTAGAGTAGGTAAAGACAGGACAAGCCTCGAGGATGGCCTTGTCGAGTCCACCTCGAGGTCGTTGTGCTGGCTCAGGTTCCGGCGGCAGCCAGCAAAATTGAATAAAGCATGCGTATGCAGTGTAGTAGAAAATGATGAAGAACATGGTTAAGAACGTAGCCACTATTCCCGTATAAAGCGGGTTCCATATCGAGTCTGAGTCCAAATCCGAGTCTGAATCATCAACATTGATGTATTGTGCACTTACAAGTAAAGTAGGAGGATAAAATGAAGAGATAATTAGGAATGATGTGATGAGAAAAATGTATAATTGGTAAAAATATTTGCAAATGAAAAAAACCATGGTGTATTGGTGTGAAAATAAGAAGAAATGGGGATAGAAATAGAGTAAGCATAGAAAAATGAAGATATACATATAGCCGTATAAGAAAGAAATGTATTACCTCAGTTTTATATTATTTGCAACAAAAGAATATTTTATGTCTCACAATTAGTATCATATAATATTTAATGAACTTAGCTTACTTGATAGCTGAAATCTTGAGTAGAAAGTGGCATGCTATGAGTTAGGTTTTACTTTTGAGGTACTCTTGAAATCATGCTTGATTTCAAGCTTACGTAATTATCTAGTACTTGTATATATTAGTTGTGGAAGCTTATAAATATATAAATCTTTAGGATTGTAAATATAATACGAGTAGTACATTTTTTAACTACGTTTTTAGTCATGATTAACGCTTACATAATGTTTAAACCGTACCTAGGTAGCTATTTGTTTCATATAACATAACGACTGATCATTTCACAAACGATTGATATCAGATTTGCAAATTAAGCATGATCCACTCCTAATACGTTCTAGAATATATTAATTATTGCACAATAAGTAATGTGTAGAAGCGTGTTATAATTGACTTAAGTCTGACGGTTTAACAAGGCGCCGTGATTCAGACCTATTAATTGCCCAGTATATACAGTGTTAATTGTTGTTCAATTTCTGATTTTGCGCGCTACTTCTGTGCAAGAGTGTTCAAAAACCCATCGAAATAAGAACTGGAGTGGACTAGATTGAAGAAAATCTGGCTCGAAAAATATGATTTTTTTAGTCTCTAAAAATATGATTTTTTTAGTCTCTGCCTCTGCGGTCCGATTCGGAAAAAAAAAATGTCTTGGACTAGGATGGTTCTACTCCATAGTTAACTAATAAAATTCCTAAATTGATTTATTTAATTTCTTCAATATGTTATGAACTTGAAAAAATTGAACTTTCTTGGTTTTTATTTTTTAATTACATGATTATTTTATCACCTCTGTCAATATACAATTTAACTATTAATATCTTTAATTAACAATAAAAAAACTTATTATAAATAATTAATATCACAATAATATAATATACATTAAGACGATTTAAATAAGATTACATGACTATTTTTTATTATACCTATAAATCATACAATTTAATGCAAAATATTTAAATAATGTTTCAAGTCAAAATATATCAACTAAAAAAACAAAGAAAGTATATCAGAAAAAATGGCTCAAACCAGTTAGTTTTTCTTGCTTCTTTCGTAACATTGAGCAGCGCCAAATCTTTTTATGGATTGGATTTAAAGATTTTTCACCTCTTGTGCTATCAAATAAATAAAAACTAAAAATATTGAAAAATAAACAAAGTCTAAAATAGGCCCAAATTGATCCAGTCCAGGTTTTGGACCAAACCTGTTTTGTTCCTACCGTACTTTGTTTGGTATTCGAATTCTTGAATATAAAATTTCCAATTTCCAATTTCCAGTCCGGTTAAGCTGTGGAAGTCGTAGAATGATTAAGACATTGGAATTTGTGGATAATAAAGTCTTCCTCAATTATATAGAGATTTGATACCTCAAATTAGTCAGGGTTTTTTGGTACGACTTATATCTATTAACTAATATTAAAGTAATTACAACTGACATTGTCACTGTACACGTGTCACTTTTTTATAAAAACTTTTCCCTTTTAAACTATTTGTGACATTATTCTCTCTTTTTTTTTTTCAAAGTAAAGCTTATACTTGAAAATTATTGATTAATTATACATTTTTCTAAAAGCTTTTATGACTAAAATGACTAATTACACAATTTATTAGTGATAGTAGAGTTTGGATTATTTTTCCCTCTTTATTAATTCTTC
The DNA here is from genome assembly GCF_948465745.1 of Chenopodium album. Lineage (NCBI taxonomy): Eukaryota > Viridiplantae > Streptophyta > Magnoliopsida > Caryophyllales > Amaranthaceae > Chenopodium > Chenopodium album. The sequence goes on from NC_137846.1 coordinate 9,615,961, forward strand.
AAATTTTCTATACTGAATAAAAAACGAATGCTAACATTTTAAAATTTTTATTAAAACTATGAAGTTAATTAGAATATTTTTAAGCTTAATTAGTCTAACTAAAGGAATCGATCACGATTTATTATGTTTTGCTTAAAATATTTATATTACACACATACAAGTAAGTTTCTAATTATTTAATTTAAACCGTGCATCGCACGGGATTAACCTAGTGTTGCACTAAAGCAAATCCTTGCGAATTAGGGCTTAAAGAAGAAAATATCTATCAGTGGGCCCATGCTTACCTAGAGCATTACACGGGGAATAAAGTAAGAGAATATCTACTTCTAACATACTTCGTTCTAGTGAAAATTAATCTCGCAACCTCAATGATATTGTGAGGTATAAATCCTTACTTCTATACCAAATAAGGGCCTAAGTGGTATTACTTTTTTTGAGGGAAAAGACCAAATATATCTCGGTAAATGGTAGCACATAAGCTAGACCTGGTCATGGGCCGATTCGGGTCTTGGAAAAATAGTTGGCTCATTTTGGACCTAAGTTTTAGCCAAAACATTCGCATCCAAACATGATACTTCAGGCTAATTTTGAGTCGGGTCAATTATAACTAAAATCAAGATTTTAGGATGTTAAAAGACTCAAGGATCAAGCTAGCCCAAGTCCGAAATTAAGAGTAAAACAAATACTCAAACTTGTTCAAATTTTGAACAGGTTACTTTTGATCCGCTCTAATTATAGCATACTTTCTATTGTTTTGTAATAAAGAAATAAATTACCAACAATGTTTCAAGCACAAGAAACGTTAAAATTTATAAGTAACACCAAATTACAACAGTTCACATTTATAAGACCAAATCAAAAACCAATTGAAATTAATCATTAACACTCCGCTACCATTGACAAGAATCATTCCGCTAGCTTTAATTTGCTACGTACTTAATTATACAAGTTACAGATCGAATAATTTAAAGTAATAGCGAAAAGTCAAGTCAACTCAAATACATAATTAACGACGTTTAACTCCATAAACAAAGGGTAAATATTCATTTTGAACAAGTCAATAATAAAAATTAATTTCTCTCCAGTAATGTTACCATATGTACATATATTAACCTCCACTCTTGCACAACCTTACTACAAAATATCACTAATTATGACCCTTCCAAAAAAATACTAGGGTTTATTATTATCCACACTTTATACATTCAACGACCAATAACTAAGATAAAATATAAAATTAATTTTAAAAAATCTAGGACTTACATGATATATTGTAAGCAAATCTTTAACTTTATACAAAGTTGTAGCATAAAATACTAAATTTGGTGTAGGTGGTTAGAATCCTGCCTTGGGATGACTTTGAGATCGCAAATTCTAATCTTGTCATTGACTAGTTGCTCATAAAGGTTTGATTGGATCAAACCATTTAATGTCAAGTTTTATCATTCTAAAACAAGTACATGTATTTACAAAGTACACATGCAATGATACCAAAAATCGAAAACTGATACATCTACCCTAGATAAAAATTATACTGATTAAAATAATCATAATAATCAATTGAAGAAGTTGTACCATTTGAAGTTGATCCATGATTAGCTATAATGTCAAGGTCATCACGACAAGAAGGGCAAGTTTTATGAGAAGTCAACCACTTATCAATACAAGAAAGATGAAATATGTGATCACATTCAGGCAAACATCTTACCAACTCTCCATCTCTAAACTTATATTGACAAATCACACAAAGGGGTGATCCCTTGCCCATCTTCGGCGGCCGCCTCACAGAGTAGGCGAACGTCGGGAACGTCCTAAGCAAGGTGTATCCGATCCCAACTCCACCTCCTTCAATCACCTCATCATCAATCTCATCAGCAGATTCCATGTATGACATGCGAGAGGGGCCGGCACCAGAGCGAGCCCCTCTCGCATGAAAGTGATCCTCATTATGTTTAGGAGAGGATAACCCCAAATTGTTCGAGACTATCATGAGAAATAGAGCAAATAAGGCACCGGATAGAAAAGCCATGACCATCTTGGTGGTGGCGGACGTGCACGGAGAAAGAGAACCGCCATCGCTGCCATCACCGGCCGTGGTGGACAATGAAGACTTAGTTGAATCCGTTGATTTGGGGTGGAAAAGGTTGAGATTTTGGGCGTTAAGCAAGAGTAGGAGACAAAGGATGAATAGGAATATTAATGCGTGATGTGTATGATTACAACAATTTTTGTTGCACATTGCTTAAGCGAATTAATTAGATTTATTGTCTTTTGGATGTTATATAATGAATAGACCAAAGTTTCTATTTACGTTCTAGATAAGATGTAAGATAATGTATGTTAATATAATTAGCTGTTAAGTATTTGTAAATTTCGATTAATATAATGAACTTATGCCATTACGCGTTAGTTTTGCTTGTTGAACGAGTTTACATGACGTATTAGGGTAACATAAGCAGAATGTTTCAAATTAAAATATAACACTTATAAAAAAAAAACACAAAATTGTAATAATAAAAAAGAGAATAGTTTGACGGCTATAATAATTTATGTAGTTGGTTGGAAATTTCTTGTTATATGAAACAAAGTGGTAGTTGCAAGTAACAGATAATTGACTTATAAGGGTTATATATGATGCAACATTATATACCACGTATAATTCATGATGATCTTAGTTTTATTGGAATATATGCGACATTTTAGTTTTATTGGAATACAAGAAAACTTGCATGATGAATTGAAGATGTTTAACACTATTTATAGAAGAAAATTTTCCATTTTAGTGTCGTGCTATATAGGCAAAATCCATTTTGGTGGCTTAAATTTTGCATAAAAATTTACTTTGAAGAGACGAAACTAACTAATAATACTCGAAATAAAATTATCATAAGTATTTTTTTTTAATGATTTTGTAAAACGATCTTTGTTATTTTTATATGTTGTTATGGAGTAATTTATAAATTTCCAACTAAATAAAGTATTGAAAACTAACAGAGTACTTAAATTCACTATTCTAATTGGAAAAGTTGAGATTCAAGCGATTGAAAACAACATTCACATACCAAATCTCACTTAGCTAGCACCTTCAATATTCCACTTTTAATTGACTTCTTTTCATCTAGAGGCACTGGTGAATTAAATTTATTTTCTCAAATTGAAATTATTAATTTCCAACCTAAGCTAAACCCTAGCTAGTAAATAAAGGTTGAGGGCTCTAAAATTGTTTCAAGGGATATTGGAGAAGAAAAAAAAAACTACATATTAGCCGGAGATTGGGGAGAATGAGACATACACAACAAGATAGATAAGAGGTATTTACCGACAGTATAAAGCCAATAGTAATCTTAGCAAAACCTTAGTAAAATATACTTCCTCAATTTTTTTTAGTTGACACCGTTTGACTTTTACAATATTCACACAACACGCTTTGACTCGCTTTTGTAGTTTATAGATACGATAAAACATATTCATGTGGGATCTTGTTTGAATCGTTTCAATGTATATTTTATTAATATCCACTTTTTATAATTTTACAATGTTGATAATTAGAGATATTAATCATTAAAAACATGCGTTGGCAAGCGTGATAATAGAAAGGTGCCAACTAAAAAAAAAAACAGAGTAAGTATACCACAATTGAATTGTTATTAAAAGGCCTGTTGAATCAATGGCCGACGGTTTAGCCGTCACTAAATTGGTTAAGCCTTGTATATATAGGAAGAAATATATAATTATAGAGGAAGCTATGCCATCCAACTTCGATATTTTATTAACTTAGAAGTAATTTGCTTGTGGACAATCTGAAGTAATTTGTGGATCCCAAACTTTCTTGTATATAGGAAGAATTGAAGATAGGAAGAAAATGGGACATAAGGAAGAAGATTAAGAAGATAAGAAATCATATAGTGAGAAGAAGGTAGAAGATATTTATACCAAGTACGTACTGTTTGTTAATGCCCCAAAATTAGTGGACTAAGTTGTTTAGTCGTTATTATCTAGTGCCTTAGTGGAAGATTATTATCCTAAATAAAAGTAGTATCCTAGGACTAAGAAGTTACGAGTAGTAGTAGTTAGTCAATTTTAGTGGAGTATTAAGTGGGCCATGTTCACCACTTAGCATTATCATTTCCTATTTTATTGTTAGAGTTTGTTATTGTAAAGCCTATTTAATGGCTTGGTTTTTTAATTGAAAAAAATGAAGTATTGCAGAACACTTTCTCTCAAAATTCAATTGAGTAAATTGCTTAATTTACAACAATCTTGGTATCAGAGCAATTAGAGAAAGAAGACACGTGCAGCTCTTTTTCTCTAAGCCAGGTTGAGTCCTCAAACAAACAATTAAAAAAATAGAAAGAGTAAAGTAAGAGAGAGAGTGCCTTCATCAAAAAAATACGAGTGAAACACAGTGAGGAAATTGAGTGAATTCATGGCAGCAAATGGAGTAAATCCTTCCTCTCAACCCCTTATTCCAATTTTTAAGGGGGAAAAATATCATCTTTGGAGTTTGAAGATGCAAACTCTATTTAAATCCCAAGAATTATGGGATATGGTGGCGATTGGGTATAATGAGCCGACTGAAGCACCGGCGGAGCCCGACCAACTGTTGCGAGAGAACCGAAAGAAGGATGCAAAGGCATTGCTATTCATCCAAGGTGCACTGGATGATTCAATTTTCCCGAGAATTTCAGCTGCTAAGTCGTCCAAAGAGGCGTGGGAAATTCTGAAAAAGGAGTACCATGGTGATAGTAAGGTAATTTCTGTTAAATTGCAAACCTTACGAGGGAATTTTGAGGAATTAAGTATGAAACCTAAAGAACCTGTGCAAGACTATTTGTCTAGGGTGTCTGCAATTGTCAATCAAATGAAGTCATATGGTGAAAATATTAGTGATCAAACTGTTGTTAGTAAAGTTTTGAGGAGTCTAACAAGAGATTTTATTCACATTGTTGCTGCAATTGAGGAATCAAAAACCATGTCATCCTATACATTTGATGAACTAATGGGTTCATTATTAGCACATGAAGATAGGCTTGCAAGAACTGATGAAAAAAGGGAAGAGAAGGCCTTCCAGGTGAAAGGGGAGTCCTCCAACAAAGGGAAGTCAGACCATACAGGGGGTCGCGGTAATGGAAGAGGTGGTTTTCGTGGCCGAGGCCGTGGTGGTCGTGGAAGAGCATGAGGTCAATTTGCTGGAGAATGTCGATATTGCAAGAAGTATGGGCATAAGGAGGCTGAGTGTTGGTTTAAGCAACGAACTGAGCAAAAGCATGTCAACTTCACAGAGAAGGTCGAAGAAGAAAGTAATTTGTTTATGGCACATTACTCTATTGGTGATGTTTCCAGTGATGTCTGGTTCATAGATTCTGGGTGCTCTAATCACATGACGGGTACAAAGTCTCTATTTCGTGATCTTGATGAAGCGCAGAAGAGTGAGGTGCGACTTGGGGATGACAAGCAAATTCAAGTTGAAGGAAAGGGTACAATCGCCATCAAAACAACTCAGGGTAATGTAAAGCTTCTTTCGGATGTGCAATATGTTCCTAGTCTTGCTCATAATTTGTTAAGTGTAGGACAACTTATGAGTTCTGGATATTCAGTTTTATTTGATGATATGTGTTGTGTCATTCAAGATAAGAAAAGTGGTCAGTCCATAGCAAATGTTCACATGTCACAAAACAAAATGTTTCCTTTAGCAGTGTCAGATGTTACAGAATGTGCATTAGTTACTAAGGGTGATAATGAAGCAAAATTGTGGCATTTGCGTTATGGTCATCTTAATATCAATGGGCTTAAGTTGTTGTGTCGTAAGCATATGGCTATTGGTTTGCCAAAAATACGTGCCATTGATTTCTGTGAAGGATGTGTGCTTGGAAAACAAAGCAAAAAATCTTTTCCTAGTGGTAATTCCTGGAGAGCTTCTGATGTACTCGAACTAGTACACGCTGATCTTTGTGGTCCAATGAAAACAGAGTCTCTAGGAGGGAGTAAATATTTTTTGCTCTTTACAGATGATTATAGTCGTGTGAGTTGGGTTTATTTTTTTAAACACAAATCTGAATCATTTGAGTGTTTTAAGAAATTCAAGGCCTTGGTGGAAAAAGAAAGTGGTTGATATATCAAGTGTCTTCGTACAGATCGTGGTGGAGAATTTTTGCTTAATGAGTTTTCTGATTTTTGTGATGAGAATGGAATTCGTAGAGAACTCACAGCCCCATACTCACCGGAGCAGAATGGTGTGGCGGAGAGGAAAAATCGCACCGTGGTCGAAATGGCAAGATGCATGCTGAAGGAGAAGAAACTTCCAAATCAGTTCTGGGGTGAAGCAGTAGCAACAGCAGTATATCTTCTCAATATCTCTCCAACAAAGGCAGTCCCTAATCAGACCCCTTATGAAGCATGGAAAGGCAGACCACCTCGGGTAAGCCACTTAAAAGTTTTTGGTTGTATAGCATATGCATTGGTAAACATTCGTTCAAAACTTGATGAAAAATCAATTAAGTGCATATTCATCGGCTATTGTGCACAATCCAAGGCATATCGCTTATATAATCCTTTAAGTGGTAAAGTTTTAGTAAGCAGGAATGTAGAGTTTAATAAAGGAGAAAGCTGGAATTGGAGTCCTGTTAATGCAGGGGCAGAAATAACATTAACAGGAGCTTCTGAAGACTTTGATTTTTTACCGGGTGAGATAGCAGCACCTGCAAGTCTAGAGTTACATGTTTCTTCATCTAAAACCTCAAGCAACAATTCAAGTCCTTCCTCACCAAGCAACAATGGTTCCCCTGGCAGCCAAAGTCCTCATTCTGGATCATCATTTGACTCATCTTTAGAGTCCCCTCCAAGGAAAACCAAATCCTTGAAAGATATATATGACTCATATAGTTTTGCTCTATATGTGTCAGATCCTATGTCTTATGCAGATGCTGCAGGAAAGCAAGTGTGGGAGGATGCCATGAGAGAAGAGATGAACTGTATTGCAAGAAATCATACATGGGAGCTGGTTGATCTTCCTCAAAGCAAGACACCAATCGGGCTTAAATGGGTATTCAGAACAAAATACCATGCTGGTGGCAGTATAGACAAGCACAAAGCTCGTTTAGTTGTGAAGGGGTATGCTCAACAACAAGGCATTGATTTTGAAGAGACGTTTTCTCCTGTAGCTCGCTTTGAAACAGTGAGAACATTCTTGGCTCTTTCTGCTCAATTACAGTGGCCTGTGTACCAGTTTGATGTGAAGTCTGCATTCTTAAATGGGAAGCTGGAAGAAGAAGTATATGTAACACAACCTGAAGGGTTTGTTGTGAGTGGAGAAGAAGACAAAGTCTATCGGCTAAGGAAGGCTTTGTACGGCCTGAAACAGGCACCAAGAGCGTGGTATAGCAGGATTGATTCATATTTCCTGGAGAATGGGTTCGAACGAAGCAAAAATGAGCCTACACTTTATGTGAAGAAACAAGGTAAAACTGACTTTTTGTTAGTTTGTCTTTATGTTGATGACATGATATATATGGGATCTAGTGAATCACTTGTTGCTGAATTTAAGTCCTCTATGATGAAAACTTTTGAAATGTCGGATTTGGGGTTGTTGCATTATTTTCTTGGGATAGAAGTGATACAGTGTGCTGATGGTATTTTCATTTCTCAACAAAAGGATGCTCATGATCTGCTTAAAATATTTAATATGGTAGATTGCATTGTAGCTCCGACCCCTATGGATCCAAATGAGTCTCTAATAGCAAATGATGGTACTGGCTTGGCAAATGCATCACATTTTAGAAGCATAGTTGGCGGATTGAATTACTTGTCTCATACAAGACCGGATTTAGCATATTCTATAAGTGTTATTTCCAGATTTATGCATAATCCAACTATGCATCATCTCGGGGCAGCAAAAAGGATTGTCCGTTATGTGGCAGGGACTCTTGATTATGGAATTTGGTACTCAAAAGTATCAAACTTTAGGCTGGTTGGTTTCACAGATAGTGACTGGGCAGGAGAACTTGATAATAGAAAAAGCACATCTGGTAATGTTTTTAGTTTGGGGTCTGGTGCTATCACTTGGAGTTCAAAGAAGCAAGAAACAGTGGCTTTGTCTTCATCAGAAGCCGAGTATAGTGCAGCAACTGCAGCAGCATGTCAGGCTATATGGTTAAGGAAATTACTTGCAGATTTTCAGCAAGAGCAACTTGGTTCAACAGAGATTTATTGTGATAACAATGCAGCAATTGCTATGGCAAAAAATCCGGCATTCCATAGTAGAACAAAGCACATTGATATACGTTGTCACTTCATACGAGATCTAGTTGCAAAAGGATCAATTGTGCTGAAGCATTGTGGAACTAAGGAACAAGTAGCTGATATTCTGACAAAGTCTTTGTCAGTTGGCAAGCATGAGTACTTCAGGTCTAAGATGGGAGTAACTAATTTTGAAGGCAAGGGGGTGTGTTTGTTAATGCCCCAAAATTAGTGGACTAAGTTGTTTAGTCGTTATTATCTAGTGCCTTAGTGGAAGATTATTATCCTAAATAAAAGTAGTATCCTAGGACTAAGAAGTTACGAGTAGTAGTAGTTAGTCAATTTTAGTGGAGTATTAAGTGGGCCATGTTCACCACTTAGCATTATCATTTCCTATTTTATTGTTAGAGTTTGTTATTGTAAAGCCTATTTAATGGCTTGGTTTTTTAATTGAAAAAAATGAAGTATTGCAGAACACTTTCTCTCAAAATTCAATTGAGTAAATTGCTTAATTTACAACACGTACTTCAATTCGTATTTGGTAACACAAACTACTAACGCCATGTCTCCCCTATCCCTGTTCTCCTTTCTTTTTTTCCCTTTTCAATAATCTTTTTTTCTTTATAAATTAATAAAACAACGTTACACACACAACCTCATTCTAATTCACTATACAAATTTGTAGTTTATTTCATATCCCTGAATTAATATCATTTACAAATTACAAGTGCATTTTTTTTAATGTCAACTTCCTTTTAAGCAATGAGTACTAATAAAGAAATACATAAAAAAAAAAAAAGCAACCAACAAACTACACTACACAAACCTAAAAAGACACTTGCGTAATAATGAATGAAAAAAAAAAAAAGCTTCCTTTTAAGCTCTTTTTTTAAAAAATAAAAACATAAGTAAAAATGGAAAAACAGCTACATAACTATTTTCCAACTTTAATAATAATGTAATATTACTCCCTAATAGTCTATGCGTCATACGGCTGGCCAATTCAAACTACTAGACAAGTTATTTTTAATTTTGGGGTATTGGGTATATGTTATGAAAGAGTATAAAACATAATATTAGACATCAATCGTCAGTTTAATCTTTTGGTTTAGTTGGCCCTTTAACATGGTATCATAGCCAACGTGACATAGCGGTCATGGCTTCAAATCTCATCCACCCCCCTCCACCTTTAAGTGGAATATTAAGTGTTGGGTATGAGGAGTGCCCATGTTGTATTCACACTTCAAGCCCAACGGGCTCTCTTGTGAGAAGCCGTGATAGATTATAAAACATAAACCTGGAGTTGGTCATTTAACATATTAGCTCACTAAGAAAAAACGAAAAAGTAGCTACTAAATAATTACCTTATTGACCAATTATATTGTAGCTACTAATAAAGACATGTATAGTTTTTTAGATTGTCCAAGAATGGCAAGCTAAGGTTATATTTTAATTTGCTAATGAACCCTCTATATTTAGGGCCTGTTCTCATTGACTGAACTCAGCTGAACTGAACTGAACTGAACTCAGCTGAACTGAACTGAACTGAACTGAACTCAGCTGAACTGAACTGAACTGAACTGAACTGAACTGAAATGAATATTTTATAAGAGAGGGAAATTAGGAGCTGAACTGAACTGAACTGAACTGAACTGAACTGAGCTGAACTGAACTGAACTGAACTGAACTGAATTTCAACGTAAGAGAACAGGCCCTTAGTTATTATCACTTTCATCATGATCGAATGGTTCGAATCTTAAGACTATTCCAAGGAAAAGCTTGCATTTTTGAATAAGATCACGAAGGTGTCAAAGTGCATTCTTTTTACAATCTCATCACGTCTTTCAAGTGGAAATATGTGAAACACATGCTCTAAAGTAGAATTGTATCATACTTCAAATCTAGGCTCATTAGTAACAATATAAATAAATTCTAGTATAGAAACACTAATAACCTAATTACTTTGAAGCTTGTTAAAAATTTTATTCTATGTCAACTATGGTTCTTCAAGAGGTAAGCTTCCTAGTCTAGTAAGGTTCTTCATCTTCAATTTTAACAACATAATAATATGAAGGTTATTTTTAAATTAATATTTGAAATGAGTTGATATTAATAAGTTAAGTGAAATTATTAAGGTGTCTAACCACAAGGGCGCATTGGCGGAGCCATATTGCTTTTAGTGGGGTCCTTGACCCCGCTTGAATTGCAAAATAAAAAATTTCAATGGTAAAATTTGGAAATTTCTTGTCTTTTCTATTAAAATATGATCATTTGATCATAACAGAATTTAAGCAAATAGATTCGTCGCTAAGGGCAAGTGATGAGAATCGATTTCGGATGCCTTGGAATAGAGGAATAGAGAGGAAAAATCTAACAAACTTTCCCTCGGCTCACTTTGCTAAAATATGCTCTAATCTACTAATATTACCTACTTTAATTTGTCTATTGTGCTATACTAACACCTGCTATGGTGAGCCCTTACTCGACTCTACTTTACTATGCTCTTCTTAATAATTAATATAATTAATACTTTTATTAATAACTGATAATGTAATTAATATAAATAATTAATAATTGATAACTAATAATTAATAATTGATAATTTGCTATGAAATAAAGAGAAAATGCAAGAGATTGGGAGAGATTGATATGTGTATCTTTATTTCATACGATGGGGGTATATGTACATACAATATAACTAGGGTTTGTTTGGATAACAATAAACCCTACATCTAAAATATGAATGATACTAGGTTTATAATGGACATCCACACAATATTTCATAACACTCCCCTAGGATGTCCATTATTGAAGATAGTGTCTCGTTAAAACCTTACTAGGAAAAACCTTGTGGGATAAAAACCTAATTAATGAAGGAAAAAAAAGAGTACAACATTCTTTATAATACGCTCTAGATGTTGTCTCATTAAAAACTTTACTAGGAAAACCCAATGTGGCCTATGGAACAAGACCATAGTTAAGGAAACGAAAAAAAAGTATAGCGCATATTTTTTTTCCCTGATGAATACATAACATGAGATCTTCTAATGCAATGAAACCAATATTGATGGGAAACTTCTCACATGTAGCAGAATATTATTTCTTGATAATTGGTCATCCAAATTGAACTTGAATCTTTAAATCTTCATGTAAACACAAGTGAGGCGTCTTCATTTCAGCATATTCTTGATAATAAAACATGTATGTGTTTACATTTTTATAATCTATATATAATGTTTCGTTAAACACAAAGCTAATGCCTTCTTCTGGAGGTAATATCATACATAACAAAAACTAAGATTGATATTTGATCAAAGATTTACTATACAAAATACGGAATAGTTAGTATAATTAGGGGAGTGCAAAAAAAACCGTAACCGTTAACCGATATAACCGACTCATTTTATAGGTTAATTAACCGTACCGTTAAAAATAAACGGTTACAATTAACCAAACGGTTAAATATAGCGGTTAACGGTTACGGTTACACTTTTGAGTTAACGGTTAACCATAAATATTTTATATAATATTCTATTTCTTGTAAGGAAAAGATATAATTCCTCCGTTTCTTTTTATTTGACACGTTTCTTTAATCACGTTTGCCAACGCACAACTTCAACCATTCATATCTTTAATTACCGATAAGCAAAAATTATAAAAATTTGATATTTTGAAAATATATATCATTACGAATATAACAAGATCCCACATGACTATATTTTTCATTATGTATAAACCACAAAACACGGTCAAAGGGGAATGTGTAAATAGTGCTAAGGTCAAAACGTGTCAACTAAAAAAAACGGAGGTAGTATAATTCAATAAAGTTAAAAAATCTTTATTGATTTGTAATCAACTAATTGGAACTTATTATTATTTATATCACAATTTGTATTAGAGTAGTTGAAACTCTTAAAAGGGCAAAAAAGTATTGAGTTATAATTTTTTTATTGATTAGCGGTTGACCGGTAACTGTACCGCTAAGAAACGGTTAACTGTTGCGGTTAACCGTTTCTTAATGGTATGGTTTGTGTTTTTAAGTAACCGATCTAACAGTTAATCGTACCGTTAACCTAATGTGAACAACTCTAAGTATAATATGTAATTTATTAAAAAGTAAGTAGTTGTCTACTTGTCTATGGATGCAATACATTGTGAAAATATCAAATATTAAGCAAAAAGTAAATACATAAAAACAAAGTCATGTCAGGTAGCCATCCTTGTGATGTAAAATGGAATCACACAATATATTTTGCCTCTTTGGTTGACTGTTGATGATATTATTAAAATTTAGTAATTAATTAATTGATTAATAATTAAATCGTTCCTAATTGTAGCTCTAACATCGAAATAAAATTCCCTTGATTTGTATTCCAGAACTCTTTGTTAATTTGCCTAAGGTGACTCATTAAACTTACATTTAATAATTACGAAGTACTTGTATTATAATAAGGTAAAATATCGTTGTTGCTTGTCCAATTACATAGGCATTTTTCTATATTTTTTCGGCGGTCGTGGCTGTTGCTAAATTATTACCAACAAACCTCTTTTTTCAGAAATCTATTTTGAACTTGACTTATTTTAAATAAGTCACCAAAGTAAAGTAACAGCCTTTGAACAAGGGATAAAAGATGATTCACTTTGCTTAGAAATCAGAATAATAAAGGCTTTGTTCAAAGTTACCTTTCAAAATTACTTCAAATCTTCAATAAACATTATTCTGTATTATTTGATTTGTTAGTGTGAGATTGTGAAAGTCCTCATTTTGATCTCATTGAAGTGTATTTCATTGATCATATATGTAAGGGTTATGATATACAAACAAACTTCATTAGGAAGAATACATATACGAAGTACTATCTATTTTTGAGAGGATGCAGAGTAATAATATATGAAGTAATAAACTATAAAGAGGATATTTGTAATAAATATAGTCTTAATCAATTATGAAGTAGAAAACTATAAGTATTAATGGATGGATTTTTATTTTTTTTTTTGTGGGGGGGGGGGGGGGGGGGGGGGGGGGTTGGTCTTGTAGGGCGCTGTAAGCCTGTAAGTAGTTGTAGATTATCAATTGCTTTTTTTTTAACACATAAAAGACGATTATATTAATTAATTAAAGTTTTACATAAACCAAAGCCAACCTCATTCTGCAAAACAAAATAAGAGGTTGGTAAATAGCTAAAAGCATAAGATCATATCCTAATATGAAAATTAATGACCTTAAGGCTAAAATTACACACTGTGTCCCATCGAAAAGCAAATAAACCAAGTTTTTAGCAGCAAATATAGTAGAAGTTAGATATATATGCAGCAAACTACTCCTCGTCAGAGTCTTCATCAGCATTCAGAGCAATTATGGCAACTATCTCCTCGTTGTAGATAGGCAGAATAGTATCAGGACAAGAGAGATATACTCGATGACCAATACTCATAACCATCCCAATTTGAGCAAGCTCGTGAGCAACAACATTGTCATTTCTTTTCACATGAAGGATTTCAAAGGTATCAAAATACTTGATATCCTCCTCAATATCATTCACCACAGCAGCCAATTCATGATGGAGATTAGTGCCAGCTGAGTTAAGCATGACTCCTAGAGACAGAGCATCCACCTCCAACTCCACATCCTTCATTTCAAGTCTTTTCACCATAGCAACACCTCTCCCTAACAGCTAGGAGCTCAGTTGCAAAAGCTAAAACCGCATTGTATTTGCTTGAAAAGCCCATGATCCACGTACCATCATCTCTGCGCACTACACCCCCCCTGCAACCACATTGATGGCAGTCCAAGCTCCATCAGTGTTGAGTTTGACCCAACCTTTTGGAGGTGGACTCCAAGATTGCAGAGAGTTTGAGCTACTCGGCTTATCAGTGACCTGTGCTTTGCCCTGCATTATATGATTAGTACACTGATAATCTATAATGAATCTACTAAAAACAATTTGAGAGTTAAACATCTTAAGGTCAAAAACAGCTATGTTCCTTTGCTTTCATATATGCCAAATAGCTATGGTATAAGTCATTTTCCAATGGCTATCAAAAGCTAGATTAAAGCTAATCCAGTCATTCCAATCTAAAGAATAGAAATTATGAAAGCTAAAACTAGCAGGAAGATGAATTTTAGCAAAGATATCCTTCCATAAGATAGAAGATGAAAAACAGTCTCTAAAAAGATGAAGATGAGATTCATTATAAAGATTACACCTAGCACATAAGGGAGAGATGAAAGGCATGAAAATAGCCAATTTTTCGGCTACTGGGAGGATGCTGTGTACTAAATTCCAAAGTAGCATTTTATATTTTGAAGGCACGGTGACTTTCCAAAGAGATTTCCAACATGAAAAATAGGGGAAGGGGAGATAAGAAGATGAGATAAGAGATTGATAGGCAGACTTGATAGTAAACTCACCTGATTTTGAAGAAGGCCAATGAATGAAGTCATCAAAGTTTGAAGCTTTAGAGATTGGAGTTGCTAGGATTTCTGAAATTAAAGAAGTAGGTAATAGATGAATTATTTCATCCAAATACCAAACTCCATCCCTTATTATGTTATTAACTAACCAATGAGCCTTAGAGGGGGGGATATCACTAGAGATAAGAAGGTAAATAGGAGCTTTTCCTACCCAATGGTGATACCAAAGAGATGTGGTAGCACCATTGCCTATTCCAATTTTCAACCCCGAGGCAAGAAGATGCCTACCTTTAAGGATGTCCCTCCAAATGGGAGATTGAGAAGGCTTTGGAACACAATAAAAAAGGGCTGAATTCTTCAAATATTTTTCATTAAAAATTCTCACCCATAATTTCGAAGGATTGTTCAAAAGAGTCCAACCCAGTTTAGCCATAAAGCATACATTCCACTCTCTAAGTCTTCTAATGCCCAAACCCCCCGCAGCTAAGGGCATAGTGACAAGCAAGCCTAGGACTGTAGTGAATATTATCCACCTTATTCCATAGGAATTTTCGACATCTTTACTCCAGTTTGTCTAAAACAGTGACAGGAATAAGATTAGTTTGCATGTGATAAACAGGATAAGAATTCAAAACTGACTTGATTAAAGTGCATCTTCCAGCAAGATTCAAAAGCTTTGCTTGTCATCCCCTAATCCTATCCATTGTTTTGTCAAGAAGACCAAAGTAGTGGGAAGGTTTAAGCATATTAGGACTAATCTCAATGCCCAAGTATTTACCAAAAGAAATAGCACACTTGAAACCAAAAGAATGAGCAGTATTAGATCTAACCAAATGGTTCATTTTTGGGGGATAAATCATGGAAGATTTAGATTGATTTAGCCTTAGTCCTGACATATCACCAAACAAGTTCAAAACCTTCATCTTCTCACTGATGTTCTCACTGGAAGAATTCCCAAATAGAAAGACATCATCCGCATAAAATATGTGAGACATGTAAATGAAAGGAGTGAGTTTAATAGGTTTCCACAACCCTCTCCTAACATGATGCTCAATCATAATGGAAAGCCTTTCTAAGAAAAGCATAAAAATATAAGAGGAGAGGGGATCCCCTTGTCTTATACCACGAGAAGGAGTAAAAGACTCACATATTTCACCATTCCACAAAACTGATATACTAGGTGAACATATACAATTTAAGATCAATTTGCTCAAACCAACAGGAAAGCTAAAAAAATTCAATGTATTTTCAATAAAAGACCACTCAAGATTATCATACCCCTTACTGAGATCAAGCTTAAGAGCACAAATATTTTTTTCCTTTTTTTAGCTTTCTTAAAAACATGAGCAATTTCCTTAACCACTATAATATTATTCTCAATGCCTCGGCCAGGGATAAAACTTGATTGAAGAGGATTAATGATTTTAGTGAAAAAAGGCTTTATCCAATCATAAATCAACTTGGTGACCAATTTATAACTAGTGTTACACAACCCTATAAGCCTAAATTCCGAAATTTTGGAAGGATTTTCAATCTTTGGTATAAGGGCTATGTAAGACTTATTAACACTGGCTGGAACCTCACAAGATTGGAAGCAGTTAAGCACAAAATTATAAATAGAAGAACCTAAATCAGACAAAAAATGTTGTAAAAACCGAGGTTGCACTCCATCAGGTCCAGGACATTTTATTGGGTTCATTCTAAATAAACATTCTTGACTTCATCAAAGGATGGAATTCGAGACGTAGCACTACAGTTAAGGTCTGTTAAGATAAAATTTGGCTCATAATTATCCTAAGAAGAATAAGAATGTAAATTCGATTTAAAGATGTTCATGAAATAATCTGTAGCTAGAATTTTTAACTTATCGGAATCCTTAACCCAAATATCATTATTATCTTTTAGAGCTAAAATCTTACCTTGGCTTTTTTTAACCTTGGCTAAAATATGGAAGTATTTTGTATTGTGATCAGCATATTTCTCCGGTTAATGCCAGTTTTTGCGCCCAAATTATCCTCTCCTTTTTGTGAATATTCTCGAGATCTTTTAGCAAATTCTGTTCTAAATTACTAAGGAAATTCGAGCTTTTATAGGCTAAATATAATTGAATACCATCCAATCTAGTCAGAATATTCTTTTTTTTTTCTTTTTTTAAATTTCCAAACACATTCGAATTCCAGAAATTAATATTCTTACTAAAATTATCCAGCCCTGACAAAAAATTATTATTCGACTGAATCCAATTATTAACAAAGAAATTGGCAAAATCAGGATGCTCAAGCCATACTTCTTTACACCTTAAGGGGAAGGGACCTTTCATAGAGGGATTAGTCATATCAATTAATAAGGGGCAATGATCAAAATAATTAGTATGAGTAAGATGTAAAACCTTAGTGTGAGGGAAGAAATCAAGCCAAGACAAATTTGAAAGAGCCCTATCCAAACGCTGCCTTATAAGAGCACCATCCTTCCTCATATTGGTCCAAGTGAATGGAGCACCATGAAACCCTAAGTCCACAAGCCCAGCCTTATCAGTGAAAGCCTTAAAATCCTTACATTGGCTATCCTTAAAAGTGCGACCCCCCGACTTCTCTGATTGTTTTGTAACCTCATTAAGGTCACCTAGCAACAGCCATTGGATATCATTAGGGGGAATGGATTGCCTCAAACGCTGCCAATCCAAATGACGTTCTTTAGGAACACTCGAAGCATGCATTCCAGTAAGAATCACTTCAGGAGTATTATTATTGCTGAAATGAAAATGCCCATGAAAAAGATTACCCTGATCCGAGAATTTCAAAAGATCCAAAACATTTTTCCAGAAAATCCAAACTCCTTCCCTACGACCATTAGGTTCAATGGCCTTGAAATCATTAAAACCCAGCTGCAGTAAAACTTGCCTAGCACATTGAGAATTAGCCTTTGTTTCCAAAAAAACGAAAACATTGGGATGATGAGTATCCACTATATCCTTTGCATGAGGAACAAACTCCTCATTATTCGTACCCCGAACATTCCACACAATGATCTTCATATTTAAAGCCGGCACAGAACATTGAAGGGTGGTGTAGGATGACGAGTCACCTGGGTGAGCTTGAACCGGGAATGGATGGAAGTAACTCTCCCAATCCATCCAAAACTGCAGCGCTTGCATGGGACCTACATCCTCCAATTTGATTATCAATTGCTGGATGTAACTAATTGATTACACACAATACAATATAAAAGTTAAAAAAGAATAGTGACTTGGCAAAAAAAAAAAAAAAAAAAAAAAAAAAATCATAAGGCCAACTTATATGGAGTGGTAGAGGGATCATGGCAAAAAGATACTTAGGACCTGTTCACTTCAGCTTAATTTCAGTTCAGTTCAATTCAATTCAGCTTTTAATTTTCTTCTCTTATAAAATATTCATTTTACCTCAGCTCAGTTCAGTTCAATTCAGCTCCAATTAGTTCAATTCAGTTCAGTTCAGCTCAGTTCGATAAATGTGAACATACCCTACTCTGAGTTTTTAAAAGTTAATTATAAAAGTTAAGACATATCAAACAAAGTAATGTAGGAAGTAATCACTCTACGTATTAGAAAACAACATTGACCTTTTAGAAGTACGAGTAGTGTATGAGAAAAATGATCATGACAAGGATATAAAGTAAATGTGAGGATGAAGAGCTTAAGTAAACCTCAAAAACTTAATTTAGCTGTATATTTTTGCCAAGAAAATCGGCTTTTTAGGCAACCAAAAAACTACAAAGTACAAAGTAGTTATTAAACACTTATTATGTTTGGTTGATCAAATACAATTGTTTTTTTACCAATAAAATTTTTGATTAAAAGTCAATCAAGCCATTTACCAAACACCACCCAATGCTAGAAAAGAAAATTGGATTACTTGGATACTTTCTCTGTTCTTGAATAATTGACACAATCACACTTGACACGCACATGTCAATGCAATGCACTAGTTTGACCTTAAATATGTATGATTATATACACAAACTATTGGGCGCCGCAGTTCGCACCCAATAGTTCATGCGGCAAGAAGGTAGCAACAGCGGCAGAGACACTCCTTCCTTCCACCACTTGCAAAATCAAACACATTGAACCACAATCTAGATTTACATGTCCAAATAATACTAAGAAAAAACGAAATCCCCAAAATCAAAACAAATCATAAATTAAAACAAATAATCCCCAAAAAACGAAAGACAAGGGTTTCGATTTGCATAGGATTGAACGACGGCAGCCTAGTGGTTGGTGATTTGCGGTGGGTTCGGTTATATATTAGTAGAAAAAAAATATGAAAGTTGATGCTATGAAACATTATATCAATACCTAAACATTATGTCAAAGACTCAAAACCTATTTAACTTCGTATTTTATTCATTACCAAAAATAACGACGATCACTTAATACTCTGCATATAAATACTTGAATAGTTTATCATGCTTTAAACTGGGTAAAATTCATGTTTCTCATATTAATAGGGCTGGGCAAAATATCCGATTGATCCGATTCGGGATCCGGCTGATCCGATCCGAAATTTCGGATATCCAATCCGGTTTTTTAACTTTCGAATTTTTCGGATCGGATATCCGAAAATTTTCGGATCGGATTCGGATCACTTATTTTGAAAATTCAAGTATCCGATCCGATCCGATTTTTAAAAAGAAAATATTAATAAACGAGTAAACTAACACAAAATCCAAAATAAACAAAACCAAAAACCTCACTGTCATTCACTATTTCACCTTCTCCGCCTTCCGCACCCCGCATCCCTCACTGCCCAAATTAGCCCAGACCTTACCGCCTCATCGGAGCAGCAGATCCGCAGCCCTAGTCGTGAGTCGTCACTCTCACACGACAAAATGAAGTTTGTGCTTCGTAGTTCTACTTTTTACGATATTGGTGGTTAGATTTTGAAATTGTTATTGGGTTTATGAGATTAATCAATTTATGTAGTACACTAGTACTCAATATTTTGTGAATTGTGATTATGGGTTTTAAATTGAGGACTGACGTTTATAGATCTATCAACTATGTTAGTAATTTTTCTGAAAATATCGTTTATAGACCTTTTAATGTGATATTATACTTGTCTTCAATTAAATTACGGTTCATACTTTATTTTGGTCTATTTTTTAAAAGAAAATTTGGGTTTTTAAATTAAATCAATGGTAATATGGTATAATCTGAAAATTTATTTATGCCATGAAGTTTGAACAGGTGCTACTCAACGCTTTTTAATTTTTTTTAATTTTTTTTTATAATTAATACATTGGATCGGATATCCGTTGATCCGATCTGAAGTTTCGGATATCCGAAAATCGGATATCCGGTTTTATCCAAATCGGATTCGATCGATCTTGTGCCGATCCGAAAGTTTCGGATAACCAAAATTTCGGATCAGATTGGATATCCGAAATGGTCAGCCCTACATACTGATAAACAAGACAAATATCTCAAAGGGGTATTTGTGTGTCATTTTGAGATGTAAGTGGGGTTAATATTGAAATTGATCTTAATTTGGCTTCCTCTCCTCCATCTGTTCATCTTCTTCCTCCATTCACTCACCTCCATTATTGGAAATCAATAACCTTCAATGGAGAAATTAAAATGCACGAACATCTTCAATGGAGGAGGAAGACAAACCCGGCCTAATTTCTCCAATTTTCTTAAGATTTTTCATTTAATTCGGTAGCAAAATCGCCGGAAAGACAAAGGAGGTTAAAGAAGATAGAGGACGACGAGTTGCCAAACAATGTCAAGCATTCAAGTATGGAGTCAACCCAGTTTAATGGAGTACAAAGGTAAACCACGAAGGAGGACGAAAGCGAAAAAGTACAAAAAATTAATTAAAAAGCTACTTTATTTATAAATGTGCCATTTTCAGATACAATTATGTTTATAAAACACTGAGATTTGGGTTTCTTAAAAAAAATTATGAAGTAGTTAAAAAAAAAATCAAACTTGTCAAATTTTTGAAACGAGCAAGGGAGAGAAGTGCATCAATAATTTCGAAATGAAAAAACAGTGTTTTTTCTGTGTGGTTGACCATACCGTGTGGTAGGAGTTACTTATTTAGGGGTTAATTATTCTAGGATTACTCTGTCGGTTAGCGCGTTTTTACGGGATTACCTATTCTGGGGTTACTCAGTCAGAGACTATTTATTCTAAATTTACCCAGTCAGTTAGTGCGTTTTTTATGTGAGAGTAATCCCTAACCGATCGAGTAACCCTAAATAAGCAACCCCTAACCAAGTAAATATTCCGTATAAAATAATTAGCCACACGGTGTGATTAGCCACGTATGAAGATATGTGAATGAAAAAAAAAAAAAAAAAAAAATACCCTCAGACCAAATTTACCCTGATGTACACACATTTATTCACCCTTGATTCCCCTCCACTTTCCCTCTTCCCCCCCAATTTTCCTACCAAATCCCTCAAAACAATCCAGAAAATAGAAATCAATCAAAAATGGAAGAAAACCCAGAAGAACCCCAAAATCAAAGGAAGAAAAGCTCAATTGTAATAGAAATCCCATCATATCAAGAAGTTCTTCAGAATAATCAACTTAAATCAACACAACCTTCTCTTTTCACCCCTTCTCAATCCTTCACTCAAGCTTTTGCCTCCATTAAAAAATCCGAATTCTACACTCCTCCTCCTGCTGCTCCCCCTCCTTCTACCTCTAATTCTCAATCTCTCTCTTCATCAAATGCTTCTTCTTCGGCTTCGGCTTTGGCTGTGCCCTCTTCTTCTGGGTATGTTAATTTGATCTGGGTTTCAATTATATTTTTGTGGGTATTTTTGAATCGAGTTTAATTTGTTTGTTTGTTTTTTTATCAGGCAAACTGGGGTTTCGAGTAATAATTTTGTTCAGAAGAGTAATGCCATCATTGTCAGCCACAGGCAGGTAATTCTCTCTTTTTTTTTTTTTCCAATTTTTCTGGATTAAATTGCTATATTGTTGCATTTTTCTTAATTGATTTTGTATTGAATAATGTTGTGTTAGATAAAATTAGAATGTAATCAAGGTGTTATGTTGAGGAATTGTGGATGTTTGAGAATATGCATAGCTTGTAGTGGGTTTAGTATGCCAACAAATTAAATGAGGCAATGAGAAACTTGTTAGCAGTATTGCAGCATGTATTATTTGTGGAAAAGTGAAGTTCTTTTTGTGATTCGCCGAAATTCTTCTGACGAGTGACAACAGTCTATTTGAGCCGAAGTTCTTGTAAATTTGGGTTTGTGATTCATTGAAATGCTAATGATGTTGAGGTTTCTAGGTCAGGCTTGAATGATTGATAGTTGGATGAAAGAACTAACCTTGGGATTTCTTTATTAGAAGAATTGCTCTTCCAAAAAAAATGTGGAAAGCTATACAAATATAGGCAATATATAAGTTGTTCTTACTTAGTTTTTTGGGCTTTATTATTTAGTTAGCTCAATAAAGGAATAGTAGTTTATGAACATTATAGCTTAATGCTGATGCTAATGATGTTGAGGTTTCTAGGTCAGGGTTGATGCTTTGGATGAAAGAACCAAACTCGGGCTTTCTCTATTGAAGAAATACTATTCCAAAATATATGGGAAGCCATATAAATAGAGTGGAAATTTAAGTTATTCTTATATGATGTTTGGGTCTTTTTATTCAGTTCTGACTCAAGAAAGGAAATTCCATGAACAATAGAACTTATTATTGACTCACATCTGTTGTATTACTTCAGTCATTGTGAAGAGATGGTACTATTTATCTCTTAGAAATCAGGAGGTAAGAGCAGCTCAGGATGCAGGAAGGAGATTGATGGATTTACAATTGACCGTATGATGAAAGTAAAAACTGAGGTAGCTGACCAGCTGCCTCAGTACACAGTGTAGTTTAGTGTGTTTATTAGTTATAGTATCATAGGATAGGAAGATTAAATTTCTAATTTAGTACTTTTCATAGGATAAGGAATGGTAGCAGTTCAGACATTTTTGGTTAAGAGGGGTAAGATGAGGGAGGGAATTCATCAATCTCTTTGGTTTATAAATAAATTAGCATCACTATGTCATTCTTTTTCTTGCTCTCTTTTAGGGTTTTGTTGGGGACAGGATTATCTTTTTATTGTTCTCGTATCAATGCTTTGTGAACCTCATGATTAAACTTTCTAGTAAAATTGAATAGATAAGAGCACAAGGCTTGTCCCTGATATCTTTGATGAGGAACAAGGGTTCAGCTTCTAGCTACAATATCCCTTAGCTGGGAAACTAAGAAAGGAGCGGTGGATATTTAAGAGGTTTAAGCAAATATTCCTCTGATGAGAGATATTCAGTTGGTGGTTAGTAAGGAAGAATGGGAAGATAATTGACCTGCAACTTTAAATTGCTGAGGGGCCAGGGACTGATCAAATGTATTGAATCCCCCTGTCGATACTTCACTTCTTTGTACTTTTACCATTCACTGGCCCTTCCCTACCTTCTTTCTCTGTGCAAACCACATTAATGTTCTATAAGCTGCTATTGTAAGTCTCTGGTGTTCTTGGATTAATATATATTTGGCGTTAGTCATTCATTGCCCTTTATTTTATTTTTTTAATTTTATTTATTTTTTTTAATTTTTATTTTATGAAATGGACTTCTGAAGTTTATCTGATTCTTACGTTTTTCCTTTTTTTTTTTTTTACTTGGTGTCCATGGCCTGTTCAAGTATACTGTTTCCCTATAATGCTAATGCTTAATTATTTATTGCTGGAGATCTAGTGCTCAGACAGTTAGTAGATTACTTTTTGCTCTTCATTATTATTTTTGGGCTCTGGGAGTTAACCTGGGGTGTGTTAAAGTGTTAGCAACTGACATATTTTTAAGCTTTGTAGTTTATAATCATTGAGTGGTTTTCTAGCTTATTGTTGTCAATTTAATCTTTAGAGGCTTTAGTCACCATCATCAAGCTGCTGGCGAAATTTTTGCTTAATTTGGTAATTGTTCATAACAGTTGCTTATGTTTTGCCTCAGTCCTCAGTCATTAAAATTCCTTTTTCAAGGACATGTCTTCTAAGAGATGAAGGAAGTGATTGGTTGGTTTTAATGGAATTAAGGACTTCCAGAAGTTTGAGAATCTAACTTTATGTGTCAATTTCCTTTTGCAGAAAGGAAACCCTCTGCTCAAGCACATCCGAAATGTAAGGTGGAATTTTGCAGAAGTTATTCCTGACTATGTTCTGGGGCAAAATTCTTGTGGTCTTTATTTAAGGTTGGTTAAAACATTTTTTCCTTATGCAAATCTTCTCTTTAGAAATAACCTTGGGGCCTTGGGTGGTTGCAATTTTACAAGGTGGTGTTTGGATAGGAGTTTCATGTAAACAATGTCTTCAAGTAAATTGTAGATGTCATGACTTTTATTTTCAATGTATCACTTTTGACATATATTCTCACTATTTTTGCACTGAAGTTACCTACTTACCTCACAGGAAAAAAATTGCTGATATTTTCACATTAAAATATCGGCAGATGCTTAATATTATCTCTGGTATACTGTATTTCCTGTTATCTCGACATAATAATATTAAGAAATTGGCATGAGTTCCGTCAATCTTCATGTATGCCAAGCTGCGAATGCATATCTTGTTTAATCAATGACTGGTCTGAATGGAATTTAATCATTTATGTGAAAAATCGTCGACTTATTCTAGTTTAGTTTATCACACGGATTTTTTTTGTTACTTTCTATCATCTTTTACTATTGTGTTAATGAAATTCCTAGAATTTAATATTTTGCAGTCTCCGCTATCACCTGCTTCATCCAGACTATCTTTATTATCGTATAAGAGAACTACAGAAGAACTTCAGACTTCGTGTGGTGCTATGTCATGTTGATGTGGTAAGCTACTAGATTGACTCAGTAACTTTTTAACCTTGGTCAGGTTGATGTATGTTATGGTTCTTATGGAATATAATTATATGGCAGTGTCATTTACATATATTATGACTGCTGTAATAATTGTGTCCAACATTATGATAATGGTTTTCAGGAGGATGTAGTCAAGCCTTTACTTGAAGTCACAAGAACTTGTCTGCTTCATGATTGCACTCTTCTCTGCGCTTGGAGGTAAGAATAAAGCTCTTCTTAAAATATATCCTTTTAAAGCTCTTTACGGGAGTTAGATTCTATTTTTCTTGGGATATACTCCGTTTTGGTCACACAATGACACTGATGTTTTGGTGAATGCCTCCTACTCCACTCCCCCAAAATTCTTCTAAATTTTGTTGTTCTGGAGTATCTCTTTTCCTGGGATGATAGAATGCTGCTGTCTTCCTTTATGTAACTATTATATTACTAGTGTGTGTCAACATGACCAATTGTTTTCATTTCACTCAATCAATAAATCCACTTCAGCAGCACCTTTGCATGACCTGTTAAGCAAAATTTAGTTCTATATTTGATGTATATTGATCCACATGCAGGCTTATACTAACTTTGATTTACAATTTTCCTGCCATTTCCATTCTTTGTGTATATCAGCTTGGAAGAATGTGGTCGATATTTAGAAACGATTAAAGTCTATGAGAACAAGCCAGCTGATATCATTCAAGGACATATGGACTCTGATTATTTATCAAGGGTATGTTCCATCTGGGATAGTTCTCTCCACAAATTAATAGTGCTTTAGTCCATATATATAAAGCAGCCGAGTTAAAAGGCTCTTAATTTGTCTGTAAACAGTATAGTATCTTATGAAAGCATATAATAGTGTGGTGAGATGTTTTTGTACAAAATTTTTACTGAACCTCATATCTGGTTGCAGTTGAATCATGCCCTTACTGCTGTTCGACATGTTAACAAAACTGATGTAGTCACTCTTGGTTCCACATTTGGGGTAGGCAAGATGATCAATTTTGTTATAGATAAGTTTTTCTTGAAGGCGATTTTCTAATGGTTTTATTGCGCTTTATAGTCTCTTTCTCATATCATGGATGCTTCTATGGAAGATCTAGCCCGTTGTCCTGGCATTGGGGAGCGTAAGGTACTTTCAAGTCTTGTCAATATTATTCATCATCTTGATCCATAGTAACATTAAATGATTTTCATGCCGCCAGTTGCTATTAGAACAGGCTTTATTCTCCAAGTCTCGAAATTTATTAATATCAATTCTTTCAAGTTTCTCCTTAAGTAGAGTTATAGTTTGCACTCAGCAACTTTATCAAAATTCTTCTTCGCATACATTTTCTCCTTTCTCTCTGTGTGGTGATATGCTTTTCTGACATGGAGTCAAAGTCCAAATTTTTGAAGGCACCATTGACTAACATATCTTGTTGATCAATTAGGTTAAACGTTTGTATGACACCTTTCACGAACCTTTCAAACGTGTGGTGCCAAACCGCTCTGAAGCCCCTGTGCAGAATGATCCAACTCCAACCTCCTTAGAAAGCGAACCACCAGGTGTTGAGAAGAAATCAGAAGACACTAGCAAGCGTCAGAAAAAAGACCCAGAAGTGATCTTAAAATCAGCTTTGTCTGCAGCCTTTGCAAAATATTCAGATAAACTTGGAAAGAAAAGCACTGCATCAGATAAGGAAAGTGGTGAAAGCTCAAACATCCAAAAAGAATCGGAAGCTGATTCAGAAATTTGAAGTAAGAATCTTTACATCTGAAATTTCTCTTGGTGATTGAGTCTTGGCATAGACCCCCGAAAGTTTTGTGGTATCATTACCATCTGGTGTTCTGGTTTTATCAACTGGTTTTTTCTGGACTGATATAATAGTTATGTAACTATATCTGTGTTGTAGCTTTAGCTTAGATTATGTTAGTTGATGTAAAAGTCAGTTAAGGAAGTAATGCATCTTTACAAATGTAAATGTAGGCTTAGAATGTTATAGTAGGAAATTTCCTCTGCTGATTGGCATATAACAAGCTGCAGCATGCATTTAGAGCACATGACATGGTCCCAATAGTGGCAGTGACATTTAACATGGGTTTTGTATTGCTTTGGCTATAAATTACGGAGTATACCGAAAGACTCGATTATAAATGTAGCATTGTATGATTAGTTTTTTTCAAATGTATGTTGTAATACTCCCTTTGTCTCTAAATAATCACCCTCAATTGGTTCGATGTCAACATAAAAAATTGTCATAATAATTCACAATTCTTATACTCTTCAAAATTTAATTAATATCTTTGTTGTCACACATCGCCCTTCTTTCGCATCCATGCCTTCTTGGTTCGGGTTTTTAAAGTCAATTATTTTGAGAAGATCAAATAAGAATGTGACCTATAATATATAAGTGGAAAATTAATTATTTTTTTTCAATCATGAGTCGATATGGTTATTTCAAGCTATTTTGACAGAGGTCTATATCAATATAGGTTATCACATCTTTGCTTCTAGCCTCAGCAATATTTACCTTGTCTTCTCTTTTGGTTATACTCACTTCACTTGTTACTTTCATCTAAATCAGTGGTGTTCAGCAGATCAGCATATTGTTTTGATGGCGAAATGTCACCCAACATTTTGTCATTTTCATGTCTGGTTTTGCGCATAGAACTTTTTTTTTTTTTTCCACAGTTTCACTTTGCTTTCTTAGATCCTGGGTAGATGTGTTAGTATGTTACATCCAATACCTTAAGGTTTTTCATGAGTGTGTATAACAATCTTGTAATCAAAAATTTCTACAAGGATTATATTTTTGAAGACAACTTTTGTAGCATAGCTGAAAACCAAGTGGTTGTCATTGCTGCAATATCTTCTAAAAAGATAAATATTGTCCTAAGTAAATCATACGACTACGAAAAAGATAAAATAACAAACTACTATCATCTAGACTAGAATTTTGATGCTTGATCTGCATCATTTTTAGCTGTTAATTGCAATTTCGACACAGAATTTACTACTTGTATCTGACTGCTGATGTTCTAACTTTTGCTAAGTACATAGAATTTTATACAGTTTAATTTGTTATTGAATGATAATAAAATTCTCCTTCTGATTCATCTGTATGCTAACTTTACAATTGTTTGCGTTCATTTAATTCCTTCGTTTCTCCTTAAAATCGTTTTCTGAGGCGAATAACCGTGGTTCATTGTTTGATTCCTTTAGACAAAATAGTATGTGTCTGATTGATTGCACAAGTTATAAAATTTAGACTGGCATGAAACCTTGTACGTGCTAACTGCCGGGCCTATTTTCTGCTAAAATTTACTGTTGTAGTGATGAACTGATTTATACTTCTTTGTTGTCTATATGTAGGGACTAAAAACATTGTAAGGTTGTATTCATTCAAGATTCTTTTGGTGAAACGATAGGTAAGTTTGAGATCTGACAATTACAATATGATATAAAAGACAAATTTCTCCTGTTAATTGATGAATAAGAGGAAAGGAATATTTTCTTACTTGCCTTTTTTTCATCCCATAAATTTGTAAATTAGGAATGGTTTTGAATTATTGGATTTCATTTCAAGGTTGATTTTGGTTTACTCGGTTGGGTCATATTTGTGTGTATTGCCATTTATCTTAATATGATTATCAGTCACAAATCGAGACGTGTAATCACGATACAGTTTAAGTTTGGGTCAAGTAATCAAATACGAATCAGTTTTTCCGCTAGTTAATACTTATATATGTGTTAGTAATGCACCCCTTGTTTGATAGTGACTTTCATAATTGATAGCTTGATATGTGAGTCTTTCGAGCCTGTATTGTGTATTCCCAGTATTTTTTCCTCGTTACCTGTTTCTTGTAGTTGATTACTTAATCATGTGCTTATTTGATGGACAAATCAAAAGCTTCTAACGTACAAGTTAGGATTGTTCTTTGTTTTATTGGCATTAGAGGTCTGCATTACATAAAATAGACAGCCCCTGTTAATATATGTGAATTTGACTGTAATCAAATGATGACAGACAACTGATACGAGAACACACTGGATTGGTTACCTATCAGTGTTTTCTCTTCTTGTAGATCAAACTAAATCAAATTGCTTTAAGAACTGTAAACTCAAACAACTATGTCTATAAGAGCTGGAAATAATTTTCTTCGAACTTTCCTTATTCTATACTTAAGCAAAAGCTTACAGAACGATAAACCATTGTAGTATTCATGTACAGCATAAATATCAGACACCACAACTTGTTTTTTTTTTTTTTTTTTGATCAATCTAACTTCCAGGTTCATGGATTGGAAATTTGGAAGCTATACCATGAGTCTAATGCTGCTATCTTGAATTATTCCTGATGTTGAAATGCATAGTCATGCTGCTCTTTGATCTGTGTGCTCCTCTTCATTGTACACTGCAACGTGAATCTTTTCAATAATCCTGATTTTGGCCGTGTTCATGTATTTGCATGCCAATTTTAATCTTGATCATTGGCTTGTAGGAGAAAATACGAAGTACAGAAATCTCCATCAGATCAAAAAGAATGTAAACCAATTTTTCCCTAGAGAAGTCATTTACTATGACAAAGACGGCCTCTGAGACCTTGGACTGACGAAATTAGTGAGATATCTGGATGAACTTGAAGGAGCAGATGAAAGATTTTTCACCAAAGGGATTAAAGACTGCACAACATCCGTCATCAAAGGTCTGTAATCTGGCTCTACTTGTACACAAACAGCAGCAATCGCTGCAATCTGTAGAAAAATACGATGAAGTAGGATCATTTAGATTAGCTTTGCTGTCGCATGATCATTATTTAAAGCTAATGAAACAGATTCTCTGACCTGAATTATGTCCTTTTGGGAGTATTGCCCTTTTAAATTTGGATCAATCATTTCCATTACCTTCTGTCTGTGAGTTAATCTTGGAAGAGCCTAAAATTAAAAGAACCAGTCAGTTTTAATCAGCAAAAATCAAATTTAGTCAGTAGTAATCACTTCAGCTCCATTAAAATCAGTTGAGGGTCTAGTTAGTCACTACTAAATACTAACCCAATCGACAAGGACATGTTCTCCTGATGGACGCCTTGTATCTATGGGTACACGTCCTGTAATGAGCTGTAAAAGAACAACCCCGAAGCTGTAAACATCTGATTTTGTGGTGAGCTTCCCTGTTGAAGCGTACCTGTACAACTAAAATCAATTAGAGTGCGAAACTTCGAGATACCGAGAACAGAAGATCACATGATATGATAAGTAAATAGGACTAGTCATTATAAATGTTTAGCATTTAGTGTGTCCTTACTTATTAAGACAACATTCTAATTTCCTTCCTTTTTTATAGGTGAAGATTAGCATATTGTCCTTAGTATGATTCTTTAAGCTTCATAAATGCTATTCAGGATAATGTTAAGCCTTACATGTATACTGTAAGGACCACATTGCATTATTAGAGACTCGTAGTTTTCAGTTATATGGTTAAGAAAGTGATGCATGAGAATACAGCGGGGGGTGGGGTGGGGGTGAGGAGAAGGAAAAGCACGCACTCTGGAGCCAGGTATCCGGTGGTCCCTAAGACACGAGTTGAAATCTGACCGTTGATCTTATTAGAACCTGTCTTAGCCAAACCAAAATCAGACACCTTAGCCCTGAAGTTATGGTCCAATAGAATGTTGCTGCATTTGAAGTCCCTATGGATTATGGAAGGTGTTACATGCTCATGAAGGAACTCGAGGGCACGGGCACAATCAAGGGCGATACGTAGTCGAGTGCCCCAATCCAATGGCTGAGGGTATGTGTGAGGTGAATGTAGGTGCTGCTGTAGGCTGCCGTTGGGCATAAATTCAAAGATTAGGAGCCTGTGATTTTGGTCCGCGCAATAGCCAAGTAGCTCAACTAGGTAAGGGGATTGTAAACGGCTTAGTAGGTCCACCTGCCCAAAGAAAAGTTATCTTATTAATTCTCAAACCATGTGAATAGTTGATGAGGCTTCATAAATGCAAATTCATATGGATACAAAATAGGCACATAATCTAGTTATTCTTTACTGAGGTTTACTTAACTTGAGAAGAAAATGACAAAATATATTAGAGCACAAGTCAAACCCCTAAGAAATTCTTTCTCTTTTAAACTAAGATTAGGACTTTATTTAATAGACAAAAATATCTTTAAGTAAAGCTTAAGTCCCTTTACAATAAGAGAAGTACTTATCATTAAATTTAATAATCCTGTATAGGTGTTTTCATTAGATTCTTGCTAGTGAAAAAAGAAAACGCTACTACCTATATATTTCAAGGGTTATGAATAAGAAACTTGAGTGGCTAATAATAGATATTTAATAACGCCAATCAACCCGTTTTTTCGTCACTAATATGAGTAATATCTATAGTTGTCCTACATGCTATGTTTGTGAATCCTTTTATTTTTCCTAGGCTAATTAAACTCATAACTTTTTAATTGGTCAATAACCCAATTAAATTATACTTTCATAAGAAATTTTATTTCAAATCTATTGATTCAATATCAATTTTCTTTATATTTCTCTCACGAGAATTGTCAACCCTACAAGAATCGATACAATTAGAACATTCTGACATCAGCTAATCTATCATTCTATCGTGCTGTTTGTATTGATAAGGAAATAAGAACAAAGGAAACATCATATGAAATTATGATTAGATATCTTAAAAATGGAATAAGAAATGAAAGGCCAAAAAAGAATTAAATGAAAGGCAACCTTACCTCTATTCTAAAAGCACGCTCTCCTTGCTTGCCATTGCTGTTCACCATCTTAATTGCTGTTACAGTCCCATCTCCTAGAATCCCTCTGTACACCACCCCATAACCTCCGTGCCCTATCACATTCGCCTCGTTGAAGTTATTTGTTGCCATTTCCAGCTCCTTGTATGTGAATACTTGTACACCTTTTTGTTTAAATTGTGATGATGTGCGCCTTGAGCTCGGGTTTGACATATACCCATTCTTCACCTCTACTCAGTTATCATAAATCATTACATCATATCAGATTTTAATTGACGGTCTGACCAGTGAAATGTTAAACAAGTATTCATTCATAATACTAAAGAATAAAATCTTAAAGTAGTAAATATTGTTGTTACCTGGACTGCTTTCAGTAAAACTGATGGCAGTATCAGCAGCAAACTTGCAGCTGTTGTCGCTGTTGCTGTTGCTGTTATAATTGTTACACTTCGATGACCTCCTCTGTCGTCGAAGTAGTATAATAAGAACTACGATGAAGGAAAGGAGAATAAGTATGAAGATAGGTATGACAATCAGGAGAATGGAAGTCAGGGAAAAACTCCCCTGATTACTCTGCTTATCATCATAGTTTCCGGGTGGCGAATGATGAAACGAGTGTTCACCACCGCGGTAGTTGGCTGCAGCACTGTCAGATGATTCTGCAGAACCAAGAATGGAGGAAGTTTCCATGACAAAAATGGGAAGTACAAAAGGCAGAAGATTGGTTAAAAAAGAGATTTTTATTTTTTGCAGAAAATATGATGATTATGGACTGATATCTGGTGGAAAAATTCTGATGTAACTTTCTGTTAAGTAAGCACAGAAAGCAATGTATAAAATATAAAGAAGAGGAGAGAGAAAATAACAGACTTGGTAAGAAGAGGAATAAGGGGTGTATGTATAGTTGTAGTGTATTGCCTTAGTAGGAGGTCATCCTACAAGTTTAAGGCACATGAATATCTTAAGACTTTTTATCTATCTTCTCGTGAGCATAAAAAGAGGGTTGTTTGATTTAATAAAGTTAGTTTTAGTTTGGCTGTTCTTTTGTTATTTGGCTTTGGAATAGTCTTTGTCTTTGATAAGGAATAGACATATTTTGGTCTAATTCTTTTGCATGCGATTTGCGAAACTGCAAGTAGTGAATTTTATCATCTGATTCAAGTTTAGTTTAAGTGAGTCATTTGTCCAACAATTTGTTACAGTGTACGGAGTACAATAACTCTTAACTCAAGAAAATAATGCTCTTGAAATACTCTCTATGTCACAATAAATTGGTAAAATAAAAATATTGAAAAAATAAATAAAAAGTTACTCTGTATAATTTGTGTTAGGTTTGACCTTAAGCATTTACCATTTGTTGATTAAAAAAAAAAAAAAATGACATTTGATGGTAAACAACTAACCAAATGCCCGCATTATGCCTTAATTTTTTCCATTCTTCAAATCTACTCCGTATATTCATATTTGAAAGCATATGAATTTTCCTTAATTTGTTAAAATGTGTTAATTAGGTTTTCAAAATCATCGTATTACAGTATTTGGTTGTTTAAATCTTCAACTTAATTTTGTGATGGAGAGTTACTGGACCAGTCGTTGGAAGGGACCATGAAAAAGAGATCCATTGAGCAACTAATACCATTAAATACACCTAAAAAGAATATAATCATGTAGTAGTATCGTAAAGTTGGCTATCTTTAAAACAACAATATACGAGTTTTAGCCATCCTAAATTCATACTTTGACCAAACATCAGATAATAAAGCATAAAATTTCATACTAAATTGGATATAAAATGTAAAACTTTATTAAAATTCATAACTTATTCTAACGTAGTCGAATTATTTTCTCAAAAAACTTATTATTAGAAGCATTCAACTAAAAAAAACTCTATAGGTAATATTAATGTTGATCTTATTGTAGGAGAAAGTAAGCTCAGCCTTAGTACCACCTTGAAGTTGCCTATGTTGAACATAATCATCGGCCACATATATGTGATATAAGTCAGAGGATCTTGAGTCTTGAGACTGTAACACCATATAAGTTACATAACCTGTTTCTGTGTCATTCACTTGTATATCTGTTGCTCCACGTTCCCTAAGTTCATCCCTCTTCTCCTTAGTCAAATTGTCCATGAAACAATCTTTTGGAAATGAAAACCTTTTTTTTGACCCGTCGTATGCTGCTTCATACGTACGACTCATGATGATTAATTAGGGTTAAATCTTAAGTGTGTACGAGTATTGTTTATGTGAGAGTTAAGGTTGTATTCGCGTATGTTTCAATTTAAATAAGAATTCAACTCTATTTATATGACCAGCAATGCTCAAGTCAACTTCACATTACGATTTATTTACATAAATAACATAATTTTATTTAAGTATAGATTACAAAATATGGTTAAAGTATGAGTGTATAATTTGAACATGACAAATTTGAAAGAATGTAAGATGTACTTTAAAAATTAGCTAAGGTAATCAAATATTTCTTTTAATTGTGGCGACAATTATAGCATAAAATTTTCTAAGGCACATACAATCTTAATTGCCATTATATATTTATTTGTATAGAATGATTTTATATTATAGCTTGCCATTTATTATATAATATTATTACTAGCTTGTTAGTCCTTACTTTCCATTATTATCACTCTTTCTCATTTAAAGTAATTCGTGACCTTAAATTTTGCAAATGAAGAAAGGAAATTTTTTTTTTGAAGACATGGAATTTTTGTTAACCAATAAAGTAATAATGCATAATTTTTTTTAGTTTTTTTTTTTAGGAAAAAAAGTACGTTATAATTTTTTTTTTTTTTTTTTTGGGGGGGTGAAGAAAGGGTGGAAAACCTCAACTAAAGACAAAAGTGCGTTATATTTAGTATTACATACATCAATTAGTATTATGTGCACCATGGTGCACCTGGCCCAATCCGCGCCCAATAGAGGAAGGCCAAGGAGTTTAGTTTTTTTTTTTAAAAAAAAATATTCCCTCCTCTCTCCAACCGCTACTTCTATTTTTTATTTCATTTTAAAAAATTTCTCTCTTCTCTAATAAATTAAAAACCTTCCTGAATTAATTCTTTTGTATTTTCTCTCTCCTCTCACCATTTTTCACTCTCTAAAAACTGCAATCTACCATGACAAAAGACAACGAACACACGAAAACACCTTCAAAAAGATGAACATCACTTAAAATTCTTTGATTTTCCTACATTTATGTTAAATTTGCTAATATAATTCAACAAATTGAAAAATTGAAACTATGTTCTACTATATAATTGTCTTTTTTTTTTTGTAGAAAATCGAAATTATCTACTCCTACTGAAGAAGATGAAGATGTGTAAGTAATTTATTGTTCAAATTCGCAATTTGATCTTAAATTGTTAATTTTTAGAATTGAATACTAAATTGAACCCTAAATTTTTTGAACAATGCAATTAGTCAAATGTTCAACGTCAGAACACCAAAAAAGAAGAAATTAGATGATGTATCTAAGAAAAAACCAGTTGTTAAAAACTTTTGAATCCCAATCACAAACCACCGAACATCTTACAAAAACCTCTTAACCCCCTACAAAAACTTCTAAACCTCAACCACAAACCACTGAATACCTTACGAAAATCTCTAAACCCCCTACAAAACTTCTAAATCTCAACCACAAACCACTGAATACCTTACAAAAACCTCTAAACCCCCTACAAAAACTTCTGAACCCTAACCACAAACCACTGAACACCTTACAAAAACCTCTGAACCCCCTACAAAAACTTCTGAACCCAACCACAAACCACTGACACCCTACAAAAACCTCTAAACCCCTACAAAAACTTCTAAACCCCAGCCACAAACCACTGAACATACACCCTACAAAAACCTCTGAACCCTCTATAAAAACTTCTAAACCCCAACCACAAACCACTAAACACCCTACAAAAACCTCTGAACCCCCTACAAAAACTTTTGAACACCAACCACAAACCACTGAACACCCTACAAAAACCTCTGAACCCCCTACAAAAACTTCTGAACCCCAACCACAAACCACTGAACACCCTACAAAAACCTCCTGCAACTAGTCTACTACTCGCTTACCTTGAGTTTAAAAACGAACCCCCTACGAAAACTTCTGAACCCCAACCACAAACCACTGAACCCCGTACAAAAACTTCTGAACCCCAACCATTAACCACTAAACACCCTTCAAAAACCTCTGAACCTCCTATAAAAACTTCTGAACCCCAACCACAAACCTCTGAACACCCTACAAAAACCTCTGCACTTGAAGACACTGCTCAAAATGTCAAAAGTTCAGATATACAAATTTTAAAGTAGAAAATGCCAAATTTTTAATAAAATTAAAAATACGGTCTAAAACAAACAAACAAAAAGTTCATTTGTATCTCATGTTCAGAATTATAATAAATATGTTCATAATTCCAAAAATACATATCGGTAAACATATATATTGACAGGAGACGTATCATACGTTCGTATTTTTAACTTAAATTGTTCAAATTACTAAAATATAATCAAATGCAGAAGTGTTCATAACAAAATACACAATTATTACTAAAAAAAAATTAAAAGAATATGAAAGCTACATATTCCGAAACTCATGGTGATTTAGATAATGTAATCTCATCGGAATTTAATCATCTCCGTCGTCTTAACCACCTTCTCCTCGATGACGACGCCATCTTTAGCTTCACTACTTCATTGTAAAAACCCCATCCATTAACAAAGCTTCAAATCGAAGGTTGAAGAAAACAGACTTTGAATTTAATATTTAGTAATGAAGGAATTCAATTTATGGTGATCAACAATGGTAATGAAGGAATTCAATTAAAAGGATGATGAATGAATTCAAGATAGAGAAAAATAAAATAGAGAGAAAAATAGAGGAGAGAGAAAATAAAAGAGAAAGAAATCGGAAATTAGGAAAGTAGAGGAGAAAAGAGAAGAGAGAGTATATTTTTATTGGTGGTTCACATAGAATTAGATGCACCATGGTGCATCTTATAATTGCCTTAAACACATATAGACCTGGCAATATTGATCCAGACTCGATGGCCTAAATCGAAATTGACCCAAAATCCAAAATTGACTCGACCCGGCCCATATCCGACCCAAAAATGGTGTTGACTTGATCTTGACCCAACACCCGAACTGACTTGACCCGAAGTATTTGACCAGAACAAACCCGATACCCTAAATTGTTCCGAGCAGACCCAATACCAAAAATGTCACGAACTAAAATTACCTTATAATTGAACTAAAAATATCTAGTGCCAAAACTAACTCAAATTGTTCATCTTCAACCGTAGCCAAGCTCATAAACCGAATTGATAGTTCTTATTATAACAATAACAAAATATAAAATTATTGACTTGGGCTTAATCCACAAATGGAACAACTCGAACATGACCCAACCTGATTTTGACCCGATCTGAATATGACCCGAACATATTGGACCCGAAAATGGTTTGACTCGAACATACCCGACCCGAAATTGACTCGACCCAATATCTGACCCGAGTCATACACAAAACTCGAAATGACCCGACCCGAATGTTAACTGACCCGAAATGACTTGACCCAAACGACCCATTTACCAAGTCTACATAGATATGATAAATTCATAATTTACGTTGTTACATGTTTATGAAAATATTTTTGAATTTGAAATCTAATAAAGAAAAAAAAAATCAACTAAACTTAATCTTGCCATTAATATTTAGTATTAGTATATTAATTAAACCGCGTGTATTATGTGTGGTTGGCTACACCATGTAGCTGATTGACACACACCAAAACACTGCGGAGTACAAAGTAAACGGGTAACGTCTGACCAATTGAGTATTCCCTTAAGGCTGACCTACCGAATAACCCCTAAACAAGTAATATAACAATATAAAAAGAAAAACATAAAGCTAGTTCCCTGGTCGATTATTGTTAGTGCACTATTGCATTAAATTTAACCTGATGAGCTATGAATTTGATCTATTTAACATATGGATAAAACGATGATGATATTCACATTATTCAGGCTCAAAAAAGGTAGTAGTAGCAACTAACAAGGGTGTTGACGGTTGTTCCATAGGAATTCCAGACGGAGAAGGAACAAGGAAGGCTATTTTATTGCATTAATGAGAAATGTTATTCATCAATACATATCAGGACTCAAGGTAATGATGGCACAGTGAAAGTATATGGGATCTTATACAGATAGTTATTAGATATACCAAGCTTGTTTGGTGTAATTGGTTAGGAATTTTATAGCCCTAGGGTCACAAGACGAATTCTTTCAACTGCAGTACTTGTTAAGTAGTGAACGAGGGGTTCCTTATTGTGGCCTTATCCTTCCCCACCACTTGAAATGTCTTATCACAAATATTAAATTTATAACAGTTGAGGTCTGATCGAGATCTTTCTCCTTACCTTGAAAAAATATACATGTATGGATATACCTAATCTCAAACCTAGACAATCACCGATAAATGTATCCATACTAGCACATTGTCTTGTATTGTTCGTAAATCGTAAGTATATATTAAGTATATACAGAGTACCCATCTTCACACAATAGTAAAGGTACTTCAAATTACATGGCGCTTTAAAAGAGGGAAAGGGTTATTGCACTAGTGAGAAAGCATAGTGGAGTGTTTGTAAAACTTGATATATACTACAAGTATAAAACAAAAAATGTTTTCAAATTTTGAGAGCATAATCAATACGGAGTAAATTGTAGAAATGCCATGAAACATTTACAACTAGGTCCGCAACTACTGTTAGCATAGATATCTCATTTAATAAAGTGTGACAAATTTATCAGGTGCTTCCAACCTACAGTTGTTGCAAGACATTTGGTGTTACTTAGGAACAAAGCTTGATTGTATTAAGCTTATACCCGTGAACAATTCTCCTTGAGGACAATAATTAAAAATAATAATTTTAATAATAAAAAAAAATTTTAAAAAAAAAGAGCTTACCCTGAAATATAGCTTAGGCAAAATAACACGCATTGCAATCAATAGTTGGTGGTCTCAAAGTTCAGGATGTTAGGTACACCTAAGCTTCACGGAGTTCAATTTTGCAAAAATTGCACTCGTAATGCAAAATAAAAATTGGGCTTCAAAAATCAAAATTAAACCTAGTTTTTTCTCAAAAACATGTGTTTAGTCTCAGTAGTAGAATGATGGAAGATTCCTAGAGTACTCTCAAGAACAAAGAAAAATAAAAGAAAGTACTCGTACCATAATTTATGATCATTACAAATAAATCCAAGCATAAACGTACGTGGGACAATTAAATAAGATGCTTTAAATTTAAGTCTAGTGATACCTTTGCAACCCAAATGAGCTTGTGGTCAAGCATTGCTGTAGCCTTGGTGACTGATTTTGTCTCTTCCAAATACAACCCTTATCTACCATATCTTGGATGGCGACGGCATAGGCTAAAAAACACGGTGCATGTGATACCAAACTCGCTACCTTCCATCAATATTGGCGCATTATTATGCTTAAATCACTGAAGAACAACAGGCTAAACTCTCATTTCCACAAAATAGTAAGGCAACAAGTATCTTACTTATCAGTCTTTCAACTTACATGTGATACTCTTATTATGTTGGCTAAACGACATCCAATAGTGTTTTGATCATATATTTTGAAGATTTGAAAGAATAGTTTAGCAACTTATTATTAGAAAAAAGTTTATCCTTGTATGTACGTACTCGTATTTGCTTGGCTAAGATTATCTCTATCGTGATAATTCATCCACATCCTAATCACTCCCCTGTCTGAACCTAAACGACACTGGTACTGTATGGATGACGATTCCTGCCTTCTTTCTTATGGAATGATCTGCAAAGCAATAGGTTTACCTTGTAGAGGGATCTCTGGGGTCAACAACCTTGGCTGAAAGGAAGCTCCTAGTTCAGTCAGTTATGAACGACACACAATAAGCCTGATACCTGTTTACTGTGGCAGTCAAAAACTACCCAAAAAATTAGAAAAAAAATGCATTAATAGATTACAACATCATGTTACTACAAGATGTTATTATGTTAGTAGCCTAAAGCTGAGATCATAGGAAGGTCTAGGATAGGCAATCACCAAAATATTCCAGAGATCAGGTCGGACCAAAATTATCGACTGGAAAATTCAGCCCAAACCAGCAATGATCATGCTTGGCCAAGTAGGCCAACAGCATAAATGGCTTACTTATTCAGCAATTAAGGCCAAGGAAAACTCCAAAAGAAAGTCCAAAACAAAATGAACCGGACCACAGTTCAGGGCAAAAAAATTCTGCAAAACCGGCTTACAGATGCTTTGGTCATACCACTAGTCAAAACATAAATAAAGCAGCTAATATTATCTACTTCAAATATATATACTCCTATATCACTCCCTTGTGATAGTTATGACTAAATGGTATATCATCTATCACTGGGTTACTTGACAAAAATAGCATTGTAAGTATGAGAAGAAAGCAATACACAAATACTGTTAATAGAATTAAAAAATATCAGTCTCAATTAGCACAGATAAATTTTAAATAGTTGAAGGATCAAGTAGTGTGTTTTTGCTAATTTTCTTGGAAACCTAAAAACTTGTTTATAAGTTTTGCGACCGATTTAGCATCACCAGCAGGATATGGAAGAAGAGTATCTAGATTCATACTAGCAATAGTCTGATAAAGGGTTTGAGGGTGTGCACAGAACAAGTGTTTCCTCTCTGCTAATTCTTCTGCCAGTTCTTCTTGATGATTATCCATCAAATCCTCATTCACCACAACAATCAAAGGCTTACGCTGTCGTAATGTCTCAAAAATGCTGCCTGATCCTGCAAGACAACCAGCAATATCTGTATCAGCTTGGATAAATTAAATTATGTCCTAGTTGATCATGCTATGGTGAACAAACATATATCAACCCAGTGGCTTTTGTTAACTTGATAGCGATAATAGGTAAGGTGTCTTTCACCTACAGAAATTAATCTCATTAAATCTCACTACATTATTCCAGCACATATTTTCTCAAATTAATTCAACAATCAATTTCTTTACAAGTTTAGACCAGCTAGATGCAATGTGGCATACATCTAAAGTTCACACAGCATGCTAATTACTCTAGTAACAAGTTCAATCAGCAGAACAAGCAGCTAATTTTGAAGTGAAGATACCGCAGCCACATAAAGGTTAAAAGTAAGCGGCGTGAAAAATTGAAGTAAAACCTGATTTAGCAGGCACATTATTCATAATTCAGTCATCATAAGATAAACAGAAATCGAAGAATACTGTTCGAATAAAGAAGGCACCATCAGGCCAAAAATTGAGAAAGGCTTAAAGCTATACATGTCAATAACTGAGATGACCCAAAAATACAATCCAAAATACTAGGCTTTCGACAACATTTGTTTCACCAGTTACCGAAGGACCCGCTAAATTCAGCTTAAAAGGGACTTAAACGAAATGGTGAACTGAGATCAACACAACCGGAACCTGAAATTACCCAAGCTGAAACTAATCTAACCAACACATCAGACAAGTCCGGCTGCAGCCACTGGTAGAAAGTCCCCCAAAATATAATTAAAGCAAACCAAAAATCTTTTAAATTTTGATTGTAATTATACTCAGGAATTTCATACTCTACTTTTGGACAAGATTTTA
The DNA here is from genome assembly GCF_948465745.1 of Chenopodium album. NCBI lineage: Eukaryota > Viridiplantae > Streptophyta > Magnoliopsida > Caryophyllales > Amaranthaceae > Chenopodium > Chenopodium album. The sequence goes on from NC_137846.1 coordinate 9,656,891, forward strand.
ATGAATATCAGAGAAAAAACCATCTAGAACCCAAATTTAAAAAACAAACAAATGTATAGATACCTGCATGACTTATGACAAGAGAAGCTGCTGATAGGCTCTCTGCAATGCTAGACGAAAACGTGAAGTATTCAACGGCTAGGGACCCATCGTCACCAGTTGACTACATGTGAATCAGAGAAAAACAAAAGTCAGACCCTACATCAAGTAAAGAGTTCAAGCAGCAGACTGACTAATGCCATTGAAACTTTGATAATTAACTTAAAATACAATTCAGCAATGCCCTAATGGCTAATGCAGACCGCACCTAGCCCCAAAACAAGATTCTCTCTTTATTTTTGTCAACATAAATTCTCAGATATATTATGATTACATTTACTTGTGCATGCTAATCTAAGATAAAAAGCCTAACATACAATGGCAAAACCCCAGTATGGAGTCAAATATGATGTGCAACAGGCAATTACTTTATTACATAAATTAGATGTAAAGCACTTCTAAAACACCACACACAAGTTCGAGTGGCAACAAGGCCAAAATTCAAAATACCCTGGCAGGGATGTAAGAACCACGACCGATTTGCATCAGGAGGTGTGTATACCCTTTTGCATATAATTCTTGCTTGACTTCAGGAGTGTCCACTGCTTTGACAAGAGCATCAAATAGAGTAGTTCCCACGGTGACAAAAACTGTTCTCTTAGGAATCTTACAGCCATCGGCCCTTTCCATTTGCACAACGTTTACACTTCCAAACTTCACAGCTGTTCACATAAAGGTTCACTTATTAAACTTCAGAAGGAAAAAAAAAAAAAAAAAAAAGGAATATGAGACTATATAGTTCAAGAACCTCATATGCAGCATTAAGAAGACTAAGTTTAGATACAATGACAGATCCAGGGATTGACCCATGTGAGTTTGGACCTTGGAGTAGACCTGGTTATTGTGCGGGTCAGTGCAGGTCAGTACAGGGCCAATGTGTGTCAGGGTCGGGTCAGAGCGATGTGCAAAAGCAACGTGGGTCGTTAATGGGCCTTTACTTTTTGATATTGTGATTACTCACAACAGTAATTATGAGTATATTCTCTCGATTTTTTATTTTTTATTTTTTTTTTGAGGGAAATATTCTCTCAATTCATATAAATAATATTAATAATTTTTTTTTAGGCAGTAAATATTGAAAATATTACTGTATAATTGCGAAAGATAATATATATATATAAATAATAATTCGTTAATGGAGGAAGGCCAAAATATATAATGTTCAAATGTCTACCAATTCCATTTGTAAATCGTAATAAATACTTAATAACTAAAATCAACAAATGAAAACTATAAGCTTATACTCCCTCCGTTCCACAATGATATTCCTGTTTAGAATTTTTGACTTTTTTAAATAATAGAGAATCTTCTAGATTTCTCTTAATCTGCAAAAACAAATATAGTCTTGGTGAGTAGATTATTAATATCTAACTTTATAATTTTTGCTAGCTTGACATTAAAAGATATTTGCGGTCAAAGATGGTAAAAACTTGCATCGATTTACGAAATAGAACCATCATTCCGAAACGGAGGAAGTATCGAAATTTAGTTGCAACTTTGAAAAATCATCGAAGGTAGTACATGAAAAGAATGAAACAACAAAATTGGACCCGAAATTCAAATACATGAGCAGAACAAAATCAAATTGGTGAGCTCGAATATTTATGAATTCAATCAAACAAATCAGCTAACTCGAAAATCATACCCCTAGATTGAACTACAAAATGAATAAAACAGAAAATTTCGATCAAAAACTGAGCTCAAATAATGAAATTCAAACGAAATTCTTACAGTTTATCAATATGAATTCAAATCTAGGGTTCGAAAAATTACAAATTTAGCGATGATGAAACTAGTAGAACACAAATTAAGCTTGGATAATTAACAGGCTTTAATAAGTGAAGTATTAATAAGAAAAATTCTAGAAATTAGCACAAATAAAAAGATAACATGAGTAGATTTGTTATATTGGTTTACCTGGAATGCTGAATAGAATCAAGCAGCCATTGTACGGCGGTCTACGGTTGTTCAAGCGGCGGCGATTCGCCGATTTGACGATGAACGGTCAATAGAAAGGCAGAAAAAAGGAATGAAGAATTGAACGGTTAATGAAAAATGAAGAAGTTTGATCATGGGCGGGGTCAAGCCCTTGAACCAAGGATTCGGGCCGGGCCCAAGTATGGTGTGGGCCAAAAAAAACCTTGTCCAAACCTGCTATTTTAGTTTTGGCCTAAGTGGGCCCAAAACTTGAAATTTTTTTTGGCTCATGCTGCATGCATTTGATCAAGGCTTTCTCCATTTTGATTCAGACTTGTTCTCTTTACCTGAAATAAGATACACGTAGTTTAGAATGATTTTAATAAAGTCTTGTCAACATTAATGTGAATTTTTCTAATCTGATCTAATTTATCACAAGAAATGGAAAAATTGAAAACGAAAAGGTATCCCATTTTCAAGAGGACCTTTCTTTCTAGTTGGAGTGAGTAGGTTAACAACCTAATAATCTAATATGACTAAATTTTGACCACATTTTTACTCTAATCTGTAAGAAAAAATACATTATCAAATTATTTTAATTTTACTAGATTCGTTTAATATGTATTTTCCAAATATGTAATTTACTTGTGATTCCAATGTTGATCTAATATATGACTTGTATGTAGGATTAATATTTGAACGCTATATGCATATATATTTTTATTTACGTACTTTAAACCATGAAAGCATAATTTCACATGGCAAAAGGGGAAATATTACCAAAAAGAAATAGGATGAGTATAACATTTCACAATTCACTCATCCATCCATAACATCATCATTAATCGACAATCTAACAGCAAAAACTGAAAAAAGAAAAAATGTGAAAGACAAATAATCTTTACACCTAAAGTTCTTTTAGTATAAATATTTTTCCTCCATTTTTATTGACCCTTTTTATCCTTTTCATATGGTTTGAAATCCAAAAATAAGATTTTATGAGAAAATGTGAAAGCAAAAGGAGCAAAAAAGAGAAATTATGTGGTATAATGAAGTGAATGTTGATAACAAAGGCATGAAAAGCAACCTTGGGATCTCCAAAAGTTTTGCATTTGATAATGATCTATTGAAAGAATTGAAGGAAGCTAGCCAACACAAACACTATCATAGTTCATAAGTTCAGTTTTGTTAGCTAGTGAAGTAGTAGTGTAATTGAATAGTGAGTGGTAGTCCAATTTTTTGAGTCAAAAAGGTTGATAAAAGAGAAAGTTAAAGGAATTCTTCGATCAGAATTCTTCTTATTCTTCTTGACAAAGTCCTTTTCTTTGTTTTAGCAGTGTCATGGTTTAAACCTTCATCTTGTGTTATGTGCAAATTGTTCTAGGCTTTATGTACGAGACTTTGACGCGTCAATGAACCAAATGGGCAACCTATGTCTAATATAGTAAATATGTATGCGTAAGTTTAGGGCCTGTTCATATTTACTAAACTGAGCTGAACTGAACTGAACTAATTGGAGCTGAACTGAACTGAACTGATTGGAACTTAACTGAACTGAACTGAATTGAGCTGAAATGAATATTTTATGTGAGAGGGAAATTAAGAGCTGAACTGAACTGAACTGAACTGAACTGATTGGAACTGAACTGAACTGAACTGAACTGAACTGATTGGAGCTGAACTGAACTGAACTGAAATTAAGTAAATATGAACAGGCCCTTAGTCTATTGGTAAATGGTAAGGATTATACCTTTCAACTTTGAGGTTAAGGGTTCAACCCCTACTAGCGATACTTTAAGGGTGGGGATTCCTTACCCGATCTAATGGTAACTAGTAAGGAGTGTACCTTTTAACTTTGAGGCTAAGGGTTCAATCCCCACTAGCGATACTTTGAGGGTGGAGATTCCTTACCTTTCCCCCTCACTCTCAATGTGTCTAACTCGCGAATACCGGAACAAAAAAGCTTGTGAGGGTTAAGATACAGTTAGGGTCCTTCTCCTTACTTCCAAAAAAAAATGGAATACGAAATACTAAATATACAATACCTAGTTCAAGAATAATTTCATAATATCTTGTAATTTAGATTTAACTAGTATTGCAAGGAAGATTTTGATGAAAATAGAAATGGGTCAATCAAATTGATGCACTCGAGTACAATAGAAATTGGCCTGGTCAGTCAAATTGATGTAGTCTAGAGCAGAGGTGTCAATTCGGATGATCAGATCAAGTCTGATATGGTCAGGTTTGGTTAATTTTTAAAGTTAAGTCATACTAAATTGTTATGTTCACGCGAGTTTAAATCCAAATCGGATATTTTTCGGTTCAGTTTCGGATCGGGTCGGGTCGAGTCGAGTGTGCTTTTGAACACCTCTAGTCCGGAGGGAGTAATAATAAAGATCACAAAAGTATTTCCTCCACCATATCATTTACCGCAATGTACAATCGCCTCTACCCAAAAGGAAGGCGAATGAATAAGTGGAGGTAATTTTCATTAATGAATCATTTGTTTGGTGGGTGTTATTATGGCACATGCCCTGAAAATTTGTATTCTAGCATCCAATTTGTTGGTTTTTCTTTCCCCTTATTTTCGGCTTAGAATGGTGTCTTTCGTACAATATTAATTAGTTGTATGATTTTGGAATTTATCAAAAAAAAAATCAAGTCAAAACTGAAAAGGATTTGGCATGTTGGGAGAGGACGTATACAAAATGAGTTAGTGTAAAAGCAGCGTCAGTTTTATGATTATTGTTCACAATTTTGAGACTCCAAAAATTGGTGCATGGCTTTGATTGTTTTCCATGAATGACGAACCTACTCACTGGTTACTCATTTATCACACTTCTTCTCGTCTTAAATGACATTGCTCATTTATATGACGATGCATGCGCATGTAAATCCGCCCATTTATTACCCTATCTAGTGTCTACTACAGGGACACAGGGTACACAAGTTAAGTAATTGATTGTAAACTCGGATCTATCTTCATCTTAATTTGCTTATTTGAACTTATTTGATCTGATCTAATTTGGTCTGGTCTGGTCTGATCTGACTGTCAGATTTGACTAAACTTTGACTTTAAGTATACGAGGAAACAACATATCAAGTGGGGTTTTGTTAGATTCTTAATAATGTGTATTTTATTAATATGTAATATTTATAATTTTTTTCTTTATGAAATTAAAAATATTTAGCGATAAAAAACTGTACATTAAACGATGATATGATCTGAACTTATTTTTTCTGAAATAAGTAAAAATAAGTTGAACCAAATAGGGCCTTAGGGTGTGTTTTATTCACCTAATTTTTACCGATATGAACTTATCTTAATTTATCTGAACTTATTAGACCTTATTAAAACTTATTTTTGTTGTAATTTGTACTTGGATAATCCTTATCTGAACTTAACTGAACTTATTACGCCTAAAATAAGTGAAAATAAGGTGAACAAAACATACCCTTATTTCGTCTAAATTTATAATTAAATGTATTAAAACTTCATTTTGTGTGTATTTCCTTAAACTTATTAACAATAACACTTATCTCAACTTATTTGATTTCGATGTAACTTATTTGACAGTGAAAATGGAATAGCTGAGTAAGAGTTTGTTCACATTTAGTGAATTGAACTGATTGGAGTTGAATTGGACTTAACTGAACTGAATAGAGCTGAAATGAATATTTTATGAGAAAAAGAAACTAGGAACTGAACTGAATTAAACTAAACTAAACTGAAATTAAGCTGAAGTGAACAGGCCCTAACTCCTTAGGCATAAATACGGTAGTGCGTATATTGAGTTGAAGCGATCAAGATATACATATCCTTGAAATAGTACTTCGTATTTTCTCTGTCTCAATTATTCATATTTAATAATCTCAAAAATAGAATTCAAAATGAAAAGAACATTATAAGTTATGTTCTTTTGAGTTGTTGTGGTTCACTCTGTTCTACTAAAAATACGCTCTACTCTACCAAATATTAATAATTTATTATGTTCTACTGACATCTGCTTTATTTTGCTCAGAAGCTTAAAAGAATATCACCTTTTAAGAAACTTCAAACATTGTAATTATTTTCTTTCCTATCACAAAGATGAAGTTTTTGATATCATTGTTTGGTCAAATAAGATCTAAATACGCTAATCCCAATAAACAATCTCCACATAAAGGATATCCTTCAATTTTCTAGTGTAAATGGGGATGTGATTATGTAGGCTTAACAAAAATTAATTTATACTTAGGACGTAGGACCATACTTATGTTTTTGGGAGTGGGGTTGTTTGTGTTTGCATAGGGCAAGAGCAGGACCACTTCATTACTGTACTTAATTAATTACTGGTACTAATAACGAAGTCTATAGTAATCTAAAAATAAATGGGGGTTGTGTCAAATTCTGTGCAAATTCGGAACATTAAATTTGTCCGTTTCGATTGTAAATGTATTTCCCTCTTTTCCGTGAAGTTGTGTTTGTAGTTTGTACTACCGTTGTTTTCTCTAGTCTATCCTTTCGGAAAATATTGTCTTTATTAGTTTTTGATAAGTCATTAGTGTATAACTTTAGTTAGACACTTGAATTAATTTTTGAAACAAGACACTTGAATTGCTAGGTGTTTTTTGAACAAGACACTTGAATTATTGACATACGTACAAATTAATATTCCATCATGTAAACTTTTAATTACAAAAAAAAAAAAATTGTTAAATTAATTGGTTAGATTTTAAGGATGGTGCTTAGGATATGAGATCAAATCTCACATGTATTATAGAGTATTTGTTCTCTCTAGCTCTTTTTACGTTAAAAAGATATTGATACTATCTTACTAAAACATTTTAGTTGAGTAAATCAGTATGAATTAAGGCTCCGATATTGAAATATATACAGTACATTGTATTAAAGGTTTAATTAAAAGAATAACTCGTACATCTTTTTTTTGTTTTAACTAATTTGTAAGTATATTTCTTGGTAAGGAGATGGAATTGAAAGATTATGTATTAGTTAAGTCGGATCGATTTCAGCTGAAAGCCTATTTAAATGTACAAATTACTTTTTAAAGATTACTTTTCATACACTGAGTTTCACTTTTTTTTAGCAAAACGAGCAAGGCATTTTTGCATTTCATTAAATTAAATCAAGTTCAAGCTTCTTAAAAAGAAGATATTATAGCTATTTAGGGCCTGTTCACTTCAACTTAATTTCACTTCAGTTTAATTCAGCTTCAATCAGTTCAGTTCAGTTCCAATCAATTCAATTCACCTCCTAATTTCCTTGTCTCATAAAATATTCATTTCACTTCAGTTCAGTTAAGCTCCAATAAGTTCAGTTCAATTCAAATCAGTTCAATTCAGTTTAGCTCAAATCAGTCAAATTCAACTCAATTCAACAAATATAAACGGAACTTTAATAGAATTTTTAGAAATGAAAGGAATCTATAGATGTTATTTTTTTTTCCTCCGATTTCCAATAAAACTACTTTTTAAAGTGAAAGAAACACTCAAGTACACAACTACACAACTACACACTATTGGCTAGCAACTTGTTTATTTTCCCTCAAAATAAATGTAGTACGTCATTTTTCATTTTTATATCATGGATGTCGGAGGCCTTCCAAAGGGAGGTTTGTGATATATGAGCAAATACATAACGAGGGGTATTGGGGTCATTTTATATAAATACATTTCTGAATTTAAAGTAGTATTATTGGGTTATCAATTGTACCACTGGATGATCAAATAGTATCATTGAACATTCAGTGGTACTATATATTCATTCAGTGGTATTCACTACGTGTAGAAATAATATCACTACATTGTCAACGATATTATCTAAGTTTTCAATGGTACATTTAAAAGTGATCCCACTTACCCATCTCTCTCCTCCTTTCTTTCACCCCCATGTGCTAGATTTAGAGTGTACCAGTGGGTGATTAATAGTATCACTAGATGATCAAATAGTATCATTGAACATTCAGTGGTACTATATATTCATTCAATAGTACTGTATTTTCATTCAGTGGTATTAATTACGTGTAGAAATAGTATCACTACATAGTAAATGATATTATATAAACTATCAGTGATACATTTAAAACTGATCTCACGTGCCCATCTCTCTCCTCCTTTCTCTCACCCCCATGTGCTTTATTAGTACTTCCTCTAGATGTCCCAAAAACCATGAGGTCCATGACCAATCGTACCATACTACCGTAGTTAAGGAATAAAAATGGTTAAATGGTACATTAGCCATATTTTTTTTTTTAGTCATAAATCTGAAAGATTCTTTTGTTTGAAGTCAACTAAAATTCTTACTCACTTTTAACAAATGAAAATTAAAATAATATTATGAGAATTCCAATATATTTCCATGTAAGATATATCAAGGAAAAGGGCTGTTAAAAGAAAATTGACATCTAGTGATATTCGTTTGAAGGGTTTGATGATCGAGCTTCCCCAAGTGACTACGTTTGACTTCCAGTGGAATTCGTTACTGGTCAATATTATTTAGAATTAAAGATGTCAGATTATTGTAATATTCTACTTATTTCCTGACAATTAATCTTAATTAAGTACAATCTTACCATAATTAACTTTAATTTACCTGACACATTTTTTTTTTTTTTTTTTGGAGAGGGCTTATACAGAATTTTTTTGTTTACTTTAATCGTGCATAAATGGAGGATATAATATAATACAATTATACAGGCAAATGGAGGATATAATACAATTATACATATACAAGTAGTACAACTATACAAGTATATTGTTTGTTAGGTAAAGTTATTACTATGCAGTAATACTCTACAAAATAACGTGTTACTTTTTTGTTCAGATATAATACTTTTCATTGTTGATATTGTAATTTGAATGAGCAACACCAACTAAAATTAGTCCGAACACCCGCGTAAAATGAATATTATTGACATTATTATTTTCTAATCTTCTTCGCTGACAGTGTGAGACTTTTAATTAGTTAAAGCATCAAACAATCACATATAAATATATAATTAACACTCTTGACGGTGGAATAGTTAAGGATCATGTGGATTTCAAGGAAAGCGGTGTTTTGATATGTTTAGAATATACTGTATTAATCGAGTTTTTTATTTTTTTAAAAAAAAATTAATTAATTACTACTGTGAACTTATCGTATATAGAGATGTACTTTGTATAGATAAGCGTAAGGAATGGGTGACTAAGTACAGAAACGAGACTGAAAAGATCTTGCAAAATCACTAATTAATTATGACATATGTTAAGTCTACAAACTAAACATTAACCTAAACATGGTACTCTACTATTATAAAAATCCAAACTATTAAAGGCTCCCCAAAATTTTCACATGATGTGATGATTAAAAAGTCCTATATTTTATTCAAGTTTACAAAAGTTATTATTTAGTTTATTAAAATTGCAAATTTAAATCAAGGTTCGTTATAACATGTTTGATAAAGAGTATTAGGTATAATTTTGTGACATAATCAGGGGCGGAGCTAGGGGGGCTGGCAGGGGCCCGGCCCCTGCAGTCCAATCTCGCGGTCCTTATTTTTTTTAATTGGACCCCTGTAAACTTTTGTGTTATATACTATTCAACTCCTTTACATTAAATAAGTTTGCTCATGATTTAGTGGTAAGTCTTTGGAATTTTACACAAGAGATGCAAAGTTCGAGTCTTCAAAGAGCAAAAACCTCCAGACTCTTCATTGTTCGCATACTTGATAGTTCATCCTCTACTTTATTTAATTTTTCCATCCACTAATTACTTAAACTTTCTTCAATTTCTTTTTTTATTTGTTCTCCCACTAATTTAGTTAACCTTTCTTCAATTTCTCTTCAATATCAAAATTCAATTTTCTATATTCAAACCAATCCTCAAGAGGATTCTAATTTCAACCCTAGAAATTCACCTTAATTGAATTGGTATGTTTTTTTTTTTTTTAATTCTTAATTTGAACTAGTTTCACTCATAATTGTTGTTTTGGTATGATGTATGAGACTTTTTTCTGTAAATTTTGTGAGGAATTTGTTTGATTAATGACTTTGCCCCCTTTTTTTGGGTCTTAATAATGCTTAATTGCTTATACTACTAAATTATTTTTTCAGTAATTCTATACATAATTGAACAATTGATTATAAAATGATAAGTGATAAATTTATTGATAATGTTGTATGTGAAATTGAGTATTTTATAAAGTATAAACAAGTAGTAGTATTGTAGTAATGTACTCCGTAGTATGTAGTTGAGTAAAAAAAAATGTAGTATGTAGTATGTAGAATACTAGAATGTAGTATGTAGTTGCTGATTGTAGTAGTACAGAGCAAATTAATTGATAATGACAATTGGTAAAATGTATTGTGTTATTGATTGATTTTTTTTTATTTTTTTTTTGTTGATATGCCTATGTTAAGGTTAAATTATGAAGACAAGAACGTTGGTTTTTTGAAGTATTGGTTTTTGAAGTATATTTTGAATATATATTTTTGGTTTTAAATTTTTTTGGTTGGTTAGCCCCCGTGGATTTAAAATCTTGGCTACGCCCCTGGACATAATACGTGCATAAACCTTTTGTAGTCGCTAAATACTCATAGCTTAACGTGAGTCTAAGCGGTCTCAAAACAGGCATATGTGAGAAGTGCTTCATATAATTAAGGTCTTGTTTAATTCACCTTATTTTTACTTATTTTAGAAAAAATAAATTCAGATTAGATCATCATTTCATGTGCAGTTTTTTATCGCTACATATCTTTAATTTCATTATAAAAAATTATGAAATTCACATACCAATAAAATACACATTATTACGAATCTAACAAGATTCCACTTGATATATTTTTCCCGTATAGATTATCATATATTTAAGGTCAAAGTTTGGTCAAATTTGACATTCAAATCAGATAAGTTTAGATAAGTAAAAATTAGGTAAACCAAACAAGCCCTAAGCTAGAGACAAAGAAAATTAAGAGTACTACACAAAATAATACGCGGAGTGTATCACTTGTAGTTGAGGAAGCTTTTAAAATGTATTCAAACTGAATATACAAAGGTTATGTTGTACTCTCTCCGTCCTTTTATCAAAGTCTCATTTCTCTTTATTATGTGAACAATAAATGTTAGAAATGAGACTCTAATTAAAGGACGAAAGGGAGTAGCTTTTAATAAAAAAAAACACCCAAAATTGAGTAATTTGATACAACTAGGAAGATTGGTCAAGAACAATGACGGAGACATAACACTCTCTTAACCTCTTGGTCCTCACACGAAGTAATTAATGAGAAGATATTGAGGTTTTTCTTGATTTCATAAACAGCCTATTGTGAGAATTTCATGCCGGAATAATCATTATGACTAGAGCTGTCAAAAGCTGACCCGACCCGAAATACCTATCCGAACCCGATTATTAATCGACCCGTCTTAACCTGAAAAAATGGTGACCCAAACTCGACCTGACCCGACCTGTAACCAACCCTAGACTCGAGTTAAGCCGAGTATTTGAGACCCGAACCCCGAACATGAATCGACCTGGAGATGACCCGACCTGAATGTAACCCGTAAATTATTGACCTGAATCAAACCCGACCCGAACCGAAATTGACCCAAACTGGTTTTAACCCGTCAAAACCCAAATTTAACCCAACCTGAATTCAAACCGATCTGTTCCTAACCTGACCCGAATTTAACCTGACCTATTACTAACTCGACTCAAAATTCAACCCGACCCGTTACAAACCCGACCTGAAATCAACCCGATTTTTTATTGACCCGACCCAAATTCAACCTGACTTATTATTAATCTGACCTGAATTTTACTGGAAATAATATGAACTTATAATATATATATTATCTAAACTTACTTGAACTTATTAGCTCGAATTTAAACTTCTCTGAAATTATTTCTCTTACAATAAATGAAAAAATTGATAATGATTAAACGTGAACGTCATTACATGAACTGTTAACAAACCGATCCAAAAAAATATAATTGAACCTAATATGACCCGACCTGGTATCAACCTTAAACCCAGATTAACCCAATATTTTGATACCCAAATCCGAACATGACCTAACTTGGAAACGACTCGACTTGATTATAATAACCCGCAAATTATTCCGAGAATGACAAGACTTGGAAAGGACCGACCTGATTATAACCCGAAAATTATTGACTTGAACCGAACCCGAGAATGACCCGACTTGGAAATGACCCGACCTGATTATAACCCGCAAATTATTGACTTGCTGACTTGAACCCTGAGAATGACTTGACTTGGAAATGACCCGACCTGATTATAACCTGCAAATTATTGATTTGAACCGAACCCGACTTGAATCCGAGAATGACCCGACTTGAAAATGACCCGACCTAATTATAACCCGCAAATTATTGACTTGCCGACTTGAACCCGAGAATGACCCAATTTGAAAATGACCCGACCTGATTATAACCCGCAAATTATTAATTTGAACCGAACCCAACTTGAATCCGAGAATGACCCGACCTGATTATGACCCGCAAACTATTGACTTGAACCGAACCTGACTCAAACCCGAGAATGACCCAACCTGATTCTAACCCGCAAATTATTGACTTGAACCGAACCCGACTCGAACCCGAGTATGATCCTAACCCGTTTTAACCCATAAAAACCCGAATTAAACCCGACCTATTATTCACCCGAACCGAATGTAACCCGGCCTGTTATTAATGACAGGCTCAAGTCGTATTCACCCAATCAAAAATAAAACCTAAATCCACTAACTATGTAGATAGGGAAGAAGGGTCGAACCACAGGGAAACAAGTCAATTTATTCCTAATTAATTAAAAGCAATCTAAATTATCAAGTAACCAAATTATTATTAAAAGGGTAATTAAACTACTAAAAGTAAGAGTAGGAAGGAATAAAAGTAAGAGGTAAACCAATGAAAGAAAAGCCTAGGGCATAGGTTCACCAATAAACAATATTCCAGGGTAAAACATGACAATCAATCATCAATGCATCAATTAAACAGATCATAAAGGGCTTTCGCTACGTATTACAATCACAGAGTTAATTTACCGGTATTAAATCTCCTCTCGAATCTCGACTTAACCATTTATAAATTAATCCGCCTATTGAAACTAAGCCTAAACATCAATTCTCATCTCTCGAATCTCGAATCAATATTGCTAAACTCATACAATTAAATCTGGCCAAACCTAATTGCATAGCATTAAATCAATCAATAGGAAAATAATTAAGCATTGACAATCAACAATCATAAATAACCCCTTCATATTATTTATTGGATCCCCATAAATCCTAGAAATAAAACTACTCACTCATAATTAAATCTAAACTAAATAAAACAATTAAATAATCCATTAGAGAATAAAGAAATAAAATTGTTGAAATTAATAGAGAAGAAATCGTTACCAAAATCAATGGAACTACAAAGTTGAGCAAGAACAAAGTTGAGAGAATTTTTGAGAGAGAAAATAATCTAAATAGAGAGAGAAAGTCTAAAAAAAGAAGGTAAAACCAAGATTCCGTACTAAAATCGTACTTAAACAACTCTAAAAACAATCCTAATTAAAAACTAAGAATTCGGCAAATCTGAACCCTCAAAAACACGCGCCCGATCGGGCCAAGGGCCACCGATCGAGCCCGCCTTTTTCTTCGCAACTCTCCTGGGTAGCCGCGCCCCCCTGATCGGGCGTAAGCTTGCCCGATCGGGCCCGGTCTCTTCCTCGAGGCTTGGATTTCGATTGGGCTTGATTCTTCGGCCCAATTCGGATTTCCTCTTCGGGTCTTGAATACTTGGTCCAAATGCCCCGATATCACTCACCGAGCCCTTAATCACCGGCTCTAACCGGTCCTGGGCTTCAAAGATGATCGTGTCCTCCTAATGTCCGTAGTTGCTCCATGAAAAACCCGGAAAACGCTCCAAAAATGCAATTTCCTATAAAAGTCAAGCAAAACTACAAAAACACTAGAAAACACCCATTAGTAATAAAAGTTGCTCTAAAGAGCCAAAAACACTACTAATTATGACCAACGGACGGGGGTAAAATACTATATAAATTGGACACATCAATTAACCCGACCCAAACCCGATAAGATGTAAGACCTGACGTGACCCGACTCAAGCATGACCTAACCCGAACCCGACCCGCATATGTTACGGCATCAACCCAAATTGACCCGACCCGAGTTGACCCGACCCATTCTTACCTGACCCAAACCCAACCCGTTTACCCGAATTGACAGCTCTAATTATGACTCATAATTTTTTTAAACTACTAATTTAATTATAGGAAAAAGATTTATGCAGCCGTAAGGGTTGCATATAAGATGCTAAAAATGGAAAATATTGACAATAAATAAACATTTATTACACCGATTTACTCGTGAATTGTCGATAAATTTTCAACTTAATATAAAAAATAGAAGTATATTAAATGTTTATATGCAGCCCTAAGGGTTGCATATAGCATTACCCTTACTTATATTACTAATATTTTTGTCTCCGACTATAAGAAGTCATTTATACGGAGTAATAATAATTATGTCAATGAGATTCAAGGATGATAATGAGGCAGGTTTTAATAGAGACCCGCGTCACATTTGCTCCATATAAATGCGGATAGGTGAAGGTCCATTAAAAGATGATGGAAAGAAGATAGGGATAAAATCATTTTCATTAATTTATTTTTCTTTTTTTCATAACATTATAAAAATTAATTAACATAAAAATATAGAAAAACTCAAAAACTCGTCCGGTGTGGATTTGGATCGATTTTACTAGTCTAGTCCGAGTCCAATCCAAACAAAGTCGTTGGTCTAGTCTTCAGGTCTTGATTTTTAATTTCCAATTTTCGGTTCGATGTGATCCTGACTGGTAAACAACCTTAAAAAAAAAACTAAGAATCTGTTCTCATTTACTGAATTGAGATTAACTGAACTGGATTGAATTGATTGGAACTGAACTGAATAGAGCTAAAATGAATATTTTATGAGAGAAGGAAATTACGAGCTAAGCTGAACTGAACTGAATTAAACTGAACTGAAATTAAGATGAAGTGAACAGGCCCTAAATAAGCTGAAAATAAGCCCAAAATTAATTAATCAAAAAAATAAAATAAAAATTGTATCCCACATAATACATATTACATACCATAAGTCAGTAGGCTTAAGGGAGTATACAAGCTTACCTTGACCTTAAAATCTTCAATTATAGAGTACCAAATTCACAATTAACTCTTGATCTGATATAGAGAGGGAAAAAATGGCAATGCATTAGTTGGTGGTGTCATATCGTTATGTGAAACTGTCAAAGGAGAATTGTGTCTCTACGACATTACCTTTTTTTTTTTTTTTGACACGGTTTACCTTTTTCATTTTAGCTACATAATCCTACCGTCCTTAAATATTTGTCAATTGTCACCAATTGGCCGGCATGTAATGATAGATTTAGGAGAAGGGGAATGTTAGAATGTTTAAAGTATGTGATTCCATGAGTAAATATATAGTACTCCATAGTCCATACATGAGTAAGCAACTAAGCAATAGAATGCGACTGAATACGTTTAAGCGTTTGACTAGGCATATTAGTTAAGAGATAGGAATATCTTTGACTATCAATATAGAGTAAATTAAGGGATTACACAATTAAAGGTCTGTTCACTTCACCTTAATTCCAGTTCAGTTCAGTTCCAATCAGTTCAATTCAGCTCTTAATTTCCTTCGCTCATAAATTTTTCAGTACACTTCACTTCAGTTCAGCTCAGCTCAATTCACTAAATGTGAACATATCCTAACACAAACATGTTTACCAATTTTTATTTTTTTTTTTAAAAAAAAAAAAAAAAAAAAAAACATGCTAACTGAATTTTAAGAGTTACAGAGTAGAGTAAATTCTAATCCGATCTGAAATATATATCTGATATACAGAGCATATAGGGTTGAGGTCGGAAACAGAGTAATTTAAATATTCATAGGAGTATAAGTACAAAGTATATGTCTACATCCAGGGACAGGATTCACAGGAAATAGAAATGATACACAGCACTCGACATCAGAAAAGAGCAAGAAGCCATGAACTCCGTATGTCATTTTGACTCCAAAAAAAAAAAAAAAAAGAAAAAGAAACAAACAAAACTCAAACGTGTAGTTTCCTAAAAAATTCTATGAAAAAATCTTTATTCAAAAGTGATGAACCCATACCTACCATTCTTCCTCCTTTGTAGTTTGTAGCTTTGTACAATACTTCCTCCGTTCTTCTTCAATAAATTAATTACTTTGTATAATTTTCATAGTTTCTAAAATGTTCTTTTTATTTGAAATCTAAATACGAGTATCATTTACAACTTAAGAGAACCTTCTAAATTATTTCACATAATAAATAAAAATATGGAAAATGGGATTTTGTTTTGATTCATCTCAATGATTACTTTTAGAATACAGAGTATGAAGTATCAAACTTTTACAAAATACAAGTATAGTTTTCACAAATATGTACTCCGTAACTAAAGATATTAATGATTTAAAATATGCTTTAGCAATAATAAACATATCAAATTGAAAATATTACTTTGTGTGTGCAAAATTCTATACCCCGCATTTGGCTAATATACATCGAGATAAATCTAATATAATAATCTTTGTTTATAACCAGAAAAAAATAGTCGTAAGAATGAAAGAAGTACAAAAAACCTCTCGTTAAACACTTAAACCCCTCATACCCCTACAAAAGAAGAAAATCGTAGGTAAGCCACTACACCTTGTTTCATGCATTTGGAAAATTATGAAATAAAATTGCCTCACAACAAGAAAAGGGCCGTTTTGCGACGGAAATAATTCGTCGCAAACTGGCAAAATTCCGTCGCAAAGTGACTTTGCGACGGATTTCCGTCACAGGCATGGCGTCGCTCGAACTTTCGTAGCAAACAGTCCTTTTGTGACGGAATATCCGTCGCAAAACGAATTGCGACGGATTTTGCGACGGAAAGGTAGTTGTAGCTGAAAACAACATTTGCGACGAAAATTCCGTAGCAAGAGGAATCATTTTGCGACGGAATATTCCGTCACAAATTTTGCGACGGAATGTATTTCCGTCGCAAAATGGATTCTTTTGCGACGGAATAGTCCGTCACAAATTTTGCGACGGAATGTAATTCCGTCGCAAAATGAAGTTTTTTGCGACGGATTATTTTCCGTCGCATGTGTGCGACGGAAAATAATGCGTCGCAAAATACTCCATTTTGCGACGGAATTACATTCCGTCGCAAAGTTATTGTAATTTTAATTTTTTTTTTTTTTGTATTTTGTTTTTTTTCCTGGAACCTGTATTCCTGCAATCCTGTTTAATTTTTTTGTATTTTGTTTTGTTTTCCTGGAACCTGTATTCATGCAATCCTGTTTAATAAAATACGTGCATTTAAAATAATTTCAGTCAAAAAGTCCACGCCCTAACATAATTCAAATATATACAACACGTAGCCGTAACTACCAAGTACGGTACATGATATTAACATATAATTAAACAATTATGGTATTCACATTGCACACTGTACCATGGTATCTGTCAAATGTAAGGAATGAAAGGGTAAAGTTCATCAATTCCTTTAAAATGAAAATTAGATATTACACAAGATAAGATGGAAAATTAACGAATTCATTCGAGCAATAATTTTTTTCTTCTTAGGTCTTCCAAGGGCATTGTTGTAGTACCAAACCAGCTTCACCTGCACACAAACAAAAAATTCCCTAACCCTCGTGTCAAGATAACACTCATAAACAAAATAACGCGTATGTTAGCACAAAACTTCACAGAGAACTTACTAGTTACTACTTACCTGAGTATCATTAGCTTCTGATCCACTATTTACAAAAAAGGCTTTTGCCATTTTTCGTGCTGTAAAAGTCTGTAAAAGCTCCTCAGCAAGATCCTGCAGAATTGACCAAATGATTACTATGTCAGAACTTATGTCAGAGATGTGATCATCTGAATTATGATTAGAAATGAATTACATATATACCATTTCTTGCTTTCTGTAGTTGAGTCTACTGATGCATTACTTGCACTAGCATATCTGGTCAGTTTTGAGGCCCTGGGGGCAGAAATGGCAGCATGTTTCATTGTTTCTGATTTGAACTCGACTGCAGAATCGAAAATGCAGCAAACATTTGTCAGGAGTACATAAGGTACACAAAATGAGCAACTAGCCTAAATAATCCAGTCAATTGTAAAAATCAATTTTATCAAATGAAGCTAACATATATATGTCTGTTTTTTTTTTTTTTTTTTTTTTTTTTTTGACAGAAACAGATATATAATGTTACATGCTATCAAATGGAATAATGTTAACAATGATCATGCAAGTAAACTAAACATTAAGCAAGCATTGCTAATGGACTAATAAGACTCTAAATTTGGCAGGAAGGACTCAAAGACCTTGATGGCCTTAGAGATTGATTGAATGAAATGTTTCATATTCGCGGTATAATCTTCAAAAGAGAGATGATATATATATATGTATAGTGTTTTGAATAAGGGAAATTTCAAGAATTATCCTCAAAAGACAGTGAGATATTATGTCGAAGTATTAATGAACATGATACATTTGATTCTAATTAGTACAAATTTATAAAGCAATTAATGATAGAGTTAGGCAGTAAATGTTGAATTTTGTTGAAGTGTTCAAGTAAATGACAGCTTAGTTTTCTAAGAAAATCTGAATTCATGATTGTCTACTCGTACTAAGGAATTTACTATGCATCATGCATGAACTACTAAAGAGAGCCACATAAAGGCAGACGATACAGTGTGCAATGTGAATACCATAATTGTTTAATTTAAACAAGTTTAAAGCAAGTGATGAAACACATATAATTAACACACAATTACCCACATTCAAATAAACATACATACACTAACATGTATTTTTAAATTAACATATATTTTAAACTAATCTAACATATATTTTAAACTAATCTAACATATATTTTAAACTAAACTAACATACATTATAAACTAACTAACATATATTTTAAACTAAAATAACATACATTATAAACTAATCTAACATATATTTTAAACTAAACTAACATACATTAAACTAATTCTAACATTGCAATATATCTTAAAAATTAAACTAATTCTAACATTGCAATATAAATTAAACTACACTACACTAAACACAAGTAATTAAATAATAAAATTTAGTTACAAATTAAATTAAAAAACATAATTAGAAAAAGTTAGGGTTTACATTAAAATTAAATTGAAAACAAAAACAAAGGGGGATAGTGGAATACTCACCGGGATTTGAGGGTGTTGTGGCGGAAATCCGGCTGCCGGAAGGAGGGTGGTGTGGTGGCTGCACACCGCCGGCGAACGGAGGGGCGTGAGTGGGCTTGAACGGAGGGGGTGGCGTGGGTGGGCGTGAGTGCGCGTGAGTGGGAGTGAACGGAGGGGGTGGGCGTTAGTAGGTGTGAGTGGCCGGATTCCGGTCGTTCCGGTGGCGACAGCGGCGGTGAAGTGGCCGGATTTTCTTTCTCTCTCTACGCTTTCCTCTATCTCTCTCTACGCTTTCCTCTTTCTGTTCTTCGTTTTCTTTTTCTCTCTCCTTCAGCGAAACTTCAGTTTTTTTTAAAAAAATTTAAAAACTTTTTGCGACGGAATTTCCGTCGCAGAATCCGTCGCAAAATGTTTTTTTTTTATTTTTTTTTTAATATTGTTTTGCGACGATTATTTCCGTCGCAAACAAACTTTTGCGAGGGAATAAATTCCGTCGCAAACTTTGCGACGGAATTTCCGTCGCAAAAGTTTGTTTCCGTCGCAAAGTTGCGACGGAATTTATTCCCTCGCAAATTAACCCTTTTTGCGACGGAATTGTAGTCCGTTGCAAGGTTTCCGTCGCAAAATGACCTATTTCTTGTAGTGCCTTTTTCTGTGGCACTGTCACCCTACCCTCTTTCCTCCCTTCTTTGAATTAGCCGACAACACTACAACGAACATTGAGAGAGATATTTTTCAAGTGAGATGAAACATGAAAGCCAAAAGACCTATGTTAATGCTCGTAATCTCTTTTTTCTTTTTCTTTTCTTTTATTTTTTTGTTTTTCTTTTCGTTGTCTCCTAAATTTACATGCTTTTAATGACGATCACATAAATGATCAATGCAATTATAAGTTCAAAAAAGCTACACATTTTAGTGAAAATCAAATTGTACGAGTACCAACTTAAAGTTAGCTTTGCCCTTCAATGCCCCATACTATCTTTCTAGCTACTTAAGTGGTCACTAGCACAACTCCCCCACCCCCCCCCCCCCCCCTCCTTTTCATTTTGTTTAAGGTTAAATCCAATACTTGTACACTCGTATTACAACACGTGAATACAATTAGGGCATATTCATTTCATCTTAATTTCATTTCAGTTAAATTAAGTTCCTCACCAATGAGTGGTACAAGAATTTTATATGCGATACAAGAATTTTACATGAGGATGTAGTGAGAGTGGCTTGACTATGGGTAGTACCTTAGTTTTATTTTGCTTTTGTTATTTTCTCAGGGCTTTCCCCTCTTTTGCACCAAAAAAAAAAAAATCTCCTTATACTATGTATCAGGGAAATTTATTAAAATGTACAGAGTAAAAGTTTTCATATTTAAGAAAAAAAATTAATAGACGATTTTTTATTTTTTTAAAAAAAATATACTCATAGAATATAAAAATTAAAATTTTAAAATAAAACCACAGCTTATTCGAGAAGCTAAGCTAAAAATCTAAAGCTTCTTTAAGAAGCTATAACAAAAGCTTCTAAAATAGGCTTAGAGCAAATAGCGGCGAATAAGGAGATGACAGTCACCACCAAATCGTCGGGAACTAAGGGTCTATTCTGATTTACTGAACTGATTGGAGCTGAACTAAACTGAATATAGCTGAAATGTGTTTATGTGAGAAGGAAATTAGGAGCTGAGCTGATTGGAGCTGAACTGAACTGATTGTAGCTGAACTAAACTGAAATTAAGATGAAGAGAACATGCCCTAAATCCAAACGACAACAAAGAAGTACTTGAACTTAGGCCATGTTCTGATTTACTGAACTAAGTTCAGCTGAACTGAACTAATTGAAGCTGAACTGAACTGAACTAAAATGGATTGTTTACGAGAGAAGGAAATTAGGAGCTGAACTAAACTGAATTAAACTGAAATTAAGCTGAAGAGAACATGCCCCTAATTATGTTGCCAACAAGTGATGAGTTAAGGTTGTGGTCTCTTAAACCTTTTTTTAGTATTTGAACTTAATAATGTTCAGGCCAATTTTGCTTAGATTTTTTAAATCAAAACGAATGTAACCTAGTTGTGTTCAAAAATAGGTGAAGGTCAGAAAAATGAATTGAATAGACCTTGAATTGAATGGAATTGAAGATAACTAATTTGATTTTTAAATCGACAAAGTTTGGAAACCAATCTTCAGACCAATTCGGTCCAAAAATCTCTCATTCTAGTTGGTAGGGGTGTTCGCGGTGCAGTTTGTAATTTTTTCAAACTGCACCAAACCGCACCGCAAAGTGCGATTTGGTGCAGTGCAGTTTGCGATTTAACCGTATTTTATTAAAATTGTAATTATTCATTTTAAAACAAAACGTTTATTTTATTTTATAATTATTAGTTTATAATTCAAATATTAAACTCTTTTATTAACCTTTAAATAACTAATAGTTAAAGATTAGCTCATATATTTTAGTTCTTTTATATAATTTTAATGAAAATATAATATAAAAATCGCAAACTGCATTAAAGTGCGGTTTGGTGTCAATATTTTTGGAAACCGCACCAAACCGCAAACCGTGGTTTGATCATTTTTAAAAACCGCACCATAATTTTCAAACCGTAAACCGCACCAAACCGCAAAATTGCGGTTTGGTGCGGTCTAAAGCACACTCTGTATAGCCCTACTAGTTGGTCCGAATCTCTTAAAAACTAGTCTTAAGTATTCAAAATCTTTCTGCATCACACTATCTTACTATGACGTGTTATAAACCAAAAAAGCCATAGGCGTCATATTACACTTGACTAAGATCACACATATATACAATCATACACCTACATCACTATAATTATAATCCTCAACATATCTGGACTTAACCCAAGTATACTTATTTTGAAAATGTACTTTACTAATTATAACAATAATACAAATATAAACATAAAAAATTTGTTTTAAGTGGAATACCCCAGCTCATTTCTACTAGTCGTACTAGCTAGTAAGCACTGTACCATACTCTAATCGTACAACAACCAAACTTTAATAATACAACCAAAACTATAACTTAAAAAATAAATAAAAATAACAATACTAGAAATAAAACAAAAGATATTTATAATTACGTTGCACCTTCATTCTTCACTTGGCAAAACTGTCCACATCTTACTACTACGTATTCATTTTCTCTCTCCTCCCTCACTCCCCCTAGCCTATCCATCTATCTATACATACAAACCCTTCGAAAACAAACACCTAAAAGAAAAAAACATAAAATAAAATAATTTCACTTGAATTGCATTTTCTCTCTCTTCTTTAAACCGCCTCCCTCTTTTTTAGCTTGTGAGCTGCTCTCTACTCCACTTCTTAGCCACCTCTTCCTTACTTTCTCTCTCCTCTTTTTTCTTCTTTCTTTCTTTTAATACCCTTCAATTTCAACAGATCTCTTTCAGTATTCACACTTTCTTACATTATGAACAAGCAAGATTTCTTAAAAACCCAGGTATATATTTCATTCTTTTCTACTTTTATTTTTGTTATTATTATTTTTTTTGGCTCAAATAATTTGAACTAATGTGTATTAATTAATGGGTTAATTTTTGTTTATTTTGTAGAGTTGTGTTCTTAGAGTGAACATACACTGTGATGGCTGCAAGAGTAAAGTCAAAAAAATCCTCCAGAAAATTGATGGTAATTTTTTTTTTTAATAATAATTATTATTACTCCGTATTTCATTTTTCTTAGATCTGAAATTACTGTATTTTTGTTACACTAGTTACATTACCTACTCATGTCTCTCTGTCAGTAGTTATATAGTGTAACCTTGGTTATATTGTACTTACTTATTATTATGATTTTTGATTATGTCTCACAAATAATACCCTTTATTGCAAATAATAATAAACGATGTTGAACATGTTATAACAACGGTCTAATTAAACTTGGTTAATGGCCAATTTTTTTTTCAGGGGTTTATAAGACAGAAATAAATTCAGAGCAAGGAAAGGTGACGGTAACTGGGAGTGTAGACCCAGAAGTATTAATCAAAAAGCTTGAGAAAAATGGCAAGCATGCTGAGTTATGGGGCCCAGCAAAAGGCTCTAACAACAACAATAACAACTTCATGAATCAGTTTATGAATGTTAATAATCAGATGAAAAACTTCAATTTAGACGGGGGTAAAAATGGAAAAGACAATAACAAGGGTCAAAAAGGTGGTGGAGGTGGCGGTGGTGGTAAAGATCAGCACAAAGGTGGACAACAACACCAGCAACAACAACCACCACCTCAGCAACAATTGCAACATTTGCAGTTTCTTCAGCAACTTCAGCAACAGCAACAGATGAAAGGAGGACAAGGGGCGAAAATGATGGCTGCTCCGCCTAAGGAGCAGCAGCAGAAGGCGGTGAAGTTTATGGGTCCACCTGAGGATGATTTCGATGACGAGTATGACGATGATGATGAGTTTAGTGATGAATTTGACGATGAATATGATGATGAGTATGATGAGGATGATTTGGATGATGATGTTTATGGTGGGGTGCATCACCAGCATCAGGCGGTTAAGAGTGGAGCTGTTATGATGGGTAAGGAAGGAAAAGGCGGTGCGGGTGATAATAAGAAGGGGAAGAATGGGGGTGGTGGTGGAGGTGGGGATAAGAAGGGTAAAGATGGAAAGAGTGGTAAGAAGGAAGGTGGTGGTGGTGGGGGGATGGCTAGTATGATTAAGGGTATGTTAGGGGGTGGTGGTGGAAATAGTGAGAAAAAGAAGGGTAATGATGGAAAGAAAGATGGTAAAAATGGTGGGAATAATAACAAAGGAGGTGGTGGTGGTAAAAATGGTGAGCATGGTAAAAATGGTGGGGGTAAAAATGGGGGAGGAGGGGGTGAGGGTAAAGTGGTAAAACATGTGACATTTGAGAGTAATAATAAAGGTGGTGGTAAAAATGGTGGTGGTGGGGGTAAAAATGGAGGAGGGGGTAAAAAAGGGGGAGGTGGCGGGGGCGGTGGTGGAGGAGAAGGGAATATGATGAGTATGGGGCAAAAGGGTAATTTCCCAATGGGTCAAATGGGAATGGGCCCGGCCGCAGCAGGGTTGCCAGCTACTCACATGATGATGAATGGTGGTGGGCCCGGAGGTGGAGGTGGTGGTGGGTATTATCAAGGGATGGGTCCAGGTCAAGGCCCAAGTCCAGCCCAATTCAATTCCCAGCAGCAGCAGTATATGGCAATGATGATGAACCAGCAGAGGATGAATGGTGGCGAGGGTTATGGGATGATGGCGCCGCAGGCGGCTCAGCCGATGAATATGATGTATGGAGGGCGGCCACCGATGGGGCCGATGGGCTACGCACCTTCAATGGTTCCTCCTCCGGGGTACCATGACCCTTACACTTCCTATTTTAGTGATGAAAATACTGAGAGTTGCAGTATTATGTAAATTCTTCTCTGTAATTTTTAATTTTGGTAATTTATTTTGAGGATATGTTTTTAACTAGGTTAGATTAATTAAAAATCTAGTGTGTGGGTTTTAGAGCCTGGTAATTTAGTTTCATGTGGGCTTTTTAATTTTATTTTGGGGTAATTTAGTATGAATGTAGTGCTTTTAGTTCAACTTGAAGAGTTGATAATGATAAGTGTCATTCTCGTGTAAGAAGAATAGGAAAATGGAAGTTTTTGTTTATTGGTAATATATGGTACTCCCACTAATCCACTTGAAATCTTTTATTGTGAATTTCATGTAACTTTCATTTTCATGCTATTTTCTCCATAGTCTTAATCAACTAGTTTTTGTCCAACTTTTGATGTCTTTGTCAATTCATTTAGTGAGATTCATAATTTTGGTGAAGAGTTAAGATCGTGTTTTCATTTGTCTATAATAACATATCATTCCGCCAATTATTTAGAGTTTTCGAGCTCATGAAATGTGAACATGATTGTATTTATTAACGTGACAACTAAATCGGAATAAAGTGCAAAATGATAAGTCTCGCCAAAACCCTTTTTTGACTCAAATTTGGAGTGATTTAATTTTATCAGGTCGGATGATTATAATCCAAACTATGCTTCTAAGCTGGTCCATCCAAAATAGAGTTTTGAGTTTTTGACCCAAAGATTAACTTTAAGTGGACAGGATGAGTTCTCCCAACTGAGTATTGAACACCTGATCAGGTCATGTGTGGTATTGACTTTTAGATTAACTACATTGCTTTTTTGACTAACGGACTGATTTGGGTGAATTTGGCGTGGTTTACCAAATTTTATAAACTAAAGCTGTTTTTTTCGATTTTGTCACAAACTCACAACTAGTTTAATTGTTTTAAAAATTATGCATTCTGATTATTATAATGTAGGTTTATGGGCATTCATTTGATAATGGTACACTATTAATGTTTCAAAATTGCCGCAACTATTGGAGTGTTCTATTTGACACTTGAGTCCCGGAAAGTACTAAGTTTTTTTTTTTTTTTTTTTTTTTTTTTCAATAATTCATAAATATCATAGATTATGGCATTATAATTTTTAATTTTTATTTGTCTTGGTGTAGCAATATTGGGTCTTTTATTTTAATTATTTTTTAATTCGACTTATTTGGCTTATTTAGACCCAAAAAGTTTTAGATAAACTGAAATATATTTCAGAAAAACAAGTTTCAAGTCTTTCAACAAGTTAAAATATATTCAAATAAATTATTTTTTTCCCTACGCACAAATACATTGATATCTAACAATGTAAGGTTAATTTTTATTTATTAATTTATTATTTTTTAACAATATAACAATGCGATTATATTACAAAGTAGGTCCTTAACTACGTACCCAAAATACATTAAAAGAAATTGTCGAGTAATTAAACTAGCAAAATCGATAATTGATGATTTACAAGTTTTTATGTGGCCGGGGATACTCGATTGGTCAGGGTTACTTATAAGTTATATTATTATTATTATTATTATTATTATTTACGGGTAGGGGTTACTTAATCTAAGGTTACTAGTTTGGTCAGGGGTTACTTGTAGGGTTACCTTATTATTATTATTATTATTATTATTATTATTATTATTATTATTTTAACGGGTAAGGGTTACTTACACAAGGGTTATTCTCACACTGAAAACGAGTTAACCAACTGAGTAAGTAACCTTTACAAGTAACCCTTAGTAAATAGTCTCTATAAATAACCCCTGAATAAGTAATTTAAACAAGTAACCCCCTGAATAAGTAAGCCCTACAAGTAACCCTGCCACACCTGAAAACGAGCTAATCAATCGAGTAAGTAATCCTTATAAGTAACCCCTGAATAAGTAACCTCTGAGTAAGTAATCCCTACAAGTCACCCTTAAATAAGTGTTAACAGATACAAGTAACCCATAAATAAGTAACAAATACAAGTAACCACTGAATAAGTAACCCCCTACAAATAACCCTATCACATTGTGTAGCCAACCACACAGTAAAATTGTTGTTGATGATTTGGTTCGCCGGTGAACCTTTTTAGAATTGGTGTGAAAAAATCAATTGACAAGATCAATATGTTGTACTCGAATTTTTTATTTTTAATATTCAACCGAATGAAATATCAAACCTCATCAATAATTCCTTTTCTCCAATTCAAGAAACCCGAATTGGAAGTTGCAGAGGTTACCAAAAAATGGATTCTTTGTAGAAGAAGAATCAAGGAACACCCAATATTCTCTTAAAAATTAGATTACTTTGAAGAGGAATAATCAAGGAACACTCATTATTCACTCAAAAGAAGCTGCTTTCCCTCAAAATTTCAAAGGGACTTTACATAATTGCACATAATAATAACCAAAAAAAAAAAGTTCTAACAGATAATTTTCCAATTATACTATGTCCATGAATGAATTTTTTGATGGCCAAAATTGAATAAAAAGTTTTCCTCTTTATAAAAAATATCTTAAACTATAATACAAAGTAGAAGTATTGTCAAAATTTGTACTAGAGATTTATTAAATAAAATGTCAACTTGATACAATTTGGTGAAACAATTAATAGAGTATAATAAATAAAACCAACTAGAAGGGTATAAAATATGAGAGGGTGTTTGACAAGTGAGGGAGCAGGAAGTGATAAGGCACTGGCAATTGAAAGCTCCATATATGGCATTACGCAACTTGGGGGCACATGGAAAGGGGTCCCTTCTCTTTAAGTTAGTACACCATTATATCAACAACATGTAACTCTTAAGCTAAACATGGTACCAATTATTGATAATTTGAGCTGGATTAGCTTCTTCACTCGGGTTTTTTTCGATTGCAAAGTCATGTGTAGATAGGGTTTATTCGATAATAAGTTGGAAGTTTTCGGATAGTTCGTAGCAATAAAAATAATGAGATTGAATAGAACTGATTATGGATGTGACTGTAAAAATAGGACAGGTGAATGAGCCTAATCCAATCCGTTGAGATTAGTGGGTCAGTAAAGAATAGTTCAAAAAATTATACGCTTTTTATGTTGAGTCCCACGTATGTCATGTGTACAAATGTGTTGTCCATGTCTCACATAAGTTACATTAGATAAGATCATAAGAGAAGAAGTAATAATCACTTATTAATTGATTGCTAAAAAAAATATAGAATAATTAAATATTGTACCTGTATGATTCAAGCATAAATTGTTTAAAGTGTATATTAGAAATTAAGAGAACAAGTTGTATTCAAATTGACTTGAATTGAACCAACATGATTCATAATGGCCATAAATTCAATAGGTATAGACTATAGTATATAGGTTTAAAATATACAAACATCCATGAAAGGTTACTAATAGAGCACATGTGACCTAACTCGAACTTTAGTACTTGGCCATACCCGATTCAAGATCAAACTAAACCAAATAACAACTATAGAAATATAAACAAGATGGTCATGATCAAATCAAATTAAATATTGTGTCACGCACTAATGAATTTGAGGGGTAATTCCTCACACAGATAATTGATTTAAAATAATAATACTTCGTATATATCTCATTTGAAGTTACTCCTTTCATCCCCAAATGATAGTCTTTTATGGGCAAATTTTAGTCCCAAAATATTCAATTCATTTGCTTTTTTCAACAACCATTTTATTTATTTTATACCAGAATTCCCTCCAATTTGCAATAATATTTGTACAAATTTAATTTTTTCATGTAAATTTTGTTTTCCCATGTACTTTTATTACTTTCTCTCTCTACTATTTTGCATACCCAATGTCAATTTACTTTTTCAATGTATTTTTACTATTCTTATTTGTGTTTATTAATTCCCGTGAAAAATGCTCATAAGGGACTATCAAAAGGGAACGGAGGGAGTATAAGTAAACTAACTATTGTCTTTCATGAGTATGTACATTATAGGCCATTTCATACATCCTTAGAATTAATCATAATAAAAAATTAAGTTTTCTACAAGAAATGGAAGATTCCTAAGGTGTCAAAGCATAATTAAGCTTATGATTAAAGAATAAAACGAATTTTCAAACTTTTAATTATAACAAGAGGGATATTTTCTTACATATCTCTTTGTCGGAAAATATATCTTGGGGTTCCTTGTAAGAGCAAATTCAATGCATCATATGATATTCATTTGATTTTATCTTTCCTTTCCTAAAATTACACGTTTCATGATAATTGAACTTAGATAGACTTCTTAAAATCAATAAAAATGAAGTGGTATTACGTATTAATCCAAATGGGGCAGGGAATTGAGAGAATTGCGGAGGTTAGGAAGCATTCAATGTTTTCGTTGGGAATGAGATCACATCTTAGATTAGACCTTAGCTTCTTCCAAAATGGACAAACATGCATGTAACTTTTAGTTTGGGGGCTTTTGAACATTTTATTGACTAAGGAGACGTTTTTTTGTTCACTTCTCAACGTATCAGGTTTTCCACAAGGTATTTGTGATGTGTGAACGATCCCTTTATTCGAGTTTATTTAGGACCTACGCATTATCTTCACAAATGAGTCACTCTTATATTATATTAGTTTCAGATTATGTATAACAATTGAGTATTTTTTTGTGAGACATAAAATTATATTGTTGCATATAATGTGAAACAGAGATAGAAAATACTGTAGTTTTTAGGCTTTTAACAATTTCAAATCTTAAAATCAAGCATAACAATCTCATTCTAATCATTAAAGTCTAGCATTTTATCTAATAAACCAACAAGATTATTTAAATTAACAATATAGTTGTGACTAGAGTGAATAACTTATATTAAACAATCTTTGCACTTATAATTGTATATATCTATGTTAAATGCAATTGTTTGGATATTATGTATCCCACATTGAAAGATAAAGTAAAGATTTCATTAAGCATAACCCCTAAATATGGTAAGTCAACTATAAAGATTAATACTTAGTAATCGGGTATCTTATTCAAAAAAGGTCAACCATATAAACTATATCAATATGTCAATTATTTTAAAATGAAGCGGCACACGAGTGTATGTCCCTGATAAAATAATTTTTCGATGGTTAAATTTGTTGTTCAAACTTCTAATGGATAGTAGGACTATAGCCTATAGGGGCCAATGTTCAACTCAACAACAAATTGAGTAGGTGCCTAAACTAGGATGCTAATTGCTAAATGATCAAGATTTCTCAATATAGACATGTGATGACTTCAATTTCCCTCTCTTTCATTGTAGGCGCCAACAATTAGGAATATTTTGCATGTGAAGATAATTTAATTTCACTTTATTATTTGGTGAGATTTGGGAGGGGGCTATTGTTAGTTAAACATAATTAAGCTTCAAGGGTAATTAAACCACCTATTTTAGATAATTATTAACGATTGCATACATAGGTAACAGTTACATAGCATTTTGTACTGTATAATCCTATTTGATCACGAATCTATTTTTTTTTTGAGTATTTAGAGAGTCACAAGCACAGTTGATGAGAATCTATCCCAAAATCTCTAGTAATCGGAAAGAGAGCTCTAAGCACTTAAGCTCTAACCCATTATTATCACGAATCTATGCTACCGATACTACTTCTTTTGTTCTAAACTTATGTACAAGGAGAGTGGGAAGCATAGATAGGGTGCCCAACTTGAAATAACAAATGCATTCATAGAGGAATATCAATTATTCAATTAATTAAACCATATTAGATATTAAGACCTAATAATACGTAAACCTTAGGACAAAGTAACATTAATTAGAACTTCAATTGAAATATTGAAGTGATGTTATAGGCAAAAAATGGGATAGATAGATTACTTTAATATAAATCCTATTAATTCCTAGATGACACAATTAGTAGCTCCATGTGGGCTTGTCCATCATATTATAGTACGAGTAACGATTACTTCGTTCTAGTAATTAATTACATTTCAGAAGAATATTTATCGTTCACTAGAGAGATGCACGTGCTATATACCTATTATCATGTATGATTTGTGCGTAATTACACTCATAAACGTACAAGCATAGCAGTCAATTCTAGACCAATCTTATAGCCTAATAGCCTAATAGGTTGTTTCTTGTGTAAATTCCCTCCTACCGTATATCAAGACTTTAACTATAGTAACATGATCTTGTCACACCTAAAATCTTATAGAAACCTTCACAAGGGATTATATTATTCACTCGATACAAGTGTTAATTGCCTATATATTTTTAGGATGTTTTGGAAATAATGGTCATATACGTAACGTTTTAAAATTGATTTTATCATCATATGAGCTAGGCTAAAAGATCGTCAACCTGATCGTCTTACTAGATAATATTTATTATACACTCGATTGATGATCAATGCATTTATTCAATAGCCTCATCAAAATGTTTATCACTCTACAATTTCTTAAAATTACTATAGATTTATTGACAGGAAATGTCATAACTTATTAATAACTTCAGCTTACTTATATATGTACCATTGAAAATTTTATCAAGATCTCCGGTTATACATTGTCAGTTCTAAGGGATTTGTTCACATTTACTGAATTGAGCTGAACTGAATTGAATTGAACTGAACTAAATAGAGCTGAAATACTACCTTCGTTTTTTTTTTTTTTATGTGCAACAAAGGAATATTTTATATCTCACAATAATATTTCTCTGTTGCACATAATAAGAAACGGAGTTAGTAAATATTTTATGAGAGAAGGAAATTAGAAGCTGAGCTAAAATGAACTGATTGAAGCTAAAGTGTACTGAACTAATATTAAAGTGAAGTGAACATGCCCTAATTTGAATCGATGCCCACATAAATTACTTCACATTTCAGTATACATCACGATCATTTGAATCTGTCACACCATCAAGTAATGTTACGACATGTTACATTGAGCTGAAAAAGCCATTAAAAATACGGAATAACAAGCAATTGAGATAAAAAGTGAATATTCAATTGAGTTTCCTCACTATATTTGACCCTAATTTCCAAAAAGAATTGACCCTAATTTCCAAAAAGAAGGGGTACATAAAAACAAGAACAGCTCCCACCTCATTGAATTTCTCTCCATAAACGCATGCAATTTATCCCCATACAAACTGAATATTCAATTGAGTTTCCTCAAGTTATTGTCGGAGGTATATATAAATATAATTCCATACTTTTCAAACCATAGTGTATAATTAATTATTTGAGTATCAAAACTTTGAGACTTGTATAATTTCCGCGTCGTGGGGTGAATCGCATCTTAGTTGTACAATAGTACAAAAATCTATTACCAAAAAAGGTGCAATGCATATGAAAATTAATGATTACATGCGCTAAATATATATGAATTGAACAAAAAAAAAAAAAAAAGAAAAAAAGAAAAAAAAACTAGACCCACCAATTTGATTGAAGATTGTTAATGTTAGGCATATTTCGCATTCTATTTCTACCGACCAAAGAGCCGTGTGATTGTCGTATAATATATGATGATAGATAGATGTAACTTTTATAGGTAATGTAACTTTCATGATAATCTCTAATTTAATTAATGTATGTAACTGCCGCCATGAAATATGAGGCTTATGTTACATAAATTCATCATGAGAAATTGTACATTTATGTGGTTAATTTTCATAGTTAGTCAAAGGTTTGAAAAGGTAATGTTGAATTGATAACTTTGTTTACATGCAATTATCAAACACTTTGGTTGGAATTCCATTAGTGTCAACTACCAATCATTTTTTCTTACAAACTCAAATATATTATAATATTAAGGCAAAAGCTAACGAACGTCCCGTGGGTGTTTGATAAGCTAGCTAAAAGTAGAGATTAAATTAAAATGAACATTAATTACACCGATTGACGCGTGATTTTGTCATGTTTTTCCTAAATTAATATCATTTTAGGCAATATTTTAAATGCTTATCCAACGCCCCGGAGACGTTCGTTAGCAAGATCCTAATATTAAATATATATTCATTAAAACAAGAGGTTTAATACCTATTGGCGAGTATGGGATTATGATAAGGTTGGACCAAAAACACATATGGGAGTTTTAAAGTTGAAATTACTGTGACATTTTCCTTAGTGCGTTTAAAAAATGAAAAATATAATTTTTGAGTCTACATATTTATTGCGTATGTGGATATGCACAATGTATACGGGGTATTGTTACAATTCTATTGAATAACCAAAAGATAATTGCTACTCGTTACTTATAAGATTGATGAGCTCTTAATAAGCGCAATCTCAGTTAAACTTAAAAGATGTCCTAAGTTCAAACTTATACTGTCCTTCACTCCTTCTAAATCTAATAAATGCATCACTTTGAATAATATATGTGTCAATGCATAATTTTGATTACTAACATCTTTAATTTTATGTTAGTTTAATTTATAAAATAAATAATACTATGTTTTAGGAAGATATACATCGTGACTAAGAGCCTGTTCACATTTACTGAACTGTAACTAAATTGAACTTAACTGATTGAAGCTGAACTGAACTAAATTGAACTAAACTGAACTGAAATGAATATTTTATGAGAGAAAGAAATTAAGAGCTGAATTAAACTGAACTTGTTGAAGCTGAACTGAACTGAACTAAAATTAAGTTGAAGTGAACAGACCCTAATTCAATAGAATTTCAAGTTTGGGCTACTCACACAAATTTTCAGAGTTTAGGCTCAACTTAGCTCTATGGACTGC
The DNA here is from genome assembly GCF_948465745.1 of Chenopodium album. NCBI lineage: Eukaryota > Viridiplantae > Streptophyta > Magnoliopsida > Caryophyllales > Amaranthaceae > Chenopodium > Chenopodium album. The sequence continues at coordinate 9,690,254 of NC_137846.1, forward strand.
TAGTAGAATTTATGGGCTTCTGTACATTTGGGCTATCTCATGTGGTAGGCTGGCAGCCTATCATAAATGAACTTGTGCAGCATGTTTTAGTGATGGGCTTTTGAGTATTGGGCCAATTGACATTTTTTCTTCTCCACTTGCTGATCATGCTTTTCAATTACTACAACAAATTATTCGCAATGAACCTTTCGGTTAATTAAATCCAGTTAGGCCACTAGGTGACTAGGATCAATAGGGTTCTTAACTAGAAAATTCCTAAGGTTCCTAGCCTAATTTATAATACCAAAAACCATGCAAAACGCTTCACACATTGCGGTGATTACAAACCAATGCCCTCCACTAAAAAAATACAAAAACAAAAAAACCAAAATCCAGGTCATTCGGGAGCAATTGGTCTTACACGCATCCTTATGCAGTTAGGATACATACAACATCAGTCCAATAAAGAAGCAGCCCAGTTGCTAAACTCGTCCAAATGTCCCAAAACGAAAATGCGACCCAACCCAAACTTCACTTCCCAAACGCGACCCGCTCAAAATCCATATTTTGGTTTTCAATTTATTTATTTTTTTATAAAAAAACCGTTTTACTTCTCAATAATTTTTCGAAAATAAAATTTTACAATTAATTTCTCTGATTTTCTCTCTCCAAACTCCATTTTCTCTGCTCTATATGATTTTACTTCACTAAAAACTGAAAAATCAACCATGGATATACGAGAACAGATGCAAAATCAAAAGGATTGTCCTAAAAAAAAGGTAAATTTTCTCTGATTTTTGTCCGAATTTATGTAAATTTTTATAAATATCACTGACTTTCGTCCTTAATTCTCGTCCGAATTTTTCGATACACTGTTCGAATTTTTTGTTTCATAATCATATTAGGAAACCAATGCTTATGTTCATATTTTGAATGATTACGTTCACTTTCTAAAATGCATATGTTCATATTTTTTTATGCATATATTCACTCTCTGAAAAACTAATGTTCACATTTAAGAAAATCTATGATGTAACACCCCCAAATCTCCCTCTACGGAAATACTAGTATAATACGTATAATTATACCGTAGAGATAAACTTAGGCGTATTACCGCTGCGTGATTACGCAAGGCTACTCAAAACTTACTAAAATAAAAACCAATACTTTGCAGCGGAAACATCAATACTCTTTCTTTTATTAATACTTATAAAAATAGTAACATTGTTATGAGTACTCAAATAAAGACGTAACCAACATTCCTAAACTAGGTAAAGCAAATCCCAGGACTCCCATATGCTCATTCATGACTCCACCTGAAAATAGTCAACACTGCTTACCATTAAGGTAAACAGGGCGAACCAAAACAAATAAGAAATATGGATTAGCAAATTATGCCAAGTACGATAAGTGCAAGATAATGTAAACTCAATTTATTTGCAAACATGTTTTAAAAATCATTTCCAATAATTAATCCAATAAATTCCAAACTCATTATTCCAAAACCGATTCCAATGATTCAATATTCAAAATAATAGTTAATAAAACCAATTCCTTTATTAAGAACCAATTTCTTTTAATCCAATTCCTCACCCAAGTGTGTACACCCCCCAAGCTAGTCTCCTTATATTACAAGGCTATTCTTGAGGAAAGACCTGGTCATACAAAGTCCAAGGCCTTATCAATAAACCAAATCCGCATAGTGGGATTACCAACATGCTTATAAAGCATTAATAATAATAATTCAATGGTTCAATAAATCCTTTTAATATCCAACAAATTCCAATATAATTCAAACTCCTTTTTAATAATTTCCACATACTTTGAAAATCAAAACCTTTTAAATAGATACTTGAGAATAAAATCTCATATTAATAACTTTTCAAAATCAATAACTCTTCTTTGAAAAACCTTTTATTTAATTCAACAAACCTTTTAAAATCAATTCCTTTATTTAAACACGATAATTAATTCAAACCATTCAAAACATGATTTAAAAATCAATCATTCAAAATACTTTTATTAAAATCAATATCTTCAAACATAATTTATTTCAAAATCATAATTCAAATCAATTTAATTCAATCACCAATCAAATCATGTAAAACATGTTATTCAAACCAATCACTTTCAAAGGTATCTAGCCACCTAAACGTACCTTGATCCTTGCTAGAAAAACCACACAAAAAGAACCTTGATTCCGAATATCAATCAATGCTTCGCATTTTCAAAGTTCAACCACGAGTACACCTTGCAAATAACATAACCATAAGGTTATCACAACATAAACTCAAATCTAATGTGCATGGACTATAAAACTCTTTTAAAATAATACTTTAATATAAAATTATAGCTTTGAAATAGGTATTTGTATTTTAGAAAATTAACCATGAAGAAAATAAAAGAATAGGATTAAAGAGAATTGAATTTTCGTTGGAAAGAATAGGAAAGACTTGAAGAGGTCATAACTCCTTCAATATAACTCCGAATTGGGTGATTCTTGAGCCTAACCTCAAGAATTTTTCGAGAGGAACAATCTTTTGTGAAGCATCAATACCCCAAAAACTGACCAGAAGTGCCCGAAAACTGGCTTCAAAGGTATACGGGATAATATTTGTATGAAAAGAGGAGAAGAAAAGTATGAAAAGGTTTAGGGAAAAGAAGAATAAGAGAGAAGAAGAGAATTAGGTTTTTGGTGTGAAGAATATGAGAGGTATGAAGGGGTATTTATAGGCTATCTCATGCAAGAATTATAGTAAGAGAATGTGGGAAGAATTATGGTAAAAAGAATTAAGGAAATTACTTGGAGAAGTGAATAAAAGAATTAAGGAAAGTTTGGATATTAAGGTGATTGTGTATACTTGAATATGGAATGTATGTATGTCATGAAAAATAATAAGGACATTGGAATTACTTGGAGAATAATTAAGAAGAAAGAATGACAAGAAAATATGATGATTAGATATTAAAAAGATGGAGAAATAGAATTAAGGAAAATAAGAGATTTTAAGGAGATAATTAAAAATATAATTTACCAAAATAAGTCACCCAAAAATCCATCATGGTGGCTTTAGATATTTAGGGAATTAATTTGCTAGTTTTAAGGAATTAAAAATAATTGTGTAAATAATATTTATTGTATAAAATAATTAATTAATAAAATTCCAATTATTCACTAAATAAAATAACTAAGAAAATCAGATTTTCTACACATAGATAATCCGAAAATCATAGTCATTAAATTAGGAATTTTCGGCCATAATAAAATATAATTTTGTTTAATTAAAATATCCGAAATATATATAAATAATCCGGTTTTTAAATAAATAAATGGATAATAAATCTGATCCAAAATCCAAAAATAATAATTGAGTTTTAAAATACTTTTGGCGCCAAAATTCAAATATCATTTTGGCTCCAAAATTAAAATAGAAAAATAAATTACTTAAAATACCCTTTTTAGAAAATACTAATATTAATTAATTAGAAAATACGTTTCAAAAATACGGGGTATTACATATGAATATGTTCATATTTTGCATGATTATGTTCTTTTTCTAGAATTTATATATTCACATTTTTTTTAATATGTACATATTTTTAATACTTATAATGCATATGTTCTTTAAGTGAATTGGGCTTCTGTAGACACCTAAAAATGTATCCCGAAATCAAACCCGATGATGAGCAACCTTTCACCGCTATTATTGGTCAGGTTGAGTATCTAATCTTTGGAGTGCTTAATCCATGTTTCTATTCAACATATTTCATAAACTAACCTAATTCTTAGCCTATTTCCCCACACCATAACTTGTTTTCCTCTTTTCGTGTCCACGTCACAAAACCGAGCTAATATGATTTCGTGGCTATATAATTTTGTACCATTTATTATTTGGTTGGATAGGCCTTTCAAAAATATTTCCAACGATATATCATAAGCCCAATACTGATTTAAAACGAAGAAGATATGAGCCAAACACTAAACTCGGCCCAAAACCGACACCCTTTCACTAAAACGGATATATCTTAAACTCTACAAATGATTTTGACCTGATATATTATATGCCTTATTCCGAGTTACGGATCAAAAGTTATCATAGTTTTAAAAACGCATAAATAACCAGAATTACCGCGCAACAGCTAAAACGCCGTGTCGCGGCAAAATCTGACGTGGCACGGTGCCTGGTGCCGTGATACGGTAATTTTCACCGTGTCACGGTGCTTTCCAGAGTCTTTTTCGCGTTTTGTTCTCACGCGCTTATGAACCTGGACGCATTTCTGGAAAACTGTACACCGTGACACGACGCCACGTTCCGCGCCACAGTGGACATTGCCGCGTCGCGGTGTCCTCTCCCGTGTCACGGTACACATATCGTGACACAGAATTTCCCGCGTACTCTCTGCACGCACTTTATCAATTTGATCGTATTTAGGGCAAACCTTTTTGCCGTGCCACGGTAAAAAATACCGTGACACGGTGTTCAGTGACCGTGTCACGGTAGACACACCGTTTCACGGTGCCCAAATTAGGGTTTATCTTAGCTCTAGGGTTCCGTGCATCCTCCTATTCATTTCCTCTATAAATACGAGCCTCTTTTCTACAGTTCGGGGCACCAAATCATTATCTCTTCCTCTCTTCTACACCAAAAATCATTCTCTTCTCTCTCTCTCTCATATTGTAAGCCTTAAACCTGTATTCCTAATTACATCGTTCCTTCCTTAAGCACTCTAAGGAGTCCATACAACACCCGAGGTTCTGTCCTTAAACCAATGCGTGAAAGGTAGAATTAACTGAGGGTTTGGACCAAATCAACTCTACTTTTTAATTTAATTGTTTCAATTTAATTTTTATATATTTATTGAAGTTACTAACAGTTTATTCATGATGTAGCAATTCAAGGAAACGCGGAAAGTGAGTAATTAATCACTTAATTACTCTTATTTTTATTATTGTTGCTTATCATGATTAGGTTTATTATGATTTGATTTGACTAACAATTTATTGTTGAATTGCTTTCAATATTAATGTTTATTCTATTGTTATTATTGATCACCATATTGCATGTTTAAAGGGAATATGTAATTGAAAATCACGCCTAATAAGATAATTTGGACAACCGGTTTAGTTTCCTTTTTAATCTTGTTATTTAATTAAGGGATCACAATATTTTAGAATTATGCGTTGCATTAATATTCAACCAATTTAGCATAATAATAGTTTGGAGCGAATTGAATTTTTGTTTGCATGCCTTTGAGATCGTAGGGAATACTTTTCGCTATAAGAATCGAGTAGAGGCCAATACGGGCGAATGTGACTTCATGACTCACTTCGTACCATCATCCCCGATCCTCTTTTCGTGGTTCCGAACCATATGAAGTTAGTAATCTCATGGATTATGAATGGGGTGTAACCTTCACGGGTTAATCGTTGTTGCCTATCGTTTTTCCTTTATTCGTGGTTGTCTTTAATGATCCGTGAACGGTTTACAAGTTCCTTAAAAACTTGTTGGCGGCTCCCTACTTTCGTTATCCCTAATCGTATATGTCAATTCTCACTTCCTTTGAGTGCCAAGAATATTCACTACATGCTAACATAGGTGCACTTCAAACGACGCCTACAGTTTCATAATCATATTATTTTTTATTTCTTCAATTTTTATGTTCATAATTAAATGCCTTATATTCATAATATTTTATATGTTCATAGATAATTTCAAATATTCTCGATGTAAATATGTGTTGTTCATGAAATATTCTCAGTAAGTTTGTTTATGCATATGTTCTCTTTCTTAAATACATATGTTCATATTTTTTACGCATATGTTCACCTTTTAAATGCTTATATTCACTTTAAGGAAACCAATGCTTACGTTCATATATTGAATCATTATGTTCACTTTCTGAAATGCATATGTTCATATTTTATATGCCTATGTTCACTTTCTGAAAAGCTAATGTTCACATTTAAGGGAATCTATTCATGTGTTTATATTTTGCATGATTATGTTCATTGATAAAAAAATGCAGAAAATCAGATGAAATTCATACACAGATGAAATTGATCGAAGCTAACAAAATTCAATTCATATGAATTCAAAAAACCAGATAAAGCATAATCAATCGAAATTAAGCACAAATTCACCACATAACAAACCGAAATGCATACATAAATCGAAACAATTACAATTGAAACATAATAAATCGAAATTGATCGAAGCTAACCAAAAATCAAACAAAAAACAATTACAATTGAAACTAACTTAAAAAAACCTAATTACAAATCGCAAAAAAAGCCACTAACTTGCATTGACAATCTTGTCGGGAAGAACAACCAATTCCATATTGTAAGGAACAAATTCAATCGAAAAGTTGAAAAAAAAAAGAGAAAAATATAAAAACAGAGGAGAGAGAAATTAAAGAAGGAATAAGAAAAAGTTGTAATGAAATTTTTGATCAAAAAGTTTGATGAGAATTAGGAAAGAAAAGAGAAGAGAGAGAATTAGGAAAAAGGAAACCAAAAATTTACACAGGAAGAACGTTAGAGCTGAGATGATTATGGATTGTATGATTTGAGACGGGCTGCGTTTCATGAACAAAGTCATGCGTTTCAGCGTGTTGCAACTATTCTTACATGTATGAGGATACATGCATGAGTATGCATGTGAGAATATGCCATTGGCGAGTCACTTTGTAAAAGGTTTGATGTGGATTACATGTCGATAGTAGGTGGGTCGATTAACAAGCTAAGGTTAAAGAAGAGAAAGTACGTATATGTATATTGTGACCATAACTTTAAAATTATTAGATTTCTCTATCCATTAACACCCTCACAAGCAGTTATGATTATAAAAAGCTATAAAATATAAGTTGACTAGCCCATTTGGTCATAGTGTTGAGATACCTAATATATTTTAACTCGAGCAAGATATTCCATAATAAAGCGAAGGACATTTTTGTACATCACTATCCTTTTTTTTTTTTTTTTATCTTTATCTCAGTCTCCCCCTGCAAAGTGCGAACCACCACTAGAACCGACCATCACTACCATCTTCTTCCTTCACCCTTCGATCCACAATAGAATATCAACCACCATCTTCTTGCAATCCCACCCACCTTTATCTTCCTCCCTTTTACATCGACACTGGCATTAACAACGACTTTGTTGCTGAATTGCAAAAATCCATGAAAAATGAAGAAATTCAGGGCATAGTTAATCCCTAAGGATAAGTGATTTTTTTTTCTCTTCCATTAAAGAAATACGTTCGAATTTAGAGATTTAGTTTTTTACTTGACAACTTATCAGCTAAAAATTATACTGAGTAACAAAAGTGTATTAATTAATAACTTAACTCATTATAAGATTTTTTACCTCAAATATACGAAGCATATTTAATTGTCTTTTAAAAAAGTGATCATTGTCTAATCCACGGCTCAATATGAACAAAATCGTACCCTATTATGCCGAGTTTTTTTCATGTTGGCCCTTGATGGCCAAGTCTCTTCTCTCCCTCAACTCAACTACTCAAGTGCCATCTTTTACTCATGAGTTCAAACTCGACATTGAATTTTAAATTTTAATCAAACGCGTAAAATCTAGCCAGAAGTCAGCTGTATCCCCCCAAAAATTGCCCGCAATCTCAACTGTAAACCCTTCACTCTAAAACAGTCAACTTCGCCACTAAAATAAGCAACCTTATTCTTCAAAACGCCATTATTGGAGCTTCATCTCTAATGGCATGGCAATAATCTCTCTTCAAACCCTCCATTCTTCAACACTAACCCTCTTCCTCCTCCTCACTCTCCTCTTCTTCTTCCTCACAACCCCATTTTCTCTCTCCTCCCCTTCTCACAGATCCCTCCTCTCTATCCCCACCTCAAAACGCTGTTCAATCCTCTCAATTAATGGCGGATTCCTCAATTACCTCTCCCTCCATTCCTGCTTCTTCCCTTCCAACCCCATTTTCTCTCTCCTCTTCCTCTTCCTCACCCTATTACTCCATTTTTACATCCTCATCAAAACCGCCCAAACTCGGTTTTCAATCATCGTAACTACCCTTTCTTCTCACCTTTCTCTCTCTCCTTCAATGGCTGCCGTTACGCTATTAGCTCTCGGAAATGGCGCTCCCGACGTCTTCGCCTCCGTTGCCGCCGTCGCCGGCGGCGAAACTCGAACTGGGTTTGGGGCAATTTTGTCGGCGGGAACTTTTGTGTCGGCTTTTGTTGTGGGGTTTGTTGGGATCTATGCGGCGCCGTTTTGTGTTGATCCATCGTCGTTTGTAAGGGATGTGTTGTTCTATTTGATGGCTGCGTTTCTTCTGTTTTATGTGTATTTAAGTGGGGAGTTGTATTTTTGGCAGGCTTTTGGATTTGTGGTGTTTTATTTGTTCTTTGTTGGGTTTGTTTTTTGGATGGATTTTGGAAGTGGGAGTAAGAAGATTGTTGATTTTGAGGCGCAGAAAAGTGTTGAAATGATGGATTCTGAAAAGGGTGATCATCATGTTCATGAAATTCATTCTGGGGTTTTTCCAGATTTGAAGAAGGTATATGCTTTTGATTTTTTTACTTTATATTGCCTCTTTTGATTGAACTGGAATGAACTTTGATTGTTTGGAACAAATTTTATTTACCTAAAATATTTGTATGTAGATGAATTTGCAGCGTTTGTTTGAGACAAAGGTTAAGTTTGGTTTGCTGAGTTGTTAATATATATTATGCATGATTGAGTTGTTTCTGTTATTTACTTGATCAAGTACTGCTGGTGAACTTGCAAACATAGTTTAACACGCTGCTGCTGCTTTGCTTCGAGGTGGGATCCTTTCTATTTTCTTTGGAAAATGGATTAACCTATTCGTATATGAACGGTTGGGGATGTATGGAGAGGAAATATATGGATGGTGGTGGACAGCGTGGACTGGTGGTAGGGGAGGGGTGGTTCCGTGGTTGTTTCAGCAATTGGTTGGTTTCTGATTGTAAATATGCATATTTTGGCTTGTTTTGGTTGCTAGTTTTAGAACTAACTATGTAGTATAGCAAATAGTGTTGATTTGGTCTTTGTTGGGATTCTGGTTTAGATGAGTTAGGGCAACTAGTGAGTGTGCTATATGGAATAGCGTAGCTAGTAGAGTAGTTTACTGCGTTCGTAGGATGCAAGTATATGAATCAGAATAAAAGGTCAAAGATGTTTTGTTTTACTAGGCTTCAAGCTATAGTATATATCTGAAATATATGTATGTAGATGATTTTGCAACATTTCACTGAGAAGAAGCTTGAGTTTGGTTTATTTAGTCTTTAGTGTTGATATATTATGTAAGATTGGGTTTATTGTGTTATCAGTGGTGAGCTTGCAAATATATTTAATATGCTACTGCTTACTTTGCTTTGAGGCGGGATCCGTTGCATTTCCTATGGTAATTGGATCGTCCTTTTCAAGGCTGAGGATGCATGAAGGGTAAAAATTATTTGGGGGATATGGGATTAGGGGAGTGATTGTTTCGGCTATTGGTTGATTTCTGAATTTAAAGATGCATGTATTGGTTTCTCTTGGTTGCTAGTTTTAGAGCTATGTAGTACAGTGAATAGTGTTGATTTGGTCTTTATTGTTTGGGATTCTGGTTTAGAATCAGGGTAACCAACTAATGACTGTGCTATATGGAATAGCATAGCCAGTAGAGTAGTTTACCGGGTTCATAGACCACAAGTATGTGAATAAGAATAAAAAGTAAAAAAAATGATGTTTTCTTCAAGGCTTCAAGCTGTAGTAGGTGTTTTTATTATTAGATAGGAACCCTGCCATTTTGGTACATGGCTTGCAGTTCATAAAAATGAGAATGCCGCTTTGAGGATTTATTGAGTCATAAGATTAGAAATGGTGGGGTGAAAACTTTGATTTTGTTCATCGGATATTCTCTTCACTTGGTACTCTCCTATTTCGTGGATTTGCCACCATTTCTTGTCATGTAGACTAAGATTAATATGGAATACTACTTGTTACAATGTTAAATTGAGATGACTGACCATCTAATCTGATTCTGGTTAACCAAAATCTGGCCTGAAGGCCCTGACCATATGATTTTATTTTATACTTGCAATGATTTATATAAATAATACTCGTAATTATTGCTTGAATCAAGTTCTATGGCATAGTTGTTTGTACCTTGAAAAAAAATTTATTCAAATGTTTGCAAATAAAACATGATTCAAAATCACAAAACAGAACGGAGGAGAGCATGGGGGACATCAACTGGATTAATGGTCTCACACACAAAATTTAGGGATTGCAGTAGCCACTGGATCCTGTGGATTCATTTTGCTTACTCCAGCAGCATTACCTCGAGTTGACTAAGCTGTTATTTGTAACTTTAGATAAGGGATATAAAGAGGTGTGATTATTAAGGAGTAAAGAGCCAAAGCATACTAGGTGGACTAACACTGTTGGTGATATTGTAGGGATATTGCTCAACAAATGCAATCTTGAGAGGAGTTGGCATTCCACTTAAAAAAAGTCAGCTTAAAAATGTTTCTTTTTGTTGCTTTAGCTTGGTGGAAACAGAATACTTGTTATGTTAGATATAAGTAGAGAACAATCTAACTAGAAAGATTGTTTGAATGCCATCGAGGTTGATATAATGTATGGATCAAATATTGTTGCGGTGTAGATACAGTTGTTGCATGTAAATTGTGCTCCTTTCATCCGAAATGATGAAATGTATGTATGATTTTGCATAACGTGTTCTGAAAGAAAGCGCAAGCTTTTTTTCCTTGAGTTTTTGCATATTATGCGTGATTTGATTGCAGTTTCTTGCTTGACCAAATATATCACGTCGCTGCTGCTTGCTTTACTTTGGCAGCTGTTTGTTTCCTTGTTGTAAAGATGCAAACATTAGCTTGTTCCCCAATAGCTTATTGAATATTATATTATCTCCTATGAGCCATTTTTTGAATGATTAGAACCTTAACCTCGAATAGATCCTGCTCTGCCGGTTTCCTGGCATCTGCTTAGGACTAGAGCAACTTGTAAGCATGTTATAGCTTTGAGTGATTACCGGTTCATAGTAAGCAAAGTTGGTGTGTTTCTGAGGCTAAAACAGCTGCTTAATTATATAATTATTAACTGGATAGTGAACCTGGTAAATGTTCACACCACTGGACTCTGATACAAACCAAAAAAGCAAGATGAGGGGAAGAACCATTGGAATGTTTAAGGAATCCTTGTAATTATAGTGGAGTGAAAAACTCTGTTCTTGTTGAGTTGATAGTATCATCTGTCACACTCAGATTTAATTGGTTTGTTAATGTTTTCTATCTACTAAAGCATAGATAAAATTTACAGTTCTAGTTACTAGTCTTACCATCAAAAGCTGAGATGGATGATGACCACATAACCTGATTCAGGAGAATGAAAATCTGTCCTCTAAGGTTAGAAGATGGGATAAGTGTTGAGTGCTGAAAAGTAGCTACATGTTCAGTTTTGTAGATTAATTGATGTGCTTAAACCATGGCTTCGAAAATACCCAATACATGGGAAAAGTTGGTATATCCGGCTCACTGGATACTTCGGGGTAGGAGCCCATAGTTTAAAGGAAAATTTGTTAGAAAGGATCTTTTTAAGAAGACATTTTTTGAGAAAGGTCCTTTCATAAAAAAAGTGGCAATTAAGACCTTACTTTTTTATTTTTACTTTTTTGTTAGGGGACTTTTAGCAATTTAGCTGGATTTTGAGCTTTGACTTGGTTTTTCCAGCTTTGACTTCACGTGATTTTGGTTTTTGCCTCGTTTTTATTCCTCACCTCCCCAACCTCCATGTCCACTGTCATCCCTCCACTAGCCGACCACCACCACACCAAACCCAACCCCACCTCTTCTACCTCCCTAACTTTTACTCCCTCTTCCTCATCTGAACTCACCAGCAGCCACCCCATCACTCTACCTAATACTAATTGTCGCTGCCCAAACAGAACCCATGACCCCCACACATATTTAAGCACCACCCACAAACACCCCTCTCATTTTCCCCTCTCTCTAGTAACTCTTTCTTTTCTCATCTATTCGAAAACATCACAGTAACCACCATATACAAACCTACTACCTCTTGGTGACCTGCCACTACCTAGCCTCCACCCAGGCAAATATCCCATTTCCACTCCTCATTATCCCCATTTGGATGTAATTTTAAGCATTTTTGCATATTATACTTGCAATTCATCATTGAAAAGAGGAGTTGAGTTTATTTGGCTTGTGGTGAGTTTGAATGGTAGAGGGTATGAAGTTGGAAGAGATGATGATGATGAGAGGGGGAAGATTTGAATAGATGGTGGTGGGTTGGTGGTGGGATGGTGGGCGTAATGGTTGGGGAGAAACGGCAAATCTCCCTTAATAAATTTTCATAGTTTAAATAGGATTCCACCATCTAAATTACTTATGAGCAAAATTTTAAACTACTTATTTTGTCATTTGCCCTTAATGTTATCTCAATGTGGTTGATGCATGGAATTTATGTGTAACAATTGTCTTTCTTTGATACTTAGCAAAGTATGTGATTGTAAAGTACACCCCCCCCCCCTCTCTCTTCTCTTGACTGTTGGCGAGTCAGGTTATAATTGCCATCTTTGCCCTTATCAACTCTTTCTATATTTTGAACTAGCTTCATTGTTTAATACCAGTTTTCTCTTTGTTATGCTTAGATCTCAAAGATATGGGAGACTCCAGTCTCACTGCTTCTGAAGCTGACTATTCCCCAGACTTCGCCATCCGAGTGGAGCCGGTTTTACCAATCAGCAAATATTGCTCTTTGTCCACTTGCGCTTCTTTACTCTTGCAAATCATTTATGCCCATGTCACATCCTGTTATATTTTTGATTCCACATATGCATCTTCCTCTATGGTCAGTGGTACTCTTCTCAAGCTCTTCTCTTGCAATACTCCACTACATTGTTGAAAAGGAACCTCCCAAGACCGAGCAAATCCATGTCGTGCTAGTTGCGTTTGTGATGAGTGTCTTCTGGATATCCAATGTAGCTGGAGAACTACTCAACTGTCTAGGAGCATTAGGGAAGATTCTGAATTTGCCACCCTCAATTCTTGGACTAACAGTGCTTGCATGGGGGAACTCAGTTGGCGATCTTGTTGCTGATGTGGCAGTTGCTAAAGCAGGCCAGCCTGCATTGGCCATGGCTGGATGCTTTGCGGGCCCAATGTTTAACATGCTTATTGGGCTTGGCACGGCTTTAATGATACAGACAGCCAAGTTCTATCCTGAACCATATGTGCTCCATTTCCATGTCAGCATTGTGGTAGCATTTGTATTTTTATTTTTGAGCTTGATGGGATCACTTCTAGTTGTAACTTGGTCGAGATTCCGGGTTCCAAGGTTCTGGGGTTTCTGTCTTGTTGGCCTCTATGTTCTCTTCATCTTTGTGAGCCTTGTCATAGCCAAGTTTACTGCCTGATCAACTTACAAAGGCCACTTGGATGATACAGGGGGCCAAAATTCTTCTTTCCTAAACTTGCTAGTGCCAGGTAAGGCACTTGGCAGTAATATGGGGTGTAGTGATAACTCTGATGATTAGATCAGTTTCCATTATACGCTCTTTGTTTGTGCATAATCTGCTATCAGAGTTTGGAGCAACAGAGAAGCAAGGTCACTGGTTTTAGCCTTTATCAGATTTGAAGAGAATCAAGATCACAGGCTGATATCTTCTTCCACTGCAGAGTAATTGATTTGTGGAATAAATTGATGCTCGCTTATAAGAGTATAAAGGCTTCCGTCCTTCCTGGTATTTTGTTGGAGCTCAGGTGATGTTTGCTGTTAGTAAAATACACTGTATATTACACAACCAGAGGTGATTCTTTTGGGATGTAAACTGCCACGACTATGTAAAGGTTTGCTTGGGTAGTTATTCGGGCTGTCCAGAAGGTGGGGGGTGCGTAAGGGTGTGTGTGAGTTCTGGCTCATTTTTGTTGGCCGGAACGGGGGATTAATGCCTGGGAATTGTCATCGATTTCCCCACTGTAACTGTAAAACTATACTTTTGATTTCTGAAATGAAATCTTTTCTCAGAGGTCAAAATATTGAGACTTGTCCAGAGTCCAGACCTCTTATATCCTTGTTGCATGACCTGATTAAACCAGTTTGCTTAACCTATTTGCATTCTAACTGTCCCCTATTAGTTTTCTAACTAATATGACTAAGAGTTTATTTCCAACTGTAAAGTGTATTCTAACTGTTGCGATTCTTCAATGATTAATCAGTTGGAGTGCCACCAATCTATCTATCTATATACTATACTGGAACAGGGTATATTAGTTCTATGGCTGCCACGTGTCCATGTTTTAGGTTTTTTAATTTTTTTCTTTTTGGTAAAATGTATAATTGTCAAATATCTTATTATTAAAGATAATCCGAGATAATAACTTGACTTTCTAAATATTGTTTTTCAATTAATATTATTTATGGAATTTCAGCATATATTTAGTCCATATCATTTGACTTTAGATTGCTTAATTCAAGGAGAGTATATTTTGTTATTTTGTACTCTGTACATTATATTTTAGGTTTCCTTATTAGCACACGTACAACTATATTAGAGCAGGTTATTCCTTCAACCTAATTTTTTTCCTCCCCACATTATTCCTATGGCTACTAACACCATTCCTAATGATGTTGAATCTAATTGTGCTCTGTTGTCAACCTCACTAATATTATCAAACTCAATTCAACCAATTATTTATCCTGAAAAATTCAACTTGAGACTATACTTGTGGGTTATGACCTTTTCAAGTTTCTTCATGAATCTCACCCTGACCTTCTCCATCCATATCTTTATATTTAAGTCAAGTTTATATTACGGATGAGTAAAAGATATATTTGATTATATATTAAATGTAGATTATCACTCAAATAAACTAATGTGTATAAATTATATACCTTATTTAAAAAATATAATACGGAGTACTACCTCCAGTTTGTTAAGTGTTACATTTAACCGATCTCCAATTCACTATTTTGACCAATTTTTTTTTATATATAATTGTGCATTAATTTAAATTATACAAAGTTGATATATTGAAAAGTTATAACAATTTTAATCTAATAAGATCAAACTTGATAATAATGTGCTTTCTACCTTATATTTAAACAATTAGACATGTTGTGAATCGTAAATAACTTTTAAATATGTAGACCGTGTTTTCTCAAAAAAAAAATAAATGTAAATTGTGATACAATTATAATGACTTTACTAATTTTCTACCATATGATTTTAGGTATATCATACTTAATTTTTTTTAAAAAATTATACATGCTATATATAATTCATTTGCTATAATATTTTGTTACAGAACTCCTAAACGCGAAATTTCTAAATTATTATAACAAGTTTTTAAACTTTTGCTAAACCTATAAACAAACCATTTATTCGACAACTAAAGTCACAACACACTCATGCATAACATCTACAAATTGTAAAAAAGTTGATTGATATATAATTCTCTATAAACTATAATTCTCATTTTTAAATACAGAGTTCGACACTAATTTTTACTCCATTCTTTCTATTATAACTGACACGTTAGACTTTATCTATAATATTAACCTTGATTGTAGTTTATTTATTTGACCTTTTTTTTATATATAAATGTTATAAATTCATATTTTATCATTTTAAGTTATTAAATAGATATTGATGTAAGGTTTTATAATTAAAAAAGAATATAATTTTTATTGATATTTAATTACATAAAAACTAAGTCAAACTATTGCATCGACATGTATGCAAAGTTTGATTGTGTTAGTTATTCATCAATGTGGGCAGCCACCATAGTGTTACATGGGTCACTCAATTAGTGATATAGGGCTTACTTTTTTTTTGGAGGAAAATATAGGGCTTACTTATTAGTAAGTGTTATAATGGTTACACTATGAGTGTTGTAGGGGATACTTTATTTGTTAATTATTTAAGAGTTACTCAATAAGTATACTAAGGGGATACTCTAATATGTTAGAAAAATAGGGGTTAACTTGTTTGTGTCATAAGCGTTACTATTTCTTTTTACAAGCGGCCACACGGTGTGCCAGTCGCACAATGCGTTGTATATTTTTTATATGCCGTCACGAGTGATATGTAAGAGTAATATGCATTTTTTTTACTTCTCTTAAATTTGTGTACATATAATTTTTTTTTCACTATTATATACTTGTATGTGCAATAAAAATATCAAATGATTACATATAATAATAATAATAATAATAATAATAATAATAATAATTAAAAAAAGACAATTAATCAAACAATTAAGGGCAAGCCTACGCATCCTTCTAAGGTCATATATAGCTAAAGGTTACAATTTTTGAAAAAAAAAAAAATTATACTAAGCAGTGGCTTTTCAGATTTTTAGACGTGCAAATTTTTGGATGTGGAAGATGCAATATGTGTGTGGTGATGAGGTTGATTCATCATTTGATAAAATTTAGTAGGTGATGAGACAAGATAATTTCATATTTTTTATTCCCCACGAGGGAAAGAAAAATATGAGAACTAATATTTACATACATAATAAAACTACAACAACTTTTTAGTGCAGCAGGCCATACCGTGTGGCAGGGATTACCCGAGTTATTCAGTCAGGGGTTACTCGAGTTACTCGGTCAGAGGTTACTTGAGGGGTTTGGACAGGGTTACTTGAGGGGTTCACTCGGTTCTACGATTACTTGAGGGATTACTCAGTCAGGGGTTACTCGGTCATGAATTACTCGAGTTATTCGGTCAGGGGTTACTCGAGTTAATAGGTCAGGATTATTTAAGGAGTTCGGTCAAGGGTTACATACTCGAGTAATTTGGTTATGGGTTATTTAAGGAGTTAAGGGTAACTTGAGGGGTTACTCAGTCAGGGGTTACTTGAGGGGTTCGGTCATAGATTACTCGGTCAGGGGTTACTCGGTCAGGGGTTACTTGAGGAGTTATTCGGTCAGGAGTAACTCGAGTAACCCCTGACCGAGTAACTCGAGTAACCCCGACAACTCGAGTAACCCCTGACCGAGTAACTCGAGTAACCCCTATTGCACGGTACAACAGGCTGCATACAAAAAATTGTGATAAACATATAAAATGTCTATAAAAAGATGTGACTATATTCATGCTATATGTGAATATAAAAATTCCTATTTTTAGAAGTTACATGTTAAATTTAAAAGTGTTTTAGAGGCCATAGAGAAAAAAGATATGACATTATTTGTGATATACGAAATACAATATTAATACAATGATCATGTTGCTTTATAATAGAAATTATTTTTCCAAACATATATATTGAGTTCACAAAGTTTCATATCTGGTTGGCTACACCGTGTGGCCGAGATTACTTGGTCAGGTGTTACTTGGTCAAGGGTTATTCGATCGGTCAAGGGTCACTCAGTCAGTTTGGGGTTACTCGGTCAGGGGTTACTCGTGTTTTGGCGTGTGTCAGCCGTGCCAGTCACACAGAAAAAGCGTTGCATATATTAAGTTAGTGGACAGAGTTTAATCATTTTTAAAATAAGGTGGCCAGTGACTCAAGTAGAAATGAGAAAAAAAAATGACTTAATGTAAGGATTGATTATCAGTAGTTTATTGATTGAGTTGAATTATATTTAAAAACTTTACATTCAATTTAAGAATAAAAAAGTTGTCTTTAAAGTAGATATCATTATTTTAAGAGGTTAAAAATGCATGATTAAGTCATCTATGTAAGTAAATTCATTATTACTCATTAAGGCCCCGTTATTTAGAGCTGCTCTGCTCTACTCTGCCCTGCTCTGCTTAAAAGTAATACTTAATATTGAATTATTATAATAATAATTAATATCTAATAATAATATTAAATAATTAATATTTAATAATAATAATAATATTAAAAATTAATATTTAATAATAATATAATTGAAAATTAATATTTAATAATAATAATAAATAATTAATATTTAATAATAATAAATAATTAATATTTAATAATTATAATGAATATTTAATAGTAATAATAATAATAGTAGTAATAATAATACTTATTAATAATATTAATAATAATTGTTATAATAAAAATTAATATTTAAAGATAATAACTAATATTCAAAGATAATACTAATTATTAATTTTTAATAATAATAATAAAAATAATAATTAAATAATATTTAATAATAATTAGTATTATAATAATAATTAACATTTAATAATAATATTTAATGATTGTAATAATAATGCGATAATATTAATAATTGTAATAATAATAGTATTAGTAGTAGTAGTAGTAGTAGTAATAATAATAATAATAATAATAATGAAATCTGCTCTGCTCGACTCGGCTCTGCTCTGCTTCAATCTGTTCTGCTCTGCTAAAATCTGCTCTGCTCTGCTTTGCCCATAAGCTCAAAAGAACAGGGCCTAAATCGTTTTATCTTAAAATTTTGTGAAATGAATATAAGTAATAAGTTTTGTAAGCCGTGCATCGCACGGGTGCTATGCTAGTTGTAGAAGTAAAAGAAGCTAGTTTGCTTTGATACCCATATGTCTGGTCATGAATTAAAGTCATCAGTTGGAAAAGACATTGATTCCAAGTGGAGTTATATTACTAGCCGATCATTCTGTACTAGGAATATTAGATATCCTCTTTTGAAAATTCTCCTAAGTTTTTTTTGGCTTGAATAACACATGGAGTTAGTATCAAAATTTTACTCCCTTTATTCCATAATATAGTGGCTATTTAAAATAAATTTAATATAATTTTTGTTAATATTAATAGAAATTAAGAATATTGATGGTCAATATTTTAAAAGGAATGTTTTGAAAACCCTTCAAATAAATACTACCTTCTGGAATTCTTGGTTTTTACTTTAAAGTTTTAACCAACCTATTTATTTGTTTAAAACTCTAAATAAATCACCCTCGGAGACTACAGAAATTTAATGATTTGCATATCAGGTCATATACTTACCATATTGTAGATGCTAGGAATTTTAGTTGGCTAAAATTTTAGAAGGTGGTATCTATATCTGATAAGTGGTTTATTTGACCACTTATTGTGTTAATTTAAACCCGATTTTGCAATTTTTTCCCCTTTATCTAACCCATTTTTGAATGAAAATGTTGTATCTCGGCTTCGCCCCCTCTTTGCTTGTGTTTGTCCATGTTTTGTAGGTATTGTAACTCAATTTGACAAGCACTCAAAGCATGGGATGATGTTCAAGGCTTGAAGACAAAGAAAGGAGAGCCCGCTCCTGGTGGAGCGGGCGTGCACCTCTCCAGGAGCGGGCGCTCCATCGAATTGAAGACATTCTGCCATGAACCTCCCTCCAGTAAGGAGCGGGCGTGCGACCTAGCTGGAGCGGGCGCTCCTAGCTCCTCCAAACATTCTGCCCAAGTCCTGAATCTGCTAGGAGCGGGTGTGCACCCGATCACGAGTGGGCGCTCCTAGCCACTCCACCACATTTTGCCTTCTCATGACCTATGTGGAGCAGGCGTGCGCAACCTAAGGAGCGGGCGCTCCTTAAGGAGCGGGCGCTCCTCCTCCTTCAGGTCGAATCTGACTTATTCTGAGGAACAGGGGAGCGGGCGCTCCTCCCTGATGATTTGAATTCTGCCTCGTTCTGTTGATGTGAGGAGCGGGCGCGCAGGACGTAGGAGCGGGCGCTCCTCACTGGGAATCCGTTTTATTTTGACGAATTTACTTATGTGTTTCGGGGAGTATAAATACTTCCCCTTGAGCTCATTTGTAAAGTAGACAGCAGTAGCCTAGTTTTTAGAAGTTCCTCTTAGTTTGAAACATTCCTCTTTGATAATTTAGCTTAGTTTTCATCAATCCAATCATTGTAGTAGTGAATTTCAAGAGATATTCTCAAGGTTTGGCACGTTGTAATCAACATTTGAAGGTTCAATTAGTAATTTCTTCAACCTTCTTCTACTTAATTTCTGATTCTACTTGGTATTTGCATGTTACTTGAATCTCCTTAGTTCTTGATAATTTGTTGTTGGATGATAGTTTGTTCAATTGTTAACCACTTTTACCCAATTATTGAAGTAGTTAGAACCCTAATACTTGTTTGCATGTTGATTAATATGAGTTGTGAGTAGTCTTCTTGCTAGGGCTTGGGTGAAGCTCAACCTTTTGGGTTAGTTATGCAAATGTGGGAGAAGCATTGATGTTTGTATTGCAATTAAATTGATTGTATGAGGTTGCTTGTTAGTTCTTCATGATAGGATTAGATACCCTTGATTTAGGAGCTTGATAGCATAATATGCTTAGTTTGACATGGAAATGTGAATTGAGTATGTCATTACTTATTGCAATTTGATTATGTATCTTCTAGGAAAAATACAGTTTAATAATCCCAACTATGGCCGATTTACTTTTAATAATCCCAACTAAGGTTTATTATCTAATAATCCTAACTATTGGGTATGTTTGCCAACAATGGTCCCAATGACCGGTAACCTACTGAAAGGGTAAATGTTTTTTTAAAAGGCCACGTGTTAGTATATGATTGGCCTAAAATTAAACAAAATTAAATTAAAAAAAAAACAAAATAACAAAAAACCCAAATCCTACAACCACCACTCCCTCATCGTAAAACCCAAGGCTAAACTTCCACTACAGCCCACCGGAACCGGCCGGCCACCTCCCTAACCCAGCCACCCCCCCCAAAAGGCCGACCGACCCTCCCAAACCCCAAAACCACCAGCCACACCGCAACCATAACCACCAATTACTCTTCCCGCACCGCCAGCGGCGCCCACAGCAGCCACTCCAACAATTCAACCACCACAAAGTCGACCTCCAATTTCCCAACAATTCGACCTCTAGCCAACAATTCAACCACCACGAAACAACAATTTAACCTCCAATAACCATAATTCGCCACAAATCACATCAATTTCGACCACCAATTGCAGCAGTTGCATGGGTTGTTGCGGTTGGTGATGTTGAGGGGTTGCGTGGGTCGGTGCGACTGCCAGGAGTAGGTGGTTGTTGTGTGGGTGTCGCAGTTGGTGATGTTGAGGGGTTGCATAGGTTGATGCGGCTGCCAGGGGTTGTGATGGAAGTTGGTGGTTGGTGGTTTGTGCGGCTGCGAGGAGTATTGTTGCAGTTTGTTGTTGGTAGCTGGTGGTTTGTGCGGCTGCCCCTGCTACCTTAAAGTCGGTGTTGGCAGTCAGGGTTGGCCGGCCGGTTGTTTTTGGTGGCTAAAAGGGGGTAGCCGACCAGTCCGGCGAGGTTAGGGGGTGGGGGTTAGTGTTTCACGGTGAGAAAGGTGGCTTGGGATTTTTTTTGTTTTTTTTAATTATTTTTTATTTTTTTATTTTAGACCAATCACATGTTGACACGTGTCATGGTAACCTGTTATAACAGGTCGTTGACTTTGTGTTGACCGGTTGGACTATTGTTGGCAAAGATACCCAATAGTTAGGATTATTAGATAATAAACCTTAGTTGGGATTATTAAAAGTAAATCGGCCATAGTTGAGATTATTAAAGTGTATTTTTCCTATCTTCTATTGCTAAACTAATGAGGAATCTAAGTTTGGTAGTGTGAGTTGTTTTCTAACTACATGAGGTTGATCTTACATATAGTCCTTGCTATATCTTGTTTATTTTCCTCCCCGTTTGCCTAATTGCCTTGGTTGAGTGGATCTCATTCCCTATTGTCTTTAATCCATTGAATTAGAATCATAGTTTGTTTGTCTACTTGACGAACCCAAATCACCATAGACTTTGAATTAGCTTAAGTGTTAAGATCTTAGCAGCCATATCTCGTTCCTTGTGGATCGAACTCTTACTTATCATTATGCTTGGTTTGTAGGATGTTTGTTTATAAGTGTGTTTGATTGAGTGTGGAATGTGTGACCGTTCTAACGCCCATCAATATCATGCGATTAATTCTTGTCTACATCACTTTTCTACAGTGACTCTTTTATATTCCCAAAATATTATAGTGCCTCTTATTTATTAAAAAAAATATGTATAAAAATATGAAGGTAAATTTTACCTTTTATTCATATATATTTATAATGAAATCATTAGGCCAATTTAGTTTAAAGAATTTACCTTAAAATTCCCATTTAATTAAACTATATTATGATACATTGTATGCACGTCAATCTGATAGATATGTAAAGGTTTTTCTACTTTTGAAGTCCATAAATGTATAATTATATACTTTGTATGTTAGGATTGTTAGGTGTATTGTTTCGTTCTTCATTAAGGTTTAGGTTTTGCACATGGTTGATTACAAAGCTATATTGTACATAAAAACCGGCGAGATTAATGAGATGGTGTGGTCAATGTTGTGACTTTGTAATGATTTCTACTGAAATTTATTTGGAATTTAACAAAAACAGATTTAAAACTAAATATGTAATAAATAATCATTATTTTCCCTTATGTCACTATTATCAAACTTAATAAATCGCCTATATAATTAGATTATTCGAAAATGATAGTATCTTCCCCAACCAAAAACTTTAACAATTGCATTCTTCAAATTTCCAACATTACCTAAAATAAATATCATCATGAGCAAACCAATCAAGAAAGTACATGACTTCATCTTTAATGATAGATTGATAACCTACCTAGATTTTATAGTACATTATTATTTTAGGGGGTGGAGGTGGCAAATGCTTTCAATTTTTTTTGTAGTTGGTAAAGTGAGAGTAGGACACATAATTTGTGACATGAAAGAAAAAGACAATTTTTCATTTAAATTAATTAATTAATTCTATTCTATTCTAATCTATTCTTATAAACCAAGGTTTTTAATTTCTTAATTAATTATTTTTTCCATTTCCTTAAAGGGTAAAATAGTCAATGCAAAAAGGCTTCCCAATTTTTATTTGGATAATTTGTCAAAAACAACCTTTTAAAGTGCCTATTTTATTAAAAACAACCTTTTAAATTTTTTTTTGCAACTTCAGACCGCATTATAAATTTTTTTTACCAAAGACAACCTAATGCTAGTTTTCGGCGTTGACTTTATTTTTCCGATGTTGACCACGAGTGTGTGAGGCACGTGACCTCATATATTGCTAATTATACCCCTTTCCCCTCCAATTAACTCCTATTAAAACCCTTCAAAGTGACAAATTACTTTGAGAGAGGAGGGGATTTAGTACGAGTGAATTGGAGGGAAAGGGGTGTAATTAGCAATATATGAGGTCACATGCCTCATACACTCTTGGTCAACATCGGAGAAATAGAGTCAGCGCCGAAAACTAGCATTAGGTTGTCTTTGATAAAAATAAATTATAATGTGGTCTGAATTTGTAAAAAAATATTTAAAAGGTTGTTTTAAATAAAGTGAACACTTTAAAAGGTTGTTTCTGACAAATTTTCCTTTTTATTTAAACAAAATATAAAACCCTTCTATTTCTGACATTGCTATAATGAAGTCAGAACAGAATCAAACTCTCTTTTATTTCTTTCTTTTCTCTCAGCTTTGATCAAACAGAAAAATAAAAACGAAATAAAAAAAAAAGAAAAAGAAAAACAACAGAGAAGATTCATTTGTTTGCAGCAGCCCGTTGTTCTTCAAACCTCTGCAAGTGTACTTTCTCTCTCCTCAATTTTCTGATTTTTTAATTTTCTGGGTTTTCCCAAATCAAATCAAAACCCTAAAGTTAGAAAAAAGAAACGATTTTTTTTTTCTTTTTATGTAAAATTTTTTAGTTTGATTTTTATACATATCCCCACCTCCCCAAATCATGGGATCAACGTTTCAAAAAAAAAAAAAAAAAAATCAATTTTATTTTCTGATTCTAATTCTAGGCACCCTTTAATTTTTTTATTTCATGCAATTTTTTTTTTTTTTTTTTTTTTTTTTTTTTTTTTTTTTTAAAAAAAATTTTCTATGTAATTGATGTTATTTTTTTGATCGGTAGAATTTGTGTTCTTGTTTCTTATTTCAGGTGGTGGTGTACTAGTAGAAGGAAATTACTGGGAATTTAATTTTTTTCATTAATTAAGGTAATTTGATTCTTTTTAATTCTCTGTTTTAATTTTGCATGGGTATAGATTTGCATGTAATTTTATTGGATTGTAGTTTTATTGGATTGTAATTTTATGAGTGATTATAATTTTGAATTTTAGACCCTATAATTTTGGTGTAATTGGTTCATGGCGAACTTTGTTTGTTGCAATTTTCGGCTATTCGAAATCGAAAAAGATGTTTAATTATGTGATTTTAATCAATTTGAACGCTTTATATGAGTAGCTACTCAAATTCCCAGAATGTAAATTGATGTTTGCTGGTCATACAGTTCAATTTCCATTCATTTTATGTCTATTTTCGACTATTTCGATATCTCTCCCCTTGTGTTTTCTTGTCAAATTAAGGGTAAATCTGATTTTATTGAATACGCTCCTTTTTCCTTGTATGTTTAATGCTTAATAAACGTGTTTAAGTATGTGTGAGCTGGGGTGTTTCTATGGACCACCTTCTGAGATGTCTAGTAATTCCAAACTAACATTTGC
Source organism: Chenopodium album (assembly GCF_948465745.1). Lineage (NCBI taxonomy): Eukaryota > Viridiplantae > Streptophyta > Magnoliopsida > Caryophyllales > Amaranthaceae > Chenopodium > Chenopodium album. The sequence goes on from NC_137846.1 coordinate 9,714,722, forward strand.
CTTTGTCTGTGTCTTTCTATACAACTAGTTACAACAAAACTGTTCCTGTGTATGTTTTGTTTTCGCGTTTTTGGCTTTGTCTAGGGTATATACGGGTACTTTTTTGTAATGTTTGTAGTAATTATTTTTTTGACCTAATTGGGTATTCCCCAATAATATCTTGCGTCTAACGGTCCAATTTAACTTACATTGTCTTTGAAATCTTTAACGTTCACTTGTTTGGTTTGTTTGTAGTATGGAAATCTGTGAGAATATTAGAGTTTTAATGCAGTTAAGATATTCATTAGCTTGATTTCCTGCCTTTTTTCAATCGTAAAAACTATGGAAAACAAATTTGGCAAAGTTCTGTGTATAATAGAAGGTCTACAGTACTCAAACTTGCTCAGTTTTACTTATCCGTAATTTTTCCTTCTCAGCACCCAAATTTTGTCAAACCAAGGAGTTCTCGGTTTTTTTCACTTTCACATTGATTTTCTTATTAATGCTTGGCTCCCAAACACACTGTTGAATATTTGACTACTCAAACTATATATTCTTCTTTTTTTACTTCTTCTGAATTTGGAACTTAAAAAGAAAAATACGAGAACTGGATATATTTTCTAAAATAACCTTGATGTTTGTAAGGAAGGTTAAGGTACATCAATCAATCAATCAAAGCCTTAATCCCATAAGTAGGGTCGGCTGACTGTTTTGGGGGGAGTGATGACTACATTTATGTATAGTTGTGGAAGTCACAAAGTACACCATAGTTGTATGACGAAAAGTGAGGCATCTTTGAGCACGAGTAATCGAAATGCATTTTGGGATGTTGAGAGACAGAACTGAAGTGGGTTCATAGCAGTATATAGAAAAAAATAACTTAGCTATAAGTTGGATGAGTGTCTAATTAGTTTTGTTGTAACTATCAAGTTTAGTACAGCTTTAATTAAGGTTGTTGAAGCAGTAATTTTTCCCTTGGGCAAAAAAGAGAAAAGAGGGTATTGCACAACATTGTTGTGAATAATTTGATCTCTTGGACATTTGAGATTCTAAAAATATGTTTTAGATAAGTACCTTTGGGCAATATTAGATCTTAAACTCTACAAAGTTATTTATCAATCTATGTTTTCCATGTCGGTTATTTTGTTTGTTTTCTTTTGAGCCAAGTGCCCACTTTGCTTAGATGTATGTGTACTTCATCCTTGCCTCATGAGAATGCATTTGGATTGTCTTCCATGGATTTGCTCATAGTCATGTAACCAGGATTCCAGTATTTTATCCATTTTAAGATCGCATTTGAGAATGTAAATCAGTAGATTGAGGGTTCCTTGAAGAGTTGAAGGGTGAAGCGTGCAATTGGATTTGTTTGCTGAAGAAGCTTCTTTTTTGATCATTTTTGAAAATTTCCAGTTGAAGTGCCTTGTGGAGCCTTGACTGTTATGCATTGATTTTATACTGTTAATCTCAGATTTGCCTAGTGTCTTCATGACAATATTTTCTGAAAGGATAATGATGCAGTCCATTAAACAAATAGAAAGGAGAAATAATTAAGATTTGTGGACAGAAGGAAAATATGATAGTATGAAATAGTGCTCTTGATGATATTGGCTTACTGGATCTTCGAGGTTGTAGTTCCAGTTTTTTAGATATTTTAAAGAACTAAAAGGGACAATTGGATTAAGATGAATCTACCTTGGTGCTTCTCCATGATATCCTGGGACTGTTGGCAGTAATTTTAGTTGCTCTTTAACCATATGTAGGGGTTGGGAGTAGGGGAGCCATACATGGTACACGTTCTTTGCCACATGGCTCTATTGTTTTCTATGGGATGTAGCTGTGGTGAAGATAACTTGTTAATGAGTTATTTGTATTTATGCCTATTTTCAAGATACTAGATCTTGTTGATTTTGGAGTAACTTAATTACTTGATATTTATGGATACCATAACGTGAATTGATTAAATGACATGTAGTGGATATCATTTTTACTTTGGAGTATTTGAGTAAATTGGCGCTTTCATGAAGATTTTCCTTTTAGAAAACTTACAAAGCATTATTCCTAGAAAGAGCGACAGATGTCTGATTCCCAAAAGCCTGAATAAAATCTAAGGCCATTCTGAATGTGTTGCTCTTTATTGCAATATTGCTATAGTAAATTTCTCCTTTTCTTCAACAATACAACCACCACCAGACAGCAAACTTTCTCAACAGTGTATCTTAATTGTCTCTTAAAAGATGTGAGACATTTGAGTGGGTGGTAAGATTGTTAGACTACTATATTTGATAGTTAGGAGGGACTTAAAGTATATGTCTTGTAGAAAGTGTAACAGCCCATGAATGTAATTAGAGCTAGAAACCTGGTAAGTGAACTTGGATATGCTGGTGGATTGTCATATGACTTATGCTTTAGTGAACCTTCTCATTTAGTTTAATTGCTATTAATACTGCATTATTCCAGTTTCTGGATTTGGGATGTTACTTGATTATAGTGGCCTCTTGTTCAAGGCAATGAAAGAGGTTTGGTGGGTTCTAAACTTACTATAGCTTCAACCTGGAAACACCAAGAAGCTTACTAATTATATAGCATTGTGGACTCATTGGTAAAGGGAATGCTGGAGGAGGTTGTTTGTTCAATTCAAATCATGAATTTATCTTTCCTATTGTTCATTACCCCTGGTTTGCTTGTTAGGCGACCTATCTATGGCTCAAGCTTTAGATTATACTTTCACATATATACTATTTATAGTACATTATCTTTATTCTTTATTAAGTTATTGTTTGACGGAAATTCAATTATATTACGGAGTAGTTTTAATTATACTTCCCTATATTATGACTTGTTTTTATTAAGGTTCACTGTATGGGCTGATGTAGGCTTGTTTTCTGGGCCGCGAGAGTAGAAACATAGAATTTGGACCAAACCCATTTTCCCACCAACTAGCTGGCATTTTGATCGATCATTCACCGTCTTTCGTAGGGTTTGTGTTATTTTATGTATTTTGCAGCCACAGTTTTGTAGAGAGATTTAGCTTTCATGAGTTCTGTTAAAAAGTTTGCTTACATATTGCCTAGGTGTGTTGTCTCGTTTCTTGTTTATCTGCTTAATTGTATTGTGTTATCATTCTTTGTTTTGTTTGAATTGAATTTGCAATGTTATCTTTTTGGTAATTCACCATGAAGCAATCACATGTCCAGTTTGTTCAGCCATTTGAATTTTAATCTCTTCATCTTGGATGCGTTGGTTACATTTCTGTAATTCTTTATGAAGATCCTTTGTTCCTTGATTTGCTATGCTGACACTTGTCGGGATAAAATTTGATGGATTACACAAGGGCATGGAAATTAATTTTTATTGGCATTTTTCATTTATGATGCTATCATTGGAATTTTGTGATTCAGCTTTGAATTATAGAGATATACCTGTATATGCCATGTTTACAATACCTAAATACATTGAGCAATTTTGAATTACAATCATTCCGAATTTTATGGATAGTGTCTGCTAAAAAATCGGGTGATTTATCATCAAACTGTGTGAAGCCAACCTGTTGATTACAAATGTAAAATTTACCATATTATTGCTGGGAAATTTTGATCAGTTATTCTGGTTCCTGTTATTGTTTTTTTTTTTTTTGGGAACTCTATGATCTTAGTGTACAAATACCTAATATGATTTGGAGTAAAGTTTAAATTAAATGATATTTGTTTCTTTGTAATTATTCCAGAATGGACCAGCAAGGGCATGGTCAAGCTCCGGTAGTAGGAACAGTGAGTGGTGCCGGTCAGGTTCCATATGGTGGTGCATACCAACCGAATCAAGTTACTGGGGCACCTGTTCATGGTTCTGCACAACCCTCTGGGGCACAGATGGCTCAGCACCAGCTTGCTTACCAGCAGATCCATCACCAGCAGCAGCAGCAGTTACAACAACAACTTCAGTCCTTCTGGCAGAATCAGTACCAGGATATTGAGAAGGTCACAGATTTTAAGAACCACAGCCTTCCCCTGGCAAGGATCAAGAAGATCATGAAGGCTGATGAGGATGTCCGGATGATCTCAGCTGAGGCTCCTGTTGTGTTTGCACGGGCGTGTGAGATGTTTATACTTGAGCTGACCCTGCGATCATGGAACCACACTGAGGAGAACAAGAGGAGGACCTTACAGAAGAATGACATTGCAGCAGCGATCACAAGAACCGACATCTTTGACTTCTTGGTGGACATTGTGCCAAGGGAGGATTTGAAGGATGATGTGCTTGCCACTCTCCCAAGAGGAACAGGCATGCCTGTTGCTGGCCCTGCAGATGCACTTCCCTACTACTATATGCCGCCGGCACAAAACCCAGCTCAGGCTGGACCTCCAGGTGTGATGATGGGAAATCCTAATGCATATGCCGCGCAGTCTCAGCCATACATGGGTCAGCCAATGTGGCCTCAGCAACCACCTCAGCGACAGCAATCTTCTTCTGATGCTTAGCATCCTTAAATGTAAAGGTAGGTGTACCTTGTGGTTTTTCCTAATTCAATAGCAATTGTCCAACTGTTGACTTGAACATAGCTGGATGCTTGACGACTGAAAGATGGAAGAAATTTAAAAGTTTTATTCTGTGTTCACAACGTTCACCATCAAGTTGGGAATTTATTTACTTATTGTCTCAGGATCTTTGATCGAAAACCTTCAACTGTAGAAATTTATGAAATGTCGTTTATGAGTTTATCTGCATGCAAATGATTAAGAATGACGTTCAAAAATTGACACTTAAAATTGGTCATTTTGTTAATGGCACTTATGATTGGTGGTCAAAGGGCTGTGCTGTGAAAACTGTTTAAGAGTTGCCTTTTGACTGCAAGTTTGCAATCTAAAAGTTATCCTTCATTATTGGGGTATGGATTTGTGTTTGGAGATCATACTCGAAGGTGCCTTTTTTTTTTTTTCTGTAGCTGTCCAGCTCACTAACTAGGCAACTTCATTTGTAATTTTACATGTTTCCCTTTTTAGAAGCAGAAGTCACCCCTTGTCTTGTAACAAGTCATTTGTGTCTTATTGTATACCTTTTTACCCTTAAGTTATTTAAATTTGTTTGCAATAAGAGCCAATTTTTTTCTGTTTCCCACGCCTAGCTTGGCTGAAGTGATGCAATCTCCCCGCCTCTTTTTCCTTCCCCCTCTCACATTCCTTTCCCTGGCCAGTTGAAGGTTTGAAGTGTCTTTCACTATGTTATTACTTGTAAAATTTGTCTAACTTATTGATTTTTCTCTCAAATTTGTGAAATTCTAACTAGACAATTCTTCTTACTGGTTCTTAGCAGATGGGAATGAGGATGCAGGTGCTGAATGCAAGCTGGGGATAGAGCGACATTTTGGTTTTCTGTAATCAGAGTATCATTATCTTTGGTAGAACATGTGTTTTGTTACCTTGTGTAGTCTGTTTTAACGGTTTAACCTCAGTTGTTACTGTGAGGTACTTGATTAAATGGCTGTCATCAATAGCTCTGCTACTAGAGATTAGTTGGTCTTCTTTACTGAATTAGAATGCATAAGTAGGACAGCTCTGTTTTGAGTTTTCTATACTCTGCCATTGTAGCCTTTTGGAAGGTTGAATGCATGACTTATCTTTACAGTTTAGTTATTGGTGTTCATGTGAATATATCTTCTATCTGTATGAAAATCCAGGGACTGTTTGGTGATTTGGTTGCTCTCTGGTGCCTCAAGCTGACTTGGTCCTCGGATGCTCATGGGGAGTATCTAGCAAATGGGTTACTCTTCAAGTAAAATATGTGAGCTGGTATTTTAGTATTAACTAAGCTACTTAGCTACCCTCTGTTTCTGATATCAATCTCCCTCACTCTCTAGCTGTACTTCGTATCATTTGAGGTGTCATTGTTTCATGTATTATTCGAGCAGGACTGCTGGAGTCTTTTCAATTTAGTCTTAGTATAGTTTTGGGTGAATCGGGTTTAACAAGTTAATTCTAGTGATTTCAGTTTTATTTCAAGGGTGGGCTGGGTGACCTGAGACAGGATTAGTTTTGCTAGGTCTAGTTTTGTGGAACTGCTGATAGAAGATTACAAGCAAAATTTAAATTTCACTATGGAGTAGCTTTTAATATCACTGATTCACCGGACATAGGTGAAGTCATAGTACTTGAAGGTTAACAGTCTAGTTACATTTTGGTCATACGGAAATTAGCTACTAGTGAAGTCATATTACTTGAGGTTGATAGTCTTGTTACATTCGGGTCATACGGAAATTAGCTAGTAGCTACGAATATTTACGCCAGTCAGGATGTCTATCAGCTAGGAATTTACGATGGCTTACTAGTCATACATTGCTTACTGGGAATATCTAGCAATGCGACATTTTTTTTCAACAGATTTTACTGCTCACCACCAAATTTGATTAATCTTGTTGAAGGCACCTGCTTCATCACAACACCCTCGAGTATAGCATCAGAACCAAAACTACCCTTGAATCTTTGGGGATCAACTGGACCTGGCAGCTGAAATGAGACAGAAAAGGGTCCTGTTGGACACAAGTTTTGTGTTTGCATGATGAATGTTTGTGAAAAGCGGTAAACTCTCTTCTCGCCAGTGATTGTTTCTCCCTTTATCACCACCCTGCCATCGCTGTCTACCTCACATTGGAATGCTCCTGCATATACATGATCAAGGAGCAAATTTAAGCACAATATATAATTTGAAGCAGTATTATTGGTATCGGCTGATCAATTTGACTCCTAGCTACCCGGCAAGAGGTTTCAAATGCCGAAAAGCGTAGTATGGATTACAATGTAATGAACTAATGACCTACTGCAATTAACCTTAAGACAACCTGAATCAACCCGAAAATGATTTTATTTTCAACCTGGAATCAAAATTAGTCCAACTTGTATAATCTAAAATTTGCCAACTGATTTTTTTCAACAGAAGTTCAGGGGATCGTAAACAACCTGATTAAGTCAATACTGACCAAACCAACACCACCTGTATGAATAATCAGCTGCGATGAAAATTTGAGAAGTTGTGTAGAGGCACACAATTATGTAAATTAAAGATCATGTGTACAGCTAGAGTGTGATACTTACTGTTTTCTCTTTTAACTCCAGGAAGGGCAACACGGAATAGGTATGAATCCTCAGATTCACTAATGTCCATCAGCCCGATAACAGATCCCACCTGACCCTTTGCTGCACTTCCAGTCACTGCATATGCGTTTCTTGCTATCTCCACAATGCGACGCATTTCCTCTCTGCTTGGCTGGGAAGGGAGAATAACAATACCAGGTCCATCTCTCACTCCAGACGGTGGAAAAGCCAATTGAAGAGACTGTGGTGACTTCAGATTCTCAGTTTCCAAAATTTCCTCTAATCGACGTTTCCTTTTAGGGCTTTTACACTCACGAAAGTAACTTCCGATGGGCTCCTCTTCAGAATCATCATCGTCACCCTTCTCCAGATATATACCATTCGGCAACCTTACAACAGTGTTTTCTATGAAGAGCTCTTCTAGTCCTGTCAGCTTCTTGAACCTCTCAATATCCTCCTGTTTGATATAAAAGATAGCTGGATTTCGAATAAATGCAACACTTGCTACAATTCTGCTATGGTTAAGTGACTCTGTTTGAGGGTGCAAATGAGAAGGAAAGAGTGTAAGGAAGTCTTCACCCTCGGAAGGATGATTTCCTTGAATGAACTGTAACAACACAGGTAGTTTGACGATGAGTGACCTATCCGCTTTCCTTACCAGATAATAGTAAATTTGCTCGATTTCAGAGGTTCTGATGTGGGAATCTGCCAACTGATCCAGTGTGTAAGGAGGAAGATCTTCTGCTATCCTCTGTAACGCCGATTTTTGGGTCTTCTCCCCTTTGAGATCAGGGCCGAAATATGTGCCCATGATGAAGTAGAGGAGAAAGCAGCAGTCCTCATTTGCATTCATCTTGATTATCACGTTGCTGATACCTGTATTATCAATACCAATTTCATGTCTAATCAATAACAAATAATGTTCGAACTAAACACACCATACAGTATTGCTATTAGGAGATGGACGATTTACAATATAAACAACATACTAACATAGAATCCGATCAGTAAGGACGAGGGCGAAGCATATAATTCATTCATTCCAACTTACTGATAGCACAAATAGATATACCTATTTGTCAATTATGGACTATACTATACATTAACACTATATTGCAATGTTATGTCCAAATCCACTTCTAGCAATTTGCCAAGTTTTTATAAACAATTCAACAAACTTAACTACACGTACATAGAACCTCTATTATGCACCCGAGTGTACCTCGAGCTAGATGCACCCAACAACTACCCGAGGGTGTTTTTTGCTACTACATTTGCTATTTAGCTCTATATATTATTCAACCAGCTGCTGAAAATCAAGAGGTTAAGTTGAAAGGAGTAGATTATAAATCTTACAAATCTACAACATTCTAAATAGTATTCCGTTTTTATTTAAGCAAGTATCTGGTATTAAGAAATAATAGCACATTTTACCAAGTTGCAGTATCAAAATACCCAAAAATAGGAAGAAAAAAAAAATCATAAAGAAAAATTGGAAAGTAATCAGACAAATTCTAGAGAATCAGCAAGATATATACATATTTATTAAAATAATTTCAACAAAATAGCTATTTTCTGGGTTCTATACCCAGATGTAAAGGACACTTTTGCAGTTTAATTACACAATAATAACAGCATAAAATCACAATCATACATAATGGGGTTACTCAAATTACTACAATATCCAACATTTTGAGCTCAATTAGTTGAAATCTAAGTGGGAAATTTACTGTAAAAAGAAACTAATTCAAACATTAAAACAAAAATACTAAAATTACTAAATGCAGCTAGATTATTAGCGAAAATGAGAGAGGAGAAGAGAGAAAATGACCTGAAATTCAGAAATGGAGGATGAAAACCAGCAGAGTTGAGAGTAAAGAGAGTGTGAATTTTGTGAGGAAGAAAACAAAAATAGAAAGGAAAAATAAGAAAAAGGAAGAATTATTTATTTATAGAGTAAGCATGCAAGAAGGCTCATGTAAAACATGACACATGTGATTAGTCAAGGATAAGTGATGGCAATTGTCATGCTAATTATGTTGTTGGTGTTAATAATATTTTACTAATTTGGGGAATGTGTGTGTTTTGTTTGATGGGTAATAACTAATAAGGAAAGGTGATGGGTAGTGTAATTTGATACTTGCATGATTTAGTACTCCGTAATTTGCACGATGTTTTGTTGTTATTTTACTGTGTAATTGTGATTATAGATAAGGGAGATTGGGTTAAACTACGATTATAAGTATTTGGGTTTATGACACAGCCAGTCGGTTCAATCCAGTTAAATAAATGTCCGATGAATTATTGATATGTACTCTTACGTCTTTACATACATGTATGTTGTTGTTTGACAATCAACTAATGATTGTTTTAATTGGTTGATAAGTTTACATCATTGTTGCTGTTTAACTATTAAATGTTTATCCTAATTTTCTATGGTAAATAAGTTATCACAGTGCTAGGAGCCTAGTAATGTGCAACTAAAAAAGGTGACAACTGACAAGTGATTAAAACTTTATAAGGCCATGATCAGGGAGGAATCCATTAAGTGAGAACAATATGAAGATTTATTATACACAATAATAAACATGGAAAGAATCAAAGAGTTAATTATTAGGATATGATATCATTGTCAATCCTTATCTTCATCTTATTCAAAATATGTTTTAATCAGTAAAATTCAATACTTTTATAGTAGAGAAGTAGTAAAAATAAGTTTTTTTGAGTAAAAATAAGTTTTTTTGAGTAAAAATACGGTGAAGGAGACATGGCTAATACTATTACTTATCAATTACAAAGTGTACTCTCTAATTTTTTTAAAAAATATCCTATCTATTTTTGCACCATTATCATGCAAAATTGTAATTAAAAATATCTCAATACACGTAAAGCAAAAAAAAAAATCTAATAATATATTACATATTTAGAATATAAATAACGAGATGAATTTAACAAGATTCCACAAAAAACAAATTACATAATTAGATACTAATAAGAACTGAGACGAATACAACAATATACATAGGCCAAATATTGTAGAATGGATGGAATGCTTACTATCATTATTTATGTTCACTATTTATCGTTTTTGTATAAAAATTAGGGGGGGGGGGGGGGGGAGACGCAACAAGCGACATATGTATAAACTGTGACAAGTGACTCAATAAGTCGGGTGGTTATGTGTGACAATGGGGAATATATAAAAAAAGAAATTAAAATATCATTATAAAAAAGGATCAAATAGAAGTGTAAAGTACAAAAAAGAACAAACTTACAAAAAAAAAAAAAAAAAAAACGTAAAGAACAAAACGAAATGGAGGTACCATAGTTAATTCTTAATTGCGAACTATTAATTATTGACGCTTATTAATCATCAATTAGTTATTAAATTATAAACAACTCTTTATTTTATCTATCAATCATCATTAAGGGGTGCAGAAGCCAAAAACCAATACACTGTGGGAGTGTGGGACTAGTTTTTTCACTAAACATTTTACTCCAATAGTTGAAGGAAATTTTTTTTTGCTTCATTAATTCTATAAACCGTATATGGAATAATATCTCGTCGATAATTTTAATTATTCCTGCTGTGAAGAAGGATTTTGTTCTATTTGATTCAATTTATTCTGTTGTTTGGCAAAATGATTTAGTAGTGGGTTTCATGGCTAATTACGATCGGAACTATAATCACCATATTTGATGTAATATTAATTTAACTCTTACACACATTGTTTGGATAAAAGGAAATGAAGAGAAAGAAAGAGAGGGGGACAAACCACCTTGTCTGAATAATGGATTTATGGAAGGAGGGGGTGGGGGAGGGGGAGGGGTGTTCAACCTTTCTATATCCCTCCAAAGTTGGAGGGATTTAAAGGGAAAATGAAACTCCACACACTTTTTCCGCCCCCTCCCATTCCACCTATTTCTTACCCATCCTTTTTTTCCCTTTTAAATTGTTCTACCATTCAAAAAGATGACGTAATTTAGTTGGTTTATAAGGGTTGATATGATCTCTATTAGTGTACATGATGAGTGTCATTTCTGACACTATTTTATATATATGTTCCTTAGATTTTGGATAAGTTCCTTTAGCATTTTAGTGTTTTTATTTAGGTTTTTGATATTTTGTGGCTTATTTCTCATTTTTGTGTTTTGATAGGTTATTGAGTGGTTTTAGAAGGTAAAAAGATCAACCAAATGAAGGAGTCAATGCGGAGCACAATTGGAAGTTCCTGCCGAGGAACTTGAGAAACTGACGGAGATGAAAACAGCTTGCTGGGCACGTTTTGTTCGTCTAGGTTCATTGAATCCACGAATTTGGGAAAGTCTTGGGGAATAATTTACAAGATCTACAGCTGTTGGAAAAGATATATTTTATTTAAAAGAAGATCTTATCAATTGGTTATGATATGGAAGAGATATATTTTTCACAATTTTATCTAATTACTTTCCTTATCTTTGAAAGATTCCCAATTATCTCTTAGCCTATTTAAAGCCATGACATTATAGAGAAAGAGGAAGCTAGACACTGAAGAAGAGACGAAAGAGAAGGGAGGCTTCACTCCAAAACCCTTCTAGGGTTAGGAGTCGTTGGTCACTCTTCATGATACATTGCAGCGAAGGAATTCGGAGTTGCCTGAGAGGAACTCAGATCCGAATCTGAGAAACTTGATGGGTTCTTGTTTCGTTTTCTTTTCTTATCTTTGTATTATGAGTCCTTAGCTTGTTATGCTCAGTAACTATTAATTTGAAGCCATGTATTAAGTATTTGAGACGAGTATTGTTGGTTTTAGTGATTAATGCTTTAGAGTATTCTTGAATTATTGTTTTGTTCATACGAATGATGATTTCTTATAAGTAGGTGTACAACTATTTATTTGGGTCTGATTTCTTTTGCTAATTAATACTACTAAGTCCGTAATTGCTTGGGAACATTAATCGAGTAGCAAACAATTGTAGAGGAGGACGTTCTACTCTATTAATTGAAAAGTAATTCTTGATCGAGGCCAAATCACGTAAGTTCCGGAGTGTTGTGGTTGTCTTGGCCTGATGTTTTCCTAGTTCTTAATGCTGTCATTAGGTTAAATTCATTGCTCGTAGTATAGGGGTTATCTGTTGGTTAGGGTTAATGAAAGTCGTACGGGATCTAACCATTACTAAGGGAAAACAGAGGAACTTGTTCCATAAGTCAAGCTATTCTAAAGGGTTAAGTAATAAGTCCGTGATTATACATTTGCATGGTGGATTACTATATGTAGTTGCTGAGTATCTCAAGTTCCTTATCTGTTCTTGTTCTTATTAGTTTAAGTTCCTAGTTGTTAGTTTATCTTTATCCTTAAACACCCCCCAATCAATCTTTTACTGTTTTGAGTCTTTGTTATTCTTAGTTATTTGCAAGCACATTCTTCGTGGGATCGACCCCTACTTCCACTAATTACAAGTTAGTAGTCTTAGGGTAATTATTATTAATTTGTGTGCGTTTCGACGCCGCATCAGTACATAAATAGAATTATGAAGTTTGATTATATTTCATAACATAAAGGCAAGATATATTTATTCGTTCATATACACATTGAACATGTGAGTTTTGTACTTATTTTAAACCCCCACACTACAACATTTAATTGTGTAATTCTTGCAGTATAATATCCATATCCATTTTTTAGGCCAGGGTTCATGAGGGAAGACAATGAAGCTTGGATTGATCCATATAAGACATTGTGGAGATTGATGATAAAGTTTTTGCATTGAATTGAATAAGAAAGTGAATTTAAAAACATATTGTATTTAGGATGTGTTTTTAAGAAAACTGGAAAAGTTCAATCTTCACATAAGTTTCAATCTTATGTTATGAAGGATATGTGTATTTCAAGTAGTTTACATAATACTTTCCTTTTTAAGCATTAACATTTTAACGGAGCGGAGCAAGTTTCAGGGAATGAATGCTTGCAATCATTTACGAGAATCAAAATTAAAATACTACCTCCGATTTTTTTTAGTTGCAACTTTGAAATATTTTATATCTCTCAAATAATACTCAAAAGTTACAACTAAAAAAAAGCGGAGGTAGTATAAGAAATTAAAGTATAAGAACATATTGGATCTTAATTGACATGACAAAACAAAGAAATTTCATTGTTTTAACTTCAAGCAACTGCAAATTTCATAGCATCATTCATTTACAACATAGCATATTATTTTCTCATATTAGTGTGAACATGCAATCATGCTTGTATATATTATTACGTGTTTATTTTAAAACATAGGTTTAACAATTACGCCTTGTAAAAAAAAAGTATAACGATTAACAAAAGATACCTATTCAATAATTATCTCCTAAAATACTCTACTCCGTAATCAAGAGGGACTCCTAAAAAACCTCAAACATTATGTTTCCTTAATAAAACACTTGGTAATCAACATATACTGACGGACTATATCCAATGTACTTTATTTATTTTTAGTTGTTAATTCTCCCAAAAATATTGTGTGTGTTTCTTTATTTAGCCATTTTCAGGTGTATAAATACTGTTCTCCAAATAAAGGGCACAGATATTACCGTTTTCCTCTCTATCAAACTTTCCCCATTTCAATCTCCTCTCACTTTCTCTCTCCTCACTCACTTTCTCACTCTAGAGCTTCAACTCCAACTTTCATGGCGTTCAATTCCAACAGGTACTCCAAACAACGCTCTCATTTCTCTATTTTTTTGTACCAAATTTTTGCTCTTTCTTCTTTTCTTATATGCTAAACTGTCAATTTTTTTCGCTATTTTTATGTTCTGATCTTAGCGTAATTTCTCAAATTCTTGATTATTGGAAGCTTTGTTTAATCTTACTTTAATTACGTATTTGAAGTTTATACTTGACATTTTTGTTGTTTGATTGTGGATTTCAGAGTGTTTTTTGTTGTTTTTTTTTGGTGATCTTTTTGATTTTTTGATGGTTACATTGAATGAAAGCTTTAGGAGATAATGAATGAATAGAAACCGTTTAATTAGGGCTGATTATTTTTGTGTTTGGATTTAGGTTTATTTTAATGCTGTTTTTAAGTTCTTCGTTTAAATGAAATTGATTGCTTTGCTATATCTGATATATCTCCGTTGCTTGTTTGTGAGAATCAAATGCTAATTTTGCGGTTTGGTGTGAAATTTAGAGTCCAGTTTTTGTGACTAGGTTATCGTGGTGTCGCGTTAAAAATCATATGAAGTATTATCGTTTGTTTATGTGTGTAGATAATTACTTTTTAATGTTGTTTTCATGTTATCTTTTTAATGATATTGATTGCTTGGGTATTTTTGTTGCTTATTTTTGAAAAACAAGTTTAGCAATTTGTGTATTCGCGGTATTTAGTGATATATAGAGAATTAGAGTCTGGCTGTGTAGAATAGGCCCTTAATGTGTCGTGCACTCGTGCCAACGCTTACGGTTTAGATATCATGTGGTGTGACCTTTTGGAGGAAGACCAAGTTCGCATAATTTTGAGATAATTGAAGATCTTCAAGTTATTGTAAAAATTGATTTCCTATCTGTTTTTGTGTGGAATGAATCATTCATTACCATTAATGTGAAATATGAATCAATTTTTTTTTTTTAATCATAAATGGGTTTAAAGAATCAATAGCTACCATAAATGTTAATATTTGAGTTATATAATCAAAGAATACATCTAGCAGATAACGATTCACTGCTGAGCCAAATTCCGGCAGCCATGATCCTTAGAGTCATGATCCCAAATTCCGGCAACCATTATTCTCTTGCTCACACCCAAATTCCGGCAGCCATGAGCCCTAGAGTCTTAGGCATACCATTTAAGGCTTGTCTTGACTACTCCTATGGTTTTATAATCCTCCAACAGTGTACTGCTAGCAGTTCTATTGGCTGTCCTGGTGTCACAAGTCTTTTGGTTCTGGGCACTGCTAGCAGCTCTATTGGTTCTCTGAGCTCAAACATTCATAGAATTATAGAATGGTGTAAGATACTAGACCTTATTCAATATGGGGTACATGGCTATTACTAGGTTCTCTGAGCTCAAACATTCATAGAATGGTTTAAGATACTAGACCTTATTCATCAACACAATTAAGAGCTTGGTGGTAAATTAACAAATTTGGCACTATTAACTCTTTAAATTTCATTAATTTGTTTCTTGTTTGCCTAACTTAAAAGGCAAAGTATAACATGCATTCATCTATTCAATTGTGTGGTTCACTTCTCTCTTTGATAAGCTGAGATAGAGCCACTGAGCATATTCATTTACATTTTGGGTATTGGATCTTTAATTTATGGAAGGTTGTAATTTAGTGTGGGATCAAAAGAAAAACTTGTCTAGTATGCAGCTGAATTTTGAGTGGCAAATCTAAAACTTAGTGCTCTCTTTTTTTAAAAAAAACTCAGTGCTAATTTTAGTCAAAATTATGGTTTCATGAATGATTCAAAAGTTAATTTTTCAACAGTAATGGCAAAATTTTATACATGGACGTACTGGGTTTAATAGATATGTATATACTCTTGAATAAGTGATGCTCAAAGGTAATAAATGACATGAACTCTAAAACAAATGATGTAAGGGTTTTTAATAAGTGAACTAGTTATAGACACAATTTCCCAAGATGATGCAAGTAAAGTAATATGAGATTGAAATTTTCATTCGGTTTGTTGAAGAGATTAATGATCTATTTTCCGTTACTACTATCTTTAGTTATAATTTTATTGATCATCAAACCAATCATTGCCAATTGATTGAATACATAAGTATTCTTCAACAATTTGATCAAGTCAAAATATTTTAATCTCATATTTTAATCTGTATTTTTATTTTATTTTTATTTTAATTTATTTTTTATTTATTACTTTTTTTTATTGTCGGAGGGGCAATACATGCCATCTAAAAAACTCAGCACAAGATTATAACTCATGCTTGCCTTGCATCTGTAGACTTCACATCTTTAAACTACCATCAAGTTACCAAGTCAACTTCATAAAAGTCCTATTAATATTGTGTGTAGAGTACATGAAAATTCCATTATTTAACGGCATCAGATTTATTTGTAAAATTACAAATTATTACATCTTATATAGGCATGAAAACTTTGGATTACCTTTTTACCAGAAAAAGAATGGAAACTTCTCATATAAAATTAAGTAGATGTATTAAAATTTATAAGTTTAAGGTGATATAGTACTTGGCTCGTTTATTGAATAAAGCTTGTTCAAGCTTAACCTTAAACTCGAAATACAAACGAGCATGTTCGCGAACAAAGCTCGAACATGTCAAATCTTTAAAGAGCTAAGCTCGAACAAGATTTTTGAAAGATTGTTCAAGCTCGAAATAGCTCGATCACTAATTTTTCTTATCAAGCTTTGTTCGACAGACTAAAACTCGGCTCGACTCGGATCATTTGCAGCCCTAGGCCCTTAAATTATATTAACAGTACAAATTTTAAATTGTGTTATAGGACCATATTATGAATTTTAAATGTTATGAAGTGACTAGAACTTAGTGGTCTTTTAGAATGATGGCACATATCTAATGTGTGTTGCCTTAAAATATTCCTAATAGGGTTGTACAAATATATATTTTTTTGCATGTGATATTAATTTTTAAGCAACACAATCTCTCTCTATGTATATATAATTATATATGATGCTAAAGTTGTAAGAAGTAATGAAGATATAAAATAGGAAACTTTGTAAATAACTAACCTCAAAACACACTATATAGAAACTAACTACCCTTTTCTATGAAATTATAAAATTTTAGTTTAAAAGAGTTAACGATCACCATCCCTTCTCAGATTCCAGACAATTTTCCGACATGGGGCCCACGTAACGGCTAGTTTTTTTTTTTTTTTTGTTTTTTAAACCGTTGGACTCGATATTTTCCTCTTCATATTGAAATTTGAACTGCTATGCTCCTCAACAAAACTCCAAATTCAACCAGAATTCTCCAAATTCTCTAAATCCTGTCAATAATTCATCTCAAAAGTGTAATTCAGAAAAGGTTGAGGCAAAAAATTAAGGTAATTGAAAAACAACTTACTTCGTTTGATGCTATATAATGAAAGGCAATTCGATTAATAGGTTAATTGTTGCTAATTATGTGTTGAATTGCTAATTTTTTGCTTTAATTGATGTATGAAACATTCAATTTGATCTGTTGTTGGAAGTTAGGTCTCTTGAAAATTAATTTGGGGATTTCTTGAACTTGACCCACAAAGCCTGATTAAAACCCAAAATGAGCAAACCACCTTGACTGGGTACCGATATAGTGGTGGTGGAGCTTAGGTTGAGGGTGTACCGGTGTAGTGGCGGTGTAGATGTGGTGCAGTGTTCTGGTTTGTTGTTGTGTGCGGTTTGGTGGAATCGGGAGAGTTGGGTGATGGTGTTGCAGGTTGGAATCGCTGGCGTGAGGGAAGGTGGGAATTGCAAGGGTTGCTGCGGTTGGTGGTGGTGGATGGGTGATGGAGCTTCGAATAAGGTGGCGGTTTGATGGTGGGTTTCTAAGATGGATCTGAACGCAACAAGAGAAGGGAAAAAATAAGGAAGGAATATGGTGGGACGGTGGTGATGAGCGATGATGATGTTCAGTGGTACAAAAAAAATTGCGAAAACAGAAGAGAAAAAAAGGTAAAATACAAAAATGGGCCCCAAGTCGGAAAATTGGCCGGAATATGAGAAGGGGTGGTGATCGCCAACTCTTTTTAATTTAAGGGGTGTTATTTCATAATTTTGTATAAAAGAGGTGGTTAGTTCTAAATAGTGTGTTTTGAGGGATGTGATTGTTAACAAAATTTCCTTTAAAATTTCTTATGTTGAATTTCATGATTGATGTGAAAAGGCCATAATATATAATTGCATACAATAGTCTCTGAATCAGGCATCATGTATTTTCATTGCTTTGGGGATTATTTACCTGTTTAAACTACCCATGTCCCTTTATTTTTTTATTCTTTCTATGTTAATATACTGTATAACTAGCTTCTTTTTTTTTTTTTGTTCGTTATAGGGCTCCTCTGCAGCCAGCTCTGAATGTAACTCCTCTTAACAGCATGCCCTACATTGATCCCATTCCACCACAAGGTATTGATATCCCATCAGGTCCTGTAGATAAGGCCAAACCAGCTTTGGTATATTTGCCTTCTGAACCTACTGAGGAGGAATGGGGTCCTATCTTATCTGCTACGAAGGGGGGAATTGGTTTGGGAGGCAGTGCAGCACTTGGAACAATTGGGCCGGTTCTTGGGAAGTTGGATATTAGTGAAAGTGAGGATTCTTACCTCTTTCGAGTGTCCCTTCCAGGTGTTGCAAAAGGTAAAATTATGCTGCCTTTCTCAAGTTTGCAAAATTTACTTCACTTTCTATTCGTCTTTTTGGAGATTCTCTCAAATTTAGACATAGTTTAAAGATTCATTATTATGAATATCATATCTTATTTTATGGCTCCTTGCATACTGGAACAATGTGTTTATTTTGATCATCTTTTGAGATCTGAACAGATTTTTTTTTTTTTTTTTTTTAAATTTTTTAATTTATTTATTTTTTTGTCTTCTGAACTTTCTAAACAGAATTTGGCAAATTTAGACATGTATTTTACATCCATCATTATCTTATGTTCTGGCAATCTGGCTCCTTGCACATACTGGTATTATGTTTTAGTTTTGATGTTGGCTATGCATTGATAAAATTTGGCTATTTATTGCTCCTTGCACATACAAAAATTATGGTTATTGTTAGATTATTTATCTCCCCTGTTAGTATAATGAAGTACTTTGGAAATTCTGTATTTATATCTAGGTTCATTAATCTATACGTACAAAGTTAACCCTGTCAATTTTCAGACATTGACAGCATTAAGGCAGGTAGATTTGCACAATTTCCCAAAAAAAAAAAAAAAAAAAAAAACTGGTAACAAACCTAATAATTTCTGGATTGGGACTTTGGCTGATTAAAAAAAGTGAAAATCGAGATCTGAGCTTTCACGAAATATGCCATTTTGGTCAAAGTGCATCATCTTACATATCCCATGAGTATTATTTTTGCTTAATTCTGCATCCCACTATATCACCTCTTGAAAATTGATTAATTTGATATTAGCCTTCAGTTCCTTTTCTCAAGATGAATGGTAACAAATCCATCAGGATCTTTTGAGCAGTAGTTGTCGTTGTAGCAGTTATTTGGTTGATGTGGGAAAAGCCAGAGGTTGTACATGGGGAGTTATATGTAGTATGTAAGAAGATGCACTTATGGAATTTCTCAGTTCCCACAAGAAGGGGGAAAGTGGCTGACCTACCTCCCTTAATAGGCGATTGATTTCCTTTTAATGAACCAAACAATTTTAAGCACTTCTCACTAAATGCAATTGTATGGAAATTGAAATTTTCTTGAAATGTAATTATTTGCTTCCAACCAAATGGCAAACTTATTCTATACGGAGTATTATACATATTGAAGTGCCTAGGAAATAGATTTATACATGAATTTACGAACTTCCATGATTTTGCTTCTTTACTCCAGCTTAATTTTCCATGTTTTATCTTGTGAAGAATAATCTATACGCCATTTGATGTATTATTTTGGCTGGGAGTAGAATGCTTTGACTTGGACTTACTATATAAACCAGCTTAGATGGAAGGCCTAGAACATGATCATCACACTGCTTGGACTCAAGAATTTGTTGTTTAAACAATATTCTTTTGCTTAAAAAGCAAAATCACCGACATTTAATTGCCAAAATTTCTCATTTATGACAGTCTTGATATTCAGTACATCAGTGACCTTCATGTAAATGCATTTGAGAGACTAATATGTCGGAATTTGTCCTCCACAGTCCACTCTACCTCAGTTCTGAGTTATATTGGACTTGATTAGTGTGTTAAACTCAGAAATCCTATTCATGGTGACCTTGATTCCCTTGACCTGCTTATCTATCACCCTTGCTATTTTTAGAAAATGCCGGATTCTGATTAGTTGTTTTGTTTACAGATGATTTCTCATGTACTGTGGATCCTACTGGGCATGTAACTATCAAAGGTGTTACTACAACTGGAGAGAAGACTGTCTACAAGAATTCCTTGAAATTTGAGATGCAATCTCAGAACCTGTGCCCACCGGGTCACTTTACCGTCTCATTTAATCTGCCAGGACCTGTTGCTTCGGTACATCTATCTGGCCATTATGGAATTGATGGTGTTTTTGAGGGCATAGTGAAAAAGAAGAAACCATCAGCTTGATGTGTTTGCAGAATTCTATGTACATTCTTTAGTTGTCAAATTATATCATAGAACAAATAGATAGGCATTACACCAGAAGTTTGCATTGGAGTCTTCTTAGAGCAACAGATGGGCCCATCCCAATAGACAGCTTAACAAAGGGAGGTTTGATTGATCCATTCTATCGAAATTTGCTATGTACAAGCCACATTGTTTTGGGTTTTTGCTACCGGTACTACTGGCAAGCAGGAGATGCAGTCCATTATGTGTTTCAAGCTTGCTTGCAGTTCTCAAGCAGACCTTCATTTTGTTGTGGCTTTTGTACTTGAATGTTGTAACGGTTTAAGTGAAAACATAGAATTATTAAAGAATTGGGATTGGTTTTATAATTTTCGGAGTTTTTCCAAATCATTACTCTGTTTCATTGGTTTGCATTATAGACAATGTCATTCTATCTGCTTCGAATCCAAAACTCTATATTGCAGGTGGTAGATTCTTATGGTGATTATCAAATTCTGATGGCAGAAAAAGAATTATTCCTCTCGGAACAGCTTCTTTTAACACTCAAGGTATCCTCTTTTCAGTTTTACATCAAGAGTCTACAATTCTCGCACTCACTATACCATCTTTGTTTTCCAGCCAGCACATTTCTCGTGCTAGCGCTACTTATACTTGTGATAGTTGTGAATGTTGGTAACATTGAACTGCTTGCAAACTTAAAAGAATGAACAATATAGCAGGCAATCAAACACTTTGCTATAAAATCATTTTTTCTCATTAACAGGTCTAGATTACAATTATTCGGGTTGCGCTAAAGCAAAAATTGCAACCCTAAGCCTAAACAAGTAGTAAAAAAAACAGGGTAAACTGTAAACAACAGAAAATTACAGTATATTTTCTCTATTGTTCTTCATAGTTCATACCCATCTTCTACCTTTTCTTCTCTTCTTTTTTAAGATAGAAAAATTCAAAGAATTAACCCTAAATTCATCAACCAATCTCACAAAATTTTCATTATTTCTTAATCCAAAACCCATTAATGCAGCTCCACAAGAAAATCCCAACACCCAATTTTTAATCTCTCTCCTCCATCCTGTCACCAAGCAATAAACAGCAAATGCAGAAACTAAAACAATGAAAACCCAGAAAACGAATTCACTATCATTTTCTCTCTCCAAAACAACCCACAATGCCAAACTTGATGAAATTAATAATAGCAACCAAAACCCTAATTTATCCCTCTTTCGATTTCTTCCTCCTCCACCGCCTCCGCCGAAGCCGGTCTTGAACCCAATTTTCCCGCCATTTCCACCACCCAAAACACAGAATTCTCTGACTATTGAATCCAATGGTTCAGGTAGAATCTTGAAGGTGGAAGCAATGTAAGCGATTGAATTGATTATGAGTTTGTGAGATCTTTGAGACCCAGATCGTTTTTTGCCCCATTTTGCAGAAATTATGGGGTTTTGGAAATGGGTTTTGGATTTGAATTTGTGGGTTGGTGAAATTAATGGAGAAATTGAGGGTTTAATGAGGATTAAGGAGATGGGTTGAGCGATTTGTTGCATCTTTGTGTTTGGTTTTTACAGGGGACATCAATGTCTTTCTTTCTCTTTCGAGAGAATTTTGAAGGAGATTAAAAGTGGAAAAGAAACCGTTTCAAATGAGAAAGAGGAACTGAGGATCAAAGGCTCGGTCTGAATTCAAAACACACACATTACATTTACTCTTTTTTTTTTTTTGGGGACAATATAATCTTTAGGTTGGCGAATTTGATCAGATTGAAAAAAAAATTAAAAAATAGATGGTTTTGTTTTGTTTTCAAAAAAAAAAAAAAAAGTTTCAAGTAGTGAAAAAAAAAAAACCACAAAATACTCCATATATAAAGTTTCTTTAGTAATCTATAATATAATTGTAAAGTCGTTTTAACGAGAGCCCTCCGAAACTCCAATGCTCAACTCTCATGCATTTAAGGATTTTTTTATAATTATTTTTAAATTTTTTTATAAGGAAAAAATAACTACCAATCCCACTACTTTATTTTTATATTTTTTATCATTTAAAAAAAAATAAAATCAATAACTACCCATTCACTATTTTTAATTTTTTTTTCAATTTTTATGGGACTACTACTAACAATTCACTTTTTTTTTTTTTTTTTTTTGAAGTGTGTTTTCTTTTTTTTGGTATGTAGTATAACATTTGACATGCATTGACACGAGTATATAGTTCTTTTATCAACAATTCACTATAGCACTCAAAATCCCCAACATTTCACTCTTTTTTAAACACTATGTACTAACATTTCACTTTGTTTTATGAGTATTTTTTTTTGGTATAGTATAATATATGTCATGCATTAGCACGAGTATACAGTTACTTATCAACATTTCACTATAGTACTCTAAATCCCTAACCCTTCAATTATATGCATTTATTTAGGGACTACCCGCCAAACATTTTCCACTTCTTTAATCATAAAAAAAAAAAAATGTACAACACGTTTTTGTGCAACTGGGCTCAGCGAATAACTACTTGCAACAAAACAAATTATGTAACTCCTAGAGCAAGACACTAACCCATATGACACTAACTGAGTAACACAAGCAACCCCTATAACACTAAACGGATAGCCTCTATAACTTTGAAAAAGTAAACCCCATAATAGCATTGCGTGGCCACCGACATAAAAGAGTAAGACCCTATTTTTTAAGCTTCTAAGCAAAGCATAGAATATCATATTTCAACATAGCACAACAGGTGTCATCACATTATTAATACGATTATTAATACTCAGCACAACAGAGCTAATTACAGTTCAACAGAACCGACCAATCCAAAACCGACCATTACAACTCAAGTCTAAATTACACATCAAAATCAACTTTCCACATTTAAAATATATTTTTTCTTATATATCACGTGCATTTTGCACGGGTACACTCTAGTATATAGAAATAAAAAAGAGTGAAAGTGTTAAAATAATGTATTCTATTCCAAAATCATCCTCATTGAGGGTAAGAAAATTGTTAACTAGGATAACTACTGTATTACGAATAATGCGAAGTACTTTGTATAACATTTTTGTGTGTGTTTTTTTCCTGTTGATGTTTATTGAACTTGCAAAGTGATCACAAAATAATCATTTCGATAAGTGACTAAGTGGTACAATGAAAGGAAAAGAAATAAAACAAGAAAACAGGATTAAACTATTTCCGTGTTCTAGAATCATAGACGAATGTTGTTTTGTTTTGTTCGTACTCTAATTTATCACATTGGACATATTGTCAAGATGTTCTTTAATGGTTTATTTGTCTATTACTACATAGCAGTTTTATACACGTAAACAAAAACAGGCTTAAGTGTTGGACCTGTAAATTAAGTTATGATGGATCTCATGATTGAGTCCCTCAAAGGAAGCTGCATCTTTATAGTTTTAAGCATCTTACTTAGCGCTAGGATAACTCTCTCAAGATTTATAAACTATGAATGCAATTCCACCTGAATGTTTTCAGCTGCAAGTTCTGCAGGTATGTCAAAGTGTCAAATTACATCCTAGCTTGATCTCATTTTCGTCCTAGTTCGTATACTGCAGATTGTGTTAATATAAATTCATGACTCAATCTCATATGCCTAAGTGGGCTAACTCCTAAAGCAATGTAATAACTCATTTGTGAGTCTTTTTGGGACTGATTGCTTATTATGTTAACAAAAGCAATGTATATTGCAAGTACTTGTGGTTCGTGCTCAATTACCATGGCTCTCTAACCTTCTTTGTTGACACATTAGTATAGAGGATACTTCCTTAATATCGAATTTCAAACATACAAAGTACTTACAGGACTATGTAATTTCTTAAATTTTTATTTTCTGTGTGAAATTTAGTTGTTCCTTGTGTCAGAGGTCTAATTCAGCAAAATTATAGAGGTAAATACAGAGAATCTCTCTTAAAAAACTTTGAAGTTAAATATGTTGGCAATACTACAAAATTACCATGAAGCTGACACACTTTTTATACCAAAGCTCCTATTTCTTACAGGAGGATCTTGGGTGCAAAGATTTTAAACTTGACTAGTCGTTCTTCGCTTGTGACAATTTAGTAGTTGTGCCATTATAGCTGCTGGTTATCTGTTCCTATCATCAACCTTGCCATAGACGGTTTGATCCCAGAACTGTACATAGTGTCATCTATTCTTAATACACCGTCCATTCATTTATGCTTTGTCAATTATTTTGTCTAAATCGTTTTCCATTTCTTTCAGTGTATTCATTACACCGAACCACAACCACAAGCATATGGTATAAGATCATACTCTTATAAATCTAGCCACATATCTTGCATTTGGATCAGTTCTACTAAAAAGTCATGCAGGTGGTAACATCACATGTTGGGGGATGTTTAATGCGAAAACACTAGCACAAATGACATTCTCTTGGTCCCCAACTGCAGTAAGTAAATCATTTATTACACATATCTCGGTGTGTTCTGCTCTGTGCAGAATTCTTGGCCATTGATCCACACATATATATACACGATGTACATGTTATTTCTCCTCAAATCACTGCATAGAAATTTACAAATTTGCAATGAAGAAGAAATCACTTCCAGTTGTGCAAGAGAAAGCTGCTATGCTTGGGAGGCGAAGTTCTGTATCTGCAGATAAGCATAACCGCTGTATGATTGTTCCATCTACAGTTAATATGGTTGCAGAAGCTATAGAAAGAAAAGACACTAACTGGTATGATTTCGCCGTCTAACTCTCCCCCCTTCAGTTCTCCATATCTGCTTATTGTTAATTTTTGGGTTATCTCGTTGTGCTGAGAACCTTCTGGCTGCAGGTTTGTTCGGACAAAAGTACCAAGCGATCTGGTTGTACAAATTGGAAAGAAGAGAAAATTCCACCTGCATATTGTATACAAGTTTCCCTCTCTTCTTTATTTTCTAAATCCTGCCTTTAAATGAAAATCTTGCACAATTTATTCTCATGAAGTCATATTTCATTTATTCTATTCTTTACTGACTGTATGTAATATAGGTCTCAGTACATTTCATACATCGTATATATTAAGTACAGATTTCTTTTTTTTTTTTTTTTTTTTTTTTTTGACAAGAAGTACAGATTTCTAATGTGAAACACTGAAAGGATTTTGGGGATTTTCATTGTTAATTTCAAGGATGTAGTTATAAAAAAGTTCTGTAGAATGTTTTTACACTGTAATAAAATAAAAATGTTTTGTGTAGTCCTTGAAGATTCAAGATTTTATGAAATTGCTAAGGTCCGTCTTATAAACTTGGATACGAGTGAACAAAATCAGAACTGAACATCTTAAGCTTAAATCAGGGGACATCTATTTTGCATATCATGATTCATGAGGGTGTTTTAAGTTATTTGGGAACTTATGGAGGATGCATTTGGGGAAACCTAGAGATTTTTTTAGGTCTTTTGGGTTGTGATACGGATGTGTTTATGTGTGGAGTTTTATAGTTCAATCCTTTTACAGTTCAATCTAGTTATCTAAGCTACTTTCTCATCCTGCTAAATTCTTGAGTAGCTTAGTATGGCTGCATCCCGTGTTTCTTGCTCTTTGCCGTCCTAAGCTAACATGTTACTTCTTTAATCTTGTTCATTTTTAGCTTCCTATGATCTCAAGAAGTGCCTACTGAATAGAATTGTGTTCAAGAAGAAAAATGCTGGCATGAGCATTAACAACTTACAAGTTGAACTGAATAACCTTCCGGGCGGAGCAGAGGTATTCGAGCTGATAGTGAAGTTCTGTTATGGTTGGAAGGTAGAGCTAACAGCTAATAATGCTGCACCATTATACTGTGCTGCATATTTCTTGGAAATGGTTGATGATCTAGAGATTGGTAACCTCATTTCCAGGACCGAAACTTTCTTAAGCTTCATAATATTTTCTTCCTGGAAAGACACATTCCAAGTTCTGAAAACCTGTGAAACAATTTCTTCATATGCCAGAGATTTGCAGATCCAGAGAAGGTGCTCTGAGGCGATTGCTTGGAAAGTTTGTACAAATCCAACTGCAATCTCTGTTGGCAATGATGAATCACAATGCTTAAATTTTTGGGTGGAAAATCACACTGATTTTTCATATGAGAAAAAAATAGCAGAAAATTGGTGGTTTGAAGATGTTTCGTTGCTTAGAATTGATCATTTCATTGAAGTAATGACTTTCATTAAGAAGAAAGGAGTTAAGCCCGAGGTTTTGGGGTCCTGCATAGCCTACTGGACTGCTAAATGGCTATTGAGAATCTCATTTGGTGTTCGGAAACCAACCCACAAAAGCATAAACCATCAAGTAAGAAGGGTGATTGTTGAGAGCTTAATTCGGATAATACCTGTTGAGGAAAACTCAGTACCTAGCAATTTCTTGCTTCATCTTTTGAAGCTTGGTTTGATGATGAAAATCGATGCCAGTTTATTGTCTAATCTGGAGAAAAGGATCGCCTCAACCTTGGAGAACTGTCAACCAGTAGACCTCTTGGTTAAAAATTATGGAGAAAGTGAGACTTTGTATGATGTTAACATTGTAGCAAGGATAGTGGATGCTTATG
This sequence comes from Chenopodium album, assembly GCF_948465745.1. NCBI lineage: Eukaryota > Viridiplantae > Streptophyta > Magnoliopsida > Caryophyllales > Amaranthaceae > Chenopodium > Chenopodium album. Next base: position 9,741,567 of record NC_137846.1, read on the forward strand.
TTTCACTTGCTTCTAGAAATTCTGCGTCGAAGATCTTTGTAGTTGCAAGGCTAGTGGATGGCTTTCTGGCACTTATAGCAAGGGACAAGACTCTTCCAGTTGATGATTTTCGAATGCTTGCAGAATTGTTCCCAAAGAATGTTCGATACTCTGACGACAATCTTTACAGAGCTATAGATAGATACCTCAAGGTATGCTCTCAATAAGATCTTTTTACTAAGTTTGATTCAAAGGTCATTTTTTTTTTTTTTTTATTTCACATTATGGTGAAGTACGGAGTACTGCCTCTGTTTGTAATGTGTGTTGGTTTGAGTCGATAATGTTTGAAATGCAGGCACACCCAAACTTGTCCGAGGAAGAGAGGGAAGGGGTATGCAGAGCCATGGAGTACCATAAGCTATCACAAGAAGCACGTGAGCACACGATGAAGAATGATAGGCTGCCATTGAATGTGAACGCGCAATTTATGCTTCTTCAGCAAGTGAACATGGTGAAGTCAATGGTAAACGAAGGGACGATGTATAGAAGAACAAGTGCACAGATGATTATCAGCAAGCAAAGCGAATGCTTCAAGGTTCAAAAACAGATGAAGATTATGAAACAAGAGGTTGAAAGCTTGAAGAATGAGCTGAATAAGGTGCAGCTATGTAGAGTAAATATAAAAAAACTCGCCAGGAAATTGTAAGTTGAAAATAAGGTTAAATTCCTGTTTATCTAGGGTGTGTGTGCTAATGCATTGGTAAAAAAAAAATTATTTGTAAATTAGTAAATTTAATCCGAACATAAATGATAAATTTAAGACAGGATCAACAAAAACAATAAGTTTACAATACTACTATATTACTAAATTGAATATGTATATATTCTGTAAAAAAGAATTACAGCATGTCTTCAAAACCAAAAAGAATTACAAAATGTGTGGGCATGGCACTATTCAAAGGATGGGAATTACACTGTCAAGAGCGCTTACAAAATGCTGATTTTAATGAAGGACCGTGAGAAGGCATCGTCATCTAGATGTAATGAGGAGTTTGATTGGAATATTGTGTGGAATGTGGATGTTCCCCCAAAAGTAAAAAACTTTGCGTGGCGTGCTGTGAGTAATGGGGTTGCTACCCGTGTAAACTTATGCTCTAGAGGTATGCAAATTGATAATGTGTGTGCTATGTGTGGTGAAAAGAAGGAAGATATTCTGCACCTGTTGGTTTTTTGCAATGACTCAAAATTTGCCTGGCGCCTCTCTCCTCTGCGTTTGGATGTTGAGTCTTTTGAGGGGAGTAATTTCAGTTTGTGGTGTGCGTCGGTCAGGAGCAAACACAAGGATGTTCAGTGGTGGAGTATTTTCTGGTGTATTATTTGGGGATTATGGCTACGGAGGAATGCGTGGGTTTATGAGGGCAAGAGAAAAGATATTGGAGAGTAACTCCAAAAAGCTGTCAACTTGGTGGGTGAGTATGAGCAAGTGATTGAAGCTAGTAGCACTTGTGTGAAGCCCCTTCAGCATCCTAAGCTTTGGTCTGCTCCTTCCATTGGGGTAATTAAAGTAAACTCTGATGCAGCAATTTTCAGCAATGAGTCAGTGGGGTTTGGAGCAGTTTTGCGTGATCATGTGGGGGATGTGGTAGCTTCATCGTGTCATCAGGTGAAGGGGGGGTTTGAGGCTGAAATTGCTGAAGCAATGGCAATGAGGCATGCTCTTAATATTGCTTTACAGTCGGGTTTCAATAATCTTTGTCTTGAGACTGATTGCTTGTCACTTTACAACAGTTTGGTGCGATCGGTGGCAAATCCTACAGCTTTCGGTTTGGTTGTCCATGATATTTTACAGCTTTCATACTCTTGTGTCTCTTGTTCTTTTTCTTTTGTTAAGAGGGAGGGGAATAAGGTTGCCCATAGCTTAGCTTCTTTAAGTTGTAGTTATGAGGAAATGATGGTTTGGACGGAGGACATCCCTGGTGCTCTACTAGAGCTTGTAAAGGCTGATTTCAGCCCTTCCTTTGCTTAATAATATTCTGTGTGCATTTCCTGTCAAAAAAAAAAAAAAAAAAAGAATTACAGCAAAGGCATATAGCTTAAAATTCGGGCATAAACCATGTAGGAGCAAAAACCCTAGACAAGGTATCGTTGCCTCGGTGAAACCGTTTGACCTCTTTGGACGCCATGTCAAACATACTCATGTCCTTTCCACCATCATCGGTAAAGTAAATAGCATTATGCTGACAATTAGGGAGCTTTGATTTATGAACACTCATGGCAGAGTTATTACCAACTAATACCATATAATCACCTAAATCTTCAACATCGGACCAAATCTTCACGGCTCTATAATGATAAAGTAGAGTACCTACAAATCTAGTCCTAGGCACGATGTCTCCCAAACAACTCAACTTATAGACATTAAAATCACGAGTGTAATAGGGTGTTGCTTCAAGTTCGTCATGAGCCGGACCAAAATTGTGTTGCCAATTTCCAAATCTATATCGTACTCGTACTATTATTAAAAAATCACCGGCTAACTCAACCATATAGCAGCAGTCTTGAAGAATACCCAAACTAACGTCGTTTAAATAAGGGAAAGGAATGGAATTATAAGGCTTATTGGCATAAACAGGTTGAGAAGGACTACAGTTACGAATAGTGCTAACATCACAACAAGTGAAGAATCCATGACTGTCCATGATCAACACTAATCCCTTCGAGCACAACATAACATCACAACAAGTGAAGAATCCATGACTGTCCATGATCAACACTAATCCCTTCGAGCACAACACATCAAGAACATGACTACTACGAGTTACGGCTTTTTCGCCGTTGCTTGTTATAACCTTTGTCCATGTTTTATCTCCAGGTCGAGCCAACGATAATCGGTGATTATAGGCCACCATTACAACAAAGTCATCTTCGTCAATTTTTATTACAATTGCCTTGCGCACATTAAAATCGATGGTAATAGCCCATTCACCAAGTCGTGATTCAAGGGATGGTAGGTTTAGTTGAGCTTTAGTGATGGGATTAAATAACGAGACTTGCTTCTTGTTGTGGCCGCCTATCATCACAATCCATCCATAACTCGAACCCCAACACCGCCTCCTAGAGGCTTGTGGTATATTCAATTCTAAACACTTGTTTTTGCCGATGTCAAAGATTTTCCTACGACCCGAACAAACCTCCTGCTCATGCTCGGCTAGTAGTAACCAAGGTGTGGTTGGCATCCACTTTCGCTTAACCGTGATGAAAACATCATTCCATGAACGACATACCGCGGAGAAATGTATTAAGTCCTCAATTGAATCTAATTTCAGAGCAATTGCATCGAGAAGATCATTAGGCAACGTAGACCAATCAGCCATCTCTCGTTTTCTTTTTTTTTTTTGAGGCAAACACGAATAATCACCCATCTTAATTCAACCAAACTTCTTTCACTCAAAAAAAAAAAAAAAAAAAAAAAAAAAAAAAAAAAAACGGAGTATTAGAGATGATCAAAATCAAAGTTGAACAGAATTTGTATACAAAATCAAATTCACCCCACCAATGGCGGATCCAGAATTTTCAAACTAGTGAGTCACCATCAATAATTGATCACTTGTCCTTATTCCAAAAATAGGACATAAAAATCCATACTACAATAGTACTTAAAAATTCAATCTTACAAGTCGAAAGTATGTACTCCAAATAAATAATATGTTACAAACAAATAGTACTATAAAATTATTACATTAAATTGACTTTATAACTTTTTACTTAATTGATAAGCTTTGTGGAAAAATATTAAAATTGGTTGCACAAATATAGTATAAATAGAAACAAGAATTATTAAAAAATTATACGGAATACAAAAAAAATAGTGAGATAACTTAAGAGACCTGTTATTAAACATAACAGGTCTCTTTGATGAAAAATGAAAGCAGCGCAACAAACAAATTCAATGTCAGCAGGAAAGAGACCGGTTATCTAAATAACCGATCTCTTTGTTATTTAAAAAAAAATATGAGTATCTAACATTCTGACAAAGTGCTAGGCAGCGTAGCAGAAAAGAGACCTCCTATCTATAATAGGCGGTCTCTTTGACATTTTTTTTTTAAAAAAAAAATTAATTTTTTTTTTGCTGGTGAGTCACGTGACTCACCATGCACCTACATAGATCCGCCCCTGCACCCCACAATAATATATACTAGATAAAGCCCGTGCGATGCACGGTTTGTTTGATTATTTTATTTTTTTATGTATTAATGAGCTAAAATTTGTTATATATTTTGATAAAATTCCTAATATTAAAAGATAATATTAAATATTTAATTATTTTAAACTTAAAAATCTCATTCGCCAATTTTGCGCCATATTTAATTCTTAAAGAAATTAATAATCTCTTATTTAATTGGCTATTACTAAGATTTATAATCCTACATGGCGCGCTAAGAAAATTAGATCCTACGTGGCTCTCTAAAAACTCGGGAAAAAACTCCCCTTTATATATATATATTAGATTAGATTAGATTAGATTATATATATAATCAAATTGGAGAAATTCCATATGAACTAGGATTTACCGGAGGCATGTTTTAGGAAAGAGGTCCAATCCTTAAATAAAGAAAATCTAAATATCTGATGTACTTTTTTTATTTATTTATTTAATTTTTTTATCTTATTGTTGAAACTTGTACACAAATTTATATCCACCTAGCACGTTTATCAAGCGATTCTAAAATAAAATATAAATTGTTAAAAAAATAATAAAATCTAATATATATCATACGGAGTATCATATAACTAATATATAAAGCTAAACTTTTACTCAAGCCACGAGACAACGACACTTGGCATTCCAACTTTTCGCCAAGTGTCGTGCCACGTTGGATATACTTAGATAGACTTCATAAGATAAATTAATTAGTTTAGATTTCTATTTTCAATCAAATTTGGATATAATTTTAGAATAAAATTGTTAGTTGAGAGTTTTATTTTCGATAAAATACCAATATTTCATAGGTATGAATTGAATTATAATTTTATTAAAAAAACATTAGATTATAACTCTATTTCATATGTATAAATTGAATTATAATTTTATTCAAAAAAATATTAGATTATAACTCTAAAAATAATACCAATATTATTATTAGTCATTTACATGCCTACTACATAGTTTAAATCGTGACAAAAGCACATCAATTCCTAAATAATTTTGTATTAGAGATATATTTTGAAATTGAATATAGATTTAAAATTTATCTCAAAAATTAATAAACAACCCGGACATCGCACGGAGCACAAAACTAGTATTTATATAAAGGGGAGTTTTTTCCCGAGTTTTTAGAGAGCCATGTAGAATTTAATTTTCTTAACGCGCCACGTAGGATTATAAATTTTAATTGTAGCCAATAAAATAAGAGATTATTAATTTTTTTAAAAACTAAATAATTCAAATGCCATGTAAGCAAAATTGGCGAATGAGATTGTTAAGTTTAAATTAATTAAATATAAAATATTATCTTTTGATATTATGAATTTTATCTAAATATATAACAAATTTTAGCACATACATAAAAAAAATATTTTTAAAAATTCAAACAAACAGTGTATCGCACGGGCTTCATCTAGTAATAATATATGTGGAGTTTTTTTTTTTTCATTGACCGAACTAATATACTTCGTATTTGCTTATGTGGGCATGCGCCGAATATTCCCAAAAAATAAATACGGAATAATATAGTTTTTGCTCGGGCGATACCCAAGTCCTTGATGATTAAATTCTAAGATATGTTTGTAAAAAAAAAAAACAAAAAAAAAAAAAAAAAAAATTCTAAGATATGTTGGAGTAATTTTATTGCCAAATTAATGATAGATTTTTTTCCCTTTTTTCTTACCAAGGTCGCAATAACATTAATCCTAAAGTGTTTTTGTATTTTGGGACAATGTATAGGGTGTTTCACTTTCAGTCAAATTCGCTATTTTAAAGACATATAAAAAATCTTTCAAAAAAAATTTAGAATTGAAATCATGCATGACCGCTCAAATGAATTACTCAGTAATAATTTCTTTTAATTTGTAATTCTAAATCAGTTTCAAAAAATAATTTGTAGATTAATATGATCTTAACATGTGATGCAATCATAATATCAAATCAGACAACTGGGAGATTGAAAGATTTTATGTATCCGTCAAGTGCAATTATTAGATTTTATCATCGATGATAATAAGTTCATTCTTTTGGGTTGTTATTGTTAGTTTTATATATAATAAATGGTATTTGGACTAGTTAAATGTACAATGCCCAAACAAATGGATCATATATGGTCCTTCATAAAGCATGAAGCCCGTTAATGGGCCTCAAGAGGTAATGGCAGGCCACATGGAGTGTAAGGTTAGAGTAGGTTGGGTTGGATTAGGAGTTTGGACTTCACATGGACTCTAATTATATATCAGATATATAAATAGAGGTCTTGCCTAGGTTAGACATATAAGGCACAATACACTTGAGCTTTAGATTATGAATTGACGCAAGCAACCAAACCCCTCCCCCCTCAAATACGCTTCTCTATCTCTCCCCTCTCGTTCGTACAATACGGACCACCAAGCAAGGCATGGTTGCTCAGTCTTCTCTTCTCCTCTCCGTAGAAGGTAGATCGAAGCATTCGTTCTCAACTAACTAGCATTAGTAGAGGTTCAATCCTAGACCGTGGACAAAATAGGGAATTGCGTTTAAGGTTCTTGTTCTCCTAATTGTTCGTGTTTAATTGCTTGTGGAATCACGCTTCAAAAGTATAATTATGTGTTGTGCATAGATTTTGTTTATTAAGGTGCTTATGAATATGATTAATGTAATTCCTCTTAGTGTATGATAAGTGCATTATTGTCCATATTTTTATTCCCTAATTTTATTATTATAGTCGTCTTTTATTAATTATATTGAGATTTTGTGAATGTTTATTATTTGACAATATTTTATTAGCAGTATTGTATTTTATGCATATTTTACTACTTTTATATTCAATTTGTGATAGGTTGCATTTAAGGTTTCGGGGTCAAGTATAATAATTGCGGATCAAAGAATTTCTTATATGGAAGTACCAAGCCTACAAATATTACTTACAAGGGAATAGCAAGATGAGAATAAGAAAAAAAAATTCCCTCAACGCGGCAGCGAAATGATTGCAACTTATAAAAGTTCCCTCTAGAGCTGACTCTAGAGTTTTCTCTTGGGAGGGTGTTCGATCTAGCTTTTTGCTAGTTTTTGCTTCTCTTTCGAAGGTTCTTGATTAGTGATTACAAGTGTTTTTATTAATTACAATGGCCTCAACTGATGGTGAGGACGTTCATCAGGAAAAGAGTCTAATAAAAACGATCCAATCAGGGACCGAAGAAATTGATTGGGTTGAAGATGGGGATGGACAGGAGGAAGACCAGATTGAACTTGCAGTAGTTGGGAAAATCTGGACTTCTTGGAACGTGAACTCTAATGCTCTTATTAACACGATGAAGAAAGTTTGGAACCCTAAACATGGCTGTGAAGCAAATATAATAGGGGAAAAAACCTTCTTTTTCCAATTTCATTACTAGAGGGACAAGCAATTCGTTATGGAGTCGCAACCTTGGCACTTCGATCATCATGTTTTGATCCTTGACAATGTTGACAGTAATACTAAACCCTATGATATTTCTCTGAATAAGGTACCCTTTTGGGTTCAAATTTATGACCTGCCCTTTAAGGGAAGAAACAATGAAGATAATGCAAAGCCCTTGGGAGATAAAATTGGGACGTTTTTAACTATGGACAAATCGGATGCAATTGGCATTAATAAATCGTTGAGAATGAAAATTCTCATTGATGTAGAGAAGCCTTTGATGAATAAGGTGGAAATCAAAACCGGGAGATGTAGTATTGAAGTTCCGGTGAAGTATGAAAAATTACCTGTTTTCTGCTATGTTTGTGGGATGCTAGGACATGGAGAAGAGGATTGTGATGATGTTTTTGTTGCCAGGAAATTTAGTGAGAGGATGCGTGTCTCTACTCCATGGAAAGCCTTGAAATTTGATGAACAAGACGGGGAAAATCATGTTAGAAATGCTGCAAAAAGACTTTTTGTCACCAAAAAACATTCTCTGCCAAGAAAGAATACAGAGGACATTGGTGAAGTTGTTGAGAAGCTGCAGGTCGTATCCCTCAAAAATAAGGTTACCTCAGACCTTGTGAACAAAGAAAAACAACTCACAGAAACCCATCACCTTCTGGATGATACATCCCTTGATGGGCAGGGGAGCTCTGAATCAAGTGAGAAGGAAGCTGAGGCTGCCTCAACAGACCTTGAGGAGAGGAGATTGGAGGGTAAGGGTGTATTAAGTAATGTAGGAGATAGTGAAAAGAGACCTGATGCTTTGAAGGGAGGGATGAGAAAGTGGAAAAAGATTGCTAGGAGTGGGGTGGGGGGAGTCTCTAAACCTGATGTTGCTGCTGCTGATGGTAAAAGGGTAGAGAAGGGGTGTTGAAGGGTGATGACAGTGATCATATTTTGAAAAAAATCATTTACGCAAAGCTTGCGACTGGTGTGGGACCATTGGCGGAGCTTGGTGATGACCAACCCCGCCAGACCCAATGAATATTTTAGCTTGGAACTATCGGGGAATGGGCAATCCTCGATCAGTTCGTCAGCTTTAAAAATGGAGCCATAAACATAGCCCGGGGTTACTTTTTTTGTCTGAAACTATGGTGGATAAGAGTGTTGTGGAGAATCTTAGGGGTACTCTCGGTTTTCAGGGAGCCTTTGGTGTTTCTAGTCGAGGCAAGTCTGGTGGTATGTGCTTATATTGGAGGGAGGGGGTGGACTTCCGCATTATGTATTTCTCTCATCATCATATTTGTGGTGAAGTTTGGAGTGAAGGGTCTTTCTCATGGTGTTTTGCTGGAATATATGGGTGGCCGAATTCAGGAGAAAAATTTCACACACGGAATCTTATTCGAAGCCTTTGTGATGGCGATGTTCCCGTGCTCATGGGTGCGCAGGGGGATAGGAGGGAGATGAAGCATTTTAGAGAAGTTCTTAAGGAATGCAATTTGAAAGACATGGGGTTTAATGGTGCTTGGTACACTTGGGAGAGGGGCAAAAATCCAACCACGAGAGTGAGGGAGAGGTTGGACAGATTCTTGGGGTTGATGAATTGGTGCAGTTTTTTCCCGAATGCTAAGGTAGAACATATGTTACAATACAAATCCGACCACACACCAATTATCCTTTCTTGTGCTCCTAATAAAAAGAAGAAAAAGAAGACAAAAAGAGAGTTTAAATTTGAGACTTGCTGGCTATTAGACAAGATATGCGAAGAGATTGTGAAAGAAGCTTGGGGTGGTACGGGGAGGGGGAGTGCAGTTCAAAAGGTAACAGGAGTGAGCCTCAAATTGAGACAATGGAGAGAGGTGGCTTTTGATAAACTTAGTAAACAAATTGCAGAAGTGGAGGCTGCTCTTTTAATTGCCCAAAGCCGTCCCATTAATGATGATAGTTGCAAGGAGTGCTCTAACCTTGAGAGCCTTCTCGATGATTTAAATGACAATACGAGGCCTATTGGCACTTGAGATCGAGGGTGGCTGAGGTACGGGATAGGGACAAGAACACCAAATATTTTCACCACAAAGCTTCGCAGAGGCAACGGAGGAATCATATTGCGGGTTTGTGGGACGAAAATGAAGTGTGGAAAGAAAAGGAGGAAGAGATTGAAGAAGTTATTAGGGCTTACTTCAGGGGTATTTTTACTTCGGCAAATCCATCCACTTAAGACATCAGTTCGGTACTAGATAAAGTGCAAAAGTCAGTCACGGATTATATGAATTGCGAGCTCACAAGGCCCTATACCAAAGACGATGTTTTCACTGCTCTCAATCAAATGCATCCTAGCAAGGCTCCTGGCCCGGATGGTATGCATGCTATTTTTTATCAACGTTTTTGGCATATTATTGGTGATGATGTGGCTACTTTTGTTACTAATTTTTTGAATGGAGGTTCTATTCCGGAAAATTTAAATAATACTAATATTGCTCTTATTCTGAAAGTCAAAGAACCAAAATTAGCTGCCGAGTTCCGCCCCATTAGTCTCTGCAATGTTTTGTATAAGCTTATCTCTAAGTGTTTGGTTATTCGCCTGAAAAGTATTTTGTGTGACATTATCTCCGAAAACCAAAGTGCTTTTGTGCCAGGGAGACTAATCACCGATAATGCTTTGATAGCTCTAGAATTATTCCACACAATGAAGAAAAAGAGTCGAGGTCGTAAGTGTCACATTGCCATGAAACTGGATATGAGTAAGGCCTACAACAGAGTATAATGGAGTTTTCTGAGACAACTTTTACTGAAGATGGGGTTTGATGGTAGATGGGTGAATATGGTGATGGAACTTGTTTCGTCTGTTAAATACTCCTTCATTATTAATGGAGGGGTAATTGGCTCGGTAATCCCTTCTAGAGGGTTACGTCAAGGAGATCCTCTTTCTCCTTTTTTATTTATTATTGTGGCTGACGCTTTTTCGCAGTTGATGATAGGTCCTAATTTGTACATATTTTAGGTGCTTATCTACACTCAATTGTTTATGGATTTAGAAGTCTAAGTTGTATTTTTACATTATTTGCTTAGGTTATGCTCTACTACTCTCCGTTTGTGTGTTTTGATGAATTTCAGGTGATTTAGATGCAAATGGATTATGGTTAGCTAATCTTGAGTATAATAATAATAAAGTATGAAGCTACGTTGCTCTAGGATCTCATATCATGTCTTCGAGATGAAATAAGGATAGAAAGAAGCAAGGACGTTGATGAAAGACTTGGCAAATATGAGTCCCGTCCACTATTTTGATCATAAATTTTGATCTACACATGATATTGGAGTGATTCAAATTGCATTGGAAAGTAGACTTCAAGAGCTTTCCAACGATATATTACACGCCTCAAACAAAGATCTAGAGCTCAAGTTATAACCGTTTTAAGAAGAGCTACGCGTGCAGCAGCGAGATACACGAACGTGCCCTATGCTTACACGCCCGTGTGTGGACAATTCTTGGACGATTTAGCCCGAATTAGTTTCCTAATTCTATCCTAATTCCTAGCTTTATTATAAATACTCCTTGGCTTTATTATCCCATAACCCCCATTAGTTTAGAACCCTAGTTTTCTCTCTAGTTTTATTTTATTAATTCAAGTATTATATTTTCTTCATCTCTTTCATTTATTTTATTTCTTTTATTATTTCAGAGTAGATTATTATTCTAGGGTTAGGTTTAACCCTAGCCATGATTGATACTTGATTTATTCTTTGAAATTCTCAATTAATTGTTATATTATTATTATTATTTTAGGCTTTGTCGTCTTAGTGTCATCTTGAACCTTTATTCCAAAATGTGAAACAAGTGATTTTCGAAAAAAAAAAAAAAACATTTTCTATTTTCTTTTCATGAATTGATTGGCATTAGCTTGAGTAATTCGATAAGTAGCGTAAATCCTTTTGATAACAATTGTTTGTGGTTAGATGGTATCGCTTTCCTCTTGTGCGATAAGTACCTATTGGAGGGACACGAACCTCGTAAGACTCAAATCAAATACCCTCATTCTTGATCGCCCCAATTGAGACTTGCATTTTAGCTTCCTGAGATCGATTGCCGAATTGTTTGGGAAATATGATTGAGGCATATTTTTGTTATTTAGAGCTTTCAGAGTCATCTTTAGGAATTTTTCTTTATATGTTACATCCTTCTCTTGATAGCCCCTTTGAGCCTTATTTCTTTCTTGACTACCCTTGTGTTACAACATTATGGTTTCGTAATGCATTGTTTGGATAAGAAGAGTATTTTGTTAAGGCATGTTGATTTGTATGATGAGCTAGTTGAAGGAAGGTGGTATAAAAAAAATAAAAATAATAAAAAAATAAAAAGAAAAAGAGAAAAAAAAAAAAAAATATTCAAAAAAATATTTTTTAAAAAAAACAAGTATTGAAAAAATGATGGGAAATAAAGAGGGGTGAATGTTAATGTTGAATCAATGGAGTTGATAAGGAAGAGTAATGCATTCATTGTTGGCGGTGTGATGTTTGATGTCATTAATTTCATTGTTGATGTTTCTTTACTCCTTGCATATTACATTCAAGGATGTTAAATATGAGTTTTATTGGATTGATTTTAACCACCACATTCCCAAATTTACATCTCTCTCACCCTATCACCCAAGCTTACCCTTTTAAAGTCCTCTTGATTTTCCTTGCAATTTGGTCCTTCTACTATTGGAGGGCAAGATTTTGTGCAAGTCTTGACGAAGTTCATCAAATCGAAGTGAGGTATGAGCTAATATGGTTGAGCATCCTTAGGGAAGGTTCAAGCTTGAGGAAAGGAAGCGGCAAGATTGGTTGGTTATTGAAGGGTGCTACAATTTATCGTTTCATCCATGTCATTGATTTGTGATACATAAATTGAATTTTGATTTAAAATGATTTTGGTTTTTAATTAAGTCACTTGGTTGAACAAATTGGTTTGGAAGTTCTTGAGTCGGCTTTGTAGGTATGCCTTCTGAAAACCTTCATGAGACCATACTCGTCCACTAGGGTAGCCTAGGGGTTTAAAGGGCTTGTTGCACATGCTAAATGCAATCGTGATTCCTACGACAGTGAGTATTAGGATTTATTGCTTTCTAGGTTAGTTTTGTTTTTCTTTTGTTTACTCGAGGGCGAGTAAAGGTTAAGTGTCGGGGAATTTGATAGGTCCTAATTTGTACATATTTTAGGTGCTTATCTACACTCAATTGTTTATGGATTTAGAAGTCTAAGTTGTATTTTTACATTATTTGCTTAGGTTATGCTCTACTACTCTCCGTTTGTGTGTTTTGATGAATTTCAGGTGATTTAGATGCAAATGGATTATGGTTAGCTAATCTTGAGTATAATAATAATAAAGTATGAAGCTACGTTGCTCTAGGATCTCATATCATGTCTTCGAGATGAAATAAGGATAGAAAGAAGCAAGGACGTTGATGAAAGACCTGGCAAATATGAGTCCCGTCCACTATTTTGATCATAAATTTTGATCTACACATGATATTGGAGTGATTCAAATTGCATTGGAAAGTAGACTTCAAGAGCTTTCCAACGATATATTACACGCCTCAAACAAAGATCTAGAGCTCAAGTTATAACCGTTTTAAGAAGAGCTACGCGTGCAGCAGCGAGATACACGAACGTGCCCTATGCTTACACGCCCGTGTGTGGACAATTCTTGGACGATTTAGCCCGAATTAGTTTCCTAATTCTATCCTAATTCCTAGCTTTATTATAAATACTCCTTGGCTTTATTATCCCATAACCCCCATTAGTTTAGAACCCTAGTTTTCTCTCTAGTTTTATTTTATTAATTCAAGTATTATATTTTCTTCATCTCTTTCATTTATTTTATTTCTTTTATTATTTCAGAGTAGATTATTATTCTAGGGTTAGGTTTAACCCTAGCCATGATTGATACTTGATTTATTCTTTGAAATTCTCAATTAATTGTTATATTGTTCATGCTTAATTAATTGTGCTTATGCCAATACTAGATTAGAGATAATTGGTATTGTGATTATTCCTTTGTTTTAATCGCAACGAAAGTTGGGTTTTAACGGAATCGAATAGATTAATTAAGGGTTTGAAGTTCATCATGAAAATAGTTGAATGGATGATTAGGAAGTTAGAGTAATGTGCTTAATGTCTCTAATTTGCATGATTCCATGAAAATAGGCTTGATTGTGATTAGAGAAGCCATTGATAACTCGAAAGAGACCTTTGGTATTATATATAGGGATTACTTTTCCTTGTGAACATATAATTAATTGGTTGGGGTAAGAATTTGTCTTGCATTGATTATGTTAGTGGTGATACTTAATTCTAGATGTTTTTATTATTTGATTTTCTTGTTTTAGTAGTATAATATTTTGATATTTTCAACCCTATTTTGATTGACTCGACTAATTTTAATTCATAGTAACCAATATTGATACTACCTTCTCTGTGGGATCGACCCTGACTTACCCTACTACATAATTAGGAGGTTTAGTTAGGTATTATTTTTGTTAGGTGTGCGACCGCCTATCAGTTGATTCAGAATAAAGCAAATGCTGGAGAAATTCATTGGGCAAAAGCAAGTCGGAGTGGCCCAAAAATTTCTTGTCTTCTTTTTGCATACGATAGTCTCCTCTTTACCAGGGAAAACCGAAAGGAATGCGAAATAGTTGTTGATATTCTTAACCAGTATGAAGTAGCATCTAGGCCAAAAAATCAATTATGATAAATCGGAGGTGTCCTTTAGTAGAGGGGTTTGAGCAGAACAGAAAGAGGAAATTATGAGCATTCTGAGTATGAAGCAAGTTGACCGGCATGATAAATATCTTGGCATTCCGAATATTTTTGGAAGATCAAAGAGAAGTGTTTTTTAGGCCATTACTGATCGTATGTGGAAGAAATTGCAGGGATGGAAAGAAAAACTCTTATCTCAAGCCGGAAAGAAAATTTTGATAAAATCGGTTATTCAAGCCATTCCAACCTATCTTATGGGTGTTTATAAATTCCCTTGTGAAGTGACTAGAAATATGCATTCAGCCATGGCAAATTTTTGGTGGGGTCAGAGTGAGCATAAAAGGCGTATTCATTGGAAGAGTTGGGATTCTCTTTGCACCCTAAAATGTCTCGGAGGGATGGGTTTTAGAGACTTGTCAATCTTTAACGATGCACTTCTTGGTAGATAAGCTTGGAGATTAGCAACTAAGCCAGACTCTCTTCTTAGCCGAGTAATGAAGGCTAAGTACTACCCTAATTCTGATTTCTCTTATTTAGGCTATGGTGGGAGCTTCTCATGGAGAAGCATTTGGGGTTCGAAATCGCTGCTGAAGGAAGGGGTGATTTAGAGAGTGGGCAATGGTGGTGACATCAATATTTGGTCGGACCCTTGGCTCGTGGATGACATTGGTCGTTTTGCAACAAGTACTCCTAAAAGTGAGCTGATTAAGGTGAGTGATCTGATATGTTATGAAAGCATAAAGCGGAATTATAATCTGCTTCGTGATGTGTTCAATGAGAGGGACACCCGCTGTATACTTGCCATTCCTTTAAGTTCATCAAGATTGCCTCGGGATGAACTTGCTTGGGCGTTCTCTATAAATGGCTTGTATTCTGTAAAGTCAGCTTATATGATTGGAAAGGGATGTAATTTGGACGACTTCCATCAAGCTTGGGTTGAAATCTGGAAAATGAACGTCTTCCCAAAAACCCGCAATTTTTTATGGCGCTTTTGTACTGAGACTTTACCTGTTCGAGCACTTCTCAAATATCGCCATCTCACTTATTGTGACTTATGTCCCTGGTGCAATAAAGAGACAGAAAGCTGGTGGCATGCTTTCTTTGAGTGTGAAAGAGTTAGAGAGCTTTGGTATGATCTGGACTGTAGTGAAATGGTCAAGCACGAGTGTTCTAAGAGGGCCTGCGATTTAATTGAGCGTTGGAAGGGATTGAAAGCTGATATGTTGGTGCGTGGAGTGTATCTCATGTGGGGTATATGGCAGGATCGTAACCTTAAGGTCTTCCAAAACTCTAGCACTCCAAACAACATTCTGGTTACTTGTGTGTTGAGATGGGCTGAGGAAACAAACAAGTATGCCAATGCTATCTACAAGTCCCCTGCTAGCTCTCATTAACCCAGCCCTGCAAATTGGTCTCCCCCCTGCTAGAACCATCAAAATAAATACAGACACATCCCTGGCAGAAGAGGGCTGGGTGGGATTAGGCGTAGTTGCGCGCAATTCGAAATGTGAAGTGGTTTTTGCTGCAATGAGGAGAGTACGGGCATGGTGGCAGGTGGAAGTTGCTGAACCAAAAGTCATTGTGATGGCTATTAGGTTGGGGCGTAAGTTTGGTTGTGAAAGAGTGATTATCGAATCGGATTGCTAGTTAATTATCAACAAACTGTCTAATTAAGGGGGCTGCGTTTAATACTGAGCTTGACTCTGTTCTGTGTGAAGCCATGTACCAAGGCTCCCTGCTCTCTAGTCTTCAATGACGACATGTTAAGCGTGATGGAAACATGGTTGCTCACAATTTGGCTAGAGTACGTGCTTCCATTTGGTGTAGAGCAGACTTGGGAAAACTGTACTCCCCCTAATATAGCTTTATTTGTACTCATGGATGCTTTGATTAATGAGTAATTTGTTTGCTTCCCCTCAAAAAAAAAAAAAAAAAATGATGAGAATAAGAAAGTAAATACTACCTCCATTTTTTTTACACCATATGACTTTTGCACTATTTACACACTACACTTTGACTCGCTTTTACGATTTATAAATACGATAAAGGAAATTTTGCTTTTTACCACCTCATAAAAACACAAAAATTGCTTTTACCACCTCCCAAAAAAAAAGTTTTACTTTAACACCTCATAAAAAACGCAAAGATAGGTTTTACCACCACTTAACGGTTTACATCAAAAAAATCCGTTAAGTATGGCCCAAAGTAACACGTGTCAGCATTTTATTTGTTAAAAAAAGAGAAATTAAAAAAAAAAACAAAAAAACCTAAAACTACCCAGCCACCACCACAGCCCCACCACCACCCTCTCCCCAACCCAACACTGCCCTCCCCGAACCCACCACCGGCGTCGCACCACCAGCCCCAACCCACCTGAACCCTCCCCCTCCCTTTCCCGCAACCATATCGCCCCCAAAAACCACTAAACCCAAATCCCCCGTCCCCCCTACACGGCCATGAATCCGGCCTTAAAAGGCCGAAATCGGTCGGTTAAGGCCACTAAGCCCCAAAACCGGCCGATTTCAGCCATTTGTGGCCAGATTCGTGGCCGTTTTGGGGAACGAGGGTTTTGGGTTTCGTTGTTTCGGGGGTGGCAGGGTTGCGCGAAAGGGAGGGGGAGGGTTTAGGTGGGTTGGGGCCGGTGGTGGATTCGGGGAGGGCAGTGTTGGGTTGGGGAGAGGGCGGTGGTGGCACTGTAATGGTGGCTGGGTAGTTTTAGGTTTTTCTTTATTTTTTATTTTTTTTTCTTTTTTTGGCCAATAATAACACGACACGTGGCTTTATGGGCCCACTTGACGGATCCCTAAACGAAATCAGTTAAGTGGTGGTAATACCAAATTTTTGGAAATTTATCTGGTGGTAAAGTAAAACATTTTTTTGGGAGGTGGTAAAAGCAATTTTCGTGTTTTTGTGAGGTGGTAAAAAACAAAATTTCCTACAATAAAATATAGTCATGTGAGATATTGTTAAATCGTGTCAATGTAGATTTTATTAATAGGAACACTACTAGAATTCGATTAAATTACAACCGCCACTAACGGTCACTAAAAATAGGAAAAATGGTCGCAAAAAATAATTGCGACCATCAACGGTCGTAACGGGTGGTCGTAATTCATGTGGTCGCAAAAAAAGGTTATTACGACTGGTTGACGGTCGCAATATTTTACATTATTTTCAACGACCACAAGGAAAATGGTCGCAAATTAACTAAATTGCGACCGTTTCTCACAGCAGTCGCAAATCTCAAAAATAGCGACTGCTTTGGGCGGTCGCTAAAAGTGTAAAAAAACAAAAAAAAAATAAACAACACTCACTGTCTATACTAATCAGCTAGCCCAACCACTATTCATATCCCACCCACTGCCACTTCCCACCCAAAACACCTCTACCCACCACTACCGCCCACCCAAAACAACCCTTCAAAAAATATTTAAATTTACTAAAAAAATAGACCCTAAAAACAACCCACAAATTATTAAAAATTCACAAAATTCAACAAAAATTAGAAGAAAATAACTAAATATATAAACAAAATAATAGAAAAAACGAACAAAATTGACAAAAATATAAAAAAAATCAAGGAAAATTCGAAATATAAAGCAAAGTCGACGAAATTCGAACCCAATATGAACAAAGTTCACGAAATTCAACCTTATATAAAAAAAGTTCACAAAAATTCAAACAAATTCAACAAAAACTTGAAATCAAACCCAAAATCAACAAAATTCAAACAAAAACTTACAAAAATCGAAAAAATCAAACAAAAACTGAATAACAATAATCATGGAAATTCGAATAAAATATGAATTAAAATTACATACCTTTTCCAATTTTCTTTCTCTTTGGGTTTATATGGTTAAATTCGACCATAAAAAGTCCAGATCTGAATTTTTATGGTCGAATTTGACCATAAACACCATAATTATTCAGTTGTTAACCAAAATCCGAACACCCAAAATTGTTTGTTACGGATTCGAAGATAAAGAAAAAATGATGAATTAAAAGAGAACAAAAATGGAGGAAATGGTGATGCAAATGCCAGTTAATGGAGCATAGAGACGTAAGAATAAAGAAAATGGAAAGAGAAGTAGGAGAAAGGAAAGAAAAGGAGAGAGAAAACTAAGGACTGTGAGCGTGAGAAAGGAAGGAGAAGAAAGAGAAGAGAGAGAAAGGAAAGAGAAGAGAGAGAAATAAAATAGGAGCAATGAGCGGCGCATGCAGCTGATAAAGAAGAGGTAGATTAGGGTTTGGGAGAATGGTTTTTAAAAAAAAACTCATTTGCGACCGCTATTTACGACCGTTTTTAGCGGTCGCAAAAGGTTTATTTTATTTTAAAATTATTTTTAATTGTTCATATGTTCTTGCGATCGTTTAAAAGGCCAAAAACGATCGCAAAACAGTCGCAAATCTGCGACCGCTTTTAAAACGATCGTAATATTGCGACCGCATTTTAAAACGGTCGCAAAATATGAATTTTGCGACCGTTTCCTTGACAGTCATAGAAAAATGGTCGCAATTTAACCGAATTCTAGTAGTGGAAATTTTAGAAAATAACACCACAAAAATCTCACAATTTTGATTATAACACCATAAATTTTAAAACTTTTATTATAACACCAGCAAAAACCCAAAAAAAATTGATTTCACCACCACTTAACTTTGCCATCCAAAAAACTGTTAGTGGACCCCACTTTGTACACATGTTAATTATTTATTAGATAAAAATATGAAAAATAAAAAAAATAAAAAAAGAAAAACCCTAAATCTAAACCCAGCCACCACCGACGTCGGTCTCCGCCACCGGCGTCGGTTCCCACCACTGGCGCTATTTCCCACCGCCGTCACCCCAACTCAGCCCCCACTTTTCACCACCCAATCCTAGCAAACCACCGTCGACCGACAAAACCAGCCCACCCAATCTCGTACCCTAACCTCAACCTAAACCAGCCGTCACCCACAAACCACCCCTGATTTGGTTTCTAGGTACGGGTTTGGGTGAGGGTGAGAGGAATAGGACGATTTGTGGTTTTGGGTATGGGTATGGGTATGGGTTCGTTGGGGTTTCAGTAGTTCGGTGACGGTTAAGGGTAGGGCAAAGGAGTTCGACAATTGTGGTTTGGCGGTGTTACGGTGGTTCAACGACGGTGTGGGCTGGGGTTTTGGCTAGTTTAGGTTGGGGTTATGATGGTTTGGTGACGGTTTTGGAGGTTTTGGGGCTAGGTATGGGTGACGGCGGTGGTTCAGCGCAGTTTCGGAGCTTCGGGGGCTGGGTTTCGGTGGCGGAAGTGGAAAACCACCGGTGGTGGTTGCTGGTTGATCATGTTAGGATTTTTTTTAATTTTTCTTTTTTTTTTAATTTTTTTATCCAATAGATGATTGACATGTGTACCATGTGGACCCACTTAACGGTTTTTTTGGATGACAAAGTTAAGTGGTGGTGAAACCAATTTTTTTGGGTTTTTTTTTTTTTTTTTTTTTTTTTGTGGTGTTATAATATAAGAATTAAAATTTCTGGTGTTATAATAATCAAAATTGTGAGATTTTTGTGGTGTTATTTTCTAAAATTTCTTTATTAATATCCACTATAATTGAGTTTTATGAGTTTTTATTTGGAATAAAAGAAGTATTTTAAATAAAATTACAGTTTTATCCCTCGTACGCTAAATTTTATCAGAAATAGGAAGACATGCGGAAAAATTTTCTACAACGCCGCACCACAGGCTGTCGCGCGGCGACAGAGGCTATTGCGGCGACAGCGTCGTGTTTTTATTCCTTTTCAAACTCTGATTCTTTTTTATCATATCCGGGCCGATTTTCGTTATAAATAGGGTCCTTAAACCTCCGTTTTCAATCATCTACAATCATCAATTCTCATCTACAATCAACATCTCTCTCTTTCTAAACCTTTTTCACAAACAAAATTCCGCATTCACAAGATCTAGACACACCTAGCCAAGTTCGAAGTTGCCTTCGCCCTAGACGTGAAAGGTTATAATTTCTGAGGGTTTGTTCCCTAATCACTATTTCAATTATTTAATTTGATTGTTTATTTTATTATTTTCCTTGAAGTTACCAACGCGTGTATTTTGTTATTAGAAAGAGATACGAGGCATCAAAGTATGCAGTCTTATTGCTCTATTCTTGTAGAAAGCATGTTTATTATTTATTAATTCCTAGTATCATGCTTAGGATGTTATTATTGCTTTCTAGTATCATGTTTAGGGTGCTTCCTATTTTCTTTTCTAATATCATGTTAGTATCAGGTTAGGGCTAAAGATTTGATTTTTATTGCTTAGTCACATGCTAGGATTTGTTATTAATCTTGTTAATATCTTGCCTTGGATCTTGCTAATATTATGCTTTAACATGATTATGATTATTATTGTTATGATTATAATTATGATGATTATTATGTTGCTTGATGTTTATTATTATTTATTTATTTCTTGATCACGCCTTTTATGCATGTTTAAAGGGAATTTGTACTTGTAATCACGCTTAATAAGATAATTAATAATCTTGTTTAGGCTAATATGATTATAATTCAAGTGATCGCTAATAATAGATTTGTTTGTGCATTAATAATCAACCAACATAGATAAACAGGTTTAGGGTTAATCTATTGATTGCATGTTAGTCAGAAAGCGCACATGAATACGAGAAGAATGAAGTAGAGGCCTATTTAGGGCAGGTTTAATCTCTTTTAGGTTGGATTTGTACCTTCATCCCCGAACTTCCAGTCTTGGTTCTAGACCTATTGGAGTTGACGATCTCATGGATCGTTAAGGGGTGTAACCTTCACCCTGTGAACGGTTTAAAAGTTCCTAAAACTTGTTGGCGACTCTTTTGCTCTACCTTCCTTCCCTTTGGACGTCACCATGCTTAAGTGTATGATCACAGTGGGATTCAAGTTTGGGGTAATGTTTGAAATATTCCCTACAGTTATGGAACGGTTTTTAGGGTTTTCGGTTTTTTGGGCAGTTTTGCTCAGCCCTACCTGCTGTCCCACATTCTCCAGCTCCTTGCTGGAACTTCGTAGGCCAAGTTCTTATGGAACTTGCTGTCTTGAACGCAGACCAAGTCAATTTTCTCAACTTGCCATCAAGCTCCTATTAGGGAATTTCTCTTGGTGTTTCTGTTAGGGAACTCTGTTAGTTCCACTAAGGAACCCTTCTTCTACTTTCTTTAGCTTTCCTTGGAGTCTACTTGTGTCTTCAAAGCCAAGTTACTCTTCCACTTCCAAAGTCAACTTCAGTTGTTCTAAATACAACACTTAGAGAATTCGCATTAGTTGAAGTTTGCTTTTCATTCATCATCATCAAAACTCTTAAGCTTCAACAGAATGAGACTAAAGGAATGGAAATAAGAGGTTAATTTGTGTCGAATTTATCAATGATCGAACCTCAACTATGTTGGTTACTTGTTTGTCACTTGTAAATGTTAGACTAGTTATATTTTAGTTCTCTTATTTCATGGTTTATGATCCTTAAACCCCCCATCTTATGTATATAGTGTAAATAATATTTCTTTTACTCTTCTATGTAAATAGGTATATTGTTGTATTATATGTATTATTAGTTAAACTCAAACTTTCGGAAATTATAAAATCTCTTCGTAAGATCGACCTTTTCTTACCCTTTTACTAGTTTTTTGTTTTTTTAAAGATAAATATAGGTTTTAGATTTAATACGGTAAACAAGACGTATCAGTGTACTTATCTCACTACAATAGAAACACTTGGCATTTCAGTTTTTCGCCAAGTGTCGAGCCACGTAGGCGATAAAGAGGTGTTACCGTGACACATATGATACTAAATAAGTAAATTTTGGATTGATTTTTTAAGATATAAATGTTGTATAGAGTTTTATTATTGATATACTTCTAATATTTCATATATACAAAATTAATCATAACTTTTAATAAATATTCTATAACTCAGTTGTAGCTATTTCCATCATAAGATCCATTTCAAAAAAGTTATTTAAAATAAGATCTATTTATAATACATATAATTTAATTATAAAATAATAGGAAATTAGTAAAAATAAGTTTTTAATCAATAAAAATAATTTTAGTTTAATAAACATAATTTCAGTTCAGGAAAATTATTTAATTTAATTTCAATTAAAATAATTTCAAGTTAATAATAACATAGGTATCTATTTACAAACAAAACTACAAAAGTACACTATTATATGAATAAGCGATATACTGTCGCATGTCCAAATATTTTGCATTATCAAAAGGGATTATATAGCTGTAACATTCAAGCAAAAAAGGTTATCCCAAAATTTTATCAATAATTTTAAGTTTATCCTAAAAATTTAAATAAAAAAAAACCATCGTTAAACACGCCACTTGTGGAATTTACAACCTTTTTATTTTTTTACGAAATTAATAAAATTTTACCCCCAAAACGTAAAACCGATATATATATCACTACCCCTCCTATGTTTCGGCCTGCTTTTTTACTAGGGGCCCATGTGTCACCATCCTATTGGTAAAAAATAATAAAATTAAGAAAATAAATTAAAATTAATATTTTTAGAAAAAATCCCCCTCTCCCTTTCTCCTGGCACCACACCCAAACCAGCCACTTGCCGGACCATTCCCACCCCAAATAACCACCTCCAACCATTACTCCATCTATTGAACCCTACTAAGCCCCTACCCCTACTCACAGAATCCTACTAAGCCCTCACCCATGCCCACGACACCCTACCTAGCACCTCAACTGCGCTCATTTTGCGAAATCAGCCTAGCCCCCACCCCTTCCAAAATGTCTTCCCCTCCCTAGCCCCAACCACTAAACCACCCCTATCCCCTAAAATCACCCATCACCCAAACCCCTCACCCCAAAACTACCCAAAACCAAGGAAACAAGGTTGGCTGAAATTGTTGAGTGGGAAAGGAAGCAGCCAGAATAGGGAAGGGAGGGGGTGCTAAAAATGGAGACGAGGAAGGGAGAGGTAGCACCGGAGGTGGCAGGGTGGGTTTGGGTTTATTCTAAGTTAATTTTCGATTTTCGTTTATTTGGGAAATCCTAAATTGAAATCTGGCCAAAAAATCTAGTGGGCATAAGAGAAGGGCGGTGAAACCTACGATTTTGTCTTTAATGGGTGGTATTTTTAAAATTCGTAAAAAAACGGGTGGTAAATTCAATAAGTGGTGTATTTGGAGAGGTTATATAGAAAAATTTATATTGATTATTTCATCTGTGTTTAAATAAATGAAACAATAATTTCTTATGCACGTGGGCGGTGGGGCAATGTAACCCTCTAACTAATAATTATAAATAGGACGTTTTGTGAGAAACTACTTTTTAAAAGCAATTTTTTGTGAGAAACTACCTAATATAAAAAAATGTTGTAAGAAACTACCTTTTTAAGCAAATAATGTTGTAAAAAACTATTATTCGTCGGATTTTTATCAACCATGCTCGGTTGGTCACATGATAGGTGGCATTGTTGGTGGGGCATGGAAAAATAAAAGGTTTTAAAATTTCACATGATTGGCAGGTGGGTGGTTGTAGGGAATATTTCAAGCATCCCACACTTGAGCCCCACTGTGATCATACACTTAAGTATGGTGGCGTCCAAAGGGAAGGAAGCTAGAGCAAAAGAGTCGCCAACAAGTTTTAAGAACTTGTAAACCGTTTATAGGGTGAAGGTTACACCCCTTCATGATCCATGAGATCGCTACCTCCATAGCGGTCTGGAACCATGACTGGATATTCGGGGATGAAAGTACAAATCCAACCTAAAAGAGATTGAACCTGCCCTAAAAATAGGCATCTACTTTATTCTTCTCATATTCATGTGCGCTTTCTGACTAACATGCAATCAATAGGTTAACCCTAAACCTGTTTATCTATGTTGGTTGAATATTAATGCACAAATAAGACTATTATTGGTGATCACTTGAATTATAATCATATAAGCCTAAACAAGATTATTAATTATCTTATTAAGCGTGATTACAAGTACAAATTCCCTTTAAACATGCATAAAAGGCGTGATCAAGCAACAACAATAACAATAATATATCAAGCAATAAAATAACAATCACCATAATAATAATATTCTCAATAAAGCATAATAATATTAGCAAGATCCTAGGCATGATACTAACAAGATTAATAATAAATCCTAGCATGTCACTAGACATTAAAGATCAAATCTTCATCCCTAACATGATACTAACATGATATTAGAAAGAATAGGAAGCATCATATAAACATACATGATATTAGAAATCTTAGTTATTACCCTAAACATGATACTAGGAATCATAAAGACATCCTAACATGATACTAGGAATCAATATAATCAAAGCATGATTTCTATATCAAAATAATAATAAAATTACTTACTTAGATGCCTCTTATCTCTTTCTAATAACAAAATACACGCGTTAGTAAATTCAAGGAAAAATATTAAATCAAACAATTAATAATAAATAATTGAAATAGAGATTAGGGACCAAACCCTCAGAAATTATCAACCTTTCACGTCTAGGGCGAAGGCAACTTCGAACTTGGATAGGTGTGTCTAGAACTAATGTATGCGAAATTTTGTATGAGGGAAGGTTTAGAAAAAGAATAGAGAGAGAGTAAGCTTCTAGCTTTTAGAGAGAGAGAAAGAATAGAGATTGATGATTGTGAATGATTAAAAACGGGGAGATACGACCCCTATTTATAGAAAAATAGTCCGAAAACGATAGAAAATACTCTAAGTTCTATACGGAATAAAACTGGCATCTGTCGCCAGACGACAGACATTAGCGCCAGGCGACAGAATCTGTCGTTTGGTGCTAATTAAAAGATAAAACGCGCTTTGTACGGAATCCTTTTCTTAATATGATTAAGCAGCAAAGTCCGTGCTTATCAAATTAAAATCGGATTTATCATAAAACACTTATTTTATTCCAAATAAAACTCTTTAAAATATAATTATCAATCATAATACTATTAGAATTTAAAAGAACCTTCTAGATTATTATAGAAGATTAAAAGTCAATCCTAATAACTTTAGGAATAATAATTAATAGGTCTTCCTCTAGATCATTGGGCCGCATATAAAATTTATTTTGGGCCCAATTTAGTATTTAGGCCATAACTTCCTCATTATTCATCAGAACTGGGCTTATAATATATCGTTGAAAAGCTCTTTTCGAGCCCAATCCAACTACACTATTATTGGAACCTTATTATGGACCAAACTAAATTGGACTAACTATTTTTCATAAACAGGGTACGAAAAGGAATACTTTCGAAAACAGAAAGAAGTATTTTTATTAAAAACAACCGCATCACTAGACTTTTCACACTTTCACTTCGTTTGATAATCAAATGATGTGAAAGGTATTCATCACTGGGTTTGGTTTTGGGGAGACACATTTGTGGTATACAGTAGTCAACGTCAAAAAAATTAGTAAATGGTGAGAATCCGGTAAAAAGGTAGTCTTTTACAACAATTTCACTTTAATAGGTAGTTTCTTATAACATTTTTTTATTAGGTAATTTCTCAAAAAAAAATTGGCTTTTGATAGGTAGTTTCTAAAAAAAAGCTCTTATAAATTAACTAAAAGTTATAATTAGGAACACTTTGACTTATCAAACAAAAATAATAAGCCACAATGTAAATAAATTAAAAAGATTAAAAAGAAAAGGAAAATACATTAATGTGTAGAGTCCTAGAGGACACTAATAGGAATAAAATACATTAAAAAGATTAAAAGAAAAGGGAATTTTAATTCATTGTAAAAATAAAGTTAGGCGCCAAAAGTTTTCGATAATATTGGGTGAAAATAGGAAGCGGGGAATTTTTTTACAATGAATCTCATTTTCGTACCCTTGTTGCCTTGTTGGTAGGGCTGTACACCGGTCCAAAACCGGACCGGACCTGGACCGGACCTGTTAGGACCGGGACCTGAATCAGCCAATTTTGAGGACCGGGGGATCGGACCTGATTCAGCAGGTCCGGGTCAGGTCCAGACCTGAGAAATCAGGTCCGGGTCAGGTCTAGACCTGAACAGACCTGTTATGTGTGTTTTTTTTTAAAGAAAATAAAAAACCTGTTGGACCTGTTTATAGACCTGTTTATGGACCTGTTTACAGAAAATCCGAAAATATCAATAACAAAACTTACATAAAATCTATAAGTCTCAAATATAACAAATAATTCATTAAATTACATAAAGTCTCTAAGTCTCAAAAACTAGAAATACATAAATTATCCAAAGACAAGACAACTTGAATTTTGGCGAGTTGCTTTCCCTTTGATTGCGTGATTCACACTAATGAGTCCACGAAAACAACTTCATCATCTCCATCGTTAGATACATCATGTTGCACCTCTAAATAAAAAAAAAACAATATAGAATATATTAATTAATGAATGATAACAATGAATTAATAAATTTGGTGTAACAAAATTACAATTACATAAAATTAATACTACCTTTCTCCATTTCTTCTAACTCTTTCAAATTTTCTTCCACATCAACAATTGACTCTCTCTTAGCTCTAAGCCAATCTTGTGTGCAAAGTAGCGCTTGAACCATCTTCAATACAAAAGTATTACTTAAGTATGTATAAACAAAGTCATATTTAGATATAATTAACTTGATTTCATAAAATAAAAAAGATAAAGACGCATTACCTTAGGAGTTAAAGAACTCCGAAATGGATCAAGAGTACGACCTCCCGTACTAAAAGCGGATTCCGATGCAACAGTGGACAATGGAATGGCTAGTATGTCACGTGCCATGCGATTAAGAATCGGATAACGCTCACCATTCTTACCCCACCAAGTCAATGTATCTTGTTCTTCCTCCTCCGGCCCTAATTGATCATTTAAGAACCTATCTAACTCACTTATCGCATATCCACTTGTCCCCTTCATTCTTTTTGCCTTTTCTTTTAGGTTTTTCATATAATCATCAAATCGCACTCTTCTACTATTATCAACATCCATTGCCATGTTATCTCCAGATTGGGTACTTTGAGGAATATTAGAAGCATACATTTTTCTATATTCCTCAAATAAAGTGCAAGTGAACTCCTTCACATCATTAGCAAGTTTCATACCTTTTTCCTTTCCATGCATATCAATTAGTGTCAATTCAACAATAACCAACTTAGAATGAGGGTCAAGAAGAAGAGCAACATAAATGAACTTGTTCATTTTATCCACATTCCCCCAATACTTATCAAACTATTTTTTCATTGCAATAGCCATAGCTTGAAAATTCAAATCCTCACTTTGTTCCCAACTATTCAACATATCATACATAGAAGCAATTTCACCTAAACCTTTATTAGCTGTCACATAATGGGAACCAGAAACACGTTTAGTCAACACATAAAACCCCTCTAAAAACAAAACCAACCTCTCCACTTTTTTCCAATCTTCGGGTTCAGGAGGCCTTTCATTGTCCTTCAAATCCTCTCCATCGGGAAGAGATAACCCACTAAAAACACGTTGAAACTTCAAAGCCGTTTCCAACATTATGTATGTAGAGTTCCAACGAGTGGGAACATCAAAGGATAAAGAAGACTTAGAATCTATGTTTGATTTTTGCACAAGATCTTTGAATCTAAGTAATCTAGCAGGGGAATTCTTAACAAATTTCACAGCATTTCGAACTCTATCAATGCACACACCATGCTCTCTAATACCATCCCACACAATTAAATTAATAATATGAGCAATGCATCTAATATGAAGATTTTTTCCATCATTGATACATCCTGTTCTTCTAACCATTCTACTCAAGTGTGCACAAGCAACATCATTTGAAGAAGCATTATCAACAGTGACGGTAAAAAGTTTATCATCAATACCCCAATACTCTAAACATGCTTCAACTGCTTTTCCAATAGCCTCTCCTTTATGACTAGAAATTGGACAAAAATTTATAATTTTTTTTATGCAATTTCCAATCATGATCAATGAAATGAGCGGTAAGACACATATAATTGATTCTTTGTATTGAAGTCCAAGTATCAGTGGTCACAGAAATTCTTTGACATGTCTTAAACATTTCCCTCAATTTATCTTTTTCACTATAATACAACTTTAAACAATCACGAGCAATGGTAACACGAGATGGAATGTGAAATTGTGGACATGCAACTTGCACAAAGTGCCTAAAACCAGGTTTTTCCACATGCTTAAATGGTAACTCATCAACAATAATCATGTGAATCAATGCCTCTCTAACATCATTCAAGTTAATATTCCTACTCCCACACTTCAATTCACCAGCACTCTCATGTTCTTGATCAAAATACAATTTAGTTTGCTTTTCTTTGCCCTTTTCTTTTTCTATATTGATAGGATTACCAAGACATGATTCAGCATGATTTTTAACATTTTTTGAACCATTAAGATTACCATCAGCAGCAAAAGTTTTAGTACAAAACTTACATTCAACTCGTAGTTTTCCATTCTCAACATACTCTAAGTAATATTTCCAATACTCAGCTTTCCTCTTACTTTTTCTGTTCCATATGTATTCCCGCCCCGCTTTTAACTTCTTATCTGGAGGCAAAGTAGATTGCAATTCTTCCATATCCTTTTCAGAAAGTGGCTGTGACATTTCTTGAGAAAAAGCAGCAGATCTTTTGGATTGAGAGCTCTCCATCTTCAATATAATTATACACAATATAAGTAATTTTTAAGTAACAATTATAATTTATAAACACATAACATTTTATAAAAAAATGTGAGAACAACTTACATTGCAAGAGTAAGAATCCGTGGTTCTTGTTGATCCTAAACACATAAAACGATAGAAATCAATTACAATTCAAATTGAATTCACTAAATAAAAAAAATACATGCAAATGTACAATACACCAGCAAGGCAGCAAATTCTACAATATGAACTAAAATCTAAAGAAACAGATTTTAAACAAATTTATCAATCTACTTTAAACAGATTTATCAATCTTTTTTGATTTATCAATCTACCCCCATGTCCCCCAGATTTATCAATCTGTACAATCATGAATTCGAAAAAAATGAATCAAAAACATAACTAAAAAAACCTCAAAAAAAATCATGAATTCGAAAAAAATGAACTACAAAACATAACTTACAAACATGCAAACATCATACAAATATACAATCTTTATAAGCAATACCAAATCAGAATTATAACCCAGAAAATCAGAATACCAAATCAGAATTATAAACCCAGAATTATAAGCAATACAATCTTTATAAGCAATACCAAACATAATTAGATTTAATTTATAAAAAAAAAAAAGAACTTACAAATCAGATGCAGCCTCGCAGGGAGTCGCAACCTCGCAGCCTCGTAGGTGATGGAGCTAGCGTGTAGTCGCTGCTGGTCTGGTGGGCGGTGGTGACTGCCGACTGGTGTCTGGGCGGCGGTGGTCTAGAGGGAGTGGGTGTTGGTGTGGTGTCGGCTGAGAGAGAGAGAGTGAGTGAGGAGTGAGTTAGGGTTAGTGGGTTTACAAAAATGCAACTGACTTCTTTTGAAATTTGGGATTTTTTTTTTTTTTTTTTTTTTTTTAATATAAAAACGCATTTTTTACGGGTTTCAGGTCCAGACCTGAAAACCCCGGGTTTGGACCTGATCCGGACCGGGACCGGAAACCTTGATTTTCAAGGACCGGGACCGGACCTGAATCTACAGGTCCTGGTCAGGTCCGGTCCCAACAGGTCCGGGTCAGGTCGGTTTTCAGGTCCGGTCCTGTTCATGTACACCCCTACTTGTTGGTACGAAAACCTTTTTGCCCATAACCACAACTGAGACTGAGAGAGAAAGATAATTGAAGAGAGAGAATCTATTAAAGAGAGAGAAAATAAAACCACAACTGAGAATCTCTTGCTGCTTGGAGTTGGAGATAGTCTATTTGATAAGGAGATGGAGAATATTACCCCGAGGTTGTGAAATTGATGAGGTAAGTTGGTTTTCTATAATGTTGTTTTAGTTTTTTAGGTGCATTATGAGTAGGTAAAAGTTAGGGTTTTATAATTAATTTGAATGGAGTTGTGAATGTATTTTATCTTGTTTGATTGACTGAATCAAGGAATTGTTTTTTTGTGATTGAATAGGGAAATAGTTGTTTTATGTTATTGATTTTGGAAATTTTTATTTTATCTAATTGAATTTGGGAGTTGCGTAGTTTCGTATGTATGAATTGCTTATGTCTAAAATTGAGATTACATTGTAAGGAGTAGTAGAAGGATTTCAATCCCTGGTTTTGTAGACAATTAGTGAATGTTCTTGTAACCATCTGAAGATGGGACAAAATGTAGATCTAAAAAATTGAAATCCCTAAATTTATAGTAGTTTAAGATTGTTTGATGGTGTGACTAAACACTACCAACACTAATTATGTCTAATACCAACTACATTGCAGTTGAAGATTTAGTAATACCAACAAGAGTGATTATCTTGTAATTTATTTTGTAATGGTTCTGTTAATGTAAATGAATTTCAATTAAGCTTTTGTAATTGTAGGCTAGCGATGTTTTCCCTATATGTATTTGAAAAATCAATGTGGATGCAACTATCATCAGTGTTGTGATAATAAGAATGTGTAGAGTAAGATATTATATATACAAGTAGAAATTTTGAAATATTGAAATAATGTTCTTGTAGCATAATGTTATATAAAATATGTATGAGAGAGCAAGTACAAAGGAGGCTGTTGATTTGGAGGATGATGGGGACATTGATGGTGCATCAGGAGACGAAAATGTTAGAGATGATGTAGGTGAAGATGCACCAGGGAGAAGGAGGTCATGGAATAATAATGAATTCTACTGTTGTTGATGTCCCCCCAATCCCCCATCATCAGTAGGCATGATATTTCCTACCTGGGAAGAACTGGATAAGTTTAGGATTGCTTTTTCTAACACTTTTGTTACATAATGGAATGGAGCATTAAAAACGAAGATTATGCTGATGATGATCTTAACACGGGCTAATTCTAGTTTTACCAACAACCTTCTAAACACCTATGCACGCAATGGATCGGAGGTCAAGAAATGGGTGATTTTGCGTATCTTTAGCTTCATGATCCCCAACAAGTTAGTTTCTCACACCATTTGTATCATTTTAATATACCATCACACATTTGTATTGATGTTAACGCTATAATTAATGTTATGTTGGTATCTAAAGTTAGATATTTGGTATATGTTTTATTACGAACTATTATTTGTTTATTTCCATCGAACTTGTGTTTGATTAATGAAGGAATCTTCTTGTTGTTGTTGCTGCCTCTATTAGGCTGCGAGTCATGGAGTGAATAATGGGGTGGCTACAAATTTATTCCCAACACCCCTTCACGTACCTTGTAATTACATGTCAATTGGCGGAATTCAACTGACACAAAATTTGGAATTGCTTGCCTGCTTTGCTAAGAACGTGTGCAATATGAAAATATTGACTCAACCTGGAGGGTTTACTGAAGAATTATACAATTGTCATAGAATGTCAAATACCCGGTGACCATGAATCCGAACAATTACAAAAGCGTGTTGTATTGTATTTTGCGGAAATTTGATTTAATTTAATTTGGTAACTCTTAGTTTATTTAAATTAATATGATTGATTACTCTTACTATTTTCTATACACAAACATTTCCAAATAAATAAAGGAAAACTCTTGAACTTTGTTTTTTTCGGGAATTGTATTCAAAACAATCATAATAATATCGACACTACTAACATCAGTATACCAATATTAATTAATGAATAGGAATCATTAATATTTATGATTAACTTACCACGACAATTTCCTTACAAAGTAAATTTTAAAAAGGACTTCCAAACTCCTTATATAATTTTATCAATCAAACGTACTTATCATCGTTGTCGTTTGATTTTTAACCTTTGATGAGCTCTAGTGCTTTTGTTAGTAACATTTTCCCCTCTCAATCAATTTCTTCTTCATACCTATATAAATTACATTAGAATAAATCACTATAATATTACCAATAAGACGTATATGGTATTTTGGTCACTACTAACATATTCAAATGAATACCAACGACAATGTAATACCCCATATTTTTGAAACGTATTTTCTAATTAGTATTATCTTAAAAAAGGTATTTTAGTAATTTATTTTACTATTTGAATTTTGGAGCCAAAATGATATTTGAATTTTGGCGCCAATTAAAACTCAGTAAATATTTCAGATTTTGGATAAGATTTATCATCTATTTATTTTATTTTAAAAACCGGATTATTTATATATATTTCGGATATTTTAATTAAACAAAATTATATTTTCTTATTTAATTTTAAAGGGCCGAATTTCCCTAATTAATTAGCTAAGATATTCGAATTTTCTAAGTAGAAATTCTGATTTTTCTTAGTTAAATTAATTAGTGAATAATTGGTATTTTCCTAATTAATTATTTTATAAAAAATATATTATTTACACAATTATTTTTAAGTCTAAAATCTAGCAAAATAATTTCCTAAACACTACTAATATGGTCCGAAAATTTGGAGCTATGGAAGCTCAAAAATTTTAGGCCACTTAGGTTGGATTTTGGGTGATTTATTTTGTTAAATTGTATTTTTAATTATCTCCTTAAAATCTCTTATTTTCCTTAATTTTATTTTTCCATCTCACAAAGATTTGATCATCTTATTTTCCTACCTTATTTCATCTTTGATTATTCCCCAAGTAATCTCTTTTGCCATATTATTTTCATGACAAACACACTTTCCTAAATTCTATTATTCTTAATCACCTTAATATCAAAAGTTTCTATATTTCTTTATTCACTTATCTAAGTAATTTCCTCAATACTTTTTACCATAATTCTTCCTACATTCTCCTACCATAATTCCCTCATTCATGAGCCTATAAATACCCCTTCATACTTCTCAATTCTTCACACCAAAAACTCAATTCTCTTCTTCTCTCTTATTCTTCTTTTCCCTAAACCTTTTTATACTTTTCTTCTCCTCTTTTCATACAAATATTATCTCGTATACCTTTGAAGCCAGTTTTCGGGCACTTCTGGTCAGTTTTTGGGGTATTGATGTTTCGAAGAAGATTGTTCCTCTTGAAAAATCCTTGAGGTTAGGCTCAAGAATCACCCAATTCGGAGTTATATTGAAGGAGTTATGACCTCTGCAAGTTCTGCATATTCTTTCCAACGAAAATTCAATTCTCTTTAATCCTATTCTTTTATCTTCTTCATGGTTAGTTTTCTAAAATACAAATACCTATTTCAAAGCTATAATTTTATATTAAAGTATTATTTTAAAAGATTTATTTTTATAGTCCATGCACATTAGATTTGAGTTTATGTTGTGATAATCTTATGGTTATGTTATTTGCAAGGTGTATTCGTGATTGAACTTTGAAAGTGCAAAGTGTTGATTGATATTCAGAATCAAGGTTCTTGAGCTTCTTTTTGTGGTTTTTCTAGCAAGGATCAAGGTACGTTTAGGTGGCTAGATATCTTTGAAAGTGATTGGTTGGAATAACATGTTTTATATGGTTTTATTGGTGATTGAATTAAATTGATTTGAATTATGTTTGGAGGTATTGATTTTAATATTTAATTTGTTTTAATAAAAGAATTTTGAATGATTGATTTTTAAATCATGTTTTGAATTACTTATCATGTTTAAATAAAGGATTTGATTTTAAAAGATTTGTTGAATTAAATAAAAGGTTTTTCAAGGAAGAGTTATTGATTTTGAAAAGTTATTAATACGAGATTTTATTATCAAGTATTTATTTAAAAGGTTTTGATTTTGAAAGTATGTGGAATTATTAAAAAGGAGTTTGAATTATATTGGAATTTATTGGATATTAAAAGGATTTATTGAACCATTGAATTATTATTATTAATGCTTTATAAGCATGTTGGTAATCTCACTATGCGAATTTGGTTTATTGATAAGGCCATGGACTTTGTATGACCGGGTCTTTCCTCAAGAATAGCCTTGTAATATAAGGAGACTAGCTTGGGGGTGTGCACACTTGGGTGAGGAATTGGATTAAAAGAAATTGGTTCTTAATAAAGGAATTGGTTTTATTAACTATTATTTTGAATATTGAATCATTGGAATTGATTTTGGAATAATGAGTTAGGAATTTATTGGATTAATTATTTGAATTGATTTTTAAAGCATGTGAGTTCTGGAAGTACCAGTCTTAATCTCTCACAAATGATTTTGGAGATGCTCTTGTGTGGATGAGATCGGTCGAGTGGTTTCAGTTGGAGATTAAATTGAGTTTACATTATCTTGCACTTATCGTACTTAGCATATTTTGCTAATCCGTATTTCTTATTTGTTTTGGTTCGCCCTATTTACCGTAATGGTAAGTAGTGTTGACTATTTTTAGGTGGAGTCGTGAATGAGCATATGAGAGTCCAGGGATTTGCTTCACCTAGTTTAGGAATGTTGGTCTCGTCTTTATTTTGAGTACTCATAACAATGTTACTATTTTTATAAGTATTAATAAAAGAAAGTTGAGTTTCCGCTGCAAGTTTTGTTATTGGGTTAAGTAGTTTGAGTAGCCATGCGTAATCACGCGGCGGTAATACGCCTAAATCTATCTCTACGGTATAATTATACGTATTATACTAGTATTTCCGTAGAGGGAGATTTGGGGGTGTTACAGACAATATAAATGGACTTACATAGTATTTTAGTGAATACTAACTTATTCGACATAAAAGACCAACAACAATATAAATGAACTTTTAGGGTATTTTAGTAAATACCAAACATTTAGTAAAAAGTACCTTTTGACCTTCTGAAGTTCCTTCTTGTGATCGGCAGTGGTTGCTTTGTTGATCAGATATATGTTTGTGTTTCGATCATTTTTTCTAGGCAAAGTAATTTTGGCCGTAATAACTTTACGACAACCTACATGTTCTTTTTTTTTTTTTTTTTTTTTTTATCAATTTCAAAATTCATCAATTTTTAAATGAGCTTCATTTTTATTCTATAAATATCTTACTTCGACAGCAGATAATGAACAACAACAATCTCTTGGCAACAGTGGGTGTCTCTCATCATAATTAAGCCCTTGGCTTATACCAACATAAGTACATAACTAAGGTCAAGTTCTAACAAAGGAAATACGTATTACTATTATACCAACAGAAATAAGGCCAAGTGCCAACATTAGAAATGTTGGTATTATTATTATACCAACATAAATAAGGCCAACTACCAACAAAGGGTATCATGGTATTAAAAACATAATGTGTTGGTATCATAACTAATTACCATAGCCGCTGCTAGTTATTGATTCACTTCCTTAAATTCTACCTCTTTATATTTTATACAATACTGGACGCACTTATGCTAGTTTTTTTATTCACTTTGTACAAACCATATGTACACGTTATAATTTTGCATGCTTGGCACTGATAAAGGAATAATCGGTCGTTGGACAATCACCCTAAAACCAAACAATATTTCTACCTAAACTAACCTAAGACAAGTCTAGGGTAAGTAAAGGATCGTATCCACAGGGAATGGGTCACGAAGACCAAGAGTATGAAATGGTTGTAAGCTAGCTCGGTCACAAATTTGGGGGTTTTGATTTAATAACTACTATGGAGACAAACACTAGGGGGAAATGGGAACCGACGCCAACCAAACCGACGGATCAAAACAATAGGCAAGCATGAACAAAAATTGGGTGATAGAAAGAGCACTCAACATTACCTTCTTTCGAAACCACAACACTAAGCATTCCTAAACCAAACTCAACCAACAAGATAGGCCAACCAAGTCTTAACGATGAGAAGTAGACTACTAACTCAGATTTGTCTTTTGATCGGTCCAAGAAAGCATTAAGGCACAAGTAATCGGGATTTCTCACCTAATTATTGCAACTAAAACTACTACTTCATCCAAACAAGGAACCGTAATCAAGAAGAATTTAGCATAATCATATAAGACAAGGCTCACAACTAGACTCCATCTCTCATTGCAAGCATAGAAGTGAATACATGAGCAATAAGTGGCCATCCAATTACACATGTAATTAACCAATCCTTTAACAATCAATCATCAACCCAAAATGAACATGCAAGCACAAACATCAATCAACCCATGGCTTGGTTGGGTCTTCACCCAACCCCTAGCTAATTAACTACTCACTAAACATGGTGAAGAAACTCATAACAATAAATTCTAATTCTAGCATTAAATTAACAAGTTGAGAAAAGTAGTGAGAGCAAGGTAGATTGAACATGCAACAACAATTAAGCAAGATTAAGGGAGAAATTAGCAATTCAAAGTAAATAAAAACATAAAATAAAGAACAAGAGATAAAGGAAAGAGATTACTAATGGAGCTTCAAAGTTGAGAAAGTGTTGAATTCAAGAGAATAATCTTCAATTAACAATTATAATGATTGAGTTTGAGAAGATCTAAGCTAATTAATGAGAGTTTAGAGAAACTAAGGGCCTAAGAAGACTAAAGGGAAGAAGATCCCGAAAAATGAAGCCAAGGGTCGTATTTAAACGCCCAAAAATTACATGGTTAAATCCATCAAAATCGGCTTCCAGAATAGGAGGAGCGCCCGCTCCAGTAAGTAAAAGCGCCCGCTCCTCTGTCAGGAGCGCCTGCTCCTGGCCTCTCTTGCGCGCCCGCTCCTAGCTGCACAGGACAGGGCAGATTGTAGAAAACTTAGGAGGAGCGCCCACTCCTCCAGGCGTGCACGCCCACTCCTGGCGATGCAGGGGGTAAGCAGAATGTTGGAATTCAGGGAGGTGCGCCCGCTCCTTCTTAGGTGCACACCCGCTCCTTCCTGGTAAATGCTCCCTTGAGAAAGTCTTCAAGCTCATGCTACTTAACCACATTCTCATTGCATCTACAAACACGAGCACACACATAAAAAGAAACGGGGAAGCCAAAAAATGCAATTTAGCACAAAAGGAGTTAGAAAAAGGGATTAAATTAGGGGAAAGAGTACAAAATTATGTTTAAAAGGCCGTGGACAAATAAAACACTTATCAGGCACATGTCCTAAAAAAGGGAGAAAGTAGGGAAGGTTGGGGAAGGGTGCTTAATGCATAATTTCAATAACATTTTACAAGTAATTTGGTATTATAATATAACCACCCAAATGGTATCCACAATGAGTTGTACAAAAGCAAAGAGATAGTTTTTATGGTATTATAACATGCCTAGTTGGTATTCTTTTAGTTGTTGTGAAATGCCAACAAACCTATAGATGGTATTGTGCACATCACTAACATGTATTGCATTTCTATATTTGTTTGTTTATACTACGTATATGATAAAAGGACATATATGTATCGATAAGTTCATAATAAGCATTAAACGACTAATTAGGTAATTCCTTTTACACATCTCCTCATCTGATAATGCACAAATAGATAAGGAACCAATTCTGATGTTGTTATATGCGAAAATATACAAGGCCAAAAATATACAGTACACCATCATTAACTGAAATCAAGTTTTTTCACACATGCCTTTGCAAATCTTCCAAAATGTTACTGGTCTATCTTATTCTATTAAGCCTCATCCTCATCCTCATTATCCTAGACATCAAAGTCAGATGATTCTACAATAGAGGCAATCTTCTCATTGTATTTTGAGAGGATTTCCTACAGAAGTAGTTTCTCACGAGTTTCTGATATCACTTCCTGCAATGATTATTTACAGAATAGGGGTTATTAATGTGCCAATTGAGGGAAAATAAAACTAAAGCCATGGAAGCAGGACATACAATGGGGAACTTTGTTGAAAACCTCTCCATAGCAACTTTCATCCAACCTAGAATGATCCATTATCGTCTTTAGAACCATCATCATCATCATCATCATCATTGTCATTGGATTCTTCCTCATCATCATCATTGTCATTGGATTCTTCCTCATCATCATCATTATTCTCCTCATCATCATTATCATTGGATCCATCCTTATTATTAGAATCATCATCATCATCATCATCATCATCATTCTGTTGATGATCATCAGAACTTGAATAAGGGACTTTTATCCCACCCTCTTGCTCCTCAGCTCTTGTTCTTAACCACTCTTCCACTTCTCTATCTATCTCTTATATCTTCTACACTAGCTAGGTTCTTGTTTACTATTCTTGCTCATCTTCACTTCTTATTAATCATTTGGGAGGGGGGGGGGGGGTGGGGGTTGTCCCTATAACGAGGCTCTTTCACCCGGCATAATTTCAGTCATTTTCACCATCTGAAAATGGGATCACATCAACCATATTAGTAGTTTCCTATCAACAACATAATGTAATGGATAAAAGGTTCCGGTTACATAAAATGTTAACCCCCTAGTTTGTTCGACTACAACATAATGTAATGGATAAAAGGTTCCGGTTACATAAAATGTTAACCCCCTAGTTTGTTCGACTACAACATAATGTAATGGATAAAAGGTTCCGGTTACATAAAATGTTAACCCCCTAGTTTGTTCGACTACCTACAGTCGGGTTTTTTGATCTCCTCTACATCTTGAAGATGACCTTCACCACCAACAATAACAACACACAAAATGAATTACTACAACTTTAACAAATATGATAATTTATCACATTTAATATTTTATAATATGATACACTATTTTATCTTAGTGGGCTTCCCCCCTCCCCTTCACATTTAATTGTAATTTCTTAAAATAATCAATTTCTCTCTTATAAAATTCAATACATTGTAAACTAATTATTAATCAATCCCAACAACGTGGATAAAAAACCATAATAGTACACCAACCCATGCCAACTAAATACCAACAACAAAGAACTACCTCGAAACTTTTACAACCCATACGCAAACAAATCCCAACCGACATTCATAGTCTAACTTCATGTCTTTCCAACAAACAACAACACAAACATACAATCAAAGCAAGAGCCCAATTAAAATTTGCCGCTAAATGGGGGGAACTCGACTAATAAACACTAATTGTTACAATACTAACTAACTTAATTTCATAAAAAGGTTAACAAACCCATCATTTAAACTGCATATTATCACACTAAATAAATTAACAGATAAAATTAACATAAATTAAAAATTGCAAATTTCAAACCCCTAATACCACAAAATTAGGAATTCTAACACAAAATAAACCAACACAACACTACATTTCTAGAATCAATACTACCACCACAACATGCAGATTGTGAAACACACACCCCCCAAAAATCAAGCAACACCACAAATGTAAATTTATATATACTTTGCAACCCCTTGCTAATAATTAAGACCTCACCTTTCCAACTCAAACTCGCCTCAAGATTTCGCACTGATGATACCAGGATTAAAATCCGGTAAGCCCACCATTCACCATCGCGAAATTATTTTTCCGATGAGGGAGAAACTGAGAGCAAGTTTTGAAGTGAAGAAATGAAGAAGTGAAGAGAGAGAATAGAAGACTAAAAATTTAAAGGAAAATTTGTCAAAAAAAACCTTTTAAAAGGGCCATTTTGCGGAAAAAAAATTCTTTTAAAAGCTTTTTGGTTAAAAAAAACTACCAGGTTCATTTTTTTTGCAAATAGAAACTTGTTTACCTAATTACTCTCTAATTACTTAATTACTCACTGATTTTCTCTCATTCCTTCTAATTACCCTCTAACCCACTTGATTATTTAATAAATAAATTTAATTTAAAAAAAAAAACCACCCGCCAACCACCATCTTCCCTTCCCCCTCCCATAGAAGCAGCCTCCTCCCCCATCGGACCCATCGCCAAATCCCCCCACCCCCGGCAACCAACCTCCACCGCCGACCGACTTCCCCTTTCTCCCTTATCCCCACCGGCAACCACCCGCCTTCCTAAACCCTAACCTTGAGATGTTCTCCGATTCTAGCTATTTGTAATTAATAATTAAAAAAAAGGGAAAGGTAGCCCTCTACTTTTGCTTATTTCCAACGGTAACCAACTTTTTTTTTCAATTATCTTTGGTAGCCATATACTTTTAAATTTTCTCAACCATAACCTTAATAATGTTTTTCCATTAGAATTCTGTTAAAACTAACTATATTGTAAACCAAGGTTAACTTTCAAAAAAAATAACACTTCACTAGCCACCCTCTCCCCCTTCCCCTCCAATCCTCCATTGTTGGTCTTCTTCATTGCCGCGAACTGGGATCGCTCGCTTGCTAGGTTAGATTGGAACACCTGGTCTTGCCTTCCCGCCGTTGCAAAGGCTTCCCCCACCGAAAATACCCCGAAAACCTCCCCTTCCCCACTATGAGCCGCCCCCCACAACCCTAATTCCTTACCTGAAACCAGCCCAGACTCGCGTTTTAGGGTTAAGGGTGGTTTCAAGGTGGGGATTTAGGAATTGGGGGCGCGCGACTTGTGGTGGTGAAAGGGGTCGTTTTGCGGTGGTGGGAAAGGGGAAGGACGAGTTCAGGGGCAGGGAAATCGAAGGGGATGGGGGCCGTGAAAGGGGATGGGTGGGGGTTGGGCCGCTGGGGTGACAAGGTAGATGAGTAAATCGACGCATGGGGAAGGCCTAGGTGTCGGCCGGAAAGGCTTGGCTAAGCACCGGCCGTCGGCAGTGGAAGGAGAGGGGAAGAGGGCGGTTGGGCTGGTGTTAGAAGGGGTGGTTTTTTTTATTTTTAGAAAACTAACCATGATTTAAGTGTTTTTTTATTTTTTTATTAGTAATACTTAACTCTGGTTGAGTAATAAGTTAGATTTAACGGAAAAAACATTAGTAAGGTTAAAGTTGAG
Source organism: Chenopodium album (assembly GCF_948465745.1). Lineage (NCBI taxonomy): Eukaryota > Viridiplantae > Streptophyta > Magnoliopsida > Caryophyllales > Amaranthaceae > Chenopodium > Chenopodium album. Next base: position 9,782,590 of record NC_137846.1, read on the forward strand.
AATTTTTTAAAGTATATGGCTACCAAAGATAATCGAAAAAAAAGTTGGTTATCATTGGAAATAAGCAAAAGTAGAGGGTTACCATTGAGAATTTCCCTAAAAAAAATACATTTGTGAGAGGAAGCAGCCATGTTGATAATGTCAGGTTACTTGGTGTGCATATCACTGTGAATCTTCTTAGGAGAGAGAAAACATTAAGGTGGGCATCTTCCATTTGAGGTTAGGGATTTTGGTGGAGGGGGAGATGGTAATGGAAGGTTTGTAATGGTGACAACCCACCACCACAAAAAATGCTGCCAGTGGGGTTGAGGAGTTTGGTGGGCGGGAGGGGGGGGATGGAGGTTGAAGGGAGGAGAGAGAAAGTAGCGAACGAGAGTAAAGATGAATGGTTTGCCTGTTGCCGGTGAAGATGGGTCACTGAGGGTGGCCGGTAGAGGATTCTACGCAGTGGCTCAGTTGGGGAAGAAGCCTGCCAGGTGAGTGGGAAAGGCAAGAGGGTGGTTGGATGGTGGTGGAGTGGTATTTTTTGTTTTTAATTCATAAATTAATTAATTATTAAATAATTAAGTAAGGGTTAGAAGTTAATTAAAAAAAATTAGAGGTTAATTGAGTAAATTAGGAATACTAGGTGGTGGAAAGAAAGCTTTCAAATTTGAGGCATGGTGGCTCTCGAATGAAGAATGTGGCAAAGTGATGGAAGAAGCGTGGGTAGGCAGTGCTGGGTAACAACCTGCGAAGAGAATTGAGTTGTGTGTTGAACTTCTATCCTCATGGGCAGCTAAGTGTTTTGGCGATTTAAAGGAAAAAATTAAAAAAAAAAAAAAACAGAAGCTGCCCTTCAAGAAGCGCAGAGTAGACTGCCAGATGCTACAATGTTCGAGCAATGCAAGACTCTTTTGGGTCTTTTGGATGAACTTCATCGTATTGAAGAATCGTATTAGCATGCCCGTTCTAGTGTGATGAACTCAAGGATGGTGATAAGAACACATCGTACTTTCACCAAAAAAACTAGTTGCAGGCGCTGTGTTAACAGTATATTAGGCTTATTTGATGAAGAGGGGACTTGGAGAAACAGGAAAGCAGACATGGAAAGGATAGTGGCTCGTTATTTTGGGACTTTTTTCAGTTCTTGCTCGCCTACAGATTTTGATCAGGCTTTAGGTGGTATTGATAATGTTGTATCGGATGACATGAATGAGATGCTCTGTGAAGAACCAACTGCGAATGAAATAAAATTTGCGCTCTTCCAAATGCACCCAAATAAAGCCCCGGGACCTGATGGTATGCATGCTCTCTTTTATCAAAAATTCTGGCATATTATTGGTCATGATATTGTTTATGCTTTGTGAAAAGTTGGTGGCGTGGTGAATTGAACTTAAATGATGTAAACAAAACTTGTGTGGTGCTAATCCCGAAATGTGATGTTCCTAAAAATGTTTTGGATTTTCGGCAAAGTTGTTGCAATGTTGTGTATAAAATAATCTCAAAGGTGTTAGCAAACAAATTGAAGCCTTTTTTGGATAAAATTATCTCTTTAAACCAGAGTGCTTTTGTCCCGAAGAGGTTAATTACAGACAACGCACTGATTGCTTTTGAGATTTTCATGCCATGAAGAGGAGGGGGGAAAGTAAGGAAGGGACGGTAGCCCTGAAACTGGATATGAGCAAAGCATATGATAGGGTGGAGTGGGGTTTTCTAGAGAAGGTGATGTATAAGATGGGTTTCTGTGACAGTTGGGTTCGAAGAATTATGGATTGTCTTTCAAGTGTCTCCTTTGCTTTTAAGATAAATGGAGCTATTTCTGGTTCTGTTATTCCTTCTAGGGGGTAGCGTCAAGGAGATCCCATGTCGCCATATTTATTTCTCATTATTGCTGATGTTATTTCGATCCTATTATCTAAAGCTGCTTTTGAAAACTTGATTCATGGGGCGAGGATTTGTAGGGGCGCCCCCAGAGTGTCTCACTTATTTTTTGCAGACGATAGCCTTCTCTTTGCAAGAGAAACTGTTAGTGAATGCTCCGTTATAGCTGATATCATCAGCAAATATGAGAGAGCATCTGGTCAAAGTGTCAATCTGACAAAAACAGATGTGGTCTTTAGTAAGAGTGTGGATGTTGATCGTCGAAAGGAGATTGTGGATATTTTGGGGGTGCGTGAAGTAGAAAAACATGAGAAATATTTGGGGTTACCGACTATCATTGGAAAATCAAAGAAAGCCATTTTTGCAAGTATTAAGGAGAGAATTTGGTGGAAAATACAAGGGTGGGGAGAGAAACTTCTTTCTAGACCCGGAAAGGAGGTGTTGATAAAGGCAGTGGCACAGGCGATTCTGACATACATGATGAGTATCTTTAGAATCCCGGATGGTCTTATTGATGAAATACATTCTTTGTTGGCTCGATTTTGGTGGGGTTCAACTGATACGACTAGAAAGATGCATTGGCATAGTTGGGAGTCGTTGTGTAAACCGAAGGCTATGGGTGGAATGGGATTTAGAGACCTCAAGGTCTTCAATCAAGCTTTACTTGCCAAACAAATGTGGAGAATTTATAGCAATCCAAATCCGCTGCTCCATGCTATCCTTAAAGCTCGATATTTTAAAAATAATTCTGTTTTGGAGGCTTTTAGGGGTTATGATCCGAGCTATTCTTGGAGAAGCTTATGGGGTGCAAAAGCATTGCTTGTTGAAGGTCTAAAGTGGAGAGTAGGAAATGGTGGGGATATAAGGGTATGGTTAGATGAGTGGCTCCCTGGGAATGTTATTCCTACCCATGATGTTAATTTTGACCCTAAGCTTCGGGTTTTTGCTCTTATAGATTGGTAGTGTGGTGAATGATATGGGATGTTGCAATGCTTCACCAACTCTTCTCTGATGAGGTTTGTTCATTTATTCAGCAGCTCCGTCTATCAAACAACTCTCCCCGTGATGTGCACTACTGGTGGCCATCTAAGGATGGCATTTTTACTGTGAAATCTGCTTATTGGTTGGGCATTTTAGGGAGAATACGGGTTGAAAATGGGAACAACAATGAGGTGTGGCGCATTGTCTGGAATTTGGGTGGACCTCCAAAATTGAGTCACTTCGTTTGGAAGGCCTGTAGAGGCAGTATGGCCGTGAAACAGGAGTTGTTCAGGCGCCACATTGCTCCTGATGATCTTTGAGGGTTGTGGTTTAGGGGTAGAATCTATTACCCATGCTCTCTTTGATTGTGCTAATGTGCAACAGGTTTGGACGAGCCATGGTCTAGCTAACATTATTGTTGATTCTCCAAGGCATAATAGCTTCTCTAAGTGGCTGATTTGGATGGATAGCAAAGTGGACAGAAATGTGCTAAGAAGAATTATGACCATTGCTTGGGCTGTTTGGTTCTGTAGGAACAGACGTGCATACGAAAATGAACACCTTGATGTTTGCTACACTGCTGCTGGTTTCCTTCGTATGGTACACGACTATAACAATTATGCTAGCAGAGTTTTCAAGCTTGCAAATGGGTTTAAAGCAATTTCAGCAACTAAATGGGGCTGCCCTCAATCTGGAGTTGTCAAGATTAATGTTGATGCTCACATTGGGACTACTAGTGTTGGGGGGCTGGGTGCAGTGGCAAGGAACGAGGTGGGTACCATCCTCTGGGCTGCTACGAAGAAAATAGCTGCTGACTGCCCTGTTGATATGGCTGAAGTATCTGCTGTGCGGTTCGGGTGTAAGATGGCAAAGAGAATGGGGCACTCACATATTTGGGTGGAAAGTGATGTGTTATCTGTTGCAAGCAACATTAGCAGGGCTGCTGATGGTTTTTCACCAATATGGCTGATTTTTAATGATGTATGTAACCTAGCTAAATCGTTTGTCTATTTTAAGATTTCTCATGTTCATAGAGCAGGAAATACGCTTGCCCATCTTGTAGCTAGAAGGGACACGCGTAATAGTTCGGAGCTAGTTTGTACTAACTCTTTCCCGCAAAGTCTTGTGGCTTTAGCGGAACTTGATTTGAAATAATACTCCTGCTAACGTTTCCCCTCAAAAAAAAAAGGTTTCCTTTAAAAAAAAATTACAATCGGGTTTTCTTTTGCCAAAATGTTAAAAATTGGGTTTTTTTAAAACCAAAAAGCTTTTAAAAGGTTTTTCTTCGCAAAATAGTGCTTTTAAAAGGTTTTTTTTAACAAATTTTCCAAAATTAAAATGAAGTGTGTTTGTCAAAAATATTTTCTTTTTCATTTCCTTTTCTTTTTAATAAATTTTTCCCATTAATTTATTAAAAAGAAAAGGAAATGTCATTTATGCCCATATTATTGTTCACTAGGACTCTACACATTATTGTTTTAGACAACCTCATATAAATACTTGGGGAAGAACCTCATAACCTATAAAGCTAAAATTCATTACGAACTTTAGCTTCAAATTCATTACGAACTTCTCAAAAAAAAAAAACAAAAAAAAAATTCATTACGAACTTCAAATTTCATTTGAATACAAAAAATAAAAATTGGAGAGAAAGTTGCAAACATGGATAAGGAGTGTATTACAGAACTTCAGAAATTCCATGTTAAATTTACTAAAATGATCCTTCAAGAGGTATCTAATGATTTGAAGGATTCTTAAATTTATTGGCATTAAAAATGGATGTTTCTTTCATTAATTTAACTTTAATTCATAGCTATTTTCTTCTTCTTTCTCTAATAAATCTTGAATTTAACTTTTCTCTGTTTTTTCAGGGAATTTTGAATCAGAAAAACTGCAATGTTCATGAGATACTTCAAGAACCTGACCTTCGAATAGAAATTCTGGGATTTTTAATTGATCTGTCAAATTAGAGAGAATAGAGTTTCGTATCTTGTATTACGATATGTACGGTATATATATACAACCTAGAAATAGAGGTTAGGGCTCATACATTGGCCCAATAGCTAAACACAATATATCGCTCTACACCCCCCCCCCCCCTCAAGTTGGAGCATGCAAATCACAAATGCCCAACTTGCCAAGTAAATACATGAATTGATTTTTACTCAAAGCCTTGGTGAATATATCCGCTAATTGGTCCGTTGTCTTCACATAAGACGGACTAATAATACCATCCTGGATCGCATCACGAAGATAATAACAATCCACTTCAATGTGCTTGGTACGCTCATGGAAAACCGGATTCTTCGCAATATACAAAGCAGATTGATTATCACAAAACAAACTCATAGCACGGGGATGCGAGACACCCAAACTCAGAAGAAGGGCTTTTAACCATTTCAACTCATCAGTAGTTTTAGACATTGAGCGGAACTCGGCCTCTGAAGAAGACTTGGCCACAGTGTCCTGTTTCTTAGTCTTCCAAGATATAGGAGAAGCACCAAGAAACACCAACCATCCAGATATAGAGCGGCGCGACAAAGGACAACCTGCCCGATCTAAATCACACCAACCTGTAATATGCAAATCACAATCTGAACTCAAAAGAATTCCCTGACCTGGACATCCCTTCAAGTACCGCACCGTACGAAGAGCCGCTTCCCAATGATCCTGGCGCGGGTTTTGCATGAACTGAGACAGAATATGCACCGCGTATGCCAAATCCGGCCTAGTAAAAGACAAATAAATCAGACGACCCACAAGTCGTCGATACTGCTCCGGATCAGAAAAGAATGAGGACTCTGATTTCGCCAGAGTACGATTCTGCTCAATAGGAGTACCTGCCGGACGAGCACCTAGCAAACCAGACTCTGCAATAATGTCAAGTGTATATTTCCGTTGACATAAAAATATGCCTTCCGGACTACGAGCAACCTCAACACCAAGAAAATACTTCAAAACACCAAAATCTTTCATATGAAAACAGTCACTCAAATATGACTTGAATGTTGAAATCGCAGAGGAATCATTACCAGAAATTATCAAATCATCAACATACACCAGAATACTAAGTTGAATAGACCCAGATTGCAAAGTAAAAAGAGAATAGTCAGAGTACGATTGCATAAAACCGTACCTTTTCAGAGAGGCGGCCAATTTAGAATACCAACAACGAGGTGCTTGTCGAAGACCATACAACGACTTTAGAAAACGACACACCATACCAGGTTGAGAGCCATGAAACCCAGGGGGAAGCTTCATATAAACTTCCTCATCAAGATCTCCATGAAGAAATGCATTGTGGACATCCATCTGACGCAATTCCCAATTCTTTGCAGCAGCGACAGCAAGAAAAGCGCGAATAGTGACCATTTTAGCAACAGGAGCAAAAGTCTCGTTATAATCGATACCTTCAACTTGATGATTACCAAAAATAACGAGACGAGCCTACAATCGCTCTAGTGTGCCGTCAGAATTAAGCTTGACCTTGTAAACCCATCGACACCCAAGAGCTTTCTTGCCCGGAGGTAATTGTTCCATCACCCATGTGCCATTATTTTCTAATGCATCAATTTCTTTTTGCATAGCCTCTCTCCACCCATCATCCTGCATTGCCTCCTTGAAATTACGGGGCTCAACCGCCGCATCTACAGCTGCAATAAATACACGGTGTCGCATAGAAAAATTGTCACAATTCACAAAATGTGCTAAAGGATAAGGAGTACCTGAGGAGCTTGGAGGAGACGGTGAACTATGAGAATTAGATGGACTTAGAAGAGAGATATTATGTGCGACATAATCACGGTGCCAACCCGGTGGATGCCGTTGTCGTTGGCCACGACCCATGTCAATATTAGAGGAAGAAGTAGAGCTCAAAGTGCCTTGGGAAGGGCTGTCCACACTGCCTTCGCTGGCAGCAGTAGTAGAGACCATAGGAGGGCTGCGGGCAGCACTAGAAACCGCAGGGGAGTCGCGGTTTAGGCTGCCAGCAATAGCAGCAGCATGCGGCACAGGGGCAGTAGTGGTTAGGGATGCGGGGAAGCTGCCTGCAGCACTGTTGTCCGTGTGCTCGGGCTCAAGGGAGCTTTCACTCGCCTCAAGAACACTCTCCAAATCGTCCAAAAAATCAGTGTCAATGCCCCTAGTGTCATGAATCACGTCCATACTATCCATATGAGCCTCACCCTCTTTAGCAAACGGAAATTCAAGTTCAAAAAAATTCACATCACTTGAAACAAAAATTTCTCCCGTCTCCAAGTCATACAATTTCCACCCTTTCTTTCCGTGAGGATAACCCACAAACACACACTTCCTACTTCTAGGAGCAAATTTGTCACCCTTAGCCCTTTGGTTATGAGCAAAGCAAAGACACCCAAACACTCTCAATTCATCAAAATTAGGTTGCTTGCCAAAAAGCATTTCAAAAGGGGTTTTATTATCTAGTAATCGAGAGGGAGTACGATTTATTAAATAAACCGCACCAAGAACACATTCACCCCAAAAACCAATCGGCAAATCACCTTGAAACACCAATGCACGACTCACATTCAAAATATGTTGGTGTTTACGCTCAACTCTACCATTTTGTTGTGGGGTACCAACGCAAGAGGTTTGAAATAAAATGCCATTTTCATTAAAATACGGAATCATAGGTTTGAATTCCGTACCATTATCACTCCGCACACATTTAACATGAACAACAAATTGGCATTTAACCATAGCAAAGAAAGAGCAAAATGAAGAGTAAACTTCAGTTTTATCATTTAACAAATAAACCCAAACACCTCTAGAAAAATCGTCAACAATAGTCAAAGAATAATGAGCACCGCAAGTAGAAGGTGTCTTATACGGCCCCCATAAATCACAATGAATCATTTCAAAAATTCGGCTAGCCCGACTATCACTATCCGGAAAACTATCCCGTGTTTGTTTAGCTTGTGGACAAATTTCACACGCTTTATTCAAGAATTTGCTACTAGAACTAGTACTAACTTGACGATTTGATCCGATGGATGCCCCATACGACGATGCCATAGCTCGAATGTAGAAACCTCCGGATTTGTCACCGCACATACTTTTGGAATCCGCCGGAAATAGTAGAGTCCATCTACTCGTTCACCGCCTCCAATCAGGCTCCCCGAGTGTTGGTCCTGTATAGCACAAAAAGAGTCAGTAAATCGGACATAACAATTTGAATCATCAATCATTTTTTACACCGATATTAAATTGCAATTTAATTGAGGAACAAATAAAACATTCTCAAGAGTGATGCCGTCAGCCAAATACACTCGCCCCTCCTTCGTAGCTAAAGCTTGTGTACCATCCGGAAGACCGACAGGGCATGATAAAATAAAGTGTACATCCAATAAGCAAGAGGCGTCACCGGTAACATGATGAGAGGCGCCGGTGTCGATAATCCAAGACAAGGAAAAAGACTCACCAATCATTTTATCAGGTTTATTAGTAACCATATTCAACAAGAGACGAACATGCTCGGGTGTGAACTCGGATAGAGCCGAAAGAGTGTCCGGTGATGGAGCATCACCAAGCGGGCTGCCCACAGCATTAGGACGTGCCGTGGGCTTGCTGTGAGCAGTAGCAAGTACAACAGCCGCAAAAGAAGGCAGAGCAGACCTGCTGCCAGTTACAGGGGACGAGCTGCTCGACTGCCCAGAAGACGCGGCATTCCCTTTCTTCCCATATTTCTCGACCCACCATTCAGGGTAGCCGTGTAGCATAAAACAATCGGAATTCTCGTGGCCATGGCGCTTGCAATGAGTGCAGTATAGTTTAGATTTATCGACCCGATTTGGTGGCTGGAAAGTTCTGCTACGATTAGAGGAAAGGGCGAAAATATGAGCATCATCCCTCTCCTTGGTAGCCTTGGACTGAGCTATGCCACGAGACCTTTCTTCTTGAAGAAAGACATGATACGCACGATCAAGCGTCGGCGGTGGCTGTTGAGACAAGAGATTGGTCCTCACAGCCGCATACTTCTCATCATCAATACCAATCAAAAATTGGTGTAATTTTTCCTCTTCTCTGTCAAGTTCGTACTTCGCTGCCACATTGCAAGTGCAATTCCCACATTCACAGCCATGGGGAGGCTTGAGGCTAATCAAATCATCAAAGAAACCCATCAAGGTGTTATAATAATCCTCCACACTCATTGATTTCGACTGTTTGCAATTAGTTATTGAAGAACGCAATTGTTGAAGTCGAATCCCACTAGCCTCGCAAAAGCGCTTCTCCAAATAATCCCACAACTTTTGTGCTTCCTCAAAGTATGGAATAGATGCCGCAAGTTTCAGGTCAATGGCTCGTAAAATCCAGGATACAAGCATAGAATTAACAGTGTCCTAATCAAGCATCTTCTTCTTCTTCGTTGGTTTGGAGATGCTACCATCAACAAACCCATATTTCCTTCGAGATTTCAGAGATAGGGTGATAGCCCTAGACCACGCAAGATAATTCTCACCCTTTAACACCACATGTGTAATCAAATTGCCCGGCTGATCTCCGGCACCAAGGTAAAAAGGTGATGAAGGATCAAGTTTCCCTTCGTCACCCATTGATAATTAATCGTTAGAGGAATAGAAATTAGAGTAGAGTAGTGATTAGAGTAATAGAGATTAGAAATCAGAAATTAGAGAAAAAAAAATTAGGGTTTAGAGTATAAAGGCTCCGATACAATGTCAAATTAGAGAGAACAGAGTTTCGTATCTTGTATTACGATATGTACGGTATATATATACAACCTAGAAATAGAGGTTAGGGCTCATACATTGGCCCAATAGCTATACACAATATATCGCTGAACATGATCTTTCTATGAAATTTCTTCAAGAACTGACTAATGATCTGTAGGATTATTTAAATTAATTGCTTCTCTTTTAAAAATTCTTCTTTCTTTTTAAATTGATTAATTTTCTATTTTCCTATGAACAGAAAACAACATAATCTTGATTTCTCAGCAATAGTGGATTCGCTTATCCAGTTTCAAGAAATTGTCAGAAGGTTCGATAAATTTTGTTTTGTTTTTTATATGTATCGTCCAGTTAGTTTTCTAGAATTGTTAACTTTGATTTACTATATCTATTGAAAAGCTACACTAGAGTTCGTTTTGAGACAAAAAATTGACGTGTGCGTGATATTGATTGCGTGTGTGCGCGCCTCATGTTTGCTTGAGAGCGTGTGTGTGCTGTGCTTTGTGAGCCTGTGTGTCCGTGTGTGTGCGTGCGTGTTCTCGAGCCTAAGAGCCTTGTACAATATAATGTTAACGTATATGTTTCCTGTATTGAGCAGCATGGGTGCTGTTCGAGTTTATGCTGCAACTCTTATTTTACTAGGCTATGCTAAGCAACAAAAACATGATGAGTAAGTGTTCTTTGGTATTATTTGTTACCTAACTAATTCACAGATGATTAATGAGTAAAATGTTTACTTATATGTCCAACTTTTATTTATTTTAGGTGCCTGCATTATATGTCAAAAGTAGATGAAGAGTATAACGAGATGTATAACCATCTGGGTTGGATACTTGAGGTACTACACAACAATCTGTTATACAGTTATATCAGCCTTTTTCACCTAATTTTAGAGGTGATCATTTGCGGGCTTGGACGGGTAGCGGGCCAGGCCAATGCTTATTTTTTTGTCCAACGGGCTTTAAGTGGCAAACCCGAACCCTTTTATGCGGGCTTGATACTTTGTCCATGCCCGCTTGTTAAACGGGCCGGGCTTACCCGCGGGCTAACGGGCCTTAATTTTTGTTTTATTTTTTATAATACTAACTAATCTTTTTATTATTTACTAGTGCTAAAATTATTTTGGTATAGTTGTCTTATAATTTTTTGTTCACAAATGATAATAAAAATTAAAAAAAAAAGGTTGAAATTATGACATATGCTATAAATATATGTATGATAAAACTTATTTAATAAGTGTTAATGATAAAATATAAAATTAAAATGAATAAATGTAACTAATAAATGCTTATAGTTCAATATAGTCTCTTTGTATTTATTTTCAAAAATACACAAAGTATGTCATAACTAACTAACTAAATAAAATTATTAAAATAAGAATGTTATTATTATTATTATTATTATATCAAAAATCAAAACCTACAGAGTCAATCAATTTACAAGAAATTGGTGGGGAGCCGAGATACAATATGGGCCCCCACCCCTCTAGCTATAGCGAACCCTATCCTGCTGAAGATGTGAGCAGCTGCACGAGCACCAATATCCTGAGTCTTAGCGAAAGCCTGAATCCGCTTTAGCAACGCAACAGCATCCTTCTCTAATTCCCCCAACGAAGAAAAAGAGAAAGGAAGAAAACCATAGCCAATAGCCCTGCAACGCGTCCCATACTTGTCCCGCTTCCGCTGAGCCGCCGCCGACACAACACGACCAGGAACGAAGTCAAACAACCCCGATTGCGTCAAAGGTGAAGACCCCGTCAAATCAACACACACATCAAGGCCTCTATCCCAGGAATAAAGCAGCACATCTGCTGGTCGTAGAGCCCCGTCATTTCTTCCAATCAACCCAATGTTAACCTCCTTTCGAGCAGAAATTCCAGACCGAAAACAAATATCAACAAGGGTGTCACGAACAACATTGTGCCGATGTTTAATACCCACCATCCCAACACAAGACACTGCAAGATCCCCATAAATATCCCCGTCGAAAACCCTTGAGCAAGCAGAACACGGAGTTGAAACGGAGAACAAAGGAACACCTAACCGGTAGCAAAGAACACTACGGTAAGTCTTACCATTCATAGTCTGACCCAAACCCAATATCGGGACCGTCCGCAACCAGGCCGAAGAGTGATCCCCCTGCTGGGACTTCCATAAGGCTACCTGACGTGGAGTTAAGGAGAAAGTGGAATCCGCAGATGCAGTGACCTTCGTGAAATATATATCTGCCAACTTTTTCATGAGTTTGGGGGCAGCGATCTCACTAGGGTTACTCATAAGGTCGGTCTCCACAGCGCTGTTAAAAAGACTAAGAGCACCATCGAAGGCCGGCCCCGGACCAACAATACCAGAATGGCGAAGAAGCGTAGCCTGAAGACCAGAAGACTGCAGACGTGATGCAAGGAAAGCATAAAGCCGAACATCACCCGCCGAATAGACACCCAAACCACCATAAGAAAAAGGTAAGGTGGCAAGTCGTCATTGCCAATCACCAAAACCAGGCCCCGAAGCTGTTACAATGCGCTCCAAAGAAGCCCGAAGGGCCAAGTCAAAAGAAACCTGTGCTGTTTCAAAAAGACGAGGAGGACAAGTGCGCATAGCAAAGTAGAGTTTTGAAACCCCAGCACACGCACGAAGAAGCAACAACTCGCATTGGGGATCATCGAGCTTAGCAACAGCATCCATTAGCACAACGGTCTTCGACACTCTCTGTGAAACAAGCTCACCACAGATATATTATTATTATTATTATTATTATTATTATTATTATTATTATTATTATATATTAATAAACGGGCCGGGCGGGCTAGCCCGCAATACATATTTCTTGTCCATACCCGCCCATTTATGTTAACGGGCCGGGCCTAGCCCGCCCAAATATCCAATTTTTTTCAAAAAGGTTGTCCAAGCCCGCCCTTTTTGCGGGCCGGGTTGGACGGGCTTGGCGGGCCGTCCCGCCCATGAACAGCTCTACCTAATTTATTTCCGTCACTTTTATTAAAAACATTATTCTTACACAATTGTTTATATTATTATGCATTTTTATAGGTTGAGAAAAAACTTGCGCAAGCGGGTGGGAGGATACCAAATACCCCCGTACAGGTTAATGCTTGTATTAATGATTTTTGGTAACAAAATCATGTCTTTTTTTTTGTACATGATTGATGATTATAATCAGAGTTCAAGTGGAGGCCGACTTATTAATGATTTAGGCACGATCTTTCAGTACTATTCTACTTCATTGTACGATGAGGTATTAAAACTTGTTGAAGCAATATAATATAGTAGAAAGCAAAAGATGATTTTATTAACTTGAATTGAAGGAAGCAAATTACATCTGTTTAAATAGTGCAGCTTACTAACAAAAATAAACTAAAAAATAGGGAGCATAATTCCACTTCCTAACTTTACTGCATAAACTTACTAACCCACTAACAACCTCTAAAACAACTTTATTAGCATCCTAAGTTACTGCTAACACTAAACATAGCTAAATAATAGCAATTAACTTTGAATTAGTCATTCAACACTTCCCCTTGATTCAAAGTTACACACTCCTAGTTGCATCCGAAAGAAATCATGCTTAGCTTGAGGAAGTGCCTTAGTGAAGATGTCAGCCACCTGCTCATTGGTGCCACAAAATTTCAGAATAATTTTTCCATCAGCTACAAGTTGTCGAACAAAGTGATGCTGCACATCTATGTGCTTAGTTCTGGCATGAAATGCTGGATTTTTGCTCATTGCAATAGCTGACCTGTTGTCACAAAAAATATCAGTAGCTTCTGCTTGCATATAACCAAGATCAGCTAGTAATTTTCTAAGCCACAAAGCCTGACGTGCTGCTGAAGTAGCTGCTACATATTCCGCTTCAGAAGACGATAAAGCTACTGTTTCTTGCTTCTTAGAACTCCATGTTACTGCACCTGAACCAAGACTGAAAACACTCCCTGAAGTGCTCTTACGATCATCAATACTACCTGCCCAATCACTATCAGTGAAGCCCACAAGTTTGAAACTTGATGTTTTTGAGTACCAAATGCCAAAGTCTATAGTTCCAGCAACATATCGAAGTATCCTTTTGGCTGCACCAAGATGTTGCCGGGTAGGATCATGCAAAAATCTGGATACCAAGCTGACTGGAAAAGCAATGTCGGGTCTAGTGTGTGTTAAGTAATTTAAATCACCCACTAGACTCCTAAATAGCCTTGCATTTGCTGCTTCCGTTCCATCTTTACGTTGTAACTTTTCATTGACATTCATTGGTGTGGCTGCAATTTCACATTCTGACATATTGAACCTCTGTAACAAATCTGTAGAGTACTTCTTTTGGCATACAAAAATTCCATCCAAGTCTTGTTTTACCTCAAGACCCAAAAAATATTGCAACCCCAAATCTGTCATCTCAAAAGTCTTCATCATACTAGACTTAAAGTTTGCAGCTAAAGACTCGGATGAACCCATAAAAATCATATCATCTACGTAAAGGCAAACTAGTAAAAAATTACCATTACCTTCACGTTTGAAGTATAAGGTGGGCTCATTTTCACTTCTTGTGAATCCATTGTTCCGAAAGTAGAAATCAATTCTGCTGTACCATGCTCGTGGTGCCTGCTTCAACCCGTAAAGAGCTTCCTCAATCTGTATACTTTGTCTTCAAAGCCATTTACAACAAAGCCTTCTGTTTGGGCCACATAAACCTCTTCTTGTAGATAACCATTCAAAAATGCAGACTTCACATCGAGTTGATACACAGGTAACTTGAGCTGGGCAGCCAATGCTAACATTATTCTCACCGTCTCAAATCGAGCAACGGGAGAAAATGTCTCGTCAAAGTCAACACCTTGCTGTTGGGAGTATCCTTTTGCCACGAGCCTAGCCTTGTGTTTTTTAATACTTCCATCAGCATTATATTTTGTTCGGAACACCCACTTCAGCCCTATCACATTCTTGTCTTCTGGAGCATCAACTAAATCCCATGTGTTGTTCCTCTCAATTGCTGCCATTTCTTCTCTCATAGCAAGCTGCCATTCAGATTGTTCTTCAGCTTCTTCAAATAAAATAGGGTCGGTGACCAGCAGAGCATAATTACATGAACTATAAAGCTCTGCCAGAGGCCTACTTCTTATTACTGGAGTCTCACGGCTGTCACTGCTGCCAGAAGAGCTAGGTGACTCGTTCGTGCTACTGCTTGGAGTTGATGGTGGAGTGCTTGCAGGTGAGGAGGTGGTTGAATTTGCAGCTGGTTGTTCATCAGCTTCACCATCTATGGGAACATAATCAGCCATGCCATCCTTGTCGACATTCCACTTGAAGCGAGCTTCCTCATTAAGCACCACATTCCTGCTTATAATCACTTTTCCACTTACAGGGTTGTATAAGCGATATGCTTTGGATTGAGAACAATAACCAATAAAGATGCATTTGTCAGATTTATCATCAAGTTTAGAACGGTTATTAACCAAAGCATAGCTTACACAACCAAAAATTCTCAAGTGGCTTACCCCGGGTTTCTTACCTCTCCATGCTTCAAACGGTGTTCGGTTGAAAACCGCCCTTGTTGGTGATATATTTAGGAGATACACTGCAGTAGACACAGCTTCTCCCCAAAATTTATTCGGAATCCCTCTTGCCTTCAACATGCTCCTGGTCATTTCTACCACTGTTCGGTTCTTGCGCTCTGCCACCCCGTTCTGTTCAGGTGTGTATGGTGCTGTAAGATCTCTTCGAAGTCCATGCTCATCACAAAAGGCATTAAACTCATCAGACACAAACTCACCCCCTCTGTCAGTTTGGAGAGCAATTATATGTCTTCCACTTTGGTTTTCCACCAATGCCTTGAATTTCTTAAAATTCTCAAATGCCTCAGATTTGAATTTTAAGAAATAAACCCAACTCATGCGTGAATAATCATCAGTTAATAACAAGAAATATCGACTTCCACCTAATGACTCAGTTTTCATAGGCCCACACAAATCAGCATGCACAAGTTCAAGACATTCGGATGCTCTCCATGCCTTCCCAGTAGGAAAAGAGGCTCTGTTATGCTTCCCATAAACACAACCTTCACAAAAACTGAGCTCACCTATTTTTGGCAATCCTACTACCATTTCTTTCTGACTTAAAAGCTTCAAACTACAACCATTCAAATGCCCATAACGTAAATGCCACAACTCAGATTCATTTGTTAATTTAGCAATCAATACAGTGCTCATAACATCATTTGAAACATCAAGCGGAAACATTCTATTCTGAGTCATTTGAACATTTGCTATACTATGGTCTGACTTCTTATCAATCACAGCACAAACACCATCATCAAACACAATCTTATAGCCACTACTCATCAATTGACCAATACTCAATAGATTATGAGCTAAATTAGGCACAAATTGCACATCATACAGGAGTTTTACATCACCTTGCACGGTTTTGATGGCGATGACACCTCTTCCTGCCACTTGCATTTGCTTGTTGTCTCCTAGACGAACTTCTCTTGTTATTGACTCATCAAGCTCTTTGAACAACGACCTTGCCCCGGACATGTGGTTTGAGCATCCACTATCCAGAAACCACACATCATGGGTTCTTGGGGAAATGTGAGAATATGCCATGAACAACCTGCTCTCATCTTCTGCCTTCTCAGAGAAATTTGCTTGAGGTTGCTCATTTTTCTGTTTGGTCCAACAATCAGCCTCTTTGTGACCTTGTTTCTTGCAATAGTGGCATTGGATTTGAGACTTGTGTTGACGAGAATCATTAAAATGACCTCTGCCTCTGCCATTACCATGATATCCTCCTCGACCTCGGCCTCGACTTCCACGGAAACCACCTCTGCCTCTGCCATGGTTTCCCGAATTTTCACTCTTCCCCTGAAAGGAAGACTCCCCCTTTACTTGAAATGCCTTTTCCTCCACCTTGGCAGCACTTTTCTTCATTCGACTCTCATGAGCTAACAGAGAACCCATCAATTCATCAAAGGTAAAGCTTGATAAATCCTTTGACTCTTCAATTGTAGGAACGACATTATTCCGATCATCATTCAAACTTCTCAACACCTTACTCACAATGGTCTCATTACTAATTTTTTCACCATATGATCTCATTTGACTGACAATTTCAGTCACTCTAGACAGATAATTTTGGACATTCTCCTTCTCACCCATGGTCAAGTCAGCAAAATCACTACGAAGAGTTTGCAATCGTACCTTAATAACTCTCTGATCACCCAAATACTCTTGTTTGAGTGTCTCCCATGCTTCATGTGCACTTGTTGCTGCTGTAATTCGGGGAAAGATGTCGTCATCTAGTGCCGATTGAATGAAGTACAACGCCTTTGCATCCTTCTTGCGGTTCTCCTTCAATTGTGCATCGGGAATTGCCGATGCCGGGTTTGGTTCATCATACCCATTCTCCACTAAATCCCATAGCTCTTGGGATTTAAACATGGTCTTCATTTTAAGACTCCATAAATGATATTTTTCCCCTTTGAAAATGGGAATTAAAGGCTGAGAGGATGGATTTGTGCCATTTCCTGCCATTTTTGCTCACTCACACTCAATTTTGTGGGTTTTGTGTTTGGGGTAATGGGTTTCTCACGGTGAAGCAGGGGACTTTCTCACTGATGCTTTCTCACTCTAACTTTACTTTTTTTTTTTTAATTAGATCGAAACCTGGTCATGCTCTGATACCACAATGTTGAAGCAATATAATATAGTAGATAGCAAAAGATGATTTTATTAACTTGAATTGAAGGAAGCAAATTACATCTGTTTAAATAGTGCAGCTTACTAACAAAAATAAACTAAAAAATAGGGAGCATAATCCCACTTCCTAACTTTACTGCATAAACTTACTAACCCACTAACAACCTCTAAAACAACTTTATTAGCATCCTAAGTTACTGCTAACACTAAACATAGCTAAATAATAGCAACTAACTTTGAATTAGTCATTCAACAAAACTGTCATAATTTTTGTTTTGTTTCAAATGATTAAGATTTGGATGTAATCATAATATTTTATGTAATTTAATGCAGAAAATTGTTTATAAAGGGTTTGACCATAACAAAATATTCAAATTTAATGCATTTGTTGAAATCACAAGGGTTATATTTATTACCAATTGTGCCAAGATCACAATATGTTAGGTGTCCATTTCGATGCAGGATCAACACCAATCCCTTCCAAGACATAACATCAGTTACATAAGGCAATTCTTCGCGGCTTGTTGATATAACCTCTGTCCATGCTTTATCTCCAGGCCGAGCCAACGATAACATGTAAATATCGTGAAGTATTCTGTGATAATAGATCACCATTACAACAAAGTCGTTGTCATCATCATCTCCAATATTTAATACAAATGCCTTGTGTACTCGTGTGACTTTGAAGTTCCCGGGTTTTATCGAACTACCAGTATAGTATTGAATGGCAACACTGGCAAGGATTCAAGGATGGTAGGTTTAGTTGAGCTTTAGTGATGGTATTAAATAACGAGACTTGCTTGTCGTTGTGGCCACCTATCATCACAATACATCCATAACTCGAACCCTAACACCGCCTCCTAGAGGCTTGTGGTATATTCAATTCTAAACACTTATTCATGCCGATGTCAAAGATTTTCCTACGACCCGAACAAACACCGTGCTCGTGTTTGTGCTCGTGCTCGGCTAGTAGTAACCAAGGTGTGGTTGACATCCACTTTTGCTTATTCATGATGAAAAGATCATTCCATGAACGACATACCGCGGAGAAATATATTAAGTCCTCAATTGAATCTAATTTCAGAGCAATTGCATCGAGAAGATCATTTGGCAACCTAGACCAATCATCAGCCATTTGAAATACAACCAACAAATTATTCGACAAAAAAAATACAGTGAGAATTTATCAATATGAAAGAGCAGAATTTGGTATAAATTTAAACCAGCCTCATAATCGTATAATCAAACAGGTATAGCTGTTCATATGTGCTAGGGCTCATAGGTGGCGTACGTTTAATCTACAAAAAAAAGTCTACTCTTTTTGGAAAAATACAAAAAAAAAAAAAAAAAAAAAAAAAAAAAAAAAAAAAAAAATCAATTCTATAAATCCGTAAAGTTATACAGAAGTTTTTAGTTTTTATCTTTTATGTATATTGATAGAAGATAAAATTAATCTGTAGAATATGTTAGATTGGCCTAAAAATAAAAAATGGATAGGCCATGTAAGCAAAAGATAAAGATGATGGACTTTAGAATCATGAGTGTAATAGGGTGTTGCATCATATTCGGTCGTGACCCGAACCAATTATATAGCAAAAGATAATATTTAAAGGAAAAGGATTGGGATGATAAGGGTTATTGGCATAAACAGGTGAAGAAGGGCTAAAGTTACCAATTGTGCTAACATCGATCACAACATGTGAGGAATCCATAAAACTCCGATATCAACGCTAATCCCTTCCAAGACAACAAGTTAAGACTATGCGCATTTTGGCCGTTTTATCCCCGTCGAGCCAACAATAATTGTTGATGATTATACTTCACGAAATTGTGAAATAGATCACAATTACAACAAAGTCGTCGTCATCAATCCCCTTGCATACTGTAAAATCAAGGGATCGTAAGCTTAGTTAATTAAGCTACATTAAATCCTAATGGAGTCCAATTTCAGAATTATTGTGGAGTTACTTTTATTTTATTTAAGATTTTATAATAAAAGATAGTCAAACGACATTTACAAACAATTTTTAAAACAATTCTTAAGAAAACAAAAATTCTAACACAAATAATTTAGACTTAAATAATTTTTATCCTATTATACATATAGATTAAAGTACTTCAACCGAAAACAAACTAGTTTAATTAAGTTAAGAAATATTCTCAGACTTTTATCATAAGATAGTATTTTATATGAGTAATATAAAAAGATATAATTTCTTTTTGATGTAAATATTAAAAGATACAATTTTGATATAGTTAGGATAATTAATTAAACGTACACTACTACACTTTTGGTGTAATCCCAAGACTCTTATGTATACTAAACAAAAAAAATCAAGTAGAATTCAAAATTATTGAACTTCAGATTTTTCTTACAAAAATTATTTGAACCATGGAAGAAGAACAACACAATGATCAAAGTAGCGATGATCCCGCCGGTGAAAGACAATTAGATTTCTACTTCAATTACTTTCCTCCCGGTTACAGATTTAATCCCTACAA
Source organism: Chenopodium album (assembly GCF_948465745.1). Classification (NCBI taxonomy): domain Eukaryota; kingdom Viridiplantae; phylum Streptophyta; class Magnoliopsida; order Caryophyllales; family Amaranthaceae; genus Chenopodium; species Chenopodium album. The sequence continues at coordinate 9,802,345 of NC_137846.1, forward strand.
CGAAGAACTCATCCTGTACTATCTCAATCCCAAGATCAATGGCCAAGTCTTGCCTCCAAATCGCATGCATGAAGTCAATATTTACGCAGATCATCCTAGGCTCCTAGCGTAATCACAGGTACATACGTAGGATTAAAATTTTCAATTAAGAATCTTTAGCTTTCATAAAAATTTTGAGATATAAATTTTAGAGAGCGAATCATGCTTAATTTTTAACCAGATTATTGGCATGCCATACATACATGATGTATATATTCATCCAGAGTGTAATACAAATTAGTTTTTTAATTAATATTTAATTTTGGTGACACACTTATAAAAGGCCGTACAATATACGGAGTACCAGTAATGGTACCCTTAATCATATACGAAGTTCGTATTAATTTGTAGTCTTAAAAATCAACACTAGATTTTTGTCCTTTATACCAATAAACATAGATTTTTAGGGTTCATGGGTTTTCTGTCAAATTCATTGAAGACTGAATTATCCCCCATTAAAACAAAACCAGAATAAAAAAAATAAAAAGAAAAGAAAAATGTAATAATAAAAGATCGACAAGCATTTTCAGGTTTTTAAGAGTAGTTCAGAAAAAAATTTCATAATTTAAAATTTATATCTTAAGTTGTTTTTTTTTTTTTTTTTTACAAGGATTATTTAAATTTAACTTGATGATAACTTTTTTATAATATGTGTCAAAAGTCAACTCAATGAATGGATAAGATGGATTTTATTAATGGAGAGTTAAGATTCACTCAATTATAATAGTTATAATTTTAAGGAAATTTTGTCAGAGAAAACCATGTATAACAACTATTTTGTTGGAAAAAACCTTATAAAAAAATTTTGGCAAGAAGAAACCAGATTGTAAAATATTTTTGTTGAATACAACCTAAGATCTCTAATTACTCAATTAATCACTAATTTCCTTTCATTCTTCTAATTACTCATAACTCTCACTAACCATTTAATAATTAAGTTGATTTATAAATTTAAAAAAAAAAAAAAAAAAAAAAAAAAAAAAAAAAACCACCCTCACCACCACTCTTCTCCCCCTCCCCCATCCTTAGCCGCCGCCTAGAACCCCTCACCCCCGCCGAACCGAACCCAATAGCCCCTTTTTGTCCGCCGGCGACCCCGCTCTGACCTAGCAGTTCAAACCCAAAGCTCTTCAATCTTCATCTACTTCCTTCCAATTTCATCCTCTCTTTCTCTCTCCTCCATTTCTCCCCCAAAAATGACATGCTTTGCTAAAACTCCACCACCAACACTTTCTCTCTCCTCCACTGAACCCACCACCCAAAGGCCAAATTTGCCCCTCAATTGGGTCTCGCCTCAACTCCCCATCTCCTGCACCAATACACACTCCCTCTCCTTCACCTTCAACTTCGCTGGCTAAAACCTCCCCTGATCGTAGCTCAGGGAAGAAAAATCCAACCCACAAAAAATCCCACTCAATTTAGACGAATCTTCCCTTGATAACCTAAATGTATGCCCATTTCTTTTGAAGCTTATGAGGATGGCCCGATTAAGGCCCTAGATTTTGCAATTTAAGCGTTGAAATTGTTAGAGAGATGTGCGGTTGAAGGTAAACCCAGTTTGGATTGGCGATGGGTCTTCATGTTGTTGGATAATGCTTTAGCTGCGATTTCGGGTTTGGCCGGCGGGTTGGACGCCGGCATGGATGGGGGAGGAGACTGCTGTCCTGGAAGGGGGAGAAGGAAAGGGTGGTTGACTGGGGGTGGTGAGGGTGGTTTTTATTTTTTATTTTTTAATTTATAAATCAACTTAATTATTAAATAGTTAGTGAGAGTTACGAGTAATTAGAAGAATTAAGGGGAAATTAGGGTTAATTAACTGATTAGAGATCTTAGGTTGTCTTCAACAAAAATATTTTACAATCTGGTTTCTTCTTGCCAAAAAAATTTTTATAAGGTTTTTTGCAACAAAATAGTTGTTATAAATGGTTTTTTCTGACAAAATTTCCTAATTTTAATGTATGTACATTATTTTGTATTATCCTTTTTTTTAATTTATTTTTCCCGTTGCTGCCGCATAAGGTTATGATTCTAGAGTTTCTTTAATCTTCTGGTGTTCTAGTTAGCACCTAAAAATTGAAAATATAATTAAATTAAATCGTGGATAAGTTGCTCTTTGTGTTTTGCTGATTCTACAGTATTAGATTTTGAGTATCTTGTCACTTTGGAGACATCTAATAAAAATTACTCGTATTTTGTTATTGTAATGTTGATTTATTTACAGCATGCTACCCCGCACAAGATGAGAGATGGTATTTTTTCACCCCAAGAGAAAAAATGTATCCTAATGGAGGTCGTCCAAAACGAAGCGCGTCGAATGGTAAATGGAAAGCCATATCAAGAACATTCGATATCACGGATAAGCTTAATGGAATACTTATTGGACACAAAAGACTTTTGGATTATGAGGAAATAGACGATTTTAAAAAAAAGTCTAAAAAGACTTTGGGTCCTAAGAAAATAGATGATGATTCTAATAAAACGATTAAGACCATTTGGGGCATGTACGAATATTGGATCCATGAATCCTCCGAAATACTTCAATTGAAAAAAGATTCTTCGAGTACAAGGGTATGTAATCTTACTCAATACTTAGCTATTTTTATTGTTTGCTCATTAAAAACTCTCTGATCTAAAAAAAATAATGGAAATTGTGTTAAAATTGACCAATGAATGGTAACTTAATAAACTTAAACTTAATTGTAACTTTTTGACTAAAATTATACCGTCTCACATAATAATGCTTGACTGCTTGTTATAATATTCCATTACTTCAATTGGAATATATGAATAGTGCATAATCTAAGCGTTCGTTGTAAGTGAAAATAACAGATATTTTATTATTTTTATAATCAACTAAAATTTACACTTAATTCTTTGTTTGTAATTGGATTTAATTAAAATATGATCTTGTCTCGCATTTTTATTATTGTTATTATTATTATTTTCTATGTATATTAAATGTTAACGTATTAATTAATTTTTATTTTGACAAACTTGTATAAAGTTGGATTACGTACTATGTATAATATACAAAAAGGAAAACAAAGGAAAAGGCAGAAAGAAGTCGAAAAATTCAGCACTAGTAGCGACTGATAAAAAGGAAGGACAACGTGTACAGAATGACAAACCTGCTGAGAACACGACCATTGTTACTACAATCGAGCATCCCTACACTAGTCTTCCAATCCCATCAGTCTTCGAGGTTGGAAGTACAAGCAGTAGTACCATAAACCTTGCTGAGAACGTAGCCGTCGCTACAATAACCGAGCATTATCCCTACACCAATTCTTCAATGCCATCAACCTTCGAGCTTGGAAGTACAAGCAGTAGTAGTACCATAAAACCTGCTGAGAACATAAATGTCGGTAATACAATCGAGCATCCTTGCATCAATTCTTCAATGCCATCAACCTTCGAGGTTGGAAGTACAAGCAATTGCACCATATATGAATACCCTGGCCACACAAGTATGCCATCAACGTTCGAGGTTGGTAATACAAGTAGTGATAATAATAATGCTACTTATAATTTCAATGACATAATGATGGACCTTTCGTGGTGGGACGGAGTAATTTTAAAAGATATATTTGATTTACAGAATTTTGAAAATGAGCAATTTTAAAAGATATATTTGATATATAGAATTTTGAAAATATAGGGTTGTGGAATTTCTTGCTAGAGGGAAAGGTAGTGGTCGGAATTTTGAGCTAATAGATTTTATTTATTTTAGAATGTTAACACAAACTTAACATTAGTTTACTTTTGTTGGTTTGCTCTAATTTGAGTTTCATTTACTACACTATATACTTCTATTTATTGCGTTGATGACTTAGCTTGCTTAATATAAATAAGAAATAGTACATTGTCTATTTGATGAACTTATATTAGAGTTAGCCATCTCTCAACCTATATTAATGATATTAAAACGATATTCAATGATTTCACTACATACCATTATGTTATTTTCTTTAATGATCAACATGTGTCCTTTACAATACTTGATAATAACGAAAATCTTTTTCATAGGTTTATATTAGAGAACAGAGTTCCATGCCATTAATCTTTCTCACGAATTCGATTCCGAAATATTATTTAATCTCTAAGCTAATACTTTAGCTCTTACTTGATGTAGCATTGACTTAGAAAGTGTGCTCCATTTTATTACAGCACGCACTTTGTATACATAGCAATTAAAATGTGTTCTGGTACAAGTGAGGAAATGCATAATACTAAATGATTGATGATAGAAGTGAATAGAACTAACTCGATTATATTGTACAACCAATAATTATATCATATGCTTAAGTAATGAGTCGGGAACTAACTCGATTATATTTAAAATCAATAATTATATCATACGCTTAAGTAATGAGTCGGGAACTAACTTGATTATTAAGGGCATGTTCACATTTACTTAATTTCAGTTCAGTTCAGTTCAGCTCCAATCAGTTCAGTTCAATTCAGCTCCTAATTTCCCTTTCTCATAAAATATTCATTTCAGTTTAGTTCAGCTCCAATCAGTGCAGTTTAGCTCCAATCAGTTCGATTTAATTTAAATGTGAACAGGTCCTAATTACCCATAAAGTGAAAAAAAAAAAAATTAAGTACCCAAAGAGTGATACATGTAAGAATTAAGGGCCTGATTGTGATGTTAACTCTAAAAACATCATTAGGTTCATTAGCTACTAGTAACAACTTAATTATATTAATTATTTATTAGGTATTAGATAGTTTAATGCATGTATAAGTGACTACAATTTTTTATTATTATTATTTTATTCACTTCTATTTTATTCGTTAGTTTGGTTTATTGTGATGGCCTGGTCTATAATGACAAATTTCAAGGGTTTTTTTTTTCCAAAATCTAGAGAGCCACAAGAACGGGTGATGAGAATCAATCTAAAGTTCTTTTGGAATCGAAAGGGGAGTTATAACCAGTTGAGTTATCCCTCACTTTCACAAATTTTAGGATTTTGGCAGAGTTACTTTTATTGTTTTTAATTTGCAAAAAAGAAAAATAAGTTAGACTTGTACAATTTTATCCTATTATACTAATGACCTACAAATCAAAGTACTTTAACCTACCGAAAACAAACTAGTCTAATTAAATTAGGAAATATTCTCACACATTTATCATAAGATAGTATTTTATACGAGTAATATTAAAAGATATAATTTCTTTTTGATGCAAATACTAAAAGATATAATTTTGATAGGTAGGATAATTAATTAAACGTACTACTTTTGGTAGGGGTGTCCGTTCGGACTTAGGATTGGATTGAAGCCTAGTCCAATCCAATCCGAAATATATTTGGACTCTCATTTTATAGTCCAAATTCAAAGTTTTCAAAATCCAATCCAATCCGATCCAAATTAAAATCTCATAGTCCGAATCCAATCTGAACTAAATAAAAAAAAAAATAAAAAAAAAATAAAAAAAAATAAAAAAAAAAACCTTCCTAAGAAATTCATAAGAATCATAACACTGATAAACTAAACAAACTTTAAATTGTAATGAGGGGATTTGGCGGATTTGGGCTATTGGGTTTTGGGCTACCTAATGTTATATGGGTTGAGGTTATTATATTATTATTATTATTATTATTAATTTTATATATTAATATATATATATATATTTATTTATTTATTTATAAATTCGTACTATTTGGACTGGATTGAACTTTTGGACTTAAAAAATTAAGTCCAAATTCAATCCGAAAATCCGAATTTCAAAATTTTTAAGTCCAAATCCAATCCAAACTAAAAAAATGTCCAATTCAAATAGCTTATTTTTGACTGAATTGGATTGGATTTCGGACTAGAGTTTGAATAATGGACAACCCTAACTCTTATATATACTAAACAAAAAAATTCAACAAAAAAATCAAAGTAGCGATGATCCCGCCGCTGAAAGACAATTAGATTTCTACTTCAATAACTTTCCTCTCGGTTACAGATTTAATCCCTATGATGAATAACTCATCCTCTACTATCTCAATCCCAAGATCAATGGCCAAGTTTTGCCCCCAAATCGCATGCATGAAGTCAATATTCACGCAAATCATATATCCTAGCGTTATCACAGGTACGCAAGATTAAAACTTTACATTAAAAACCTTTAGCTTCCATAACAATTTTGAGACATAAATTTTATAAATTCTAGAGAGCAAATCATGTTTAATTTTTAACCAGATTATTGGCATGCCATACATGATGTTATATATTAATATGGAGTATAAACAAATTAGTCTTTTAATTAAAATTTAATTTTGGTGACACACTTATAAAAGGCCGTACATTATACCAGTAATGGTACCCTTAATCATATACGAAGTGCGTATTAATTTGTAGTCTTAAAAATCAACACTAGATTTTTGTCTTTTATAGCACTAAACATAGATTTTTAGGGTTCACGGGTTTTCTATCAAATTCATTGAAGAATGAATTATCCCCATAGAAACAAAACTAGAACAAAAAAATAATAATAATAATAATAATAATAAATAATAATAAAAGATCGACAAGATATTTCAGGTTTAAAAAAGTAGTGTAGAAAATTTTCATAATTTAATTTTAGTAGGCTGGCCTACGGATGAGCTAGCTCTTGAGGAGAAATTGTATTAGAGTGTATTTACATGTTTGGTTTGGGTGATAGAACTGGTAATTTTAATATGTACTATTTGGTTTATGTGCGTATATGGAAATTTGTAGAAGTATAAGAAAGCCACCAAAATCTTTTATGACAATTATTTTGTAAAACCCTCAAAAGTTTGACAGTGTTATTTCAAAATTATTATCAAATAATATTTCATTGATTTGCACCCCTTCATATTTTAAGCGACAATTGTTAGTTTAGACTTTTAATTGATTTGCTTGTTTCAATAATACGGAGTACTTAGTATAATATTTCTAGCATGTTTTTCTTCAAATGAATTTTTTTCTGAGCTTTGGTCATACGGAGTAATGATATGTAAAATGTTGTAGCTGAAAACATTTTAATGTAAGTTCTTTAATGTTCTATGACGACCATCTAATATCCATATCTAATACCAAGTACTAAAGCAATAAACAATTAGTTATATTTTTCCTCTTAAACTCTCTCCATAATTAATACAAGCTTCAATTCTTTTTTTTTTTTCCTACCATTGATTTCCTTTGATTTTAGGATTTTTAAGTTTTTTTTATACCTTTTGATAACATCTGCTCAAATATCACTATACTATTTAATATGAATCCCAATCAAATTCTATAACGTTGTTTATATTTTCATTTCAAAAGCTAATAAACCTTAAAAATAGTTGCAATTAAAGGACGACAAGAGAGTAAATAAGAAGAGCAACCATGAAAGAGTAAAAATAAACAGTTGTTTGGTAATAAACCGTCTCTTTGCACATACAGTTTTTTTTTTCTTTTTAAATAATGATAATATCATATGGAGTGAAGCATTAGAATTTTTTTATTAAAAAAAAAAAAAAAAAAAAAAAAAAAAAAAAAAAAAAACATTACAAGTTTTTTGTTTAAAAAAAACCGAATTAATTGATGATATATGTTTAATAAAAAAAAAACATTAAATATGTTAATGATAGTAAACATATTAATAAGGGTAAAAAAGTAAATACACATTTTGTACACAATTTTTGTTAACATTTTTTAGGGTATAATTGGTATCACACTATTCCTTAAAGTTATCTTTTACTTTTTATAAGGTAGGGATATCTAAAGTTTTTTTTTTTTTTTATGAAAAGGATTATTTAAATTTAACTTGATGATAACTTTTTAGTCAAAAATCAGCTCAACGAATGGATAAAATGGATTTTAATAATTGGAGGGTAAAAATTCACTCAATTTTTTAGTCAAAAATCAACTCAATGAATGGATAAGATGGATTTTAATAATTGGAGGGTTAAAATTCACTCAATTATAATGGTTACAATTTTAATGTAACTATTGCAAAACTATCCTATAATTGTATTATATTTTTTTATTAATTTAATAATCTATTCATGTACATTATATCCTATAATGGTTATGATTCTAGAGCTTCTTTAATCTTCTGGTCTTCTAATTAGCACCTAAAAATTGAAAATAAAATTAAATTAAACCGTGGATATGTTGCTCTTTGTGTTTTGCTGATTCTACCGTATTAGATTTTGAGTATCTTGTCCCTTTGGAGACATCTAATAAAAATTACTCGTATTTTTAAATTACAATTACAATTACAATTACTCGTATTTTTAAATTACAATTACTCGTATTTACAGCATGCTACCCCGCACAAGATGGGAAGTGGTACTTCTTCACCCCAAGAGAAAAAATGTATTCGGAGGTCGTCCAAAACGAAGCGCATCGAATGGTAAATGGAAAGCCATATCAAGAACATTCGATATCACGGATAAGCGTAATGGAATACTTATTGGACACAAAAGACTTTTGGATTATGAGAAAATAAACGATTCTAAAGAAGATTCTTCGAGTACAAGGGTTTGTAATTATCTTACTCAATACTTAATTATTTATATTGTTTGCTCATTAAATTCTCTGGTCTATAAAAAAAAATGGTAAATGTATTTTTTAAAAGAAAAAGAAATTGACCAATGAATGTTAACTTAAACTTATTTGTAACTTTTTTGAATAAAATTATACCATCTCACATAATAATGTTTATTAATCATGCATCACTTCAACCACCATCTCACAAAATAATGCTTATTAATAATGCATCATGTTAGGCCATATAATGTATAGCTATTGGGCCGTTGTTATGTTACAAGCCCTAATCTCTCTAGGTTGTATATATATACTTGTGCATACGCTAATATGACATACACTACTCTATTCTCTCTAATCTCTCTATTATTGACATGGTATCGGAGCCAAAACAACACTAAACCTTAAAACTCTACAATTTTTTTCTCTAATCTTCTCTAATTTTCTCTAATCAACAATGGTGGATGACACGAAAATTGACCCTTCGTCTCCCTATTACCTTGGCGTCGGCGACCAGCCGGGGAATCAGATCACTAATGTCATCCTAAAGGGTGATAATTTTCTTGCTTGGTTTCGTGCTATCTCTCTATCATTGAAATCTAGGCGAAAATATGGATTCATTGACGGCACAATCGCTAAACCTTCTGATGCAACCAAATTGCTTGATTGGAACACTGTTAATTCCATGTTAATCTCATGGATTTTGCGGCACAAATTGACCCCAAGATTGCAGCCTCTGTTCCTTACTTTGAGGAAGCAAGGAAGCCGTGGGTTTATTTGGAGAAAAGATATTGCGAGGCTAGTGGTCCTCGTCTCCAACAATTACGGACAGCCATAGCTACTTGCAAACCATCGAAGTCTATGACGGTTGAGGACTATTATACAACATTGATGGGTTATTTTGATGATTTATTGCGTCTCAAGCCCCCGCATGGTTGTGAATGCGGCAAGTGTACGTGCAACGTTGCCCGAGAAATATGAATTGGACAGGGAGGAAGAAAAATTACACCAATTCATGATTGGTATTGATGATGATAAGTATGCTCTTGTGCGTACGAATCTTCTTTCTTAGCAGCCCCCGACGACCCTAGACCATGCTTATCAAGCGTTCCTTCAAGAGGAAAGCTCTCGTGGGATTTCTCAAGGGAAGGCTACAATGGAGAAGGCCGAAACTCATGTTTTTGCTCTTCAAGGAGATGGTCGCCGCTCCTTCCAATCTCCCTCTCGCACTGACAAATTGAAGCTCTATTGTACTCACTGCAAAAGATCGGGTCACAAAAACTCTGGTTGTTTAATTCTTCACGGCTACCCCGACTGGTGGCTGGAAAAATATGGGAAGAAGGGGGGCGTCGCTACTTTTGGACACTCTGCCTCACAGCAGGGCAGCAGGTCCTCTGTCCCTGCCTCTGCTGCTACTGCTCCCGCTTTGCCTGCTGCTGCCGCAAATACCAGCAAGCCCATGGCACGAGCTAATGCCATGGGCAGCTCTATTGGGCCCCCTAACTTACCCTCTCAAGACACTCTCACTGCTTCATCCGAGTTTAAGCCCGAGCATGTTCGTCTTTTGTTGAATATGGTTACTAATAATCAACAAGAAAAGATGAGCGTGAGTATTTTTCCTCTTCTTGGATTATCGACACCGGCGCTTCTCATCATGTTACCGGTGATGAATCTTGCTTGATGGATATGCGTGACATTTTTCATGCCCTGTTGGTCTTCCGGATTGTACACAGGCTCTTGCTTCAAAAGAATGGCGTGTGTATTTGGCTGACGGAATCACTCTTAAGAATGTCTTATTTGTTACACAATTAAATTACAATTTAATATCGGTGTGTAAAATGATTGATGACTCACATTGTTATGTACGATTCACTGACTCTTTATGTGCTATACAGGACCAACACTCGGGGAGCCTGATTGGAGGCGGTGAATGGATAGATGGACTCTACTATTTCCGGCGAATTCCTAAAGTATGTGTGGTAACATCTTCAGAGGTTTCTACATTCGAGTTATGGCATCGTCGTTTGGGACATCCGTCGGATCCAATTGTCAAGTTAGTGCCTGCTATTAGTGCTAGTTCTAGTAGCAAATTCTTAAATAAAGCATGTGAAATTTGTCCACGGGCTAGTTTTCCGGATAGTGATAGTAGGGCTAGTCGTATGTTTGAAATGATTCATTGTGATTTGTGGGGGTCATATAAGACACCTTCTACTTGTGGCGCTCATTATTTTTTAACAATTGTTGATGATTTTTCCCGAGGTGTTTGAGTTTATTTATTAAATGATAAAACTGAGGTTTATTCATCTTTTTATTCCTCCTTTGCTATGATAAAATGCTAATTTGATGTTCATGTTAAATGAGTGCGGAGTGATAATGGTATGGAGTTTAAACCCATGCTCCCGTATTTTAATGAAAATGGCATTCTCTTTCAAACCTCTTGTGTTGGCACCCCTCAACAAAATGGTAGAGTAGAGCGTAAACACCAACATATATTGAATGTTAGTCGTGCATTGATGTTTCAAGGTAACCTACCGATTGAAATTTGGGGTGAATGTGTTCTAGGCGCGGTTTACTTAATTAATCGTATTCCCTCTCGTATTCTATCTAATAAAACCCCATTTGAAATACTTTTTGGTAAGGAAACTAATTTTGATGAATTAAGGGTGTTTGGGTGTCTTTACTTTGCTCATAATCAAAAGGCTAAGGGGGACAAATTTGCTCCTCGTAGTAGGAAGTGTGTATTTATGGGTTATCCTCATGGTAAAAAGGGGTGGAAGTGTTATGATCTTGAATCGGGTGAAATATTTGTTTCACGGGATGTCAAATTTTATGAAAATAGTTTCCTTTTGCAAGTGTTGTTAGTATGGATGATTCTAATAAAGGAGATAATAATGACACAAATGGAATCGATCATGATTTCTTGGATGATTTGGAGTTTGTGTTGGAGGTTGGTGAGGCCTCACTTGCACATGGGTCACAGAACACACTTGATGGCAGCCCTCCCCACTCTCCCTCTATGGCTCGAGCTGCTACTGCATCCCCTAGTTCTGCTGCTCACATTGCCGCATCTGCCGAGGCTGCTGGCAGCCTAGACTACAACCAGCCTGTGGCTTCTAGTGCTGTCCGCAGCCCTCCTGTGGCGCCTACTGCTGCTGCCCATGACAGCAACTCAGACAGCAATTCGGATGCTGCTCCGAGCTCTCCTTCTACCTCTAATCTCGACTTGGGTCGAGGACTTCGTCCACGGCATCCTCCGGGTTGGCATCATGATTATGTCGCACATACTATCTCTCTTCTGAGTCTATCTACTTCTCCAAGTTCACCGCCAAGTCAAAGCTCCTCAGGTACTCCCTATCCTTTAGCACATTTTGTGAATTGTGATAAATTTTCTTTATGACATTGTGTGTTTATTGCAGTTGTGGATACAATGGTTGAGCCTCCTAATTTTAACGAGGCAATGTAGCATGAGGGTTGGAGAGAGGTCATGCAAAAAGAGATTACTGCTCTTGAAAATAATGAATCATGGGTGATGGAAAAGTTGCCTCCGGGAAAGAAAGCCTTAGGTGCCGATGGGTGTACAAGGTCAAGCTTAATTCCGATGGCACACTTGAAATATTGAAGGCTCGTCTCGTTATATTTGATAATCATCAGGTTGAGGGTATCGATTACAACGAGACTTTTGCTCCCGTGGAAAAAATGGTTACTGTTCTTGCTTTTCTTGCGGTGGCCTCTGCGAAAAATTGGAAATTGCACCAAATGGATGTTCATAATGCCTTTCTACACGGTGATCTTGATGAGGAGGTTTATATGAAGCCTCCACTTGGTTTTCATGGTTCTCAACCTGGGCTGGTTTGTCGTCTTCAAAAGTCCTTGTATGGGTTACGGCAAGCACCTCACTGTTGGTTCTCTAAGTTGGCCTCTTCTCTGAAAAGGTACGGTTTTTTACAATCGTACTCTGATTACTCTCTTTTTACTCTGCAATCTGGGGCTATTCAACTTAGTGTTCTGGTGTATGTTGATGATTTGATAATATCTGGTAATGATTCCTCTGCAATTTCATCATTCAAATCATATCTGAACGACTGTTTTCATATGAAAGATTTGGGAGTGTTGAAATACTTTCTTGGCATCGAGGTTGCACGTAGTCCGGAGGGCATATTTTTATGTCAACAGAAATATACTCTTGATATTATTGTAGAGTCTGGTTTGCTAGGGGCACGTCCGGCATGTACTCCTATTGAGCAGAATCATACTCTGGCTAAATCAGAGTCTCCTCTTATTTTTGATCTTGAAATGTATCGTCGTCTTGTGGGTAGTTTTTTTTTTTTTTTTGAGGGACGTCTTGTGGGTAGTTTGATCTATTTATCTTTCACGAGACCTGATTTGGCTTATGCGATTCATATCTTGTCTCAATTTATGCAACAACCGCGTCAAGATCATTGGGAGGCCGCCCTTCGTACGGTGCGTTACTTGAAAGGATGTCCGGGTCAGGGAATCCTTTTGAGCTCTGATTGTGATCTACATATACAGGTTGGTGTGACTCGGATTGGGCTAGCTGTCCTCTCACGAGGCGATCGATTTCTGGTTGGTTGGTTTTTCTTGGTGCTTTCCCTATTTCTTGGAAAACTAAGAAGCAACAAACCGTTGCTAAGTCTTCTTTAGAGGCAGAGTATCGTTCAATGTCTAATGCCACAGATGAGTTGAAATGGTTGAAGGCTCTACTCCTCAGTTTGGGGTTTCTCATCCCCTTGCGATGAGCTTGTTTTGTGATAGTCAATCTTCATTATATATTGCACAAAATCCGGTTTTCACGAATGTACTAAGCATATTGAGGTTGATTGACATTATGTTAGGGATGCTATTCAGGAAGGGGTTATTAGTCCGTCGTATGTGAAAACGACGGATCAACTCATGGATATTTTCACTAAGGTATTGAACAAACAACAATTCTTGTATCTACTTGGCAAGTTGGGCATTTGTGATTTGCATGCTCCAACTTGAGGGGGGTGTTAGGCCATATAATGTATAGCTATTGGGCCGTTGTTATGTTACGAGCCCTAATCTCTCTAGGTTGTATCTATATACTTGTGCATACGCTAATATGACATATACTACTCTATTCTCTCTAATCTCTCTATTATTGACACATCACTTCAACCACCGCCTCACAAAATAGTTATAGTTCAAATTATAAGCCACAATACTTAAGTCCAAAGGTAATCCATTAATTGCAAAGTCAATTGGTAAAGTTCTGCAGGAACAAAAACACCAACCATAATAATATGGATGCACAATATATATACAAATTAGAAGGAGAGCAAGAAGAAGAACAAGAAAAATCAGAAACCTTACCCAAAACACAACCAAAGAAACCTAGTGTAAAATGCAAAATAATAGGATATATTTATATATATAACCTCTAGAGAGTAAATGTATCCATAAATTATTTAAAGATTATAAATTTAAATAATAAGAACAGGACTCATATAACCAAGGACATCACAACAGACTTACAGCCACCCTAAAAGCACACCGTATGTTAACACTAAGCAAATAAAAGTAACACATTTTAATTTATAAAGCACAATAAATTCTCAATAACCCAGACTAACCATAGCACAAATTAAAGAACATATTACCTTGTAATTAATAAACTAACAACTAACAAATAAACAGTAGAGTAAGTATTACAGTCACTCGACGATCGTAGTTTTTATGTATGAAAATTTTATTTTGATTCAATATCTTATGTATTTGTTAACGTCAATCTATATTGTAGATGTCGTATGACTTTTAATTAATGAAATATTTTTGCTATTCAAAAAAAAAACAGTAAGAGTAAGTATTACAGTCACCAAAACAACATAGATTTAAAGGCACTTTCAACCAAAAATATGGATACATCTACCAAATACCCAAGTTGGGCACATTAAACACACCTTTCACCAAATTTTGAGTTACAGAGGAATTATATAGGTGGAGACAGAGATCCCACAATGTTAGGAAAGCTCTGCCCCAAAGTTCCTATTTACAATGAATTCAATGATTTTGTTAAGGTAACATATGTAACAAACCATGTGGTGAAACATTTGATTCACTTCAACGAAATGTGGATCAAAATAAACTAATTTATACTAATTAAACTGATTTATATACTAATTAAACCGATTTATACTAATTAAAATTCCCAACACCCAGATCTCAGCCACATTACAAACATCTTCCACATTACAAACTTCTGTCATCAGCACAAACCTTGCGCTTCTTGTAAGTTGTTCAATCATGACTGTCATTGAGCCTATCGTGCTGCTCTCTAGACCTTCTCCCGTCACTTCTATCTTCTCCACAGTTGCGCTTCTTGTAAGCTCCTGGATCATGACTGTCAAGCTCCTTCCTATTGCGCTCTCGAGACCTAGTGGGACCCTGCAGTGAGAATTGCCAGATAATTAGAAACCTGACACCCACCAAAGATTACTTAAGTAGACTGTACAGATAGAGCAATAGATAATAGTCCAGATCAAATTATACCTTATAATCAACCTCTTTATGGGATCTTTTACCAAAATGGCTAATTTGACAAAAGTATTTACCAAAACAGCTAATTATAAAATTAAATTCCTAAACTAGCTAAATTTATTGATTTGAAAGGATATTATTTATTTTTTATATTCCTTTGAACCCGTTATGTTTTCTTTTTATTTTTATTTTTTTTTTGGTTTTATTTAAAAAGAATTAGTTTTTTAAAATTTTGGTTTTATTTAAATTCTAATGCCATAGTTTAAATATCCCATTAATTTGAACAATAACAATCAACATAATATATATGAAGCAATTCTCAAGTTTTAAACAAAAGAAAAAAAACAACTATTTTTTTTAACACATAAAGATAGAAATAAATATATGTAAGTTTGATTTATCATACACATTAAACAAAAAAATATTCCTACTAGCCGACATTAACAAAGAGTATATAATTAATAGACATGAAAAAGATGAACAGTACCTTAAAATCTCTTATCGTCGTAATTAACAAAGAGTATTATTTGCGGTAGTCTTGATAGAACAATACTACTTGAAATTCAAAATTTTTGTGATTGATATGATCAAGATGAAAAATTAGTGCTTTTAATTTTATTTTATTTTTTTTTTTTTTTGATCGGAAGTAGGGTTCTACGAGTCTGCAACTATTTACGTTCTTCGTAGTTTTGTATATTGCTTAAATTTTCCAACTTAAAAAATCTTTAAGTAAATAAAAATAAAACCAAAAAAACAAAGTTTAAAAAAAAAAAAAAAAAAAAAAAAAGTAAACCAAACCGGTTCAAAGGAAATAAGAAATAGATAAATTCCTTCCAAGTTAATAAATTAGCTAGTTTGGGAATTAAATTTATAATTAGCCGTTTTGGTAAATACTTTTTGTCAAACTAGCCGTTTTGGTAAAAGATCCCTCTTTATGAAAATAGACAGTATCATCAAGTGAACATCCAAGGTTCCATTTCATGTTTCTGTTCTGTGATCCGTACCTATGAGGAACTTGTATGAACTGATTTTCATAGACAAACAACAGTTGTCGAAGATAGCATTTGCCATTCTTCCATTCACAGAGCATGCTCCCCGACAACTGTTAAGAGCTTGTCGTGGAGTCTCTGAAAAAAAAATTAAAGAAATAATAAAATATTTTAATTGTACTAAAAAAAATTTGAATAATAAATTTGCTTCATGTCATCAAATCCCTTGTTTCTAATCCCTAGGTTCACTGCCACTCATTTTCTTGTCATAAGAAAATAGATGATGATTCTAAAACGATTAAGAACATTTGGGGCATGTACGAATATTGGATCCTGAATCCGTCGAAATACTTCAATTAGCATTGTACATATACACATTACAGCACGTACTATGTATATCAATTAAAATGTGGGCTATGTACAAGTAAAAAATGTATACAATGAAACAAAGAGCAAATTCAAAATCTTACTAGTTGTGAGCAAAATACTATCAATTTTTAGACTTAGGGAACTAACTCGATAGGATTATGTTTTAATATCAATAATTATATCATATAAGAGCAATGAGTACTAATTTCAAATATTTAATTAATCTAGCTGAAAGATCTAATTCTAATCTTATTTGAAGAGATAATGCAAGTTTGTGAAATTGCATAAGTGGAACTAGAAGAAGTATCTTTGTGATTTGTCCTTCAAGATTTAGTGAGCTGACATTCTTCAAATGTAGATAAAAACTTATAGATAAAAACCTCTCTAAGTTGAAACATTATAATGAAGGACATTCATAGAGTGTATATGGTGATCGGAGCATTGGAGGATTATGTAGGTGGATCCCAAATGATGTTCAACACACATTTATTTATAGATAAGATATGGAGGTGGAAGATATGTGTGGAAATTTCTATACACCTTCTGAAAATATCTACTTAAATAAGGAAGCATCTTGAGAATTCTCCAATTCTTATAGGCTTTTCCATATATCAATTTCTCAACGTATTAAAATTTTCTAGAAGCCTAAGACATAATAAGTCGGGCTTTAAAATTTGGGTCACACTAAACTAACAAAGCTTTTTACAAGTAAAAAATCGGAGCATTTTTATTTAGGCAAAATTAGGCGCAACACTCTAAAGCAAGTATGGCTTAGGTGCATTGAACACCCTGAACTTGTGTAGTAGCCAAAACACCACAACTATGGTGTTAGGTATGACGCGTGCCTTAAATGAAAATTTTCGACCACTTATTTCACCGGAGGAGGTATAAAAATAGGAATTGTTTTAATGCAATAGCTCTTCTCTTAGAATAAATTTCAGTAATCATCGATAAATTAGAGATAAATTTGTTAGTTTCTTTCTTTTTCTTTCATAAATTTGTTACTACTAATTTTGTTTTTAGTCTAATTGATTTTCGAAATAAATGCGGTAAATGAGACGATAGTGTGGACTGGTTGATGATGTGTATAAAAATGTTCATAATTTAATGGGCCACGGTTTCACACTGATTTGCACAAAGTGTTTGGAAGGCAATTCCTTGATAGCAAATTAGAGTTTGTGAATATGTTGTTTGGGCATCTTTGGCCCCAAAGCCCATAAGCTAAAGAAGCACGCAGGTCTTTTACTTTCTTTGTTTTGTTTAACCATTTTAACTTGTATGCCAAACATTATGTGTAAAACATAATTGAGTATTTCCTAAAATAATATTTTAAAAAATATATATATATATATAACTAAGTATCGAAAGCAATTTTCCCTCGTGACGAGGGTTTCCTAATATTATTTCTTCTTACTTATTTAAAAACAAAAAAAAATAGAAAACATTAAACCGTAATCTAGCTTTCATAAAAGACAAGTTCTATATCATTATAAGAAGTATGTTTCAAAAAAAAATAAAAAAAAAAATATCATTATAAGAAGTATAATTTGAACCAAATGTAGATTGACAATTGAAATGTCAAATGTAGAATGACAATTGATTACTTATTTATATAGCTTCGATTAACTTAGTTTGGGCATCCACCATACAATTACAAAACATTTATTAAGGCTTCCCTCTTTCTCTTCCCATAAATACTCGCTCCCTCCCTCATATCCATGGCAATGGGTCGGGTCCGGGTCGGGTCCACTGAGACCCAGACCCGAAATTTTAGAGGTGGATCCATATCCGACCCAGACCCAGATCCATCGGGTCTAGCGGGTCTCGGGTCTAAAACGGGTCTAATTTAATTTTTATTAATTTTTTATAATTTTGTATATATATTATAAATTTATAACTATAGTACTACTTTAAAATAATAAAAGACGCATTAAAAAAAAAAACTTGTTCATATTTTTTACACAAACATAATTTGTTCATTAAAAAGTAAAGACAATGTAAGAAAAAAAAAATCGTACTCCGCAAAAACCTTAATTTCTTGGTTGCTTATTGTTTTATTTGCTCATTTTCACTAAAGTTTATCTTCTAAACCTCTATTTACGCAGTATATTAAGTGATTTTTAATAATTTTATAACTGATATATATATTTATTATTTACAAAAAATTAAAAATTAAAAATTTAAAAACGGGTCCATGGGTCGGATCTGGGTTGGGTCTGGGTCTACAATATTTGGATCCAGACCCAGACCCGGCCTATTAAGCTTAGACCCAGATCCGACCCAGACCCATCGGGTCTAAAATTTAAGGACCCAGACCCTAAAATATGGGTCGGGTCCAACCGGGTCTAGGTCGGGTTCAGGACCCATTGCCATCCCTACTCCCTCATTATTCCTCTAAGCCAAGACAAGAGCAAGTGAACAAGCATTTGCTAACTCTAGCCAGTAGTGGTGGTTGAACGACTAAGCTATTTTGCTATCATTGTAAGGCAAACACCAACATAATATGCCATAGTAGCTTTTGAGTAGTTTTTAGTGATTTGACTTGGTCAAATCACTACTTAATAAAAAAAATATGAGAGTTTGACTGTGTAGTGGTTAGATTAGTGTTTGGTGATGGATGTAGCTTTTATCAAAAGTTTAAAATATTAGCTTTAAAGATTAGAGGTAGCTGTTGAAAATTTAATTTATAGTTTTAGGAAAACAAAAATATAGATTTTTATATGTAACACCTGGTTAATTATTACTTACCTTTACAGCTAACAACTTGTTAACAGCTAACATTTACTACTAACATTTTCCTCCAAAACTATATTTTGCTATGCCAAACACGTCCTAATGATGTAGGACTCAAAAGGTTGAGCGAGAATGAGGAAAGAAAATTGATTGAGGTTCTTGAATGGTTCTTGAATTGAACTCAATTTTCGATAATTTGATTAAAGATAATTATGTTATCCACCAAAAGTTGATCATCTAATGACCAATATGTCAATATAATGCAATCTAATGATGAGGTTCAAACTTGGCCGGAAATGCCTACTTTGGTCCATGAAGTCCAATCCTATTCAATGAGTTCGGATATGATTATTTTTGGGCTAAATCCAATCCAACTAAAGTAATTATTAAATCATGTCACAATACCTGCACTTTCGGTCCTCATATTTTTGTCATGTATTCTCCTAATCACTTTATTCATTAAACCCATGTCCTAAACTCCTAATCAACGAGTACTATTTTGGTCAATTCTCTTGTTTTGTTATTCTAAATGCAAATTTCACTCAGTTCATTCAACCCATGTAATATGAGCCCCCACCCTTTTTTTGTGTGGCTAACAAGACCGTGTGACCGATCGAGACACATCAAAACGGTAACCCCTGATCGAGTAACCCCAGACCGATTGAGTTTCCCCTAAGCGACTGAGTAACCCTTGGCCGATCGAGTAACTCCTGAGCGATCGAGTAACCCTTGACCAAGTTATCCCTGACCGAGTAACTTCTGGTCAATCGAGTAACCCCTGACCAAGTAACCCTTATCGCGAAAAGACAGTATTAAGGAATTTGCTCTTTGGTAAGCGAAGGAAAGTTGATCAAAGTCTGCCATGGCGCCACCTACTCCTAATGAAAAGCAGCAAGCATGACCGAGTAACCTTGGCCGACCAAGTAAACCCTGACCAAGCAACCCCGCCCACATGGTTTGGCCAACTACATATGAAACTAAGGCCTTGTTCTCTTCACTTTAAAAAAATAATATTAAGTAAAAATAATTTCAGTTCAGTAAAAATAAGTTCAGTTCAGTAAAATTAATTTCAGTTCAGGAAAAATAATTTTAGTTCGGTAAAAATAAGTTCACTTCAGTAAAATTCAGTTTTCTGAAAGAAGAATTATAATAGAAAATCAGTAAAAAAATATTTTCACTTCAGCAAAAATAATTCAGTTTAGTAAAATTAATTTAAGTTCAGTAAAAATAATTTCAATTCAGCAAAAATAATTTCAGTTCAGCAAAATTAAGGTGAAAAGAACGGGACCTAATACTATGAGTGGCTCCACTCCCACTAACTATCTCACTCTTATTTCTTATTTCTTATTTTTTTTTTTCATATTTTATGTGATGTGGAGACCTTCGATGACTCTTTCTCATGATCAATTTTTTTACTCATACTTTTCCACTATTTGCCAAATAAACCTATATTGTGCCTACACTACAACCTCTATTTTAAAATTAATCGTTATAGTTTGGCTTTTGCATTATTTATATAACTATTTTGACTAATTTTTAATGAATATGTAAAAATAATGTTGTAAAGTAAAATGTTTTTAGTCTTTAAGTATATTTTTATTGTATCAACTTTTTATATTTTAATCCACGACAGATAATTACAATATTTCCACACACACACACATACTGTAATTATAAGTGTGTCAATCAAACTAGTGCGATCAATTTAAAACAAATTAGGCCTTTTCTTTGAGCTTATGGACAGCCAATGCAGAGCATAACAGATTTCAAGCAGGGCATGGCAGAACAGGTGTCTGCACTCAGCAGAGCAGAATAGACCATAGCAGCTCAAAAAACATAAGGGTCTGTCTACTTTAGCTTAATTTTAGTTCAGTTCAGCTCTAATCAGTTTAGCTCCAATCAGTTTAGTTCATGCTTAATTGTTTAAGAGGACAATAATTCAAAAGATGAATAGAGTAATTCTTTAGGGTGGTTTTAATTTTGGTTAATTTTTGACAATACAAAAAATGGTCCACTTATGTTGTTGTGTCACTCATTTGTGATTTTTGGCTAAAGATCTCTCATTTTTTATCATCTTAACACCCAAAAAAATTGTCAAAAAAAAAGGCAAACGAAGAGGCCATCACGTGAAAAACACGTGGCATGAAACAAGGCCTTGTTTCCGGCATTCCTTTGATTCTCTGTAACACCCAAAAAAATCAAAATGTCCCTCGAAAACTGCACTTCATTTTGA
Organism: Chenopodium album; assembly: GCF_948465745.1. NCBI lineage: Eukaryota > Viridiplantae > Streptophyta > Magnoliopsida > Caryophyllales > Amaranthaceae > Chenopodium > Chenopodium album. The sequence continues at coordinate 9,823,711 of NC_137846.1, forward strand.
ATTTGAAATGCATCGAATCCATCCAATTCCACCAAACTTCAAAAATCAAAAACCCTACTCCACCCTTTAAACCCCTCTTTTCTCTCTCCTCCTACTCTCTCACTCTTTTTCAAAAAATTCCCAATTTTATTTATCTCCTCTTTTTTATCAGCCGTTCAAATAAACCCTAGAAATTCCCAATCACCTCACATTTTCAATCTTCTTCACCCCACCATTAACAAGACCCTTATTTGATTCAGACCCACTTTACTATGGCCAAAACGAAACCTACCCATCAAACTCAAACCCCACAAAATCCCACAAAAATGGAGGAAAACAACCATCAAACTACCGCCGCCATTGATGACCCTTCTGCAAATGACAAGGATAAGCTCAAAAGCTTGCATTCCTTGAATGCAATGCTTCTTAAGGAGACTGTTGAGAAGCGGCAGGAGATTAAATCGCTTGACTCGGAGTTGACTCGGTGTAAATCGGAGGTTGAAGCGTTGAAGGCTGAGTTGACTCGGGTGAAGGATGAAGGGGTTGAAGTGGAGGTGGTGAAGGAGGTTGTGTCTGTTTTCATGGAGTCTGAGATGGTGGGGTTGTTGAGGAGAGAGAAAGAGGGTGTTGAGAAGAGGTTGGAGGAAGTGGAGAGAGAAATGGGGGTTGTTGTGAAGGAGAGAGAAGAGATGGAGAAGGCAAAGTTTGATGGTGATTATGAGATTGGATTGATGAAGAAATTGGAGAATGATCTTAGGAATGAGATTAGGAGAGAGAAAGAGGGTGTAAATCAAGCGATTCGAGAGCGAAATGAGTTGAATCATGAGCTGGGTGTTCGAGTTGAGGAGATTAATCGATTGAAGGAGAAGATTAATGTGGCGGAATCGAAAGAGGGAAGTGTTGTGAAGGAGTTGGAAAGGTTGAAGGTGAAGTATGAGGTTTCAGCGAAGGCGGTGAAGGAGAAGGAGGAGGAGGTTGAGAGGATGAGGAGTGAATTGAGTTTGATGGAGAAGAATTGTGAGGGTTTGAAGGGGGAAATCGAGGGTTTGAGTGGCGAAAAGGAGGCGGTTTCGAGGGCGAATGATGAGTTGTGTGATGAGAAGAGGAATAGCAATGTGAGAATTAGTGAATTGGAGAAGGAAGTTGAGCAATTGAATGGTGTTGTTTTGAGTGTTAGGGAAGATGAGGAGAAATGGCGGGAGAAGTTTTTCGAATTGGAGAAGAGTAATGCTGGGACAGTGGCAGAATTGGAGGATGTTAAGAAGGGGTTGAGTGATTTGCTGGAGGAGAAGAATGAGAAGAAGAGGGAGATTGAGAGGTTAAAGGGTGAGAAATCGAATGTCGAGGCGAGGTTGGGAGAGTTAGAGAAGGAGCTTGAGAGTGCAAAACAAGTTAGGGAAGAACTTGTTGAATTGAAGAGTAAGTTCAAGGGGGTGAGCAATGTAGTTTGTGGGTTGAAGAAAGAGTTGTTAGAGGCTCAAGGAGAGTTGTCATTGGTGAAAGAATCGAATACGAATAATATCGAATTGAACAAGAAATTAGCCTCTGAAATTGATGATCACAAGAGTGAATTAACCCGAGTTACTAAGGAAAGGGATGAGGGTAGGAAGACCTTGGATGAGGAGAAGAAGAATGGGATGACTTTACAGGTTAAGGTATCGGAAATTTCAAAGAAAATGGAGGATACTGCGAAGGTGATTGAGGGTTTAAGGACTGCCAGTGATACCCTTGTAGGAGAAAAGAAAGAGATTGAGAACAAGTATAACAAACTAAAGGAAGATAAGGAGTTGATTGAGAAGGATTTTGCTACACACAAGGGGGTAGTCAATGAGTTAGAGGATACAATGAAGGCGAAAACTGAGATGTTCGAGTTGGTTGTGTCTATGGTGCGAAACACTGTCAATCAACTGTCTATGGAAAACGAGAAGAGAGGTGATGATGCAGGGAACAAGGCGGCGAATGAGAGGAGCATCAGTGGTGAATTGAAACCGATATTGTCGGAGTTGGAGGCGATGAGGTCGGTTTTTAAGAAGAGGGATGAGAAGGTAGGAGAGGTGCAACAGAAAATGGAGAGTTTGCAATACTCTTTGTTGGAGGAAAGGAAGAAGAAAAGCTTCTGGACTTTGGTTTCTTCTGCAACAACAATTTTGGCTGCTGTTGTTTCATTTGCTTATGCTTCAAGGGTTCGTTGATTGGTGAATAGTGAAAATCCTTTTTGCTAAAAAAAAAAAGCTTTAGAATGACAAAATAGTTGACATTTGAAAACTAGGATGTTTTCTTCTTCTATGAAAGAATGACTGTTTAATTTTGTTTTACTTACTACTACTAGTATGTTTTTGATGAAAAGTAAATTTTGCAATGCAATAATAATAATGAAAAATTTATTATGATGATAATGCATTTATCTTGTATTCTTGTTTGGTGCAATTAAATTCCATCCGTGTTCTCGTTTAGGTGTACTCGGAAACATAATGGAACGGGCATAGTCGTATTCGCATTGACAACGACCAAGGAACAAATGGTACGGAATTATAATAGCTGTATTCAATTTGAGAAAGGGAGATATATTGTCCTATGAATAAATCCAAAGTCCAACCACCAACAATGATGAAATTATTAAGGGGAGTGTAGGGTGTTGTATACTACTATTACAAGGTTTAGAAGTGTATAACGTGGAGTCCAAAATCTCAACTAAGTAAGAATCAGTCAATGTAACTTGTTTGGCAATTTGCTTTACTATGCCAAAAAAATCCAACTACAATCAAATCATATTCTCTATGTTTAAAAGCACACTTTCAAATTGCATGCTTTCATAGACCACACAAATTTACTATTCAGTTTTCAGGCCCTCCCTTCCTCATTAAGGAAAAAGGATGAAAAAAGTGAGTGTGACAAATGTTGATCACATCAAATTGATGATGATTTAAAGAATAATTGCCTGTCTGTCTTTCCAATCATTTCAATTAGACTCATTAGAAGTTCCAAAAGAATCAAATTGAAACCATGAGCTAATGGTTAGCTAATACAAGGTACGGAGTTCTCCGTACTGAATAGTGTCTATTACGGACTTACGGAGTTGGGATTTTTTTATCTGATGGGATTTTTTTATCTGATGGGATTTTTTTGTTTGATGCTGTTCGAAGAATCGTGTAACTATTAAAAGGATGCAAAGCAGCTGGCTCTAATTACAGCGAATTACAGCTTTAGAGGTCCGCTGGTGTACAAATATCACCTCAACTGTGTGCTAACAGGAGTTGCATTTAGGCACACTGCAAATCCAAAGAAGATGGAAAAGAATAGAGAAGATAAGGACCAAATTGACAGAAAAGAATTAATGGAGTAGACTAGTAGAATCTAGTAAAACATTCAAAAAACTCCCTTCAGAAACTTCACTAGATCTAACAGACAAGTAATATCCCCTATGATACTTCAAAACTCACCTACACCTCTGCCCTTACGCCTTGTGTTAGGGAGGGAGAGTATGCGCGAATTCATTCCGACAAATAATCCAAAATACAGATATGACAGCTTGCTGAGTAAAACAAAGAGGCATGAAAACAGAAGTTACCGAGTAAAGAGTTTCAAGAACATCAAACAAGGGAATTGATCATAGAAGGATAAATAGCATAAGATTGATCAGCACACTTTTACATTAAATATATTGAAGATATATATATATATATATATATATATATATATGTATACACATACAGATTTTACAGTATCTATGAAGAAACATGTTGCCCATGCCTTTAATTAGTACTATACTACTATTAGCGTAGTTGCAAGCTCCATTCGGCAGAAGCACCGCAGCCTGTCTAGTGATCTACTTCTCCACCTTTTCGGCCAGAAGCAAAAAGAAACAACCAGCAATTGCCCCAAATTGCTCACAACTCTGTAAAGACCTACTACTATCAACTTCATACAGTAATGGAAATTGCCCAGTTTTAAGCAATTCCACAACTATCAAACGACACAACTAAAACTCAGTTTTAAGCCGTTCTGCACCAACAAGAAAGCCCAGCAATCATCGCTTTGACCACTGAAGGCAGCAACTAATTATCTACCATACGTATCAAACAGATATCAAAGAGAATAATTAGCACTACTCACATAGTAAGTTGCACACTAGGAGGAGCGAGGTGCCCCAAAGTGACCTGTATTAACCTTTCTTTTGTCGTCTGATTGAACTAGCTACCCGTTAAGACCCATGAAGTCCCGGATTTCATCCATGACAGTGTAGAAGTGACAGTTATTTGGCAACAAGTAGAACCCAATTGTTGCCTCCTCCAAATATAGAAGCTTCACATTTTGGCCATTTTTTTTCAGCCCTTCTACATAGGCCAATTGCCAATCTTGAATAAGATCCAACCCCGCCACCACCACAAGACTCTTAGGAAACTTCAATCCTTTGAGGCTTCGACCATGAGGACCAAATGGATTGCATGCTGGATGGTCCCGAGTTTCCCCTTCAGGAAGAAATGCTCTCCAATACCAATCACGGTCTTGCAAAGTCACAAAATATTTCCCATCCAAACGATCTTCTGATTTAGTTCTCTCTTGTCCACCAAACATAGGATTGAGAAGAATGTTTCCAAGAATTTCAACATCAGAATCAACTGCTTGTACAGCAACATTGTGAGCTATATTGCCACCAGAACTATCTCCGGCCAAGTATATATGTACTTTTGAGTCCTTACTCCGGAGCCAATTCCTTGAGTTCACCCACTTGAGAACAGTCCATCCATCATCATAGGCACAAGGATACCTATTTTCAGGGGCACGCCGATAGTTCACAGATATCACAACAGCCTTACAAACCCCGACTAACCGCCGACAAAGTATGTCATATATAGCACTACTGGCTGATGAATGAGCAAAGCTCCCCCCATGAAAGAAGATTATCACCGGAACAACAACATCAGACTCAACAGGCTTTTCGAGGTCAATAATACTCCACACTTGTCTGGATTCTTGTTCTTGGTCTTCTTGTTCTTGTTCTACTTCTTCAGCTATGGCTGGACGATATACCCTACAACGGAGGCTTGTACAACGATCAACGATAACATCAAAGGAAATTACACCATCAACCGGCTTCGTATCAGCCGGAACTTTACGATCAAGGTATTCGGCCAGGTAACGATTAAAAGTGCCATCAGGACGCCGAAGCATATTGTAATGCACTTTGAAATTTTGGATCAGGATCCATGTATTCAGTGGTACAACCCTCTATACATTACAAGAAACAAACAATTCAACAAATATCAACTTCTATTAGGAAAGATATGATATATTATTTGATTACAAGATATATTTTCTTATAGTTTATCTTAGGAAAAGATAATTAGTTTCCTAAGTTAGATAAGTTTTGGTTTCCTTGTTGCTCAAGGAGAGATCTTGTATAAATATGGATGTTGGGTGGAATATTATGATCAAGAAATACAATTCTAATTCTTCTATATTTTCTAAACATTATCAACTTCCCTGGCCATTATTAACAATATCAAACATAAGAACACAAAATTAACAAAATCCCAAATCAAATTCAACATTAATCGTACAAGAAAAAAATCTCTATTTCCACATTTAGGCATTACCCAATTAGCTCAAATTGATCAGTACAAAATTAGCAAAATTAGCTTTCTTGCTATAATTACTCAATTGCAGAATATAAACCCTATAATTAGTCATACCCACCAACAAAATGAACCCAATTCAGTTTGAGAAAGACTTGAACCTAAAAACCTCCAAATGCTAAAAATTGCTACTAAAGTACTAAATTAACAAAAACAGAAACAAATTAAACGCATTAAAGACAAAAAGATACAATTTTATTTGGCCAGATAGCAGTAATTATCCCTCAAATTAAACCCCAGCAAAACTGAAATAACATCAGACCCAGAAAAATTATGATATCTGAACACAATTAAATAAGCCAAAATTAAGATTAAAAAAATATGAAAAGGTGAAAAATTACCTTAGACTCATTAACATTAACTTCATTATTTCCAGCCATAGAGAGAGAATCTTGCGAAGAACTCAAAAATCCAGATAAAATCCCCAAAAACCCAACTCAGATAACATCAGAAATTCAACATAAATCTAACACAGAACGCGTGACAAGGACAAGAAAATTAAAGAAGCAGCAAAACCCAGAAAATTATTTATTTAATATTATTTATTTTTTTATTTTTCTAATTTAGAAGTGATGGGGGTTGAATTATTGAAAGTAGGAGTAATAAATAAAAAAGAAAAAAAATAGTGGGCAGAATAATAACCAGTGTGGAAGTAGCTGCAATTTGTAAAGATACTTAAGATTAAAGGGAAATAAATAAAAATAAATAAAATTTCAAAATAAAATAAAAAGGGGTTTTAATTTTTCTTTCTTTGTTCTGCAACAAAACAGAGGAGACAAAGACAGGGAAGAAAAGAAGAGGAGGGGGAGGAGAGAGAAAGAGGGTGTGCAGGATAAAAACGTGAGGCGTAAAATAGTGACAACGCATATGCCACGGCTAACTAGCAAGTGGGGCGAATTGAATTTGGACACTATTGAAGAACAACAAGATGAAGAAGAATAACAAAGAGGAGAGAGAAAATTAAAAATAAAAAAGGTTTTATTTTTGGAGGTGTTGAAGAAGCTATTTTTGTAGGGTCTTATCAAAGTTGGATATTAATTCAGATTTTAACAAATTTGGTGACGATATGGGTTTTTGATTTTTTTTTTTTTATTTAATTGTTTTTGTTGTTTATTTGGTAAATGATGAGGAATACCGACCTCCTAGTCCGTTTTGACGAGCTAGGAGGGAGGGGGTCGAGGGGGGAGACTGGGGGAGTGACTGAGTATGGAGAGTTTGAACAGTGTTGAAGATTAGTTGGGTTTAGAAAGTGAGGAATTTGGGATTAACGAATTGTGTTGAATGTATGAGATTTGATGGGCGATGAAAAACTTGGAGAGGGATTTAACTTTTATTGAGGTTTTGTTTTATGTGATTTGTCGGTTTCGGTTTGTGATTAATTTTGGCGTTTTCTGCTCACGTAGATAATGGATGAGTGATTTGTAGCTACATGCTAAAAAATAAGCTATTAGCATGTTAATTGAATTTCTAATTCTATCACTTTCATTAATTATTTGTTTTGAGAGAAACTAATGGCCAATATTTGATTTTGATGGTACATGGCTTAACTCCACAACATAGCCTTAAGTTCACATTCACCTAGTTTAGTATCTGGTCAAGTCAATTTTGAATTCAGTAAGGTTTGACCTAATTATTTTCAACTTTTTTTGGAGTTGATTATTTATGTTGGGTATAACCGTATAGGTGTATGTATATGTCTTAAATCAATTATCGTGGGGGGCTTGTTGTGGGAGAATCATATTAACACTTTTATGGTTTAACCTAGCCATTATTTTGTAATTCTTACTATCCTCAAGATCGATAAAACTCTCCTTTAATATTGTCTTTTGTAAACGTAATTAACTCATTAGCGAATGGTGTAATTTTTTTTTTATGCACGTAATTAACTCATTAGCGAACAATGTAATATTGAAAAGTATAAAACATATTCTTAGGCTTAACCATCAGCTTAAGCTTTTGGTTGAATTAGTCCTTTAACATGGTATCAGAGTCAGCGTGATACAAAAGTCGTGAGTTCAAATCTCATTTATCCCTCCTTTCAATGTGGAATATAAAACGCTAAGTATGGTGGGGCCCATAATAAATCCACACTCCAAGCCCAATAAGCTCTCATGTGAGGGGGCGTGATAGAGTATAAAAATATTCTTGGAATTCAACCGTACCATCAGCTTAAGATTTTGGTTGAGTTCAACCTTTAATAAATATCTAAAATTCTTATTCTTTGATTTATTTATTTATTTTGACAGTATCTGATTTCTTTAATTTTATTGCATCTGTTTAACAAAACTTGTGCACTACTTTCACAATTTATTGAGTACCGTAAGAGGGAAAAGTCACAAATAAAATAGGGTAGTCTTTTAAACGTTACATCTTAGGATATGCTACAATATATATATTTTTTTTAGTAGATGTTACAATAATTTAAATATGGTTTAATAAGTAGTAATTTTTAGGGGTCTGCCCTCTGCCGGTCTGGGATACTTGTCATCTATTAATTAAGTATTACTATAACAGAGAATGCTAAAGTCATTATTGTCCACATATCACTTTTTAATAAATTTTTCCCCGTCTAACTATAAAGATGATTTTATTTTTTTTTGAAAATATGGTAATAAAAAATCCCACCTTTTACCGGTCTTCCTTAAAAAAATTCAACCTCCCCCATCTAAAGATCCATTTGACCTATGATTTCTTTTAAATCGCTTTCCTCCCACCATGGGCACCCCCTTCCATGAATACCTACTACCAAAGCCCTACCCATTATCGCCTGTGATAGATGTAACCACATTCCTACTCATTGCCACCCTTAAACTCCCTAAACATAACGAAACCCTCGCCACCACCCAAACACCAACCACCAAAACACGTACCTCCACTCCCACCACAAAACCCCTATCAAGCTGCACTTTCCTCCACCACACTAGCTCACTAACTACAACATCAACACTCACAAACGGCAAAAATCAAACCAAATCACAGCACCATCCACCACAAACCCTTAATACCAGACCCACGACCACTACCTATCAGTCGTGCACCACCATCCTGTCTCGCAACTAGCAGTGCCGCATCAATGCGCCTCCATTGCAGCACCCTTGGTCCTTCGCATCTCCCTCGCTCAATCACCAACTAACCTACCTATCCCGACAACCGCACCAACTCAACAAATCACCGCGCACAACCACCAGCAGCATTCGCTAAAGCATAGCAACCCGCAAAAAGCTCTAATTCATCCCAATTTCAAATTAATTATGGAGCGGACGACAATTTTCAGAGTGGTTTGTGGTGCTTTTGGGAGGGTCTGTTGGGGTTTTGATTGGTTATTAGGGCTTCGGGGGTTGGGTTGCCAGATAAGGAGGGGTGGGGATGAGGAGGGGAAGGGGAAGGGGTGGGCTGTTCCGATTGGAACGGCGGCGTAGGAGTGGTCATTTAGGCTGTAAAGGGGGACTAGGGGCCTTGAATTTTTTCTTTTAATTATTAAAAAATAACAGACCTATTAAAAGCTGACACGTGACATATAACCTACAATAACTGATCACTGACAAATAATGGATCTTTAGATGAAGATTGGGGGCAAAAGGTGAGATTGTTTTGGGAAAATAAAAAAAAGGTTGGATTTTTTTAGGGATGATTAGTGAAATGTGTGTGTGTATGTGTTTTTTTTTTTTGGAGCTACCATATTTATTTATTTATTTTCTAATTTGTATATTTGAAGCTTTTACATTACAACTACAACCTATCAATTTATTCTAGAAAATTGAAACAATTTAATATAAGACACTAATAAATGACCTCCTACATTGAATCATATTAAGCGACGTTGAACAGGTACCATATCATACTTTTGATGAAATTCTAAAATTACAAATATTTTTATACAAGGTGCATAATTCTTACAAGTATTTTAATTCATGTATAATAGCCATTTTTTTTTTATTAAAAGTTACAAATTACAAATCTAACTTTTATATAAAGTGTTCATCGTACGAGTTTTAACCTAGTATTTACAATAGGGAAAAAAAAAAGCCAAGGAAAATGGAAGAATTAGTTAGATTATTTTTTATTTTATTTATTTATTTTTTTGAAAATTTGATGTTTAATAAGTAGTAGTTGTTAAGCAATGTAAATATAGAGTAGTAAATGTGGATTAATGTGGTTGAATAAAGGAAGGCAACGAGAAATTTAGGGCGTGTTCTAATTTATTAAATTGAGCTGAATTGAACCGAACTGAATTGATTGGAGCTGAACTGAATATTTTATGAGAGAAGAAATTAGGAATTGAACTGAACTGAACTGATTGGAGCTGAAGTGAACTGAAATTAAGCTGAAGAGAACAGGACCTTAGCATTATTTGTCATCAAATAGAATAAAACAAAAGCAAAAACACCATTTTTTTTAAACGGTTGAAAATGGAGGAAGTTCCCATGGGAATTTTGACTTATTAAAAGGAGGTTGGGTAAGTAAATTCTCATGTTTTGAGGAAAGTCAAAATTCCCATGAATTGTCATTGCTCCCATTTTTATTTTTTGTGTCAATCAAACATAAAGTCCAAAATGAAATTGATGGGAATTTTGAATGCTCATAAGAAATTAAGCTAACTAAACACCACCTTATCGAACGTAAACTATGAAGATAAAAAAAGTCACAAGGAGTACAAGTGTGTCAAATAACAAATCATAATGAACATCACAATTATAAGCAAATCCAACAATCTAAATGATGTTTAAGTCAATGAAATTTTGTAAAACCCAATCGTTTTTTTAGATTTATTTTATTAAGTGTATATTGTGCATGAAATTACTAGTTATCTCAATTTTTTTGTAATAATAAACTAATATTTTTTGTTTGATAAAGTAAAAAATGAATCAAGATGAAGGCCCTGTTCTCATCAGCTCCTAATTTCCAGTTCAGTTCAGCTCATTTCAGTCAATGAGAACATGTCTGATTTTAACTCAAAATTAGATAATTGTGAATAAGATCGGGTTTTATATCAAGTATGGGATTGGTATTCGAGCCGAGAATTCAAATTGGCTATTTCGGATGCGCCCATAAAAATAGTGCTGTAAGACTGTAAACCTTAAGTCCAAAAGAGTGGCCAAATGGGTCATAACTCATAACTCTAGTACAAATTACAATCGTGCAATTGTGCAAGTGCTTAAGGAAAAATAAAAAAATAAAAAAGTCTGTAAAGAAACTGATTTTTACTGTCACCTCAATTACAGCTCACTCCAAAAATTAATTGCCAACACGTGACATTGAGACAATTGATTAAAATAGATCACGTGATAGCCTCCTTCGTAGTTGCTTACACACTTAATGATTCATGATCATAAACCACAAAGGTGCAAATCTAGAATACCCAAAACGAGCAATCAAAAAATCAAATGGTAGTAATTTTTGTTCTCCACATGCTAACCATATGTGGACCTACTAGCATACCACTACCAATGTACTTTATTTTTTTTTATTTATTTTTTTTTTTTTTTAAGTTTTATTTTTTTTTTAATAATTTTAATTTAAAAAAGTTCATGAAGATAAGGACAATAGTAATAAAACAAATTGTTAAGAACTTTATTTTATGTCACATCATCCAAATATATGCATATCTCTTTTGATAACTGTCATTTTAACAGTAAATGAACCAATCAAATAGTTTTATATATGGGATTCATTGTCAAATTATTATTATTAACATGAATTATCCACAATAAAAGATCCTCGATTAATCTATCCTTCATATTATTAAAAAAGGGCAAAAGCTAACGAATGTCCTTGGTAGAGCTGTCAATTGGAGTAAATGGGTCGGGTTTGTGTGGGTCGGGTCATCTCGGGTCGGGTCAATACGGGTTAATGTCAGGACCTATGTGGGTCGGGTTCGGGTTGGGTCATGCTTGAGTCGGGTCACGTCGGGTCATACATCTTTTCGGGTTCGGGTCGGGTTTAGGTCGGGTCAATAAAAGGTCGGGTTACATTCGAGTCGGGTGAAAAACAAGTCGTGTTAAATTCGGGTTTTTACGGGTTTAAATGAGTTAGGGTCGTGTTCGGGTTCGAGTCGGGTTCGATTCAAGTCAATTATTTTCGGGTTATAATCAGGTCGGGTCATTATCGGGTTTGAGTCGGGTTCGGTTCAAGTCAATAATTTGCGGGTCATAATCAAGTCGGGTCATTATCGGGTTTGAGTCGGGTTCTATTCAAGTCAATAATTTGTGGGTTATAATTAAGTCGAGTCATTCTCGGGTTCGAGTCGGGTTCGGTTCAAGTCAAAAACTTGCGGGATATAATCTGGTCATTTCCAAGTCGGGTCATTCTTGGGTTCAAGTCGGGTTTAGTTAATAATTTGCGGGTTACAATCAAGTTGGGTCATTTAAACTTGTCTGGTCATTCTCGAGTTCAAATTGGTAAGTCAATAATTTGCGGGTTATAATCATGTCGGGTCATTTCCAAGTCGGTCTCGGGTGTGGTTCAAGTCAAAAATTTTCGAGTATAATTAGATTGGTCCTTTTCAAGTCTTTTTATTCTCGTGTTATAATAATCAAGTCGGGTCATGTTCGTATTCGAGTATCAAATATTGGATTAATAGGGTTTAAGTTTGATATCAGGTCGGGTCATATTGGGTCCAGTTACATTTTTTTTAATTTTTTTTAATTTATTTAAAACTCCAAATTAAATTACGTAATTTAAAAAATTTCCAAAAAAAAAAATATTAAATAGACATGTGAATAATAAAATTTGAATTCCCTTTAAAAAAATAATAATAAAAAAGGCCACTTTTGTTTTATTTTTTATTTTTTATTTTTTTGTTTAATTTATTTTTTTTTGGCTGCTGTCCAGTTCAGTTTTTCTTTGACGAGGATTATGTAAGAGATAAGTCAAGTAAGATGAGAAAGACCACTTTTGTTTTATAATTGGAATCCATGTTAATAAATTGAAAAAAGCCTGAAACTCAATAGTCAATACGGAGTACTCTTTTTATCCTAAAAATTCCTAAATCCTAAAATTCGGGTTAGTAATAGGTCGAGTTTAAATTCAGGTCGGGTCAATAACAAGTCGGGTTGAATTTGGGTCGGGTCAATAACAAGTCGAGTTGATTTCGGGTCGGGTTTGTAACAGGTCGGGTTTAAATTCGAGTCGGGTAAGGAACGGGTCGGGTTGAACTCGGGTCGGGTTAGTAACAGGTCGGGTTGAATTCGGGTTTTGACGGGTTAAATCGGGTTTGGGTCATTCTAGGGTTCGAGTCGGGTTCGGTTCAGGTCAATAATTTACGGGTCACATTCGGGTCGGGTCCTCTTTAGGTCGATTCATGGTCGGGTTCGGGTCCCAAATACTCGAGTCAACTCGGGTCTAGGGTTGGTTTCAGGTCGGGTTAGGTCGGGTTCGGGTCACCATTTTTTTCGGGTTCAGACGGGTTAGGGTTAGGGTCGGGTTAGGGTCGGTATTTCGGGTCGGGTCAACTTTTGACAGCTCTAGTCCTTGGGCCCCGTTGGATAAGTTAGTTAAAAGTAGAAATATTAAATTAAAAATTAACATTAATTACATCGATTAACGCGTAATTTTATCATACTTTCCCAAATTAATACCATTTTAGGTGATATTTTAAATGCTAATCCAACGCCCGGAGACATTTGTTAGCAAGATCCTATTAAAAGATATAATTCTTTCAAAATACAACTTATGATTATGTTTTTTTTCCCCTCATAATATATATTCCTGAATTGAATACACTTTGTTTGTAAATTAAACTATGCGCACGTCTTCATTTTCAAATAAGATCTTTTCTTAAAATTCTGAAGGGTTATAATATCAAACTATCAACTTTGATTTAATTTTATCAACATTAAAAAGCACTTTGTAATACTTTATTATTATTATTATTATTACAGCTGTATAAAATTACTAAAATACTCTTACAATTTTTTAGTATTTTTTTTTACTAAGATACAATGTATTAGGACAAAATATAGTTAACATGCCATAGAAATTGTATATAATGTTTATATCATACTCATTTTTTTTTTAAAAATTTTTATCTAAATTTAATTCCTTTTTTTGGGATGTAATTGTTTCACAAAATAGTTAAAATTGGGAGAAATTTTTAACAAAGGGAGTAATTGTTCTTTACTTCTTTAAAATGAACATTCTATATCTTTATAATTGTCACTGCATGAAATTTAATAAACATATTTGACCACTAACATGTTTACTAAGTTTTATTAAAATTTAATTTATGAAAAATTAATACTACATATTTTAACAATGTATTTCCAGCTAGTATCTCTATTTAAATATAACACTTTTCAATTCACGCTATGCATTAGTATAGTCATTGATATCTTCAATAATCAAGGGTAAGAAAGCGTAAATCGAACTTTACTAACAAAAATCAACGTGAATAAATTAGTCCTTAATTATAAATTATTAAAGTTAATCAAAATATAATACGAGTACTTGTGTGAACGTGTTACAAGTTAGATGAAACAGAGAAAATATACGCTGTTTGGGTCCAATTTAGTCCAATTGGGCCTAGTCATTAAATGATCCAATTAAAAGCCCAAGGTTAAAGTTCAACTCTCCAATTATGCTAAAGTCAAGATCAGTCCACAAGGCAAGTCAATTGGGCCAAGGCCCACTTCTCCCATATATGCCAAGGTATAAAAGCCATCAATATTACATTTTTACACATTCATACACACAAAGCCTCAAGCAATTAATTCTTTTGCATAGCTTTCTCTCTACACATTGTACTGACTTTAGCATCGGAGGGGCCTTCCTCGGCAACACCCCCGAGGCTAGTTTACGTGTGTTTGCTGTGCAGGAAATCCTCGACCCAACATCACTTGGACCGAGCCCAGTCTTCACCACTTCATTGGACCTTCGGCAAGGTCCCATTGTTTTCACCCGAAACAATTTGGCGCCGTCTGTGGGGAAGACTTTCAAAAAATCTTTAAGCCAATTTCAATCGTTCTACCTCAATCTTCCACTCGGCCAGGAGGGGGGAAACTCTCCTCTTTCAAGGAGCTTGGCGAATGGGAGGAGGATACCTGGAGAACCGAGAGGGAAAGAAACAGGAACTCTCACTTCTTCAGGGAGTCTTCCACTCAGCTCACTACGTGCAGAACCCATAAAAGCAGCAGTTCTGCCTCTCGGCCAGAAACTGCTCGCCGAAGCGTTCACGACCGTCTCGGCGATAGGGAACGGAGCGTGCACAGCCGCCTTTCCTACCCTGCAGCCGAGGCCCAGACCTCCCAGCCAGGGACGAAAACCACTTCTACCTCTCTGAGAGGGCGGATCGCGGTCCCTTTGGCTGGGAATAAGGGCAAGGCCGTAATGCTGCCCTCCAGTTCTCCATTCGAGCAATGGATACTGGAATCTCATGTGCCGACGGTTAAAATCCCGTCGCACATTACTTATGATGGAACTTCGGATCCGAAGGACCACATTGCCTCATATGAGGCTCACATGCATCTCTGCCCCAGGTCCGAGGCGACTTGGTGCAAGTATTTCCCAACCACTCTCAAGGGGGTCGCGCAAGCGTGGATCTCCAAGGGAGTTAAAGAAGGCTCAATTACTGGGTGGGACGATATGTCCTCCAAGTTCAAGAGCAAGTTTTCCACGGCAAATCGCCGAGAGAAGACTACTGCAGAGCTCATGGGACTGTAGCAAGGTGAGGCCGAGAGCCTCCGAGACTATTTGACTCGTTTCAGCAACGAGTCATCCAGCATTTCTCAGCTGGACCAAGGGCTGGCAGTTTTCGCCCTTCAGCACGGCCTCAGAACTGGGCCGTTCTCTGACTTCATGGTCATGAATTCACCCAGGACCTTGGAGGAGGCATTGAATGCTTCGGATAAATTCATCCGAGCTGAAGAGTGGAACAAAGCAAAAACCCAACCTCAATCTGGGGGAGGGAAACAAAAACAAGCACCCTCTTCTGAAGGCCAAGGCCAGAAGGCAAAGAGAAAGGCGAAAGCCTCAGAACAATCTTCGGCCAACGAGTCGAAGAAAGAAAAATCTGCTCCTTTCGCGGGCAGATATGAATCGTACACTCCGCTCTCTCTTCCGCGCGCTAAGATCTACAGTGTGACGAAGGAGGAGCAGAGTTACAGAAAGCCGAGACCGCTCCCCGAGTGGTATCAGCGAAAAAATAAGAATCAGTGGTGTGAGTTCCATGAATCACCGGGACACAACACTGAGGAGTGTATCCAGCTGAAGGACCAAATCGAGGACATGGTCTGGAAGGGATACTTGAAAAAATATATCGCGGATCACCGCGAGAAGAAAGAGGCTGAGAAGTCCGAAAAAGACTCTCGGCAAGAAATCGACTTCCCCCGAAAGAACAGCAAAACTGCGGAAGGAAAATTCCCTCCAATCCATGTTATCTCGGGAGGAATATGCTCTCGGAGGGAGCACAAGCGTCATCTCAGGGCTCTGACCCACCAGGTGAATCATGCTGATATTCAGCCACCCCAGTCACCGGTGCCGAACATGACGTTCACAGCCGCTGACTGCCGGGGGGTGATGTACCCTCACGAGGACCCGTTGGTGATCATCGCCACGGTGGCCAACCACGACGTCAGCAAAGTTCTAGTTGACGGTGGTAGCAGAGCAAACATTTTGTTCCGAAAGGCCTATGATCAAATCAAGCTGAAGCCCAAGCACCTTACGCCGGTATCCTACCCAGTATCCGGATTCAATGGGGCTTCAACTTATCCTGATGGGAAGGTTCTACTTCCTGTCACCATCGGCTGCGACGAAGCAGTTAGGAATGTCATGACCGAATTTTTGGTCATCGACGCTCCTTCAGTGTACAACGTGATTTTGGGGAGACCCATAATTCACGAGATCCAAGGGGTCGTCTCACTTATCATCAGCTGATGATTTACGTTTCAGACGCCGGCTTCCCCGAAAGGATCCTGGGCAGCCAAAAGGAAGCCCGAAAGTGCAACTACCTCAAGCCATCCACTGGTCGCCCAGACGACGACGATGAGGATGAGGAGGAGAAAGAAAAAGAAAGAGAGCCGAGCACAAAGAAGCCAAAAGGTCTAAGTGCTTCGGCCCAAGGTTCTGTACCCAAAGAAAAAGGGTCAGAAAAAGAAAAGGCTAGTTCTTCATCTGAGCCGAAAGACTCGGAGAGCCAGCCAAAGAAGAAAAAGTCTGGGACGCCTGCTGATATAGACAGCAGGCCAGATTGTGAAGAGTCCAGTCCATCAACAATGGACCTGGACTAGCAGACTGAAACGGTCTAGTTTACCGAAGGAGATGCTGAGAAATGTGTAACAATCGGGATGGACCTCGATCCGAGCACCCGTTGTGAACTTATTCAACTCCTTCGGGACAACAGAGATGTGTTTGCTTTCTCGGCAGCCGATATGCCTGGGATAAGTCCAGACCTCATCTCCCATAAGCTTAACGTCGACCCAACGTGTCGACCA
The DNA here is from genome assembly GCF_948465745.1 of Chenopodium album. NCBI lineage: Eukaryota > Viridiplantae > Streptophyta > Magnoliopsida > Caryophyllales > Amaranthaceae > Chenopodium > Chenopodium album. The sequence continues at coordinate 9,840,752 of NC_137846.1, forward strand.
GTCAAGCAAAAGAAGCGGAATTACTCCGCAAATAAGAACCGAGACATCGCAGCCGAGGTCAAAAAATTGCTGGACGCAGGCTTCATCGAGACTTGTCAATATCCAGAATGGCTGGCAAATGTGGTGATGGTTCAGAAGGCCAATGGTACCTGGAGAATGTGCGTTGACTTCACGGACCTAAATAAGGCTTGTCCGAAGGATTTCTATCCCTTGCCGAGAATCGATCAGCTAGTCGACTCGACGAGTGGCCACGCCTTGCTTAGTTTCATGGATGCATTCTCGGGGTATCATCAGATCTTCATGCACCCCGACGACCGAGCAAAGACGACATTCGTCACGAACGCCGGGGTGTACAATTACAAAATGATGCCCTTCCACTACTAGAAAACAGTCAAATTACGACGGAACGGTTCCGACGGACACGAAAATCCGTCGGAAAATACAAAATTTTAGACGGATTTAATTTCCGTAGGAAATTTCCGACGAATTTGGAATTTCCGTCGGAAATCCGTCGGAAATTTTCCGACGGAATTAAATTCCGTTGGAAAATACTTAATTTCCGACGGATTTTATTCCGTAGGAAATTTCCGACGGATAATTCCGTCGGAAAGTAATTAGTTTTCGACGGAATTTAATTCCGTCGGTAAATTTACGACGGAATAGTGGGTTTCCGACGGAATTTTGATTAAAAAAATAAAAAAAAAATCAAAACCCTAATTTAAAGTAAACCGTTCCCCTCCCTTACCCCTTCATTTCTCACTCCTCTCTTTCTCTCTCCTCCCCTCTTCCTGTTCTCCTTCTCCCTCTTCCTTTTCTCCTTCGGTTTCTCCTTCTCCCTCCTCCCATCCCTTCTTCTTCTGCCCCTTCGTCTTCTTCGCCTCTTCTTCTTCTTCGCCCCCTTCTTCTTCTTCGCCCCTTCTTCTTCCGCCCCTTCTTCTTCTTCGCCCCTTCTTCTTCTCCCTTTCCCCTTTCTTTTTCGTTTCTTCTTCTCCCTTTCCCCTTTCTTTTTCTTTTCTACTTCTCACGGAACATTAAGATCGAATTCATGTCAAATACGGGGTTTTAATTTTTTCAACAAGGTTTTTAGGCCAAATTTCGCCCTTTCTCTCTCCTCACGAAGAAAACAAAGGTTTTTAGGCCAAATTCGGCCATGAAAAGCCTGGATCTAGACTTTTCATGGACGAATTTGGCCTTATTAAACCGTTTCCGTGGTGAAATTCGAAGCATATTTCAATTTAAGGTATGTTTTATGTTTTAATTTATGATTTTTTTTTTCGATTATTTTTTTTTGTTACATATGGATTTCGGTGGTGGTGGTGGTTTGTAGTGGCTGTGAGATCTGGGCTTAGGTGGGGTTGGGTTCGGTCGGGTCTGGGTTAGGGTGTTTAGGTGGGTGGATCTGGGTATGGGTGAGGATGGGGTTTTGATTAGTGCCGTGGATAGGTTAGGGTGGTTGTGGTGGTTCGTTGGTGGTTTTATGTTTTAATTTTAAAGTTTTTTTTTTTTTTTAAATTTGGTGGTTCTGGTGGCTCGTTGGTGGTTTTAGGGTCAGTTTAAGGGTGGGTCGAGGGAGGTGGTGGTCTGTAGTGGCGGTGGTGGTGGTCTGTAGTGGCGGTGGTGGCAGTGGGTTAGGGTTAGGGTTTGAGAAGGTTGGTTTGGTTGGGGTTGACAGGCCTTTTTGGGTGGTTGGAGGTGGTGATACGCCGTGCCGGTGGTGGCACGGCGGTTTTTTTTTAATTCCCGAAAATAGTTTCCGACGGAATTTCCGTCGGAAATTTCCGACTGAATTTCCAATTTCGTCGGAAATTTCCGACGGAATTCGCAGGTACCAGAAATTGTGTTTCGACGGAAAATTCCGTCGGAATTTCCGTCGGAATAGTGTTTCCGACGGAATTTTCGTCGGAAAAGGTGGTATTTCCTACGAAGGCATTTCCGACAACCCTTTCCGACGGAATTCCGTCGGAAACACCTTTTCCGACGGATTTCAAGGTGTTTTCGACGGAAAAATTCCGTCGGAAATGGGCCTTTTTCTAGTAGTGTTCGGATTGAAAAATGCGGGGGCGACTTATCAAAGGCTGGTGGATCAGGTTTTCGCCGATCAAAAAGGCCGAAACATGGAAGTTTATGTTGACGATTCAATCGTCAAAAGCAAAAAATCTGAAGACCATGTTATGGACCTGGCTGAAACCTTCGCCACCTTAAGAAAGCATCAAATGAAGCTGAATCCGAGGAAGTGTGTCTTCGGCGTGAAGTCAGTGAAATTCCTTGGATTCATGGTCAGCAAGAGGGGGATTGACGCCAATCCCTCCAAAGTCAAAGCAGCTCTTTATCTTCCTGAGCCGAAAACAAAGAGGGACGTTCAGCGGCTCACCGGAAGAATGGCAGCCCTCTCGAGGTTCATCTCTAGAGCTTCGGACAAGGGACTACCTTTCTTCAAAGCCTTGAAACTCCCAAAAGCAAAAGAGCTCGTTTGGGAAGAGGAGCAAGAAGAGGCCTTCAAGAAGCTTCGGGAGTATCTGGCTCAACTCCCAACTCTGGCTAGCCCAGTGGAGGGGGAAACTTTGTATCTGTACGTAGTTATTAGCCCAGCTACCATCAGTGCAGTGCTGCTGAGGGAAGAAAATAAAATTCAGCAACCGATCTACTTCGTCAGTCACACTCTGACGGATGCCGAGACTCGTTACCCTCTACTTGAAAAAGTTGCCTTTGCAGTAGTGGTAGCTGCTCGGAAGTTGAGACCCTACTTTGATTGCCATCAGATAGTGGTCTTAACTGATCAGCCGCTGGAAAAAGTTATCGGCAAAGTTGAAAAATCCGGTAGGCTGGCCAAGTGGGCTTTCGAGCTCACTGAATTCAGCATCAGCTACCAGCCGAGAACAGCCATCAAGGCTCAAGCTCTAGCGGACTTCTTGGCCGAATGCTCGTACCAAGAGACGTTAGATGATGAAAACAAAATCTGGACCGTGTTTACGGATGGATCCTCCACCGTAAATGGTTCGGGGGCAGGGGTAGTGATAACCTCTCCCGAAGGCAAATCCTTCGAGTATGCACTCAAATTTTCTTTTAAGGCTTCGAATAACGAAGCTGAATATGAGGCAGCAATCGCAGGCCTAGAACTGTGCATCTCTCTGGAAGCCGAGCATGTCTGTCTGAAAACAGACTCTCAGCTAGTTGCATATCAGATCGGTGGCAGCTACGAGGCCAAAGAGCCTTCCATGATAACTTATCTTGCCAAGATCAAATCAGTAATTGCAAAGCTGAGGACCTTTGAAGTGCAGCTGATCCCAAGGGGTCAGAATGCTCAAGCCGACGCACTCTCCAAACTTGCCAGTTCAACTCTCACCGAGCTGAACAGATATGTATATGTGGAAGTGCACCGAGAAAGAAGTGTCGACGAAGCACCTGAAGTGTGCTGCGCCGACCCAGAGCCCAGCTGGATGGACCCCATCCTAGCTTTCAAGCTTCGGGGAGAAATTCCCGAAAACAGAATTTTGGCCTCCAAGCTGAAGAGAACTAGCTCAAGGTTCATCGTCTTCAGAGGAGAGCTTCTGAAAAAGTCCTTCTCAGCCCCATTGCTGAAATGCGTGGGACCAACAGATGCAGATTACATCCTTCGAGAAATTCACCTCGGCATCTGTGGAAACACATTGGGGAAAGGACCCTAACCCACAAGGCATTGAGGGCCGGATATTACTGGCCCACCATGATCTCGGACGCTAAGGAGTTGGTCCGAAAATGCGAAAAATGCCAAAAATTCGCATCAGTCATCCATCAGCCGGCTAGAGACCTTCAGCCGATCCTAAATCCGCTTCCATTTGCCCAATGGGGGCTGGATATTTTAGGACCCTTTCCAGATGCACCTTACCAAAAAAGATGGTTAATAGTCGGCATAGACTATTTCAGCAAATGGATTGAGGCTGAAGCAGCTTCGAACATCACAGAGCAAACTGTCAGGAAATTTATCTGGCAGAACATTATCACTCGCTTCGGTATTCCGAAGGTCTTTGTCTTCGATCATGGGAGGCAATTTGATAATTTACCGCTTAGGCGGTACACAGACCAGTTCGGCATCAAATTGGCATATTCAGCAGTTTGTCATACACAAAGTAATGGCCAAGCCGAAGCTACAAATAAACAAATCCTCAATGCTTTGAAGAAAAGGGTTGAAGATCAAAAGTCTAAGTGGATAGAGGAGCTCCCAGGAACCCTCTGGTCACTTCGGACAACTGAAAAAGAGGCAACGGGCTATTCACCTTTTGAGCTGGCGTATGGTGCCAAAGCCGTTCTTCCAGTGGAAATCGGCTCTGAAAGTTTAAGAGTGCACCACTTCTCGGCTGAGAACGAGCAACTTATGAAGGAATCCCTTGATTTCCTTGACGAAGTGAGAGACTCAGCCCGAGACAGAATGGCTGCTTACAAGCAGAGAATTAGCAAATTTTACTACCGAAGGGTCCATGCAATGCCCCTCAAAATTGGAGACCTTGTCCTTCGGAATGCTGCTGCAGTTCAGAAAGGCCGAATCCATGGGAAACTCTCAGCTGCATGGGAGGGACCTTATGAAATTTATGATGAGCTTCAGCCAGGGACATACAGACTTCGTCAGTTAGATGGAACTGAGCTGAAAAATCACTGGAATGCTGATGTACTTAAGAAATATCATGTGTAAACCCTTCGGGGCAGAGCAATCTTTGTAAGTACATTTCGAATTATTAATGAAAGGCTTCAGAGCCACCATTTCTATTATTTTTGCAACTTTTTATTCTTTCAAGTTCTCTTCGTTCTATCTACTCTTTAAGGGTTTTTATTCAGCCTCGTCTGAAACCTTCGCCTTCGGGTAACTGGGTTTCAGATTGCTGACGAACTCGTCTTTTTAAAGAACTCTGGTCTTTCGGCTGAAGTTAAACTTCAGTAAGACTTGTTCTCCAAAGACATGAGTCCATGGACAAGTCTGGGATATTGCCTTAGCTAAGTCTCGTATCCCAGAGAGCCATTATCTGAAACATTGCCTTCAGTTGGCCTTGTGTTTCAGATATCCATTTTTAAAGATAGACAGAGAACCAAGGGTAGCAGCAACTATTAGAAATTTTTTATTCAGCCTCGTCCGAAACCTTTGCCTTCGGGTAATTGGGTTCCAGATTGCTGACAAGCTCGTCTTTTTAAAGAACTCTGGTCTTTCAGCTGAAGTTAAACTTTAGTGAGACTTGTTCTCCAAAGACATGAGTCCATGGACAAGTCTGGGATATTGCCTTAGCTGAGCCTCGTATCCCAGAGAGCCATTATCTGAAACATTGCCTTCAGTTGGCCTTGTGTTTCAGATATCCATTTTTAAAGATAGACAGAAACCCAACTCAGTAATCCAAAGACCTGAGTCTTCAGATTACTAAGGGGGGCAAGAAGCACTATCAGTGCAAGTTTATCTTCAGCAGAATTCTTCGAGCTGAAAGCTTTGTACTTAGCAAATTTTTGCGAAATTTCTCAAGTTGAGAAACAGTAAAGCATTCAAAATAAGACAAAGCAATTGAAGAAAAATGCATCAGATAAAGCTCAAATGCTCAGAAAACGAGCTACAAAGTTTAGACTGTTCAAAGGACATAATGAAATATCGGCAGCTGCCCACAAGCGGAAAAATACAGCTGCCGAAGTACATACAAAATTAGATAAAGCAGTTTGTATATCAAGGCAAGCTGAAGCAAAAAAACAAGGCAAAAAATTCCAGAAGCGGCAAGTCTAAGGTTGAGCACATGATGAACCGCAAGATTCTGAAGACGACTGTCCGAGTTTCTATGCTTCAGCCCGAGGATCAGACTGATCAGCAGTGCTGGGTCCCATGGTGGCTTCAGCTCCAGCAGCAGATGAAGCAGGCTGTGCACCCTGCTGAGCCTCCCTTTCCCGCTGTTCGGCTTCAAGTTCCCTCCGCTCTTCTTCTTCTTCGGCTTCTTCAGCCGCAAGGATCTCAGCTTCAACAGGAGTGGGGAACTTCATATGGGGATCTTCTGGGTCCTGGACCCATTCAGCACACTGGGACCAGTCCAGCTTCGGCTCAGCATGAAGACAGAGTCTTCGGCACACTCTGAACCCATTCTTGAAACCCATATCATACTCCTCTTGAGTATAGATACGGACCTTGAGCAGGGCTTCAACGTCAGCCAGCTTCTTCTGTACCTCCTCCAAGTCCTTCTTGGATTGGTTCAGCTCTTCAGCGAGCTTGGAAGAGGCATCCTTCTGCTCGCTCAGCTCTTGCTGAACCTTTGAAGCTTCAGTCTTCACTTGGGTCAGCTCATCATCTTTGACCCTTAGCTGATCCTCAGCCTCTTGAAACTTGGCTTTCTCAGCTTCAGCAGCAGTAGCAGCCTCTGAGAGTTGGACATTTTGAGCTTGGAGCTTTTCTTCAGCAGCCATTTTACTGGCTTCCAAAGCTTCTAATTTTTGTTGCACCTCAGCCTGTGCAGCAGCTCCTTCTCGAATTCGGCTCTCAATGGCAGCCTTGAACTTAGAGATGTCCACTCCCAGATGATCCCGAATGAAGTTTTCCCCTTCTATCAGTGCGGGAAAAACCTCCTTCTCCATTGCAGCGCAGAAGGTTTGGAGGGCTTCAGCAGCCTTTTTCTCGTATTTTTCCCCCTCCTTCTGCTTCTCCTCAGCTGCTGCTTGCTTCAGCTGAGCAAGCTTCAGCTCCTCGACTGCCACCTTTCTTGCATGTTCGGCGGCGTCGACCCTGTCTTGCAGGGAGTCTATCAGCTCTACAGTGAGAGTCTGATTGTGCACAAACTGGAAACAGAGGCACAACTCAGTAAAAAAAAAAAACTGAACTGAAGGGCTGAATTGAAATATAAAAACAAGGATAAGGATTTACCTGCATCATCAGCAGTTGATTCGACCTCGCAGGGTCTGGAACTGATCTGCTGGATTCGCCCATCCCAGCAGTGGCCTTCAGCGACCAGATCCTCGCCCTATCTACTTCGGTTAAGCCAGCGAAATCGCCGAAGTAGGCTGCAGCACCTTTTCGGTTCTGGCCCCAAATGAGGTCCCAGATATGATCTGGAATTGGAATTCGGGGGGCCGAGAAACCCATCTCTCCAGAATGCAGCGTCTGGAATGAAGGGAAGGAAGACTCAGGAGCTTCTTGAACCTTAGAGGGCTCAGCATCTTCTTCTCCATGAGCCTTCTCTTCCTTCTCAGCAGAGTCAATGATTATGACCTCTGCTTCTTCTTCAGGGCTGAGGACGAAAGCCTCAACCTCCCTGGCAATATCAGCTGAGAAACCCTCAGCAACGGGCTTCACAGCACTTTCGGCATTGTGCTCATCAACACTCTCCTGAACCTCTTCCCCCTCTAGAACCCCTCCCTTGGGGTCGGGAGTTTTCTGATCCACCTCCATCTCAGGAGGTGGTGGAGGGGTCTTCGGCGGAGACTGGGGTTGTGGCTGAGGAACCCTCGGCGATCCACCGCCTTCCTCAGGTTCCCTTATGCTTATGCCGACAGACATCGGCCTCGTCTGGAAGTCGTGAGGGCCGATGATGGCCATCCGTCTTCTCCTTTTTCGAAGGGGCTGTTCGTCCATTTCTGAGTCTTCGGATTCCTCCTGGACTTGATCTTCGGGACGAACAGGGGCTTTCCCTTCTCTTCGTCTTTTAGTCTCTTCAGACTGCAAAAGACAGGGGGGCAGGAAGAACGTGAGTAAAAAAAAAAAAAAAATTCTGAACCCTGAGAAGCTAAGTATAACTCACCAAGGTCTTCAGCAAAGCCTCGTCTTCTTCTTCAGCTGCCCTTGCTGCTGCTTCTTCTTCAGCAGCCCTGGAGGACCCTTCTCCTCCTTCCAAAGCTTCAGTGGCTCGTGCAACCTCTTCGGCAGTACGAGCAGCTTTGAGTTCCTCGTCCAGCAACTGGCTCCAAGGATCTCTCTTCTTCCACCAGGGTTTCTGCCGCTGATAGAGGGCAGAAGCTTCTATCTGAAAGTGAGTTGAGTCCAAGTGAACAGCGCGATCTTTGGACTCAGTAATGGAAGGGGCTCGGTTCAGGATTGTCCTCCCTTGGTCAACGCCGAGACGTTCGTAGTCAACCTTGGCAGTGATCTCGTTCAGCACTGAACATAGAAAATAAGCGCAAGTCAGTTCAGCAACATCAAAACGCTGAATAAATTATAAATGCGAAAGCAAAAAGATAAAAATAAAAGGCTTCGGCCCCAGCCGAAATAGCTTACCATCTCTAAACTTTCGGCTGAGGCCGACAGCAGCAAGCATATGCTCCTGAAAGATGTAATGGTTATCAGGGAGCCAAGTTGCCGGAATGGTCTTCAGACGACCTCTCCCCCTAGGGTTATCAGCCTTCCCAAAAATGTTGGCCTGATCGAGATTACGATCTCCTTGGCCATCGTTTTCTAAAGGGCCCAAGCTGAGCATTTCTGGTCAGGGAGGGAGAGGTATCGGGGAGCGCTGAAGACGAAAGGATGGTCTGGATCTGTGGGCGCCCTAACCCAGATCCACTGGCCTCTCCACTCCTTATCCGAAGAATCATTCGGCCACATTGTCAAATAACCAGGACGAGACTCAATCCGAAACCACCCAGGACCATGATCCCCATGTCCACTTTGGATATTCGGCACCAGCTTATGGATCTTCTTAAAGCAGTGCAAGTTGGGGATGTATTTCATGAACTTGCAGACCCATAAGTATGTCATCACCCTTCGGATGCTGACAGGAGTTAGCTGACACAGGGAAATCCTGTAGTGAATCAGCAAATCTCGGACAAATAAGTCCAAAGGGAACCTCAGCCCGTACTGAAGCTGTCTGGTGTACACCCCCACATACCCCGGGGGTGGACGATGGATTCTGACCGATGCAACGGGCATTCTGCACCAATACCCATCAGCCTCCATGATGCCGTAATGCAGCTCAATCTGTTCAGCAAACCGATACACATCGGCATGCTTTACCCACCAAGGGTAGGGGCAGTTCTTTATCATGGCTGAGGCTACTTCAGCGTCCTCCCATTCCTGATATCCGGGGAGAACATCCCAAAGATCCGCGGGAACTTCTTCGTCCCGCCCAGAAACGCTCGGTTCCTCCGTTCCTTCAGGAGGCGCCGATGAAATTGGGGTCGCCCTAATTCCTTCAGCAGGGTCAGACCCCACTCTTTGTCCGTTCCAGGTCCCAGTCCTGTTCATGGGATCGGGGAATTGCCTTGCCCTTCTTGGAGCACGGGCCCTACCTCTAACTCCTCTCACCATTGTTGAGTTTCGAAGAAAAAGTCGAAAAAGGGGAAAGAGTTCGAATTCGAAGAAAATCAAACAAAATCAAAGGAAATTACCTTATTTTGAAGCGGAATTTGCCGATCTATGAGTTCGGAATGACGAATTTCAGTTTCTAAGCTTAAATTCTCGGGGATTCAAGGAAGTTTTGATGCGGATTCAAGGGTTTTGCGCAAGTCGGAGTTCGTGTTTGTGAAGAAGTAAGGAGAGAGAGAGCGGTTCTCTTGCTTATATTTCCAGAAATGGGAATTCTGGGAGTCCGCGCCTTTAATTTCTCTTAAATACCCCACTAAGTAACCGTTAAACACATCTCCTCTTGATTAACCACCCATTATCCGTCCAACTTCCATAAATTATCCATCCAGCCGCCGTTACTTCATTAATTGCGGTTTAAATTCAAACTTTTTGGATTAATTAAATCATTTACTTCCCTCCTTTTTCTGGTTAATTAAACCCGACCCGTCATACTTCCAAATCGGGTCTGGGGGGCAAGTTGTTTGGGTCCAATTTAGTCCAATTGGGCCTAGTCATTAAATGATCCAATTAAAAGCCCAAGGTCAAGGTTCAACTCTCCAATTATGCTAAAGTCAAGATCAGTCCACAAGGCAAGTCAATTGGGCCAAGGCCCACTTCTCCCATATATGCCATGGTATAAAAGCCATCAATATTACATTTTTACACATTCATACACACAAAGCCTCAAGCAATTAATTCTTTTGCATAGCTTTCTCTCTACACATTGTACTGACTTCAGCATCGGAGGGGCCTTCCTCGGCAACACCCCCGAGGCTAGTTTACGTGTGTTTGCTGTGCAGGAAATCCTCGGCCCAACATCACTTGGACCGAGCCCAGTCTTCACCACTTCATTGGACCTTCAGCAAGGTCCCATTGTTTTCACCCGAAACATACGCTATACATATCTCCTTAATACAAACAATAATTCACCGTCAAAATTTAATAAGCTAATGCACGAAGTAGGAAGAATATGGGACCTAGAGAGTACTACTCAGTACTCCGTATAGTTTGCATGGACCATTTTGAAAATTCATTGATGGTAACATAGCCAATAGGTCTATGGTGGAAGTGGAAGTAGCGATGATCTATCCATCTTGGGCTCTGTAGAGTGTACCCCCTTCACCAATTATTGGACTAGCGCGTTTTTGATCGGTCCAACTAGGGACTCCTTTAGTTGGAGCCCGAACATATAAGTCCGCAAACAGTTATAAATATTTGGATACCAACTAACTTAATTGATCAATGAATTTAGGATGGTACTCTATACTCGGTGATCAAAGTTGTCATAAAACACCGGTCGACATTACTTGTCTTTCATGACTCTCCACGATAGTAGATCAAACAGTTTGGAACATGGGATAATTACCAGATTTAATAACAGTTAAAACAAATGATTACATGAACAGCCTTATTCCAATAATTTTTTACAAAAAATGAAGAAAATTGTGATAAGCTTTTTGAAAAAGAGATACTTGTATTTTATCTTTGACCAAAACTTTGTGCTGATGTGCATGTGCCATTATAGTTATAGCACTAAAAAATAAAATTACTTTATGAAATAAGCCATGCTTTGTTTTTTGCGAAAGAATTTATACAGTGTCCTTTAGCCACGTTTTTTCAGAAAAGAAACGAAAAGAAATGCTGTACTAATGACCAAAGTTTGTAGTATCAAAGAGACTATACACTAGACCTACTTTGGTGCTCTACCCATCATATAAATACTAATGCGATTAGTGTTTACTATTAGTGCTTTCCCTCATCCTTTTTTTTTTTTTATTGGTTTCTATCGTTTTATCTTGAAGCTCATTGAGGGGATAAGAAACGTGTATCAGTAAACTTTATGTTTAACCATCGTAGTATCTATTTTCCGCTACAGTATTTTTTTTCATATGCATAAGAGGAAACTTGAACGTGAGACCTCAAAGTCAAATCATCAACTAACTAGGCCAAGCTTATTCATATACGAAGTATGTATAAATTTTTAAACATTGCTAAACCGGAGTTTCGCATCATGACTGACTCTCCTAATACTCCGTTTTTACCCTTAAGTATGATATGATCAATCATTTAAACAGCCTAGCAGGCTAGCAACCTACAATACTTAGACAAGTCTTGATTATAATGAAAAAAATAACTACATAATACTCGAACCACATTAATTCTGTCAACTTATTATAGTAATTGAAAACAAGGGATGTAATTCTCAATCCATTCAATAGCATAATGGTATTGACATTAGTTAAAAGATGCGGAGTAAAAAGAAATTGGACCAATGTAACGAAACATTTAGATTTCAAAAGTCAGTTTTTAAGATTTGACTACATTAATTAAGAAAATGGACCAATAATATACAGCAAAAATGAAATCAAAATGTAAAGATGGGTACAAATATGGACCACTGTTGGTGAATTTGCTAGTTTTAACAGTCTTTCTTAGATTCGTTTAGCAAACAACAATATGTTAGTGGAATTAAGATACAGAAACAAATTCCCCTATAAAATCAACAAATGGTTAATAACTTAATACTGACCAGGCATTGTGCTTGTTACAGGCCTTACTGCAGATCATCATTCACAGGAATTGTCCCATAGTCCCATGAGTTACAATGAACAGATTACGTACAAAATTGCTGAACAAGGTTGTTCATGAAGATGCTGACCATATGTAAACCTGACCGCCGCTGGTTGCACCAGCCAGCATCCCAACATTGCAGGGGTGAGCATGATACCGACATGGAATAGCAGACATATGAGAGCTTGCCAATGAATGTACCGTCTTTTTTTGTGTCACTGATAGCACATCTACTCTCCTTTTCATATTTCCAATATAAAGATGTGTATCATCCCAGCCCCATACAGCCCTGCTCACATCAAACAGCAAAAGCGTTCATATATTTAGAATTTTACCATAATTGAATGCAGTAGTTACATGAAGAAAACTCGATTTCTGTTAATGCATCATGCGTGGACTTACTATAAACATCAGTTTAAACATATACAGTATCACAGACATTAAGTACATGGTCAGCCAAATGCCAAAAAATGTAGTTTGTGCAATATAAAAATAAACAGTAAGTTACACAAACAGAATAATATACATCAGCTGATGGGTAAAATTCACAAATGCAAGCAATGTACAGCAAGAAGTGTTGCTTTTTAAACCAAGCAGTTCTACTTCTACTGAAATACTGATAGAAAGAATGTTGTACCTGAAAGAAGAAATCCATCTATTCGTCCAATTATCATGGGGAATCATGTACGTATCTTCAAAATTTACACCGCTAAGCACACCAATATTGTCATCCAAACTGCACAGGGAAGAAAAAAAGACATAAGAAGCCAAGGAGCGACAAGTATCATTCAAAGCATGACAAGATTAAGCAAGGTACTTGACACTTTCATAAAACAGCTTGCTCAAGAAAACAGGCATCCAAATCATACACTCAAACCAACCACAGTATTAAAGCTAAATTTTAAGGTCCATGGAATAACAACAGGGATTTTTCAAAACTCAGCTAATTTCCTGAGACAATAATCGGAAAGAGACCTTTAATCTGACAAACAAGAAAGTTGAGTCGAGTTTCCAACATCAAGGAAGCCAAAATGTTTGCAATATAAGACAGGATAACCTTTAAATATGTAACTAAGTACAAGGACAAGTTTTCAGAAGAGATGTCAGTTAGCTTTCAGCTACTGAGTCGCAGCATCTATTAACAGCATAAATAGCATTTTTGCTAATGCATAATATCTCCACATAATAGAATTAAAGCATGAAATATAAAAAAATTTAGAATACTTGGCGAAAAAGTTGTTATAACTAAGTAAACATCTACCATAGTGGTCAAATACCTTGTTGTTGCCAGGCAACGACCAGATGGAGAGAAATAAGCAGAATGGACAGCTCGTGTATGCTTGACAGTCCACATAGCTTTGCGATCAGGATGTTTATCGTCGATTTTAACTTTCATATTTCTTAGATCCCATAGACAAGCAAACCCATCTGTAGAACTAGTTGCCATGAAATTGGTGTTTGATGGGCTAAAATCAATGGAGTTTATCCTTCCCTGATGTAAGGGCCAAGAGGACGAGATTTCCCCCACTCTTACATCAAACATATTTAGACCCCCTGGACCCTCAGCAAAATAAACAGTATTCACATCCTGTGGCTGTTGTGCAAGTGAATAAAAAGCAGACCCAAAAGCACTCGAGCATACAAGTTCAAACTTCTCCCTCTCAATGTTCATCATCCGTAGAAACCCATCATAACAGCTAGAGTATACCTGCACACAAACTTACATCATTACCAAATCAACAATTTAAATGAAGAAAACTCAATTGAAATACAGAATTAAAGAATGACACAAATCATCCCAAAGATCAGTCAAAAGTCAAAGGTATACAAGTATGCAATAATGCAATATCAACATGAAATCATTTTATTTAAGCACAAATATAAAATTTCAACATGAAATTTATATGTTCCCCTTACTAGAAACAATTGCACAAAATTCAGAAGAAGTTGGTTAAACTACATCCATGGTGTCTGCATTTTTCATGGTATCTCCCTTATAGATAGATAATGTGCAGGGATGAGAAGGAAAAAATATCACAAACCATTACAAAACAGACAGGGTTCAAACACTGATAAAGTTGAAGATCCTAATCAGAATACAGATGAATAACTCTGCCTTTAAGTACAACACAAGCTTAGCAAAAAAATTTCAATAAACCTTCAAAGGTAAAAGCCTACAAACTGGTTAAAAAAACAGAATATATAATAGGTTATGTTGGAAATCTAAAGACACACTCTACAATAACATGTATGCATTAACAAAAAAATATGAGTAAAACATTTTATGACTGAAAACAGTATGATATGAAAAAGGGATTGATGGGAATTACTAAAGACTGACGACTAACAATTGATAAGTATGACCGTTAACATATAATCCAAATAAAATTCATTAATGCCAAGTGATTACCTTTGATAGAGCAAAAGGGTGCACAGAAATCCCAGAAATAGGAGCCAAGTGTGGTTTATAAAGATGAATCGCATCTTTTTCCTCCCCATTTTGTGGTTTAACATCCCAAAATCCCAATTGCCCAAACTTGTTCCCTACAACAACCATAGTCATCTCTGTTGTCGGAAAGAACTGAACAGAAAAAATCCTCCCTGGCACGACACGTGCTATGTTATCATATTCTAACTTCAGCGAGAGTGGAGCAAAAGGCTCCTCTAGCTTAACCCTTTCAAACTTTGTGGCAGACTGTGAATAGTCATCCTCATATTCTAATTTTATCTTCCTGGCAGACTGTGAATGCTCATCCCCATCTTCAGATTTGATCTTTCTTGCAGACTGTGAATGGTCATCCCCATCTTCTAATTTTATCTTTCTGGCACACTGTGAATGGTCATCCTCATTTTCTGATTTTGTCTTTCTTGTAAGTCTAGTGAGTTTTTTTACCAAAGCCAGGTGTGAACCTTTCCCCTCATAGGCTTGTTCCATACTAGGAGACTCCACAGGCACGGAATTTGATTCCGGCGACCTGGATAGCCTAGAGGGCATAGCAAGTGAATCGTTAGAACCTTCAGGTAGGCCAGACAAATCAGGAGGCTTTCCTCGAGTGCGTAGGGAACGACGAATCACAACTGGAGTACTATCAGGCTTGGGCTTCTTTTCTGAGCTCTGCTTGTATGACTTCTCCTCCCTGTGATGTATGCCATTTCACATATTAATACCTATACAAACCACACAAACTCCTAATCACCCCCAACCCATAACCCAACTAAAGAAACTTAGACTAGTATTTAAGTAATACTTGTATAGTTGAACTGCCTGTAATAGTGAGTATACTGAGTAACCTCCTTTCTTCAGAAAATGTCACATTTCTAATTAGATTGTAACCAAAAAAAAAAAAAGTACTAGACTTTCTAAATTTAGTTTGCTAAATGTTTAACTTCTCCAAATTACCAGCTTGCAGTATGATAAGGATGTAAGAACTTGCTATTTGAACACAATTCCATAAAAAGTTAAAACTGATCTTCAATTAAATGTACCCTTTTCATTTAAGGGCGAAAGAAACACAAAACTTTCCTAAAAATACAACTATAACAAATATCATACTATGAAAAAGAGAATTAGTGAACATCAACTTGAAACTAAGTCCAAATTCAAAAAAGCTGAAAATAATGGCAATTTCAAATTAAATAAACGTGTTGCAACTGCTTGAACGCTAATTAGCAACCTTTCAATTAAAGTGAAAATGGCATCAATTATCCTCACTGAAATTCAAATTTTCTCTTAAACAACGAGGCAACGGAGTACAAAATTCACCAAAAAGCATAAAAACCAAATAAATCAACAGGACAACAGATAAAACGGCAGTAACAAAAAAAGAAAAAACTTCAAATTCAATTGCTTTATGTCAATCAATAAATTTCCCTCACTGTATAACTACAAAAATTCTTTTAATAACATAAAACCCAGATAAATCATCAAAAACGAAATTAGAAATGGAAGGAGAGAGAAAGACCTAAGACGTTTAGAAACGGCGGACAGATCAACAACGTGAGAGTGAATTTTGAGCGAAGCCATAACTTGGGAGTTGCGCTTGATATTCTCGAGTCTCTTACGTTCGTACTCCGTCATTTCATCTGAATCCGCCATTGCCGCCGGCAAGGAGAGAGAAACACAAGGGTTTCAATTTTTGTAAGATTTTTTAGGGTTTTTAAGACTTTGGGCGGTTGGTTTGTGTAAATGTTGTTTTTGCGGGAAAATGTAACTGGCGGGAATTCTTTTTATTTTTTCTTTTTTATTTTTTTTTTTTATTTTAAATAAAAAAATTAATGATGTTGGGATATTAGATTAAGGACATACGTGGATGGGTAGATTGCCATACGTGTGGAGCTTACTCACTAGTTTACATATCATGATGCTACTAATGTAATGTATGTTGTGTTTTAATTAAGGAAGTTTTAGTTTATTAGAGTATCCAACAATTTAACCAACAACAACAAACAACAATCATAGGAGTTTATCTATAAAGGAAATCATTGAGAAAATGTCACCAGATAATAGAGTTCGATCCAGCAGTTATAACTCACAAACTGTGGCAACAAAGAATAATTACACTGTTGAAGATGAAGCCTTTGATGTCCCAGACAAATGGTCAAAGTTGGAAATCAGATCACGAATGAGTTTGATCAAAAGTGATTTATGGGACTGCTCATTGTAAAACGTGAAGTATCTGCAATTTAAAAACTCTATGTATTTCTCTTTTTCTCTCAACAAATTTTACTTCATCTAAATCTCACTCTACTGTCCACAAGTGAGCCAACAAATGACTTTTTGTTGCCCATCCAATTTCATGGCGAAACGCACCCAACAATCAAAGTAAATAAATTACATTTGGGTATAAGTATACTATTTGCCCCAAAAAAATCACTAAATACAATGGGTTTTCCGGTATAAGAAAGGACTCGTAATCCAATACGCAAAAATAAAGAAAATGAAAACAGTATACCACCTCCACTTTCAAATGATCCTACCTACCAGTAACACTTACAGTCTTACACGATTACACCATATTATTTATTTGCACCCAAACTAAGAAACACAATTACACAAGAGTAAAAAAAAGTTAATACAATGACACTAGTAGAGGAAAAATGTTGATACACAACATAAAAAATAGAGTCGAAAAAAAAAAATCAGTTAGAATCAGAAGTAGTCCTATATTGTGGATAAACCAAGAAGTCGTCTACACCCCGAAATCCCTTAGAATCCCCAATGGCCTAAAGAAACAATCGAAACTAAACGAATGACTGGGATTCACAATCACAATGTCATGTACACTGTCCCTAATAAACTTCAAAATAACATGTGGCCCCACCTCAGAAACCAGAGGAATTGCGAGTGTTCGAAAGCAAGTTTTGGAAAAACTCGACATTGAATTAGCCAAAGGCGATGAAAGAGCCGCTCTTTCTCTTGTCAAGCAGTCCCTTACCCAACCTGGTGCCCTCCGTTGCTTCGGCGCTGCTCGCCAGGTTCTTCTTTTTCTCTCTCTAATTCAATTTTATGACTTTTATTATACTATTTCATCATACCCCTTTTCATATGAATTCAATTCAGTATTACCCTTTTGTAAATTATGCTATTTCTTTTATTGGGTATTCTCTAAATTTTGATATTTATATAATTTTTACAGAATTAATTTCGGCTGAAGATGTTGATTATTTCATTCAATTAGAGTTCATTTTTGGTATCATTTTGTAAGTAGAATGGTCTGATTGGTT
The DNA here is from genome assembly GCF_948465745.1 of Chenopodium album. Classification (NCBI taxonomy): domain Eukaryota; kingdom Viridiplantae; phylum Streptophyta; class Magnoliopsida; order Caryophyllales; family Amaranthaceae; genus Chenopodium; species Chenopodium album. The sequence continues at coordinate 9,858,309 of NC_137846.1, forward strand.
TATGAGATTAATATGCTAAAAAGTTATGTGACCCTATATTTTATAACTGTAATTGTATATGTGTGTGTTGTGTTACTTGTGTAACATAATTGTACGAAGTATAATTTTAAAAGATTGAATTTTGTCCATTAAAAAAAGAAAGGGGATTGTATTTTCAATCATACTGTATATATCTCTCGGTGTATATATAAAGTTTACACTTGATTTATATAAAGTGCACGTCTTTGAGGTGATTGATGAATTGGATGGAGCTGCTCTATATGATTAACTAAAGATGAAATTGCAAAACATTTGTGTTTCCAATTTGGCCTCGGACTTTGTAGGTTGAATTCCTGATAATAAAATATATAGATTAAGATTAATGATAGATTTTAATGTTCCTTCAACATGGAGTTTGTTAGTTCAGTTTGATTTTGTCTGATGGGGGTCCTGTAATTGAGATATGTATTGGATACTTGCATTAGTTTCAAACTTTTGAGCATGTGAATCTTTGTGCCGAGCTTCAGTAACCCGTGTGGCCTATGTCCGACTCTTGACATGATACATTGGACAAGGGTGGAACAATGAATTTGATCAATGTTATGGACTGCTTTCTGGACATTAGGACTTGTTTGGATCCCTACACATACATGATCATTGTCTCAAAGTTGAGATGTTGTGAATTTGGAATTTAGTATTGTGTTATTAAGTGGAAGTGTGATGTGCAGTGCAGGTGCCTCAGAGACTGTATACTTTGGATGAATTGAAGCTGAATGGAATTGAAGCTGCTTCTCTCTTATCACCCGTGGATACGACTCTTGGTTCAATTGAAAGGAACCTGCAGATTGCTGCTGTTTTAGGTGGTGTTGCTGCTTGGAACGCCTTTGAACTTAACCCCCAACAACTCTTTTATATCTCTTTGGGATTGTTATTCTTCTGGACATTGGACTTGGTAACCAATTTTTTTTTTTGCCAAACTTGAGAATTTTTTTTCTTATATTAATGGAATAATGGTAGAGGCTCATGAAAAGATTGTTCTTGGACTGAGTCACTGTATTAAGTTTTTGTGCTTAGAGAAATGCTTTGAATCATTTAAATGATGTGCTAATCTGTGGCTTCTAACAGATTTCTTTTGGTGGAGGAATTGCCGGCTTGGCTCTTGATACAATTGGTCATACCATCAGTCAAAAGTACCACAACCGGGTTATTCAAGTAAGTACATAGATTATTATCTCGTTTCCTGGAGCTAATATGTATAGTCTTATTGGATACATTATCTTTTAGATGTATATATATGGTAGATGTTTCCTTATAGGATGGCATTTTGCTCCATATATTAAGTGTTTGCTAAACCTGAGCTGACCAGAAGATCAATTTTCAACTGCAGCATGAAGCTGGGCACTTTTTAATTGCCTATTTGCTTGGCATCCTTCCAAAGAGTTATACTCTTTCGAGTTTAGAAGCTTTGAGCAAAGAAGGGTCTCTCAATGTTCAAGCAGGAACAAATTTTGTTGACTTTGAGTTCGTCGAAGAAGTAAGTTATTCTCTATGACCTGTTGAGTTCTCTTTCCTTTAACACTCCCTCTGGAATATCATGTCTTATCTTGTCCAACTTGCTTATGCTTTGGTGTATTTGAACGTCTTTTCCTTGCTTATTTGCGATGAGCTTTGTTTTCTTGAATGTGAAATTCTGAATCAATTTGTGACTGTAATTTGCAGACCAACGCCGGGAAAATGTCATCTACGGTATGATCTCTTCTTGGTGCAAGCTTTTATGAGGCTCCCTTTTCTGGAGAAACCTCATGTTAATTAACAGGAAACTTTTAATGATCATGACAGTATTATGTCTTTGATTAGATGCTGAACAGATTCTCATGTATAGCATTGGCTGGTGTAGCAACAGAGTACTTATTATACGGATATGCAGAAGGAGGTTTAGCTGATATTAACAAGGTTCATCCTACTTATCTATCTGGCCATTACATTGATTTAATCATCATGTCTTAGATTCTAAGGTGTTCCTCGATTGCCCTTAAAAGCCCCTCCCTTTAGTGTAAAAAGTGCCTCGGTTACTAACTATTATGCATCTGTCATTCCTTCACGAACACAGTAAAATTCTGTTAGCCTACATTAAACTGGTCTTGTTAGCCTAAATCAAAGTAACTCATAAACCTTGATTTCATTGTGCTATTGGGTTTCATATCTGTATTTTCCTAATATTTGAATTGTTTTTCCTTATCAAAGTTGGATGGCTTGCTCAAAAGCTTGGGGTTCACACAGAAGAAAGCGGATTCACAGTTGAGGTGGGCAGTCTTGAATACTATCCTTCTCTTACGCCGCCATGAAGAAGCTCGAGCAAAACTTGCTGATGCCATGTCTAAGGGGATGTCTGTTGGCTCTTGCATCAATGTTATTGAGGAAGCTGTTGATGATGGAGACTTGGCACAAAATCTGTGACTTAGTGCATACTTTGTGGCTCTAAGATTTGGCATACACTTGGAAATTGCGGGTTGCATGCAGTTACATTAGCATTCTTCATGCCCAGCAAATTCTTTCCTGTGAATTGTGATGGTATTTTCATTTAAACTTATCATATGATATATTTTCCTCTCTAACATATAAAAAGAAAATTGTTGTCATCAAAAAGCATACATGCTTTCTTCATTTTCTCTTCCCCTCATCATTGATGAATCAATCTTATTTGGTAGTTAGTTCATGTTTCATCACTTACTCTCCTTAATACATGATAGAGCTCTTGCCATGTCTCTAATTTTATATATTCATATTTCCCATTGATTGTTTTGCATCCGAAATTGGATTTTTGTTGTTAAAGCTATTTGGATTCAATGGTGAGATCAAGGGCTCAAGTAATTTCAATGACAATTATAATTGCTGCTACAATTTGCAATGGTGATCGTGGTGCTCTTGAACTCGAGACAGAGGTAATAATCTATAATTTTATAGGTGAGGGAATTGACCTTACTTTACACTGCAAATCCGGGGATGATGATCTTGGAGAAAAAGTGGTTCATTTTGGGGAGTCATGGTATTTTACATTTTCTACGAATATATGGGGAACAACATTGTTCTATTGTAGTTTCAATTGGGCAGATGAGGAAACTAAGTGGTTTAATATATATTTTAACAATAGAGATGTGAGAGTTTGTGGGATGCACTGCCCATGGTATATTTTACCTGCTGGCCCTTGCCTATTTGCACCCGTTGTTTATATATGTTACCCTTGGAATACTCTTAATTTTCCGTCTTCTTTAGGACCCTCATCGATGTAATTACAAGGGAGACCTATTGGCTATTAGGAGTAAGATTAATAAGTGTATTTGATCTATTTAGGTGGTAGTTGGTTCATGTTTCATTAACCTTCTCAAGGTCAGTACTCCTTAATATATATTGACCTATTACAACGTCCATCGTTTATTTAATATGTCTTCATGTTTCCATTGATTTCTTTCTTACCATTTTTTTTTAAAAAAAAATACTTAGATTCAATGAAGACATTAAGGGCTCAAGTATTGACCCTAATTTTAATACTTTTTACTGCATTGACTTGCAATGGTGATGGTAATGCTTTTGATCCCAAGATACATGTAACAATCTTCAACTACATAGGTGAGGGAAAGGACCTTACTTTACACTGCAAATCGAGTGACGATGATCTCGGTGAGCAAGTGATTGGATACAAGGAGGCATGGGAATTTTCTTTTTATGTTAATTTTTGGGGAACAACCTTGTTCTATTGTTGTTTCAAATGGGGAGACGAGGAAGTTAAGTGGTTCGATATATATGTTTTCGCAAGAGATTTTGAAGTGTGTGAGACGGTTTGTACATGGTACATTCTTCCTATTATACCTTGCTTAGCTGCAGGCGATACTTTTAGATGTTACCCTTGGAGTACTTATAGTTCTTTGCTTTCTTTAGGTCCCTCGTCCATATAATTTCAAGATCGTTTCTTGGAAATAATTTTAGGAGTAAGCTATTAATAAATTCCAAGTACTATGAAGTGTAATTGATCAACTTATGGAAAGAAGTGGATTGATGATATTGCCAAAAAGGTGGCCAATGGATTATTTTCAGAATGAGTTATTAAGTATAGTGGAATATGATTTGAATCTTTGTAGTCTATACTAGCTAGTTGATCTTTTAGTCATTACCTACAGAAAAACATTACTACATCATAGACCCTCATGAACATGAAAAAGTACATTTGTATAACGAGCCAGCCCAATTTGATCAATGAGATACCAAAAAATGCAAATTAAGTGTCAGATTCGTAAATACGTTTACTTCATCTGTCAATATAAATAAAATTTGTAAGTGTAGGACCCATAATAATTATTGAAAAATTGTTGATATTATCATGTAATTGCTACTTGATTTACATTCTAAGTTTTTCTAGGTGATAAATTTGTTATGGTGCCCTCGGATTGCCCTCAAGAGTCCCCCTTCCCTAGTGTCACCCTGACCGAGGATGTTATTGATAATGAAAACTTAGCATGGTACAAAATCTGTGACTTATGCTTAATTTGTGGCACTAAACTTAGGCAGAAGCTTGGAAATTGTTGGTTGCATACATTAATATAACGCTAGACAGCCTCCATGGTATTTTCTTTAGAATTAAAACCATCCATATTAAACAAAACTTTAGTTAAGGAAAAAAAACATGCATGCTTTTTAAATTTTTTTTCTTTTCCCCACATTGATTCATTGATGTGATGATTCAATCATTTTTTGGTAGTTGGTTCATGTTTCATAAACCTTAACTTCCCAACATGAGTACTCTCCTTAAAATGAAGTATTGATTCAATCATTTTCCTTCATGTTTCCGTTATATTGATTTCTTTACTTCCACAATCATATTTATTCATTCTACTTTCAAAAAAAAAAAAAAAAAAAAAAAAAAAAAAAAACACTTGGATTCAATGATGAGACCTAGGGCTCAAGTATTCTCTTTATTTGCAACGATTTTTGTTGCATCAACTTGCAACGGTGCTCATGATGAATTTTATTTCAAGACAGTTGTAACAATCTTTAATTATATACGTTTAGGAGGCCAAGGAGTTGACCTTACTATACACTGCAAATCTAGAGATGATGATCTTGGTGAGCAAGTGCTTCATTATCAAGATGCATGGCATTTTGAATTTTATACTAATTTTTGGGGAACAACGTTGTTCTATTGTAGTTTCAAATGGAAAGATGCGGAAGTTAGATGGTTTGATATATATGTAAATGAAAGAGATGCTGAAGTATGTGGGTTGGTTTGTTGGTGGTACATTTTTCCAAATCGACCTTGTGTAGTTACACCTGGTGCTTTAACTTGTTACGCATGGAAAGGTTATGATTCTCCACTTTCTATAGGTCCCTCGTCAATGTAATTTTAACATGACAACTTTTTATGAATAAGATTTACAAAGAAGTAATAAATATATTTCATCACTATACATCTCTCTATGCAAAAGCCATTGTAAAAGATGTGGGTTAATGATAAAAGGACAATCATTACAAATTTTAATGCAATTGTTATTTTTCTCTTCTTGATACATGGTTTATATAGAATGTGCTTAAATTTTTCCTACCCCCATTAGTTATATCAAAGTTATAGTAACTATAGCACTCTATATAAAATGAGAACGAAAAAAAACACTAAAGACCAAATTTTGATCAATTCACTAATACATTTTAAAGCTATCTCAAAGTATGATATAGATAGAAAATATTGTAGAAGTCTTTGGTATGGAGCCGAGGAAAGACTAAAAATCCATTTGGTTGCATAATATATGATCACAAATCCGAAGAGTGAAAAGAGTTTTAGGACTCCTTTTTTTAAGATAAGCTAATGAAACTAGTGACAAAAATGCCATTACTAACTTGATAGAACAGATGACTTTTATTAATGCAGCTACGCAAGGTAAAAGATACTAGTAACGAAAGCAATTAGTATTTGTAACGAGCATAGCACTATGCTATCGCTAAATTATTAGTAACCGGCAGCAGCGTATTGAATGTCCATACACCAACGTATAACCATTTTTCGTCCACAACATACCACTAACACGCCACCAGTCCACCACACAATCAAACTGCCGTCATCACAAGCATCAAGTAAAAGTAGTAAAACCTTTTATTTACAAAATTTACAATAAACATGACAAAACAATACAAAGTATATATATATATCATCATAAATATATTTTGGCGTCAAAACGTAATCTAGTGAACTGAAATTATGGTGTTGTACATTTGTACGTGATGTACCGTATTGTCTTACTGTTCTTCCTTCCAATTTTCCATTTTTTTTTTTTTTTTTGAAAAGCTCCTTCCTATTTTCCGTAAGCAAGGATAAATTAGATGTTTTGATAAACATTGGTAACTTATCAATACAAGAGATGAAATCACTTTTGATATCTAATTTAAGTAAGCATTTTTGAACCTGAACTCGAGTACTTCTTCAAATTTTGAACAACCACATATTACCATAAGATTTATTTAAAAAATATATCACAATATTATATTTAGCACTTGTGGGTGGCATACATTTACGTTATGCAGCCTTCATCCTGTGGAAGTTAAAAGATGTTAAAAATATTTCTCTTTTGTATTTTTCCCATGTATTTTCCCCGGTCATAATATTCGGCTATATTACAATATACAAGTATATAGATAATATGAATATCTAATCCTAATATTTCTAAAAATATGTTAAAACTTCTTACATCTATCACAATAGATCACATTTCACAATAATATCTCATATGATATTAACATAATATCATATCAACCATTCCTATATCAATAAAAGGCAATCATATACGATTATATATTTTCCTCCCAATACATTAAAGATAAAGAAGACATGGTTTTTTCATTCTCTCTCCCCATCATTAATATGAAGAAACAATCATCTTTGGTATTTGGTTCATGCATGTTTCATAAACCTTAGCTTCCAACATGAGCTCTTTAATATATAGACAATAGACCTCACTTTTTTTTTATTTCATTCATCTTTCCATTGATTTTTTTGCTTCATAAATCATATACACTTTAGTAATGGTGAGAGCAAGAGGCCAAGTATTATTCTCCTTAATTACACTTGTTTTAATTGCATCAACTTGCAATGGCGTCCATACGCATGTAACCATCTTTAATTATCTAGGCAAGGGAGTCGAACTTACTTTACACTGCAAATCTGAGGACGATGATCTTGGCGAGCAAGTGCTTAATTATCAAGAAGCATGGCAATTTTCATTTCGTAGTGATTGGTGGGGAAGAACGTTGTACTATTGTAGCTTCAAATGGGCAAACGAGGAAGTTAAGTGGTTCGATATATATGTTGGTGGTAGAGATGCACAAGTATGTGGGTTTGTTTGTTGGTGGTATATCTATTCAAATTGGCCTTGTCTAGTTAGACCCGATTATTTTAAATGTTACCCTTGGAAAAATGATAGTCGTTCTCCACTTTCTTTAGGTCCCTAGCTCGTCGATTTAGTTTCAAGTCCTTTTTAACTCATCGACAACTATTTTAGGAATAAGTGTAATAAAAAATTTAATAATAAATGTATTTGAGTATTTATTGATTTTGATACCAAGACAACTTTAACATATTTTAACATCTTTAATTATCTAAGTGAGTGAATAATTGACATTACTTTACATTGCTAATTTAGTGATGATTGATTTTGGTGAGAAAGTGTTTCATTTTCAAGGTCCATGGTTTATTTTTTCATTTCAAGGTAATTTTGGAGAACATTGTTGTTCTATTGTAATTTCAAATGGGAATACGAGAATATTTTTAATATACGAATTGAAGTATATGTTTATGGACGAGATGCTGGTGAAGTATGTGGGTCGATTGGTTGTACATTTTTTCAACTACACTTTGCCTAGCTAGTTACAAACTTACACCTGATGATTTAACATGTTACGTACTCTTGTAGAGGTTGTAGCTCTCCATTTTCCTATAGGTTCCTGATCGATGTAGCTTTTACTTGACAATTGTTTTAGAAATATCTTTGATAAATAATACGGAGTAAATGTATGTATTTTAATTTGAATTCTGAATTTTTGATCAATTTATCTCTTTTTGCATAAATATGTGGATTAATGACAAAAGCCAAGGTGGACAATGAATTTAAATGCACGCAGCTGTATGTGGATTGCAACGAATGCATAAATAGTGAAATTAATTGTTTATTAAAGAGTAAAGGGTGTAAATTAGGATAAATAGTAGCATAAAAGTAATCCGAGTATGAATGGAGACCATAAAAGGAGAATGATAGAGCATGATATAAAAATGTAACAAGTTTGTTTCTTAAAAAGAGAGCTGAATTTTTGTTTTTATATAAAAAAAAAATGTCAATATGAAGAAAATAGCTTAAGTAACTCAAATTTTTGTAACAATGCCAATTATAAATGTCTAGTCAAATTATGTTACTAATTCTTATTGGTATAGCTTAGTAGCTGATTTCTCCCCTTATTACTAAGCTTAAGTAGGTTGCTCATGTTTCATAAACCTTCAACTTCCCCAACATGCATGAGTACTCTACATCTCTACCTATTATATACACCTCCTTTTTATTTTTAAGTTCCCATTGATTTCTTTGCTTCTAAATTCGCATTTATTTAGAAATTAAAAAAAAAAAATAATACTTCTATTATTTAATGGTCAATTTAAGGGCTCAAGTATTTTCTTTAATCGCCACGATTTTCGTTACATCAACTACTTGCAATGAAAATCCCATTTTTAAAGAACCCAAGACAACAGTAAGTATCTTTAATTACATAGGTCAGGGAATGGACCTAACGGTACACTGCAAATCTAAGGATGATGATCTTGGCGAGCAAGTGATTCATTATCAAGATTCATGGTATTTTTCGTTTCGTAGAAATATATGGGGAACAACGTTGTTCTATTGTAGTTTTTACTGGGAATTATGGGGAACTAGGTGGTTTGATATATATGTTGATGAAAGAGATGCTCACGTATGTGGGTTTGTTTGTTATTGGTACATTTTTACAAGTGAACCTTGCCTACTTGAACCTAATTTCTATGAATGCTTTGATTGGAATGATGATCGATTATCTCTCCTCTCTTTAGGCCCTTCATCCATTTAGTTCTAACTTGGCTATTGTTTTAGGAATAAGCTTAATAAATGATAAATGTATTTGATTTGGGGTTGTTTATTATAAGAGATACATAATTATACATATACATATATATATATATATATATTTTGGATTTTATAATGTAAGCTTGGAGTAATCTTTATTACCTTGAATGAATAATCTAATTAAAATCCAAGTATCCAACTATATACAATAATAATTTGTAATACAAGAGCATACATCATATACATTCATGCTACATTCTGATTGATTTTAAATGTATGTTTAACATTTAAACAAATGGGGTATAACTTATGTTACTACGGAGTACTAATCTAAGTTCTATTGGTAGCGCAACGTTTTTCCCCTCTTATACTAAAGTTTAAATAGATGGTGATTTATTCAAGGAAAAAAAAACAGTAGATGGTGATAAGGTTAGTTGTGAGAAATTAATTTTGGTGTAGAAAGGTTGAGAGGTGGTTGTTATATACATCTGGGTGTACCGTACATCACCTATAAGTATTTATTCACATTTTGATGATTGTTTTCATTTTATCATCAAATGAAGATCAAAAACTAAGGGTTTGTTCACATTTACTGAACTGAACTGATTGGAGCTGAACTGAACTGAACTGAGCTGAAATGAATATTTTATGAGAGAAGGAAATTAGGAGCTGAACTGAACTGAACTGAATTGATTGGAGTTGAACTAAACTGAACTGAACTGATTGGATCGGAGCTGAACTGAAATGAAATTAAGTTGAATTGAATAGGCCCTAACCTTAGGTTAGTTGGGTGTACGGTAGGTACACCCAATTGTATATAACAAATTCTAGAAAAGCTTAATTATATTCATGACATGATAACACAACTAATTACAGTGATACAGGTGTTCAAGCTAATACAATCTCTATGATTCACTAATAAAGATACAACTTAATCAAATAACTTAGTTATGATTATAAAAGATAATATCAAAGATACTTGCATGATATTAATAATAATGTTATGATTATATACCATAAAAATCAATATCCACAGATATAATATCTCTAATAGTTAATTCATATTTCATAAACCTTAATACTTTAACAATACATGGCTCCGTTCTCTTCACCTTATTTTTGCTTAATTGAAATTATTTTTACTAAAACAAAATTATATTTGCTGAACTTAAATTATTTTTACTGAATTTAAATTAATTTTACTGAACTGAAATTATTTTTGCTGAACTGAAATTATTTTTACTGATTTTGTATTATAATTATTCTTTAAGAAAACTAAATTTTACTTAACTAAACTTATTTTTACTAAACTGAAATTAATTTTACTGAACGGAAATTATTTTTACTTAATATTATTTTTTTAAGGTGAAGTGAACAGGGCCTATGTTTGTTTATGAGAATAAAAGGAGAGGGATTATGGGGATGGAATCCTGTGTTTATTTTTAGGGATCGGGATTAGAAAGCTGAGTGGTATATGACAAGGATTAAAACCAACACCCCCCCCCCCCCTCTCTTTAGCCCTAAAATATCCTATACTTAGGAGGGAGGGCTTTTTTTTTTTTTGGAAGGATACTTAGGAGGGTTAGTATAATTAAGAAGGAAAGAAAGGTTAAGAATTTATTATGAAAAAGATATATTTACTCTTAATGAAAAAAAAAAAAAAAAAAGAGATATATATTTAGTAAGGGTTCATTAGTAACTTGGTTATTTATCCTTTTCTTATCCCTGACTTAAGTATAACAATTTTACAGCTAAAAAATAACATTTTATTTTGTCCTTATTATCAAATCCTTAATTGCATATCTTATCCTTCCTTTTTTATCATTCTTTTCTCTATCCCTCATATCAAATGTTCTGTAAACTTCCCCAACATGATTACTTTATACATAGCCCTAGTATTTTTTTTTTTTTATGTCACTATTGATTTCTTTGCATCTAGAATCGTATTTGTTTTAGCCCAAAAAAAAAAAAAAAAAAAAAAAAAAAAAAAAAAAAAAAAAAAAAAAAAAAAAATCTTGGATAAAATGGTCAGTTCAAAAGCTCAAATATTTTTCTTGATTGCAACATTTTTTGTTGCATCAACTTGCAATGGAAATCCAATATTTGAAGGCCCCCCTTCAACAGTAACAATCTTTAATTATATAGGCAATGGAATTGATCTAACTTTACATTGCAAATCTGGTGACAATTATCTTGGTGAGCAAGTAATTCATTATAAAGATGCATGGTATTTTTCATTTCATAGAAATATTTGGGGAACAACGTTGTACTATTGTAGTTTCAAATGGGAAAATGAAGGGGTTAAATGGTTTGATATATATGTTGATGAAAGAGATGCTAGGGTATGTGGGTTTGCTTGTTGGTGGTACATTTATAATAATGAACCTTGCCTACTTAGGGATAAATTTAAGGATTGCTTCTCTTGGAAAAGTGATAAAGCTCTTCTTTCTTTAAGCCCCTCATCGATGTAGTTTTAATATGGCTACTGTATTGGCCTAGGGGCTAAATATCATATTGGGATTTGGGGACCTACATTATTTTTAATGTAAGCATGGAGCTTTCTTATTTTACTTTATTTGAATGAAAGAATAATATACTGCCTTCGTTTATTTTTAGTTAACATATTTGTCAATGCACATATTAAATCGTTACTATCTTAAATTACCAAAAAGCAAAAATTATAAAAATAAATGGAAAGAGAATGAAAGATTGGAATCTTTGAATATGAATCATAAGTCTCTAACTCTTTAAACATAACAAATTATGCTTTAAAAAAAACGAATTGAATAAAATTCTTATGGGTCGGCGGATCCCACCACCCACACAAGTCGGCCCATTACTCAACTCGAAGACTTGTTAATTTTCCCGGGTCGGGTATTCGGCCCATTAATTTTCAAAAAAAAACGACTAAATTAAGTCAGGTCAACAGGTCGGGTTGGTTATCTATTTTAATTGCAACAGCTTGACTTGTATACTATTCACATATCTCACTTAGACTAGCTTTGGGAATTTATAGATTAGGAAAAAAATAGCCGTATGGGATCTTGTTAGACTCATCCCGATTTATACTTTCATGATATCACATTTTTATAAATTTTACACATTGGTAACTAAAGATATTAACGATTGAAATAACAAATTGACAAGCGTGAAAAAGAAAATGTTGCAAGTTTGATTAAAATTTAGAACATATGATTAAAAATGTTAGAACACATTTAAAATTTTGAACATATAAGTTAAAATTTAAAACAAATAATTTAAGATTTGAAACATGTGAAAAATAATTTAACAATATAACTTGTTTTGGTAAAAACGATGTGGAACAAAGAAGATCCTTAGTCTAATGGGTTGAAGACAAGGCTCGGTCCAAGAGTCTTTGGGTCGAGGATATCCATTATCCTACATAGTGAACCACAATAACTGGTCTCGGGGGTTGTCCGAGGAACGCCCCTTTTGATGTCTAACTCAGTCTTTTTTAATATAAAGTAAGAGTATTACACTACAAAATTAAGTCAATATAACAACAACTAATTTTTTTTTTTTAATATAAAGTAAGAGTATTACACTACAAAATTAAGTCAATATAACAACAACTAAAATTTGTTGTTATTCGCAAAAAAATCCATTGCTAACTCTAGTTAGCAACGAGTTGGAAACGAAAATTTGTTGTTGCTAAAAGGCTTGTTGCCATGAGATTTTGGCTACTAGTTGCAAAACAATTTTGTTGCAATATTGCATGCAATTAAATATAGTTTCCATGATGGTTGCTGTTCTTGGTGCATTCGTTGCCAATTTTGACAACAGATTACCATTGATTGTTGCTAAAAGTAGCAACAAATTATTAATGTTGGTTCCTAAAAATAGCAACAAATTATTCATGTTGGTTTCTAAAAATAGCAACAAATTATTCATGTTGGTTCCTAAAAATAGCAACAAATTATTAATATTGGTCGTTATCAACACTACGAGACATAAACCTGATCTTTATTAGCTATTCGGTTCCACCCGATCCGTTTACCAATCTGAAACCTCACTTGAGTCAACTCGCAAGGCTTTACTTTTAAGGCTCCTTGAATCTCCAATCTCAAAAATCACAATTGGTAGGAGTCGAACCTGCGACCTCAAAGTCACATAGTGCAACTCTTACCAACTATACCAAGTATTATTAGAGACAGAATTGAAATCCGTCTCTATTTGATGTTTTTATAGCAACAAATCATAAGAAGAGCATCTCTAATGGCAACAAATATAAAAGGCCTACATATTGATTGACAACAAACTGTAACATAACTAGTTTCCAATGGCAATAAACTAGAATTTGATGCCATTATAGCAACAAATAATAAGAATAGTATCTCCAATGGAAAAATTTCGTTGTCATTAACTAACATTGGTAAATGGCAACAAATAAAAAATATGTTATCATCTAGCAACAATAGTTTAGACGACTTGTTTCAAATGACAACAATTCAAAAATTCATTGCCTTTCTTTGTTTCTAAATCAATACAAATAAAATATTAGTTGTCATAGTTTGTTGCTATATGGCAACAAGACAAAAATATGATGCCATCTAGTAACAACTAGTAAGACAAATTGTTTTAAACAACAACAAATAAAAAACACGTAGCCATTAATTATTAAAAAGTAAAGCATAAAATATCGCTTTTAATTAGGCAATGACAAAAATTATTTTCGTTGATATTTAGCAACGTTTTAAATATTTGTTGCCAAACTTAGTTGCTAAAAAGCTTTTATTTTTGTAGTGTTAAATGCTATATGTGCAAGAATGTAATTTTTTTTTTTAAAGGTAAGAAGAAATAAACATTAGAAAGCCCTCCTCACCAGGAGAATTCCTAATATGATGCTAGAATGTAAATGCTTGAGATTAATATTGGATACCTGAAAATCATGTAATTTGAACTATTATACCAATGGATAGTAAATAATATAATGCCCTTAGGACACATGTCCAATCCTGAGCACGTTGGCTCTTTTGGTGGATTTAGCATGGCCTTTGGAGTGATTTAGGCCATGTTCTTTAGAGCTTCTCTGTTCTGCTCTGCTTTGCTTTGCTTTGCTCTGCTTTACTGAAATCTGCTCTGCTCTATTCTGCTAAAATCTGCTCTACTCTGCAGTATGTGGTAGTCCTGCTCTGCTTTGCTGAAATCTGCTCTGCTCTGCACTGATCTGCTGAAATTTGCTCTGCTCTGCTCTATCCTGCCTGTTCTGCTCTTCCCATAGCTCAAAAGAACAGGGCCTTACTTGCATTGGACATGGACTTAAGCTTGTTGGACTTGGTGGCCTAATTGGGAAATAAGGCTTAAATGGATAGTCATTTTGGCACCCAAACATAACTCATTTAAGGTTTAAAACTTCTTTAAAAAAAATAAATTAATTAAAATACATGAGTATAAATTTAAAACATACGAGTAAATATTTAGAATATGAGAGTGTTCTCACATATGAAAGAGTTTTCGCATATAGGAGGGGTTCGAGAGATAGAGGGGGAAGATTATAGGACAGATGGGGTATTAGGTTGTTAGAAAAAAGGTGGTGAAAAAAATAATACTCGTGATTATGCAAATGTATGTTATACACTTTTAAAATTGGAGGGAATCTGTTGTAAAAAAAATTGAGAGATTAGCATAGGTTACTACTAATCTAATTCCTATTGGTAGTTATTTTTCAGCTTTTATTACTAAGATCAAGTAGATGGTGATTCAGGGCCCGTTCATTTCAGCTTAATTTCAATTCTGTTCAGTTTAGTTCAGTTCAGCTCAACTCATAATTTCCTTCTCTCATAAAATATTCATTTTAGCATAGTTCAGTTCAGTTCAATAAATGTGAACAGGCCCTTATTCAAAAAAATATATATAAGTTGATGTGATAAAGCTAGTTCGTTGTGACAAATAAAATGTTGGAAAACTTTTTTTTTTTTGGTGCTGTTGGAAACTTAATTTTATTCATGACAAGATGACACAACTATTTATAGTGTTACAAGTGTTCTACCTAATATAATCTCTATGATTCACTAAAGATACAAATGAATTATATAGCGTTTTTTTATAATTACAAAAGATAATATCAAAGATACTTGCATGATAATTATGTATAATATGATTATATACCAAAAAAAATCAATATATCAAGAGATAAATATCTCTAATAGGTTGGTTCATGTTTCATAATTCTTAACACTTTTACAATATATTAAAGGAGAGGTATAGTGATTAAGGGGAAGGGATATTAGAAATCCTATGTTTGTTTTTAGGGAATTAGCGTAGAGAGCTGAGAGAGATATGACAAGGATTTAGTAAGGGTTAATTAGTAACTTTTTTTTTTTTTTTTTTTTGACACAATTAGTAACTTTGTTACTTATCCTATTCTGAATCTCTTTTCCCTAACTTATACCAAATATAGTATGATAATTTTACTATAAAAAAATTACATTTTATTTTGTCCTTATCCTATCCAATAATAATTGCATATCTCATTCTACCTTTTTAACCCTTTTTTACCTATCTCTCGTATCAAATGCTCTTAAGCTTTTCCAACATGAGTACTCAATATATAAACCTCACCTTGTTTTCATGTTCCTATTGAATTCTTGCATCTAAAATCATATCTATTCTAGTAAAAAAAAACACAATGGTCAATTCAAAAGCTCAAATGTTCTTCTTAATTGCAACAATTTTTGTTGCATCAACTTGCAATGGAAATCCAATTTTTAAAGAGCCCACATCAACGGTAACCATCTTTAATTATGTAGGCAATGGAATTGATCTAACTTTACATTGCAAATCCGGTGACGATGATCTTGGTGAGCAAGTGATTCATTATCAAGATTCATGGCATTTTTCATTTCATAGAAATATATGGGGAACAACGTTGTACTATTGTAGTTTTAGTTGGGAAAATGTGGGAATTAAGTGGTTTGATATATATGTTGATGAAAGAGATCTTAGGGTATGTGGGTTTGTTTGTTGGTGGTACATTTATAGTAATGAACCTTGCCTACTTAGGGATAAAAATCAGGAATGTTACCCTTGGAATAATGATAAAGCTGTTCTTTCTTTAAGTCCCTCATCCATGTAGTTTTAATATGCCTACTGTTTTTGGCCTAGGGTTAAATGTCATATTTGGGACCTACATTATTTTTAATCTAAGCATGGAGTATTTCTTATTACTTTGAATGAAATAATATTTCTTATATATAATACGGAGTACTAAGTTGTCTTTACATTGTGATAATAGTCATATTAAATTAGGTCGTTCTATGAAGTACTCGTATTACATTAGAAGAATCATTAGACAACTTTCTTTATTAATTAAAATATGATACTTCCTCGGATTATTATAATCATACGTTTCCATGGTAGCCTTTAAGGAGCATATCATAAATAGTGAACAAATATCTAGTAACCACTTCTAATACTAATAATAATAATAATGGGTTACTCAAATTTACTTTGGTGTTTAGAGAGCCACAAGATCAATGGGTGATGAGAATCGATCACAGGATAACCAGGAATTGAGAGGGGAGCTCTAACCACTTAAGTTATCCCTCACTCTCTCTAAACACCTGTTTGTTGTATAATTGTCTTTTCTTTTTTATCAAATTGCCAATGTAACATAATGCAATTATTTAAAAGGAAATTAAAGATATCAAGAGATATGATCTCTCTTGCATTATTGGCATCATCATTGATAATACCATATCTTGTTATCTTTGCAAAGGATATTACTCCCTCTATTTTTTATTTGCATCACTTTTCTTATATGGATGTTTTTTTTTTTTAAATGCATCACTTCTATGTTTGGTAACTTTATATTACATTTTATCATTTCTCTCTCTTACTTTAAACCTCACTCAAATTATTTTATCATTTCTCTCTCTTCTATGATTCTCATTTAAATAATAAAAATATTTATCCGACCTCTCTCATATACTATCTCTTTCATGGTCCCCATCTTACTTTTACTATAATAATTTATTCATCCACTCACAATATTATATTACTCTCTTAAAACTTTGTGCATTCCCAAATGATGCAAATAAAGAAAAAAATGGAGGAAGTATGTTATTTCTTTGATAATATATCTTTACCCACTAATGTCCCCACCCGTACTCTCTCGTACTTTTATCATTTCTCACTCCTCCAATGTCCTCACTATCTCTCACACTACATTACTTTTTAATAAAATAAGAACATTTTGTCAATTACTATCGCATATTAATTAATGTCATTTTAAAAAGGAAAATTTGTTAAAAATAATCCCAAATTTCGCGTATTCGCTTTAAATAATCCCAACTTTGGATTATTATTATTATTATTAAATAATACCAAATTTGTGGTGTATTCGCTCAAAACAGGCCATGTAACCGGTAACCTATTAAACAGGTAATTTTTTTTAAGTTAATTGACACGTGTCATCGTGTTAACGGTTGAAAATATAATTAAAAAAAAATTAAAATAACTAAAATAAAAAATAAAAAATCCAACCCCATATGGCCAAGCCCCCAACCCACGACAACCATCGTCGTCGGGCCTGCCACCGGCCTAGCCCAAGTCCTCAACCTCAGCCTGCTGCGGCCAGACCCCTCCATCACGCGGTCACGTTGGCCCACGCTGGCACCGCCCTAACCGACACCCCTTTCCCTCAAACAACCAATCTGCAACCTTTACCAAATCCTTAAAATATCATCCCCCACCGCTAAAAACCACTAGCTGCCCCTCCACCACCATCGAAACCCTTGCGCTAGGGTTCCGATGGTGGTGGAGGGGCAGCTGGTGGTTTTTATGCGGTGGGGAGGTGATTTAGGGATTTTGGGTGGTTAGGTGGGTAGGATTTCGGGGGTTTTAGGCTACGAAATTGGTGGTTTTAGGGGAAAGGGAGCTACCGCCGTGAGAGACGGAATTCTGGCCGGCACGTGGGTGGGGAAGGGGGTTCCGACCGCCGCGGCTGTTGTGGGGAAGGTGGTTCGTGGGTGGTGGGGAAGGTAGTTCGTGGTGGTGACTAGGTTACATTTTTTAAAAAAAGTTTTTCTTTTTTTTTTTTAATTTATGAACCAATCACATGGTGACACGTGTCACCTTAACCTATTATAACAAGTTAGTAACCGGTTTGGGTCTGTTTTGAGCAAATACACCCCAAAGTTGGGATTATTTAATAATAATCCAAAGTTGAGATTATTTAAAGCTAATACGTGAAAGTTGAGATTATTTTTAATAAAGTTTCCTTTTAAAAATTACTACCGCAAATTAAAAATCTTCTGAATTACTATCGTAAAAAAATTTTAAAAAATTGATTTTACTACCAAACTTCTCTTTAAACCATTTATGACATCATATTTTCCCATTAACCCTTGGTTAACCATTTACACGACAAGGAAAAATAAAATCCCTCCTAACACATGGTTTTCCTAGCTAAACTACCCTCTTTCCTTTCTTTCTTTCTCATAACTCCACCTTTTTTTTTTTACAACCTCATAACTCCACTTTGACTCTCTGACCTTCAACCTCCATTGAAGAGCACTTTACAAATTGGCGTCACAATATTCCGCTATGCAACGAAACCTTTACTTTGCAAAATTGATCGAAATTTCGAGAAATGAAGGAAAAAGGAGGGATCCCTAAAGGAGGAGGACCGAAAAAGAAATAATTTAGGGTTTTTCTAAGTTATGCCCCCAAACTTCTTCGGTTTCTAAGTTGTGCCCTCAACCTCACTAATTTTTATTAACAATAACCTCTGACGTTAACAATAACCTTTTTATTATTGAATTTTCTGATTTTTAATTTTTTTTTAAAGTGTTAAACCAATTAGAACGGAACACGTGTCAAATTAATAACGCCACGACACCATTGTTGATAAAATAACTTAACTTTCGTTAACGGATATGACTGTCAAAGGGTATTGTTGATAAAATATCGTGAGGTGGAGGGCACAGTTTATAACTTTGAAAAAGCATGGGTACAACTTAGAAACCGAACAACTTGGGGGGCATAGCTTAAAAAAACCCAACAATTTATCATTCCACACTTGAATTCGTTGATAGCTTAATTCAAATAAAAATCACATATTATGCTTAGTTGATAGCTGTATTCAAAGAAAAATCACAAAATCCTTATGTTAATCAACCAAAATCATAATTCATTAACCCTAAAATTCGAAAAGAAAAATTGACAAGAATAATCTCAACTTTGCTCCGTCCGCCCAAAATAATCCCAATTTTTTTATTATTTTTTAATAGTCCCAACTTTATACTTCATCCGCTCAAAACAGTCTCGGGTGACCGATGACCTATCAAACAAGTATTTTTTTTAAGGTTAATGCACATGTGTCATCACGTGATTGGTCAATTTTTTTAAAAAAAAAACTAATGAATTAATTAAAAAACAAAAAACCAAATCCCTTCGCACCACTCCATCCCTTCCGCCAGGTGCCACCCTCCCCCATTTCCCTTGCCGGCACCAGGCCTAACTACCTGCGGTCGGCGCTAGACCTAGCTACCCCCACTGTCGGCGCCGCCCCAAACCCTATCTCGCCGTCAGCCCTTCCCCTTAAACCACCATCCCCTCACTCAAAACCCTACAAAACACCCTTTAAGAACCCTTCCTACGCCCGACCACCCCTTCCCCTACCCTCGAAACAGGGGAAAGAGCGGTCGGGCGTAGGAAGGGTTTTGAAATGGTGTTTCATGGGGTTTTGAGTGAGGGGATGGTGGTTTTCAGATGAAAAGGAGATTGGTCTAAGCGGTGCTGGCGCCGGTGGAGGGGGAAGCTATTTGGGAGGCGGCCGGCGCCTAGGAGTTAGGGGGTTGAGCACGGCGATGGTGGTGGCTAGGTTGAAGGCTGGTTGTTTTTTTTATGTTTTTACTTTTTCTTTTGGAAAAATTGTCATGATTAATCCCAACTTTACCTCATCTGCCAATATTAATCCATACTTTGGATTATTTTTTATTAATTCGAACTTTATACCCCATCCGCCAATAACACTTCCAAGTGACTGGTGACTTGTTGAGGAGGTAATCTTTTTTTTAAAAAAAAATTAATATACATGTGTCAGCATGTTATTAGTCGAAAAATAAATAAAAATAAAAGAAAAAAACCCAAAAACCTAGAAACCCAAAACCACCAAGGCCAGCCCCCCCGCCACGGTGCCACCACGACCATCCCCGCCCAACCCTTCCCCCTGAGTGTCTGCCGCCACCCACACCCCCTTCCCCTTCCCCCGGTGCCAGCGTTGCCCCGACCACTCTCCCTTTCCTCTTAAAACCTCCTGTAATACCTCTTCCTCCCGTCTAAAACCCATAAATAACCTCCCTGACCGCTGGAAAACATTGAGTCGCACCTCCCCGCACCGCCGCAGCAGCCTTCCGCTGATATTCCTTTTCTCTCTCTCCGCCCTAGCCTTCCTCTGTCGGATTTCGAAGGTTAAGGTTATGGTTTGGGATTTGGGGGATTTTTTATTTTATTTTGTGGTGATCGGGGCAGGTGGTATGGACAGCGCTAGTAACAGGGGAGGGGAAGAAGTCTGGACGGCGGCCGACGTTCGAAGGGGGTAATCTGGCATTTGGGTTGGTTTTGGTGTTTTTGTTTTTATTTATTTTTTTATTTTATTTTATTTTATTATTTTCTTAAACCAATCTAAAACTGACACGTGTCTTCTTATCTGTAGTATTAGGTTAGATGACCGGTTGGGAGTGATATTGGCGGATTGGGTATAAAGTTGGGATTAATAAAAAATAAACGAAAGTTGAGATTAATATTGAGTGATGGAGCAAATTTGGGATTAATCAGGGCAAATTTTCCTTTTCTTTTCCTTTTTTTTTAAAATTTTTTTTTAACCTGGCGTAGGATGACATGTGTCCGATAACTTGTAATAGCAAGTTGTATGACCAGTTGGGACTGTTTTGGGTGGATGGAGTATAAAGTTGGGATTATTTAAAGGTGATCAATGGGCGGGCCTAGCCAAGGTAAAAAATATGCCCATTCATCGAGTCGGGCCGGGCTGGGACAAACTTCGAGTCGAAAAATATGTGCCCAAAGCCGCCCAAACTAGGCGGGCCATGCGGGCTTTTCGGGCTGGGCCAAAAAAATCAACTAAAATTGCATAAAATTGATTTTCCAAGCCCACTTAAATTTTAAGTTTTTATAAATCGGGCCGGACTGGGCCCGACCCAAATTTGGGCCGAAAAAAGTTATCCAAAGCCTGCCCCAAATCGGGTCGGACCAACGGGGCCAGGCTCAACTTGATCACCTTTAGGATTATGAAAAATAATTGAAAGTTGAGATTATTTTGGGTGGATGGAGCAAAGTTGAGATTATTCTTGGCAATTTTTCCAATTCAAAAACCCTAAAATTCAAAAATCCTAATAGGCGACTATATTAGAGGCGAATTACATGTTCACTTGGAGCAATTGGAGGATCAATGAAAAAAATTAGTGTGAATTTGGAGCGAGAAGCTTGAAGGGTATTTAGCAATGGTGAAGGAAGAAGATTAGTTAGGTAGGGTAACCATGGTTTAGGAGGGTTGTATTTTTCCTTTTTTTGGGTCGTTTAAATGGTTAACCAAAGGTTTAGGGGAAAATATTGTAAGACTTTATATACTTTAAGCGGAATTTCATGAATCATATTCATAAGCATCTAATAACCAAGATCATTGCATGACAAATAAAGAACAAGTAATTATACCTTTGAAGTGTGATTCCACGTGCGATTGAGCGAGAACAATGGGAGATAAAGAACCCCAAACGTGATTCCTCTACTTGGTCCACGGGCACAGATTAAACCTCCGCTAATGCTAGTTAGTTGTGATTAAACGTTTCAATCAAGCTTCTACGGAGAGGAGAGGAACGAATCAACCAAGAACCACCACCACGAACACCACGCGCCACCTTAATTGGGTGGCCGGCCGTACGGAGGGGTGAAAGGGGAAGGCGTGCTTGAGAGTGATAGAGAAAGAGCTTAGGGTTTTGGGATTGGTTGCCTTGTTTCACAATTTATTGTAAGTTAATTGTGACTTAATGCAACCCTAGGCATGGATCTTATTTATAGATCATATCTCTAAATAAGAGTCCATGTCAAGCCCAAATACCTAACTCTAATCTAATTACTCTAGCCCAACTCCATTCATGGTATGTCATATCTTCATGAGGTCCAATAATGGGCCCTTAACTTGTTTAACCCAATACCCTTGTTGTGTGACCTCATAAAATCCATTCTAGTGGGCTTTGGATTATTTGACTAGCCCAAAAATCATTTATCATAATCTAGCAATAGACAATGATGACCCAAAAGAATAAACTTATTATCTCCATAATAGTGATCCTTAATATATCTAGTAATTGCACTTATCGAAGACATAATTCTTCAAATATGACGTCATAAATTGTCTAAAGGAGACTTTGGTAGTAAAATCAGTTTTTTTAAATTTATTTACGATAGTAATTTACAAGATTTTTTATTCGTGGTAGTAATGCAACCCCCCCCCCCCCCTCCCATCATTCCTTTCCCTAGATGAGTAAGTAGACTTCCGCTTTGAAAAAACAGCAAAAAGGAATACGACCCCTGAATTTTCCAAGGTGACCTCTAGGAAGACCTCTTTCAAGAATTCAAGTATTTTTGAAATCATTGTAAGTGACCAGGACTTACTCAAAACATGCTTTGCAATGTTGTTGGCATCTGCCTAGGGACTTGAGTTCACTGATTTTCTCGTCTATGGTTTAGACTATTTTTTTTATCACATTGAGCTAAAAGAGGGCTGTATCTGGGAAGGCGATGGATTTGCCCAAGTTCGGACGTAGTTTGATATGCCTATAAACTTGCTAGTGGTTTGGTGCAGAATATAATTGAAAAATCCAATAGAGGAGTTAAGACTTAGCTCCTTCTTCTCCGCTATGGAACCTTCAAAATGACATTAATACGAGGTAGTAAATGATCGACTATATGTGTCTAGGGGTGTTCAAAAATTGGTCCGGACCTGACCGCACCGACCTCGAATCGGACATGACCGAATTAATCGGTTCAGTTTTTGGGTTGAGAAATTCATTTTTTCGGTCTTTGGTTCGGTCCAAAACCCTATAAAAATCGGTCTTGGACCGGACCGGTTTTTTACTTAAAAATATGCATAAAACCTTCAATAATGATTAAAATTATCCTTAATATACCTAGAAAAAATTAATTTTATGAGCTTTTTATACTAATCATACATAAAAAGACATTATAATATTGTTTTTCCTTTATTTTTTTTTTAGTTCTCCATAAAAAAAAAAATTAGTTTTCCATAAAAAAAAAATAGATTTTTTCTTAATAAATCCTAAAAGTGGTCCAAAGTGGCCCGGTTTAGGTTTTGGACCTATTTTTTCGGTCAAGTCCGGATTCGGTCCCAACTTAAACGGTCCGATCATCGGTTCTTGAAATTTCTAATTTTCGATTTTCAGTCTGCTCCGGTCCGGTCCGATCCAGTATTGGGCTGATGAACAACCCTACATGTGTCGATGAAAAATAAACAATACATCTAACTTGTGTTGAATTTCAAACAACATTGTGCTCAAAATTTATGTGAATTAACTAAAAGTTAGAGTAGGATAAGTATTTTACTCGACCAGAATAAGTAGTTGAGTACTATTTTATACTTACCTCTGTTTTTTTTTTTAATTGACA
The DNA here is from genome assembly GCF_948465745.1 of Chenopodium album. NCBI lineage: Eukaryota > Viridiplantae > Streptophyta > Magnoliopsida > Caryophyllales > Amaranthaceae > Chenopodium > Chenopodium album. The sequence goes on from NC_137846.1 coordinate 9,882,080, forward strand.
CGTATTCATTTTTAGTAAGTTTAATTTAAGTTGATAAATTTTCTTTTTGGGTTATACCTTGCTTTTTAGTGTACCCTACTTGCTTTATTATTCTCTCGCATTCTTTATTCACTCCTTAATATGTGTGCCTAAATTGAACGTGTCAACAAAATAAAAATGGAGGAAGTATAATAATAATAATATGAAAAAAGCTAAGATCAATAAATATACAAAGTCGCATTAAAAGTTGTTTTTCTTGTGAGGAGGGTTTTCCGATGTTATTTTTTTCTTACTTTTATTTTTAAAAAAACTTTATGTGTATATATATACAAAATACTTCATTTTTTTTAGGGATACAAAATACTTCATTTAAAAATAACTTTTACTCTGTATGTGTTTAAAGTTTAAACAACTTCATTTGGAAAAATACTTATTCATCAATAATGTTAATATTATAATTACCAATTAACTGTTGGTATAGTGTTATTGGGACTATACTTAGTAGGAAGGATCGTGTGTTCGATCTCTCACAATAACAATTGTGAGTGGATTGAAACCTAATCACCCAAAACTGATGCTCGATTCCGAATTACCCTAAAGGGTGAACCGGGAATTAATATATATATATATATATATATATATATATATATATATATATATATATATATATATATATATATATATATATATATATATATATATATATATTTTATTTTATTATTATTTTTTTTATACTACACCCGTTTTTACAGACAAACCAAGTGCCCAAATATAAGGAACTAGGGGTGTCAAAAACTCACCCGACCCGAAAGGTTCATCTAAAACCGAACAGTTTTCGAACTGGCTTAACCCGCGAATTTTTTATCCGAATTCGATCTGGAGTCAACCCGAAGTTAACTCATAACCGACTTCACCTGGTAATATATGGTCCAAACCCAACTTGGAATCAACTCATAGTTAATCCGAAACTATTAAGACTCGATAATTCAAGATCCGAATTCGATCTAATCCGAAACAAAATCTACCCGAAACCATTTTGACCCTAAAAGTATCTCTTTTTACCCGATCTATGTATTACCCGACCTCTATTTACCCGACTTGAAACATCCTTTGACCCAACTTAACCCGACCCAAAATTACTCATGTTTAATTTTTACCCGACCCTTTTAATTAACTTAATCCAAAAAATTTCATGACCATCCTCTCCAACCATTTTAAGTTGTGGGGTTCAAGCTTAGTTATAATTAGGAAAAGTGAGACATACACTATCACATTTACTTATATATCCTTTGCATTCGTCTAACTAAGCTAACAAACTATAATTACATCCAAGAGCCCATGATTTCACACATCTAAATATTCTACATTTCTACAACATTGCAAACTAAAAGCTCATGGATGACCAAAAATTTAACGCATGTACATTATTAATTAATTATTCTTGTCAACACCAATGCCAAAATCAATCCAATCATTCGTTAGAGTGAGATATGGACCTTGTGTTAACATATTTTATATAAGTTAAATAAATCTAATACTAATAAAAAAAAAGTTAGAATATATCCTCTGCATTCATCTAATACTAATACTATACTTATCCTGTGCATTCATCAATAGATCTAATACTTATCATCTGCTTGACTGCTTTCATCTAAATGATCAATAAATTATTGTATTGAAAAGCTAGAATTTAAAATTTGATAAACAAAAATAAAATTAATACTGCATTGAAAAACATGGAGTAAAAATTATTATGTAATTTTATTTCTAATGTCCACTACCGCTACCGAAATCAAATTACATTTATTTCGAGTTATAAAAACCATTGCACACAATAACAAAAACTAAAAATCTGGGAATGTAATCTGATTCATCACGCAGCGGCATCAACACTTCAGCAATGTTGAATGGAGTCAACATATTAGGGACAATAAAAATGTACAAATTGTCATTGATTGATATTAATGCATGGATTAGGGACGGTACAATGATCATTGATTGATATATTTAGACAATTAGTCTATGATTTTGCACTCTAAAGTCAAACAATCCAATATTATCATTATACCATCAAATATACTTCCTAAAATGTATAAAATTTGAAGTTTATGACATTAAATATGTATATATGTTATATTAATGTGATTAGGTGTATTATATTCACGATTTTGATGAATCTGAATTTATCTGAATTTATTTCAACTTAATTGAACTTATCTGAATTTATTTCAACACATGTTACATATATGGATTTATCTGAATGAATCTGAAATAATCTGAATTTAATTATTTGAATTTATCTTAACTAATCTTAATAAATTAAAACTTATCTAAACTTATATGATATAATCTGAACTTATTACACAAAGTCTTATATATGTGGCTGGTCACATCGTGTGGCAGGGGTTACTTTATTAGTGTAATCGCGGTTACTTGATCAGTGTTAAAGAGGTTACTTGATCAGTGTTAAAGGGGTTACTTCGTCAGTGCTATAGGGTTACTCAGTGTTATAGGGGTTACTAAGTTTGTATTACAGGGGTTACTTGGTCAGTTCGTTTTATATGAGTTACTTTTTTTTTAATAAGTGGTTACTTGATGTGGCTGGTCACACACAAGACGGGCTGCTGAACTTATAGTCTTGTATATTTCATCTGATTGTCATTAATCTTATCTTATTGCCGTATTGGCCTAGTTTAGGGTTTACATTGCATAAAGTTGTAAGAAAATTACAAGGTATGGTCCAAATTGAGAATTTTATAATATAAAGTGTAGTTAGTGGAAATATAATTAATTGTTAATATGAGTAAGAAATAATAAAATATTTTTGTTGGTAGGATTAATGAGGAGAAATAATAAAATATTCGTAGTAACGTGTCCTTACTAAATAAGATGTTAGAATTATTATGAAACCAACGTAAAGTAAATATGTGTTGCGATTATTATGAAATGGAGGGGTATAACTTCATTAATAATAACAAAATCAAACGTTACTAAAATATGAAAAATCTTGTATTCTTAGTCACGAGTTAGTTGCTAATATACAATAGACAATCTTGATACTTCTAATAATCGAGTAGCCAATGAATTGGCGATGATAAATAGCCACAAAGACGATGATAAACCAAAACGTAAGGAAACATTTTATAATATTTGATAATCACCTGATCAAGGAGATAAATAATCATTTTAATTTCTTTAATAACTTGAGTTGTCAATCTTATATCAATTCTGATAAGCCAATACAAAAACTTAAACGAACCCAAAAAATGATCTGAACTATATGAATAAAATCTCCAACAACAAAAATGACATGACTATTCTAATATAGCTAAAAGCCGAGTTGAACCGAGATTAACCCGAATTCAAATTATTCGATCCAAAAGAATGAGCTAACTATCGAAGTAACGAGATTCAATTTTTTGCCGGAAGTGAATTGATTTGAACCGAGATCTAATCGAATACGAAATGACCCGACCCAAAGCTAAATAAATCCATTTTAACCCAAATAAACCCGATAAAATCCGGACTCGAGTTCTTCTGAACTCGATATGACTCGACCCGAATTTGATATGGGCCAAGTTTGATTTGTATCTGACCATGCTTGAACTCAACTTTAACCCGAAACTGATTAAGCTCAACCTGATTTGATTTGGTTTGTTAAGTTAAAATGACCCATCATTACCCGATCCAAACATCACGACCCGTCGTGGGTCAACCCAAACTCAATCTGGGTACCCGATTTGACACCTCTATAAGGAACACTGAAAAAAAAAAAACCCAATAATTTTTTCATCACTCATAAACTTTTACAAAGCGGGAATTAAAAATCCAAAAAACTTTTCGAACCCACCCACAAAATCAAACCTTTCCCGCGAACTTCCATCTTTGACCCCACCTTGCCACGCTGGCAATCCGTGTTACTCCCTCTCAACCAATCAAAACACACCAAACCGTTCTATATAAACCAAACTCACCTCTCATCTCTCACAACAGTCACCATTATTAACCCTGATTTCTTTCACTACAACACAACCACCGCAATTTTCAACCGATCAATTTCTCTCTCCTAGGGTTCCGATCTCCGGTAGGTTTCCGGCAACAATATGAGCGGCAAAGAAGGCGGCGCATCCACCAAAGGCGGCCGAGGCAAGCCTAAGGCTTCTAAATCGGTTTCGAGGTCGTCGAAAGCTGGTCTTCAGTTTCCTGTTGGAAGGATCGCTAGGTTTTTGAAGGCTGGAAAGTATGCTGAGCGTGTCGGTGCTGGTGCTCCGGTGTATCTCTCCGCCGTTCTCGAGTATCTCGCTGCTGAGGTATTTCATTTTAATCCTCTGTGTTTTAGATCGTGTTTTTTGAAAGTTTTTGGAATTGATTTTGAGGTTTTGAGTTTGTTGAAGTTTTTGGAATTGATTTTGAGGTTTTGAGTTTGTTGAAGTTTTTGGAATTGATTTTGAGGTTTTGAGTTTGTTAAAGTTTTGTAAGTTGATGTTAGCTATGATTTTTCTCGTTTGTTTTGGTTGATGTTTTGGATTTGAGGAGTTTTTAAGCTATAATTTCTTTTGCTTATGATGCTAATCGATGTTCTTAATGTTCTGTATTTTTAATTTGATTTAATTTTTGGTTTTCAAATTGATTCTGTTTCATTTCAATCGACTTTACTTCAAAAACTGTACAATCGATTATTTCTTAATTTGACAATCAAACTTGATAAAGCTGCAATTAATTTTTCAATGAATTTGATTATGCTGATTTTTCACTTCAATTGAATCAATTTTTATCCAAATTAGCAATTCTAGGGTTTGTTCTAACAAATTTCTGGTAAATTATGAAATTGATACAGGTATTGGAATTGGCTGGAAACGCAGCAAGAGACAACAAGAAATCACGAATAGTACCGCGTCACATCCAACTAGCAGTTCGGAACGATGAAGAGTTGAGCAAGCTATTAGGGCAAGTAACAATCGCAAACGGCGGCGTTTTGCCAAACATTCATCAGACTCTTTTGCCTAAAAAGATTGGCGGTGGTAAAGGAGATAATACTCAATCTCAAGAGTTCTAGAATATTCTCGGATGTACTTAAAAAACAAGGAAATTAAAGTTTAGTATAATTTTTTTTTCTTTTTGGGGGGTTTTGGTTTTGGACTTTTGGTTTTCTTCCCCCTTTTGTTTTTAGATATAGCAATCAATGGGGGTTATAATGTTTATGTAATGTAGTATTAGTTAGTTTATGGGATTTTAATTATCGGATTTGCTATTTTCTAATGGAGTATTGTGAATTTTCTGAATTTCTTCATTTGTAGTCGATTTTCCAAGTATTTTCTGCATTTATTCATCATTTTACACCATAGAGTTTTCGGTCATTTTGCCTGCATTTGAAAAACAAATCTAGTTGCTTTTGTTGAGTTTAGGCTGTCATCTTTAACCATTTGAACTCTTGTTTTTTTTGGGGGGGTGGCTGGAAAGTTGGACACTCTGCATTAGGACTTGATGTCGTATTTATTAAATTGATGATAATTATTTTTTAAACTGATACTGAAACATTGTTTTTGGAGGGCAATTTGTTAATTGGATCAATCAAACAAACGTTGAATTAAGTATGTTTTAAGTGCGTTGTAGGAGATATACTTGTATGTAGTAGCTTGACAACAAATATGCTATAGTGACAAGAAAATGCTATGTGGAATTTGTCTAATTGGTTCTAGTATAATTTGCTCAATAATTACAGCATAACAATTGAATGATGATTGTTTCTTAACTACATTATCAACTAGAGGATCTAAATATGCCATTGGGTTAGACCAATCTTATGTATGGCATGGCCCAACACGAAAAGGCATAGTAGGTTGTGTGTATTGGGTTATGAATTGCCTTTATTTGGGAGAATTATGACCAAGTTTGACATGTTAAGACAAAATATCTTACGGAGTAAAATTTTGCTTAGTCGTGCAAGCACGACATGTAGTCATGGCAAATGGGCTTAGACAACCTTTTGAAAATTTTGACATAAGATGGCATGTAGCTTGTGGATTAGGCTTAGCTAACCCTAAAGCATGTGGGCTTGGTACGAGGCCAGGCGTTACTCAAATCAATTTTAATGCATTTTTAGCTTTTTTAAAGCCTTTTTGAAAAGAAATTGATCCAACACTTTGTATATTACTGGAGTATAATGCTAAGGCAATTAAAAATTACACCGATTAAATAGTGATTTTCTCATGTATTTTAAAATTAATATGGAGTACCATATTAGTTTATGCATTCTTTATTTATTTTATGACCTTGTTGAATATCTTTATTTTTGAAATATCAACCCCTTTTACTAATTGTGCAATCAAACTAAATTGTTTACTTTTAAATGCAACCCTTTTTGTTACATGTTTGTCAAAACATTATTTCAATCTTTAATACAAGTATCATTTAATATTACTCTGTAATATGTAAAAATTACTTTGTATATGAATTATATATTAATAAAATATAAACCGACACGAATCTAATAAGATTCACATGACTATATATTTTTTTTTTTACTATAAATTATCAAATCTAATCAAAGTGGAGTACAATATATAAATAGTGTAAAAGTCAAAATGTTGATTGTCAAAGAAATACGTAGGACATGTTCACATTTACTGAACTGAATTGAATTGAACTGATTGGAGCTAAACAGAAGTGAATTGAAATTAAACTGAAGTGAACAGGCCCGTAGAAGAATTATATATGAAGTATGACCTTATGATTTTAAAAAAATAAAAACAAATACGTGTTATCTTATTACTCCGTATTAAATCCGTATGTCCAAATGTAACTTTTTTTTTCATATTTTTTTTATTTTCATTGATAATATTGAATAATCGAATTTGAATAGAATTTTACTTTTACCCAAACTTAGATCAAATCCCATATACTGATATACGTAGTCACATTGTCAAACTATTCATAGATTTATTAGATTAGATTATTCACTAAGACAGAGATCTGCCAGAAATCTCCAGTAAACTTAAACATCAGTGACTTACAACAATACAAAAGTCCTTGAACTTCAAGTCTTCCCTTATTCGAGTCTTCATTCTTGAATAACCAAATCTTCTCTCTCCTCCTCATCAATGGCGGTTCAGTGGGCTTTAGTCTGCCATGGCATAATCACAACCTTAGTAATAGTCTCCTTTTTATGTGGGCAATGGCCAATTTTTCAGGGTACTTTCATCGAACGCATTCACAATTTCATCATTTTTGGCGCCTACGATTACTTCCTGTAAATCTTCTCTTCTATATCTTATTAATTTCAATTTTATTTCATGGGTTTTGAAAATTAACCCTTCTAATTAATTTGTTTGGATTTTTTAGGAGATTTGTGGGATGGGTTTGTGGAGATCGAGGTATGAATGCAGTTCTATCTGTCGAGTACTACTGTTGCTATCGTTCTAACCCTACTTTGCAGGTAATTTTTTTTATTTTAAGAGTGATTTTAATTTATGTTTTTATAATTAAATGTTATTGTAGATTTGTTTTTCTTGAATTTTGATTGGTATATTGATGTTTTGGGGTTTCTAAGAGCTGAAAATGGGGATTAATTAAGGGCAATTTTTGGGGTGGATCCTGCTCACTTCTTTGAGTTGAGTTGGGTCAATTGTTCATTGTTCTAATGTTCTGTATCATTAAGGATTGGTAGTTTAATTTTGTTCCTTTCATTGAATGTCTTGGCTATAAATCTTGTTTGATCAGTATGATCAATTTCGAAGTGAAGAGAACTGAGAATTCTTATCGTAGGAGAATCGAATGCGGGTTGCCAATTTGCCTGTTCTTTTGTATAGTTCCTTTTGTTGTTGGTTAATGAAATTGAAGGGATGAAGTTACTTTATTATTTGTCAAAGCTTTTCCCTGGAAAAAAGATGCCCGGTGATTGGGATTTGGAAACTAGGAAGTACTCTGTGTATGATGCTGTTTGATAATTTTAGATGTGCACCAACTTTGTTAACTTTGGAGATGTCATGCCAAAGTGTAGGCAGAAGCTTGGAGTTATAGTTTTATTTGAGCAATATTTCACTTTTAAATTTGTGAAGAATGAATTAGTAGATTTACGGCGGATGTTTTTACTCTGAAGCTGTCTCTTGAGCTCATTATTGAGATGATTGAAGTTAGTTATTGAGGAAGTATGATGCAGAACTGAACTCAAATCATAAGTTATGTTGATGTATACAATGTCTAATTAATGATCGATGTTGTAACTTCAATGTTACGAGGTAGAAGAACTTGAATGCTTTATAATTGAGTTTGAAGTTGAAAAGCTTAAAGTGCTTGGTCCTTATTCTTGAGGGTTCTTTAGCTAAAAGAGCAGTTTCTGCCATCATCAACTCATCATGGGTACACTGGAAATGGGTTTCTATTTTCCTGTCATGATCTTTAAGTCATATTAATTTAAGGCCTTAATATACATGGGATGAGCCTGATGTGTATTTAGAAGAGGATTTACAATAATGAGATTACTTACCACCTACTTCTTAGAATGTGGTTAGAATTAATTTTCGATGGAGGGGGAGAATGTTATGGATTGCCAGTAAGTAGTTTGAACTTTGAAGATTAAGGTCTCTTTGGCTTGACTTTAACCAATTTAGATTTCCAATTTTTTTGTTCACTTTATCTTGCATCAACCCTTTTTCTCTCACTCTTTACTATGCCATCTATTTACTTTCATTTTTACTCTCTTCTTCCACTACCTATGTACAATTTTTATTCAATTAGTAGTTTAGTACTCTTAACATCCATGCCAAAGTCAACTAATATTATCTTTGTGGGATGGAGTGAGTAAGTTCTCTTGACCTCATGATCGAACTTGGATAGAAGTATCCTACATGCCTTGGCCTAATCTTTATTAAAAAGTTGTTCTAACTATTCTTTCTATCTAATCTTAAGACTCTTAATTCTCTTATCCTGAACAACTGCTATGAAATATCTTTAAACCATTTCATCACACAAAGATCTGTAGTCTTTGTTATCTTGTTTATATCCTTTTGTTCTTCCTTTGAAAGTAACTTATAAAATACAAAGTAAAATTAATATACGCTTTTGCTTTGAATATCGAAAACGCTTCCTTTCCCTTTAATTTTGCATTTTTATAATCATACTTCCCATCTTTAAGTACCGTTCTTGTATTTCCTCAAACCCTTCCTTTACCCTGTCATTTGACCATGAAGTTTAGGCCATGTAACTGTGTGTCGGTACAGTTCCCCTGGATTCTGTAGAAGTTTCTTTGTATCCTTAAATATAGTTGTACCTTTGTCCACTTGGAACATGGACCTTTTGACCTCAACCTTTTGTATATGTTATTGATTAATTATCCTTTTTGGTTGTTTGTTTGGTTTGAGTTCTTATTCTTCTTAGACTGACTTTAATGTCTATAGCTGTTGTCTCAGTGTGTATATCCTTTTTTTATTTTTATTTATTTTTTTTTATTGGTAAGAAAGGTAAGGATTATATTGCATTCCATCAAATTTTGTACAGCAAAGAAATCAATTAGGATGAACCTTTGGGAAAAACCAAATTTTCTAAAAAAATAAAATACTGCCTTGGCTAAACAAAGCCTGAAATAAACTATTACAGCCTAATTATAGAAGGAGACTATCAAACCACACCATAGCTAGAACTCTATGCTTTACATCATTTTTTGTATAGAAGTCTTTGATTCTAAAAGACTTCATTCTGGAATTCGATATCTCCATATCTGGTAGATCATAGCCAGAGCATCGGTAATAATGGTGTTTCTGTTGTATTTAGAATCCCCCTGTCTTCTTTTTTACCCTCACTGCACTTTTCAGACTGTTGTGCTTAGGACCATTCCCAAGCCATTGAGATAGCTAGTCACAACATTTCCTGTTATTTATGCAGTTAAAAAATAGATGATCGTGTGTTTCAATCTCCACACCCTAGAGTAAGCAAGCACTAACAGATGCAAACCCATATCCTTGTAGCCTATCTTCAGTCTTCAATACATTTTTGGTAGCCATTCATGTCTTAAAACTATGCTCAGGGATAGCTATCCTCTCCAGACATAGATTCCCAGACGTACCTTTGGCTAGCAAGCCTCAACTCTTCATTAGGTATGATCTTACAGTTGGTCAACTGCATCTTTCAAGGATATGAGCATCTGAAAGCACAATATGATAAATTGTATAAAAGAGTAAAGAGCTCAAATTGTAAAGTCGAGGACTTTTAAAATAAACAAAGGAAATTTTGGAAGCAATTTGGAAATTCTGATCTTTTATAGGGTGTGGCTATTGCTAATTGTTGGATCTTGACCATCATATTGTCATGGTCCCTCAGACTTATATGTTAAGATGTCTTCAATTGATCACATAGATTGATAGATGATTCTTTTGGCTTTAGTTTACCTGCCTACATTGTGACATAGGATAGACTAATTCTGTAATGCTGCTGTCGCCTTCCCCTAATGAGCACTGCAGCTATCTTACCTATCTCAACTTTGAGTTAAACTTTTCATCTTCGGTAGTTCATAACCCTTAGTATCTGTTTAATACCTCTGCTGATACGTTCCAATCTTTCCTGAGACTTTGATTGGCATGTAAGATACAGTTATTTCGCTTACATGATAATTGCTATTACTTATTATGGTTTCAAAAACCATACTGTTATAGATCATGCATAGAATTGACTACCTCTTTGAGATGACTTAAACAAGAAGCTATTTAGGTTAAGAAGAATGCATAATGTATTTCCTTGTGAATTTTGAAACTTGTTGAGTTTGGTTGATGAATATGATGATTACAGAGTTCACAAGTGTTCTGTGATCTTCTTACTTTTATACTCTCCTACACTATGTAAAATGTGTTAATAAAACTTGAAATCTTTAATCATGAAAATACTTTCCTTTTTTTCAAGTATATATATGCATATATGTTTATAGTTTCACACTGATTTGTTTGAGCTCTATCTCATAAAGTAAATAACGAGGATGACATAATTGTGTTTTCAGCAAAGAACATGCTCCTTTTTTCTAAGTAGAAGCAATTTTTTTTTTTATTTTTTTTTTATTTTTTTTTTTTATTTTTATTGGGCCATATTAGGGCCTATGGCGAGATTCATATTATTAGATTTTTCCTTAAGACTTAACTGATCAATAGTTAAATACATTTGTGACTTAGGGTTATTGAAAACCTATTTACAGGAATTCATTCAAAAGGTAGTGTGAGGTATGTTTTGATGTGGATAGAGTATGTATGACTGGAGTAACTTACCAAGGGCCTAAAGTATTCTTTGAATATACTTGATTGTGAGGATGATGGTATGGTGTTAATTCTCTTATAAATAAGGCTGGGAAGCAATGTTGTAAGTGTAAGACTTGGGAGAAATATTAAGCATATAGGCTATGGTTGTATTCTCAGTTTAATGGTGCTGAATGCTGATAGCTAACATGTGTGGAGCAATTTATCAAGAGGGATGAAGTCCTGTTGAGATATTAATGAGATCTATCTTCTCATATTTTATACTGTCTCTGTGTTGGTGCATTGGCTGTGTTTTACATGTTTTGTTTTTATAACTTGGAGACAGAGCCTATCCCTAATAATTGATTTTGTGCCAATTTTTTTTACAGTGATTTATTTGTTTTTTGCAGATTTTTTACCTTGCAATACTTTCAACAACATACTACTTTATTGTGACATCTTCGTTTGTTTACATCCCTAATTATTATTTGGGTGAAATTCATAGGTAATATACCACCTGAAAATAATATACATAATGGATGTTACTTATCTATGATACTTTTTTAACATAATTTCTTTTGATTTGTCATCTATATTATATGTTTTTGCAGGTATATAAGCATATTGGCTGTTGGTGTAGGTGTTGTATTATTCTTGTTAACTAGCTTTTCAGATCCTGGAACTGTGACTGAGAAGAATGTATCCCAGTATATCTCTGCATATCCCTATGATGATGTCATATATTCAGAGAAAGAATGTTCAACTTGCAAAATTTGGAAGTGAGTTACACCACTTTATCTTCTAGATGTTTTATCGTGGAGCTTTTGCTCATTGTATATTGACAAGATCTCTGGTTGGTTTAGACCTGCAAGATCCAAGCACTGCAGTGTGTGCGATCGCTGTGTGGCGCGCTTTGATCATCACTGTGGATGGATGGTTTGTAAATCTTATGCACTTTTCTTTTTTAAAAATTGGTAGTGTTCAATTCTATTGACCAGAGTTGTTTTGCTGACCTGCAGAATAATTGTATCGGAGAAAGAAACACTAGGTACTTCATGGCTTTTCTTTGCTGGTGAGTATTTGTATGGGCAGTATGTGGTTTCTGTGCTGTGGAATTTATGATCTAACTTATACTGATATTAAGCGGGGTAGTGGGTATATATTTCCTTAACCATAATCAACAAAGCTGGCGAAGCAGAGTGTGTGAATAGTTTATAAGTCAAAGTGCTGCAAGTAAAACGAAACAAAAGAAGTATATAATTTGATAATCTATTAATTTTGAACTTAGACATGGGCCCATATAACAACAATACTTTGTGCTTGGAATTGGCTGTTGAATCTGGCCCTCTGTCTTCCATCATATTGGGGATTTGGGGTCTATTTGGAGCTATGTAAATGATGTCATTATATGATAGTATTTAAATTACAATGCTTGGTCGAAATAGAAGTTGGAAGAGGAATTAGGATATGTAGCGTGGTGGTATTACTCTTCTATTGCTTTAAAAATACAATTTCAGTTTTGAACCTTGGGAAGGTGAAGCAAAAATGTCGTGCTAGCTCCAGTTTTAACATGTGTTGTGCTCTTGCAGGCATTTCTTTCTTTGCCTATATGGAGCCATTGCTATAATTTTTATTCTGGCTAGTCGGTTGAAGGAAATGAGGATAATTCATATTCTGACAGGTTGATATTGTTAATACCTTGCAATTTGCATGATGAACCTGTCCATTTAGCATATTGTTTGAAATACTTTTTTTCCCTTGTGATCTGCAGTCTACTATGGTGTTGAAAATTCAATCCGAGGGTTAGCTCCTCATCTTGCACAGGTAAATTGGTTAAATTAGGCTAAGAAGCATGACATACTTTGATGATTTACCAATATAAAAATAGTTTAGTGTAGGCCTTTTGTTTCTAAAGACCATAGATACCTGTGAAAAATGAGTGTCTAACCTCCAGATTTACGCAGTTAAACATTTTTTACTGGGTAAAGGCTTACTTGTTTCACCTTGGAATAGTTAAACTCTAATCAATTTTGTCACTCAATGAAACAAGGATGAATACATAGATTAGAGAATGAAGAATAAAAAGTTAGAATACAAGATGTAGTCAATGGGTAAAAGGAATTACCCTGTTCTGCTGGTTATGGATGTATTGAGTTGTTTTGTTTTTTATTTTTATTTTATTTTTATTTTTTTGGTTGGAAGAATGAATTTTGATGACTTGTTGGCTTCTTGGGTCATTCAAGAGAGGATTGGATGGTTTATTAAGAATTGAACATACAAACAATATAGAAGCTAAATGTCTAATTGTACTATCAGGATTCCATTGATTTAGTTCCTGAGGAAGCCTAATATTGAATTTCTGAAACCTTTGGGGCTCAAAAGGTCTCATATACTGTTACCATTGAGCTCTAAAACTGAATCAGATCTCCACCATGTTTTCTTTTTAAGGAGTACAATTTTGGCATTTACACTTTTATCCTAACTGTTTTGATGTCCCTGTTCACTTCCATGCTTACATGTAGTGTGTGTTGAACTTTCCTGTCTATGCACTCAGATAGTCAGATTACTGATTCTTTCTATTCTTCTCTGTCCCTAAACAGTGGTTGTTGAGCTCCTATAACACTCAAATACTTCTGATGGTGTTTCTTGCCATTGTCTCTTTGCTAATGGCTGCTTTCTTCGGCTACCATGCAAAACTGTGTTTTACAAATACCACTACAAATGAGGTATGTCTGCTGTCCATTGATTAATACTATGTAATTAATACTTGAAAATTAAGGTTTGGGACCGTATGATGCTTCTTTCAGGGTTTAAAATTTTTAGTTTAGTTTCTGAATTGGCAATTCAAACAGTATGCCTTAACTAATAAATTTTTGTAGAAAGATGGGCTGTATCAAATTATTTTCACTGGTTCTTATGGTTGAGTCCTTTGGCATAAAAAAATGTCAGGATGAAAATAATTTTTTATAAGGGTACTGATTTTAATTTTTCTCATGGAATGATGTGAGAGTTCTCCATAGCTTAAACTTCTCAGTCCTTATATGCCTAAGTAACTATTTGCCGTAGTTCCTAGAACTCTAGGTGCCCTTGGGCCGCTGGAGAAAGACAACAAGAAGTCCTCTTTTCTAATCTCCGTTCCAAACTTAAAAAAAAAACCAACTAAAAAGGGAATATAAGAGAAGATCCAGGAGCTCTTATATAATTCTTTTGGTTCTGTTTTGTTCAACCAGACATACAAGTGGCAGGATCTTATAAGCCTGCAGAGGAAGATAAATGAAGCAAAAGCCAGTGCCGCGGCCCTCAAGTCAAGTATTAGTGGACTTAACTCTGAAAGCAAGCCTCCTGAGAGCAAATGGAAATCCTATTTCAGAAGGTCACCTTTGAGAGATGCAGAGGCAGTGGTAACGAAAAATATTTATGACAAAGGAGTTGTTCATAATCTTTGTGAGATTGTCTTCCCCTATTCTACAAGATCCTCATTCGTGCAAGCTAAAGAAAAGTCTGGTTAGAGGAAGATATGTACATTGTTGTATAATTTATAGCAGTTTTGGAATTTGATATGCGCTTCAGGGCTTCAACGTAGGATGTAGTTTAAAGGACGGGAAAGGGTTGGGAGCTTAGCAATGCTCATTTGAGTCATATCCTTGTGCGTATGCATTTATCGTTATAGGAGCTAGTTTGTTTGGACATGTGATGATACTTTTGGACCACAATGTATTAGCTAGTCTGTTATAGGAGCTATACGTTTATTCTTTGCCGATAAGGCGTGTAAATTTATGTTGAAGAAGAGCAGAAATAGGGAATGTTGGATTAGTGTTTATCTTTGCTTAATATGACTTCTGTAACGTTTAGATATTACGGAGTAGAATTTACACATTATAAGAAAGTTTAGTACTCTTTAAGTTCTTTTGCTGATGATATACATGTACTTTCTTTTATATTCTTTTGCTGATGTATATATGCACTCTCTCCGTTTTCTTCTAAATTATTTTGCAGATATACATGTACTAAACTTCAAATCCACCTCTTAGACTCCAAAAATTTAATTAAGTTATTTATTTAATTTAATTATTATTTTTAATATTTGAAAAATTACACTTAAAACCGCTTCTAATGTGATTAGCCAAACCAAGCCACAAATTACTTAGCTTCACCCACATTTTAGAGTTAATCAACTTATTTACCCTTTTAACACTTTGGCTCTCTTACTCCCTTTCAAGTTCCAATACCCCCTCAAAAAAAAAAAAAAAAAAAAAAAAGTTCCAATACCAAAAACCCGAAAAAAAAAAAAAAAGGGTTCCAATACCAATTAATTTCCACCGGCAACTAACACTGTCACCTCGAGCCAACCAGCACCGTAATACAAACTGCAAAATAATAATACGGAGAATAAAGTAATGAAGTGAACAAGGCTTATATTTGCGGATTAAATTCTAGCTTGGATAATTTTGCTTTTTTTTTTTTTTTTATTTTTTTTTACCAAAATTTAAATAAGTTTTATTAGTCTAAATGGTAGAAATATATATTAAATGTTCCTTCCCCCAAAGTGTATTTTAGTTTGGTGGATTATTTTTTTTGCACCTACTTTGGTGGATTATGATATGCAATAATAATTCACCTTCTCATTTGCTTTAAAAAATTGGATAAAAATTAAGTACAAGTAAAAAGATTTGAATCAGATTGGACGGAGCTTGTGAAAAGCTAAGCTTGGAATAAGATTGGACTCAACTATCCAAATTATAAAAAAATAACTTGGATTGAATAATAGATCAAATCATATTAGACTTAGGGCATATTCTTTAATTTCAATTCAGTTCAGTTCTTAATTTCCTTCAATTATAAATATTTCACTTCAATAAATCAGAACAGGTCATTAGACCTATCATCATTAAAAATACCGAGCGTATTCCAAGTGTATTTTGTTGCAAGGGAATACGAGTACTTCGTAAGTTCGTAGAATCGTATGTTTACATTTTTCCCTCTTTGGAGTTTTTTACGCTGCACCCCTTCTCTCTCCTTCATGGAAGCGTACATTAGAATTCTCCATTGAAGCGGCTTGTGGGCTTGAAGCTTACTCTGACTTCTCCATTGAAGCGGCTTGTTAACTTTCTCTCCTTTATTGAAGCAGATTCTGAGGTAAGTTATACTTTTTCTAAATCATTGAATCTCTATTTCACAATCTAGGGTTTAGTTTCAAATTAACATTAATTTTATTGTCAGCATAGTTAATTTTGGTTTTCTCTAAAGTAGATAATTGAACTATTGCTTATCATTACAGAATTTATGAACGATTATAACGAGAGGATTTATGTGCAATTTGTTTATAAATTCTTAACTGAGAAGAAATTTATGTGATTTTTCGACCCTAATTTGATATTTGAGTCAAATTTGGTTGCCATTGTGTTACATAAATCGACTATCGAGCCTAATTGAGTCCACAAACTGAGCTTTTGAGGCAATTAGAGCCAGCCTGAGTCGAGCTTGGGTTTTGAGGCTGATCAAGCTTTGAGCTTGGGCCGAGTCTACCCCAATTTGGGCTTGGCTTGAAGGTTTAGCTCCCCGAATATTGAGCACCCTCTTAATTCTTAAGAAGTTTGATGATTATCAAGGGCTCAATACCATTGAACCTCTTCGATCATTCAGCTTAATTCTGCAGAATTCTATATGTAACCCTTTTCTGTTAGGATGGAAAATAATGAACATTAGTATTTTCTCCTTGCGCCCATTGCAGACTGGCTGCCATCGCCCGTCCCTATTGCCCCGACTCAGGGATGGGGGCCTGTTGGCAGCATATGTTGAATGTACTAGTTAGTTTATTTATACTACTATGACTCTATGAGATATCGTATAGTTTGGCTTGTCACAATAGGCTGTGTATTTGAGTTGAATATAATCAACATTTACCTTTGTTACAGCTTTGCTGGGCATTGGTGGAAGATGATTTACACGGCAATCGACACCTTTTACTTGACGGAAGAGCAGCTAACTAATTCGCCTTCAAGGAAAGATGCCATTGATGAGGAAACCGAAACTACTCTCCGGATTTATGGCTGTGATTTGATTCAAGAGAGCGGCATCCTTCTTAGATTGTATCCTTCACGTTGTTTCTATCTTGAGCTAGTTTATTTCTGCTGTGGATTTCTCCATGTATTTTAATGTTACTCATACTCAGGTACTCTTGTTGGACATGGGTAAGTGTCCTAGTGTGGACTCGTAATTTTGTTTGTTTGTTTGTTTGTATATATTCCATGATTTTGGTCCAGTATGAAGTGTTGAAGTAATAATACCCTTGGTAGCTTGAGGTGATATGAAGTGCTTGTGCTCCATAGCCTTATGCCCTTGATAATAAACTATGGATTATGCTGTCCTTAATTGTGAAATCTTAGACCTCAAGCCGTTATGGCAACTGGCCAGGTTCTGTTCCATCGATTTTACTGCAAAAAGTCATTTGCCCGATTTAATGTTAAGGTTAATATTCTGCTTCTGTTGCTTTATTTTGATTGGACATGGAATTCTGTGATTCGCTTACTGTTCTTTCTGGACTGACTCTGCTGCTGAATCTTAATTTTACTGATTTTCAGAGAGTAGCTGCCAGTTGTGTTTGGTTGGCATCAAAACTTGAGGAGAGTCCAAGGAAAGCCAGACAAGTTCTCATTGTCTTCCATCGAATGGAATGTCGAAGGGAAAATTTACCTGTCGAACATTTGGATCTTTATTCTAAAGTACGTATCAAGTCGTGTATTTCTCTCATTTCTTGCTGCTTATCAATTTGACATATTAGTTACTAAGGATATTGGTGTATGTTTGTCTATTCTGTTAACTTGTATATCTATCCCTTAAAAGGAAAATTAGCGTCCTTGTCTTTCTAAGTTTGAAACTTTGTACTCACCATTATTTTTCATCCCTTTTTTGTAACAGAAATATTCGGAGCTGAAGATGGATTTGATAAGAACAGAAAGACACCTCCTGAAAGAAATGGGTTTCATTTGTCATGTCGAGCACCCGCACAAATTCATATCAAACTACCTAGCTGTCCTTGAACTTAAAGAACCTTCAGAGTTAAGGCAAGATGCTTGGAATCTAGCAAATGATAGGTATTTCTCACATCAATTAATATCATATATTTTTATGTTCTCTGTAAATATAATGGTTTTTTGTTGACTTGTGATGCCACCTATTGGATCTTTATGTTTTGACTAGAGTGCGTGAATTTGTGTTTATTTGAACTTGCCTTGAATACTTGAATTCTATCCTAAAATCATAATCTTCTTGAAGTTTCATGCATTCATGTCGTAGGTATACATTGATTCATAGTTCATTTTTTAAAGTCAGAAGAAATTAAAGGTCAGGAGTCTCAGGCAGCTCCTAATCTTTTGCAATTATTGTTTACTCGTTCAATTTGGGAGAGTGCTATGCCTCTTTGCTGGTTTTGGCAATGTAATGATATGCTATTCAATTAGGAGAATTCCTAATCCGTATCAAGTGCCGTAGAGTTTTTGTTGGGGTTTCTGTCTATAGTTATCTAGTCTGTATGCATGTGTTTTAACTTTTAGTTATCTTGATTGTGTGAAATTGTTATTATATATCCTAATTTACTTGTAGGTTTGCCTAGAATCTTTTCTAGAAGCCTCATAGACTCATAGATATGTAGTTTCTTTGTAACAGTGATCAGAAATAAAAGGTTAGCACAGCTAAGCATCTTCTGCAATTATGCTTTACACATTTTCAAGCTATGACCCTTGGCTGGTTTGTTTTGGCTTTGTTACTTTACACAATCGTACTTTATAATTTTGCATCCAATTATGAGGTGAGTTCATGCTTAGTCCATAATTGAGATGGTGTAAAATTAATTGTTTTTTGCTTAGAGGGTCATTGCTAGACCATTTTATGGTTTGCATATGCTTGTTGGCCTGGAGTGAGAAGGGGGCTGTAATATATATATATATATATATATATATATATATATATATATATATATATATATATATATATATTTGTGCTTATCCCCAATCTTCATGGACTATGAGATAGTTGTGTGCATTGCTGCAGATATGCAGGACATATTGCAGGGTGTCTAATTGTCTATCCTACACCCAGATTCTCCTTTCCACTTGCTTTGCACATGTCCATGCAGAAAAGAAATTGTGAGAAGGTATTAAATTACACCTGGGTGTAGGATAATAGTAACAGTATACGGATACATGGAGACTAGGAAATGGAGAAACACAATACCCGGTGTATAGGGAAACATATTAACAGTCATTACTCATTAGAACTATTATAGTATTTTTACCAAATAAAATCATCCAAATATTTAGAAGGTCAAAACAATTATTATCTTATATTTTCATTTTTTCTACTCTACTATAAGGCAACAAGGGAAGTAGAGAGCCGATAGGAGAAGTTAAAAAATATCAGCAGCTCAAAAAACTGTATAGCTGTATACACAATTACGCAATAATCTTGACTAAATTCTGCTCACTCCTCTATGCACTGTAAAATTTAAAATTTGGAAAATACAAATTAGATTAAATTACCTGCCTTTTATAATTATTTTATTTTCCTACTCTCGGAGTATTGTTGCCTCTTTTCTTGGTAATCTTGACCCAGACCCATGACCCGAAATTGACCCATAAAATTGACCTGAAACCCGAAATCGACCCCCGACCCGAAAATGGAGTTGACCCGATCCTGACCCGACCCGAAGTTGACCCGATCCGAAATTGACCCGAATTATTCGATCCGAACAGACCCGATACCCGATACCCGAAATTGACCCGAACAAACCCGATATCCGAAATGTCCTGAACTAAAATTACCTTATAATTGAACTTAAAATGTCTTGTACCAAAAATAACTCAAATTGTTCATCTTTAATTGTAGATAAGCTCATAAACTGAATTGGTAGTGTTTATTATAACAATAACAAAATATATACTGCGTATAAAATTATTGATTTCAGCTTGATTCACAAATGAAACAACCCGAACATGACCCGACCAGATTTTGACCTACCCGAATATGACCCGAAGATACCCGACTCGAAATTGACCCGATTCCTGACCCAAAGTTGACCCAAAACCCGAATTGACCCCACCCGACCCATACCCGACCCGAATGTTAGCTGACCCGAAATGACCCAACCCGAAAGTGACCCGACCCGAATGACCCATTTGCCAGGTCTACATCAAACTAGTGAAAGTGTGAAACTACAAACATAGAACTAATATATAAAGCTAAACTTTTAGCCAGGCCACGAGACAATAACACTTGGCGTTGTATCTTTTTGCCAAGTATCGCCAAGTGTCGCGCTACGTTGGCAATAATTAATTATTAGTATGACACTTGATTTTATTTTGATATATTTTTTGTAGGATAAAAAAGTTAGATACATTTAGTTAGATTTTTTAGGATGAAAAAGGTTTTGTTTTCAATAAAATTTGGATAGTTTTTAGGATAAAATTGTTGGTTCATAAAACTTTTTTCAATAAAATTCCAATTTTATGTATAAATTGAATTATAACTTTCAATAATTGTCTTATAAATTTTGTTTCAAAAAAAATAAAAATAATCATCTTATAAATTTAATATTTTTATGTCATATTGGTTTTTTAAATATTTCAAAAATAAAAAAAATTCAAGAGTGCTTAAGCCATAATATAAAAAATATTTCAGCCATTATTAAATATATATAAAGTTGTACAATTTGTCAAGTCACGATACTACAATACTTAAGCCATACGATTAGCCAAGGAATATTCCAACTTTTCGTAAGTGTAGTGCCGGTAACAACTAACCATACATGAGTATGTGGCTATGAGATTTGAGCCAAAAAGGAGGTTTCATGCAAATATGGTTTATAATTTGAATGTTTTTTTTTAGCAAAGCTTAGAATAATTTGTGAGTTAAAGGAACCTACATACATGTCAATATCAATAAACAACCCGGGCATCCGGGTCACAAAACTAGTAGTACAAATATACATGGTGGGGGGAACTTTTTTTTTTTTTTTGTTGTTTTTCTTTTTTCAAATGGATTTTTTTTTATTGTTTGCTAGATCACAAGCACGCTAAAAAAACATCCTCTTGCCCGACCAACTTAATGATCCTTTTATATCATACTTGGCCATCTTATGGGCTACGACATCCCTTTCTGTGAACTAGTGAATAATCGTAAACATCAATCTTAACAAACTCTAATATGTCAAATAGTATGACACTATGACCCAGTATGGGTTTAGGAATATCACTTTTTCATGCTGTCACACTATGGTAACACCGTCAAGCTGTCTTGAGACTGAAAATAATTTGTTGCCTCGTATGTCTATGTTCTGTAATACGATTAAAGACAGTTATCTAGTCATCTGTCTAGATGGGTAACGGTGATTATTGTGGTGTTTCATGTTAAAATCAAGGCCAAGTGCCTGGCAGATTTTTTGGAAGTAGGGCAGGATATGTTAGCTGACTGGGAAAGACAGATGGTCTAACTGGAGGGATGGAAGTTATTGCTACTTGCCTCACAACTCTTTGCACGTCACTATACTTTAGACTTGGCAAATGGGTCATTCGGGTCGGGTCGGGTCACCTTCGGGTTGGGTATGGGTCGGGTTGATTTGGGTTTCGGGTCAGGTATCGGGTTGAGTTTTAGGTCGGGTCAATTTCGGGTCAAGTATGTTCGGGTCATATTCGGGTGAGGTCAAAATCTAGTTGGGTCATGTTTGGGTTGTTTTATTTGTGAATCAAGCTCAAGTCAATGGAGTATATATTTTGTTATTGTTATATAAATACTATAAATTTAGTTTATGAGCTTAGCTACGGTTGAAGATGAACAATTTGAGTTATTTTTGGTATAAGACATTTTAAGTTCAATTTTAAGGAATTTTAGTTCGAGACATTCCGGTATCGGGTCTATTCGGGTCAATTTCGGGACGGGTCAGTTCGGGTGTCGGGTCGGGTTAATTTCGGATTTCTAATCGTTTTCGGGTCAATGTTTTTGGGTCAATTTCGGGTCATCGGGTTGGGTCATTCGTGTCGGGTCATCAGGTGTGGGTCAGGATTGACAGGTCTACTATACTTTGCTTCCTAGGAATTCTTAGAGGCAAAAGAACCTGCTACTATGATTGCAGAACTCAGCGTAGTGACAACTATCAATGGCAATCCTTGATTGATTTCGGAAGGGGTCCGTAAGAGTTCAACTCTAAGCTCTTTTTTTTTTTTTTTTCCCCTAATCTACAATTTCAGGATAAGGTTTTTGGCCACATTATCCAATTGTGGTATAAAGTATACTCCGGTATGACTAACAATTCTCTGGTATAACTAACAATTTTTCCCTTGATTTAGGGATTAAGAGGACGGTTGTCCCAAATCCCCAATACTAACCAGTATCCACTTCCTACCTTTAGAATGAATCTTCCCTTAACCTGGAACTCGGCTTCTGCCAACTGGTTTGAAGGACAGGGAAGTAATATAGATAAAGGAAATGGGCCTTGGCTTGAACGTACGCTCGTTGAATAGAGGAAACTGCAGGGTATGAAGGCTTGTCTATGCCAGACTGGGCTTGACTATTTAACTTGCTTAAGTGTTTTTCTTTGGCAACATGGAATGAAATGATGAATGGGAATAAGAATTTGTGATGAAATTTATGATGCTTAGTGAAACTTAAGCTGTATAATTTCAACCACACTACTCAACTCAATTACATCAATAGAACTTTCCATTTAATTAGGCATAACTATAATGTGCCTAGTTGCTGTTGCCCAAACGCTTACAAAAGCTTAGGCAAGGCGAAGCTAAGACTCAAATAGAAAGACTGGATGCTTTAAATTCATGTTTGCAATCTGTTTTACGCAGTTAATACTTGTTGTGTATTTTAGAGTAGTGTCTTTGATGATGTGCCTTGCCTCTTAACTCCTACGGATTTTGCCTAGGCTCTACAACCCTTTTTACTGCACCTTTTGCCTTGTCATACACTAGAACTGTCCATAGCGGGCCTTAGGAAAATAAATGTAAGTGAGTAGAGTGTAAATGACTCCTGCACTTATAACTGGAAAATTTGCCCCATGTAATTGATATTATTATTAATCCCTTGTACCAGAGAAGCCTTTAAGCCCCTTTCCCTACTGTTCAGCACTGAGTGATATTATTTAAAATTGTTATCTTAAATAAATTCATGGACAGATTATGCATAAGAATCAAGGATGTTTAATGCTGGCATATTCTATCTATTTTGTAGTATTGTAGTTGAGTCATGAGATAATGGCGTAATGAGCCGTTGAGGACTGTTGGTGATTGCTAAATTCTTTGGGATGAATGGAGCTTTAATAGGCCAGCATGTTAAATTTTAATTCATCAAATATTAACCAATGGAAATAATTAAATTGATTACTACCACATGCTAAAGGCATCGTATATCAACAAATACAAAATCACCATTGTGATTGCTATTTGTACTTTACTGGCTTTCTGCCACAATATGCCGTTAGTTCTATTTCCATCTAGTCTCCTACTTCACTAACTATTGTAGCTAGACTATGTTCACCAGATTGACCAGACTCTCTCCTTGTCTGTCTATCTGTCTTCCGCAGGCTGCTGCCTATTATGATATTTCTATTATTTATTTATTTATTATTATTATTATTATTTTTTTTTTATCTTTTGTGACTAAGGGCCCTGTGAGGGCTTAGACTTGTCTTAGGGACTATATTAATTAAATAATATGTTTGTACTAAAAAGCATATATGTTTGACTAGAGGTACTCTTTGTAATAGCTGAGTTCTTCGCTTTATATATCATAGCTTAACTCTGCATTTGTGTTTTATCTCAGTTTGCGGACTACACTATGTGTTCGATTTAAGAGTGAGGTGGTCGCTTGTGGAGTTGTGTATGCTGCTGCGAGAAGGTTTGGAGTTCCCCTTCCTGAGAATCCTCCATGGTGGAAGGTCTTCGATGCAGATAAATCTGGTATAGATGAAGTCTGTAGAGTTCTAGCTCATCTGTATAGTCGTCCAAAGGCCAAGTATATACCTGTCTGTAAGGAGTCAGTTTCCTTCACATCATCCAACAAGTCTTGGGATTCACAGAATACTTCAGTGCCCAAAGTAAGCACCACCCGTCTGTCATTTTAGCACACTGGCCCTACTATTAGGTCCATCAACGTTTATCTGACTGCCTCTAGCACTCATTCATATTTGTTAACTTTAATTACTATACTATAGTGATGCCTAGTTTAACTTGCCATGCCTTTTCTGATAGTTTCTGCATTTTTCCAGGAAGGTTCCCTGAATACACCAGTGGCTAGTGCTGATACTGGTGTGACAAAGACGGCTTCAGGTGCTGCAGCTAGTGTTGATACTGGGGGATCCAGAGACGTACTTGTAAAACAGGCACTTGACAAGATGAAAGATTCTAAGAGAAGTGATGACGAGTCCAAGGACACGGCAACGGACGGTGAAGGAAGAGAGGACATCATGGTCAAGTCGAAGCCTGAACTCAGAACAGAAACTAGTGGAGAACGAAACAGGGAGACAGAAAGGGACAGAGATAGGGATAGGGATAGAGAAAAAGACAGGGTTAGGGACAGGGATAGAGAAAGAGACAACAGGGAAAGACAGAAGTCCCGGGATCGAGAGAGGGGAAGAGATTCTGATAGGGAAAGAGAGCGTGATGATATTGAACGGGAGATAGTGAAAGAAAGAAGTCACCGATCCCGGGATAAAGCTAAGGATTTAGGTCAGTGCTTTTCCTTAACTTGATTCTTTAGCAGTAGCTTGTGACATCAATTGCAACTTTTTGTTCATTTTATTAGCTGGGATCTGATATTTCTTTCTTGATTCTGTTTGTCTTTTGTCAACGCAGGAAGTCATTCGGATAAATCAAGGCATCATTCTTCTCGAGGTATGACCTCAAATTCTTCTTACATGGAATGTGAGTGAGCATTTTTTTTTTCTTTTCTCGAGGATATGTGGTTCACATGTGTCATCAAAGTTGATAAAGTGAGCTTTTTTTTTTTTTTCCTTTTTGTTGCAGATCGAGATCGTGATTACCATGCTTACTCGGCTAGGGACAAAGATCGTTATAGACATCATTTGAAACAATAATTCAGATCTACCTGCTTTTGTATTAAAATGTATAGTAGAAATGTTCTACTGTTGCAGATGTTTTTGATGTCTGGATTTGTTAGAGCAAGTATGATGAAAACAATGTATGTTATCCACTTTGGATGTCTTTGAATTTTGCCAACAAAGCATGGTGTTGAAAGTTAATCAACTACTGTTTCACATGAAAGATACAGTACTGTGTTGAAACACCAGCTTGTTAATACCTCAAGCCTTCGGCTTCATCATCTTGATGTTGGGGTCGTTTAAAGAAACTAAATTGGTCAATACATAAAGGTTCTTTAAGGCTGTCTAGCATCTAAAAATGGAAGATTACAAATTTAAAATGGTCTACTTCCTTTTTTCAAAAAAAAAAAAAAAAAAAAAAAAAAAGGTTAATACAAATATTTTCACGTAGAGGTGTAATACTTGAACGTATTTGAGGATCATACAATTTTTAGTTCTAACCGATGAGTTAATGAAAATATCATGAGTAAACTTTTGAGGCATGACAAAATAGATGACTTTGCAAAAATAGGTATATTGACCAAAATTTGCAATTAGTTGCTCAAAGTCTCAAATCAAACTGGCCATATAGTAGGAAAAATTCAAGTATCTAATATTAGAGACAATACTTCGTAATATACAGTAGGTATCAAAGAATAAAGGAATTATGGAACTAACACCTCTCATAAACAAACCAATGAACACCTGGGAGAGATTGTACGTAGAATATTCTCTATCACCATCTCATCAATAAACCAATTAATACCTCGAAGGCTCAAACAAGTAACAACCACTAAAAACCTAAGCAGATATTTATATATATACACTTTGCACTCTGCAAAAACTACCAAAGCCTATACCCATATAAATGTACTTGTTACCCATCATTAAACTAATCCAGCAAACATCATCTTTGTTTGAAGCTAAATGGCATGGTCGATAAAATGGGGCACTTGAGGGAACGTCTTTACGATGTTCACATTAATGGCTTGATGTCTCTACTACGCATGTAAGATAGAAATTGCCCGGGTAATTCTTCCAAGAGCGCTTCAACCATGGGTTTTTGTTGTTGATAATGCTCCAACCTTAATTTTAAAGGATTATATTAAATGAATCTTGCTTTTTGGAAGATTGGTTTAATTAATTAGGCTTCTTAGCACTAATATACTTTGGCAAACTTAGTTGGGAATTAGACTAATCTTTTGCAATCGTGCTTTCCTTTTTGAAAAAGAAATTGAAAAGGCAACACAAAAGTTTATAGACAATGTCGTATACTTGAAAGGGTCTTGAAAAAGAAATTGAAAAGGCAACACAAAAGTTTTAAGTTTAAAAAGTTATTTTTAAAATGTATATATAATATATACGTAATGTGAAAATAAGTGGAGCTATTTACTTGGAGATTTAAGTTTATAGGAACCTAATCAAACTTTAAAGAGATCTTCCTAGCTAGTGAACTAATTGGTATGTTATGGGGTCTTCCGTCTAAATAAATGGGCGATTCTCCATCCTCGTTGTTTCAAGTATGCTTCAAAGGGCTAGAGTTAATTTTTTAATTTTTGGTTGAAATGGTCGATGTTGATGAGGGAGAAAAATGGTGGAGTTAAATGTAGTTGAATTGTTGTCGGTTATAAAAAAGGGACAGACTAAGGCAAACTTAAAGGGACAGACTAAAAAGGAAAATGGGGCAAAAAATAAGAGGCACATAGACTACTAAGTAAAAAGATAAAACATAAGCAATTTCATATCAATCCATCATTCTACCCTATTTTTAAATATAATAACAAAGTAAATTGTAAAATAAAGTGATACGTAGTACTCCCTCTTTTTTTTTTTTTTTTTTTTTTTCTTTTTTTTTTTTATGCATCAATTTGACTGGCACATTTGTTGAGATGCTATTTTGACCATTAATATCTTTAATTGTGTATTAGTAAAAATTATTATGAAACTAGACATTATGACAAATCTAATGATATAGTACATAATAACATTTATTTATTTTTTAGAGGGGTGCAAAAATTAAGTCAATTATGGTATGTGAACATTGCAGTTGTCAAAGTAATGCATTTAAAAAAAAATGGAGGGAATACATTTTCAAAAAATTGAATATATGAATGCTAGTCTTTTTTAAAAAAAAATCTTTATAGGTAGGGCAAACCCAAAACATTTGTCATCTTTCTCTTTTATAATGACAAGGCATTGACTTGATATGATATTGGTGAAGAAGAACATCATGTTTCTCTTAATAAGCTCTTACATCTCATTAGCAAGCTTAGCTTGGAAGCCACTCAATGTAGTTAGTACTGCCCCTTTTGGTAGCATATCAACTATCAAGGTAAATAGGCTCATAGCATTATTCAAAGAGGTCAACCTACCTATCAACTATCAAGGTAAATAGGCTCATAGTTCTTTATTTTGTTGCATGATAGAAAACACTTGTTATCTGTTTAAAGCCTATATGATGTAATCATGCAAACTTTATTGGCTACATAATAGGTTATTGCCTTATCGGCTGATTTATGAATCATAATATACTAATGCTACAACTTAATGTGGAAAATATAAATCTGAAATTGGCTGAAATTACAGAAAAGTAGTTTGTGTTGGATTCTCTCGTTTACAAGTTACAACCTAGTTGACATCTTCAAGTCTTAAACCAAATCAAAGAAAATCAAAAGGAAAAACCAAAAAATAATAAATGTGGGCCTCAGACCAGCACAAATCACTCATTTGTTAGGGTCCAAAAGCAGAGGGTGTGGACATGAATATGTTACAATGGACATAAAACCACAGTTATATAGTTCTGGCCCAGCCCACATTACCCAAAAAAAAAAAAAAACTACTTTTGTTTTTTATTTTGACATCCACACCCTTTGCTTTTGGAATACAAGAATGGCCCAAATCATGTAGCTTTAAACTTTGGTTTCAATCTCTTTACTCTTGTGTATAAGAACACACCAGCAAGTGCTAAGGCAGTTCCTGCATTAGCAAATTATAAACCAATTTTAACGATTTTGTACATCGTTTAATGTCTTCTAAGATTGATTAAGGTAGAATAATTAACGTTGTAACAACATTCTTAAAAACGACGTGGATTAATTTGAAAGATGGTCTTACCAAAAGAGTTAAGGGGTGAAATGGGTGTTTGGAAGAAGATCACTGAAGACACAATAACTACAACTCGCTTCAAGCAATTTCCCACCGAATGTGTTACAGCTGATACCATTCCTAATATCATGTAAGAAACCTTTCATCCAACACGTACAAATTCGTGTTAGTAAAATATAAAATATACTTCGTATTTACATAAAGAGGGTATTAGAGTTTTTACCTGTTGATAAGTGTGGAAACATAGCCCGGCAACAAGGGCTCTCACACACAATTCTTTAACATTTAACCCTTGACTTGCCTAATTAAGCAAAGTAAGAAGAAAAAAAAAAAAAAAAAACAAATAATAAACAAGTCATGCTAATTATATTTACATGATAATCTAGTGAATTCGAACTTGAGTAGCTAACTTACAGCTAATTGAAAATATGATGGTGAAAATTTGACACCATCTATCAAAATAGCTGTTGGTAGTAAAAAGACAAAGCAGATGAGAGTAATTATTGAGAATAGATTGATGTTGTCCAAACCCTCCTGTAAATATTCAACAAAGCAATCAAAATATGCTTGTATCCAAAGTTGTACACTTTCTCAAATTTAATCAACTACAATACATTTATACATGTAATCAATTGAAAAGATGTCACATACTTCATCCTAATTAAGGGAGTATGATTTAGTGATTTACCTCTTCTTTAACCATCAATTTTTTGCTTAGCACATTACGCGATTGATTAGTGAGATTAGAAGCCATTGCGCTGCCAAAACCCAACCTGTTTGCAACATAAATCTCATTATTCATCACTCTTAGTTCTGAACAATAGTTCATTTACTCAACACAAGTTATGTTCACTAATCTAGTAGCATTTGTATGCAATTTTACTTGAGAATATATTCATGGGTAGAATATGAGGCACAAAATTTTTAGGTGCACGTAGCTAGAATGACCATGCCTTTAATGCTCCCGGACATGATGTTACACAAAAAACAACATGATTGACATTGACTTGAGAATAATATCATGATGAACAATATGTTTGAAACAACATGAAAATGAACCAAAACTTTTGACGTGTATAGTTAGTTTTTTGTTTATATCTTCCTGATAATATTTGTTAGTATCTATAGCACGAATAGCATGGTGCTCCCGGAAGTACAATATAATAATTGTGAGATAGTCATAATTTATCTCAATATCTAGTATAGTAAATTAGTGATATCCTACAAAAAGTTTTTTAAAGCTCACCAATTGAAAGAAGACTCCGTAAATGAGGCCAATGCCACTCCACCAACAATAGGCACCAGAGTTAAAACCACCCAAATATTAGGCCTCTGTAATTATTTTTTTAAGTTAGCTTAGCAACAAATCAATTTGATTAAAATTATTGTACTTAAACAACTAACATTGGAATTTAACAAGTAATTATAACTTAAGGACATTTAATATAAAGCTGACCTCACCAAGAAAGAGCACAGAGAGAAGAACAGTGAAGAAGGGCTCCATAGCTTTGATGGTGTGTGTGAATGAGACTGCTACTTTTCCAAGGCTCACATTTGTTAGAAGATTGCCCATTGCATGTGCTATTGCTAATGGTAGTATTGCTGCAAACTTTATTTTAATTAATGCATAGACAAAAATCAAATTAGTCCATCGTTGAATAAACTAATGTATAAAAATAGTAAAGTATAACCGTAATGTGAATTGAGAATACTTGTCTCTTATTGAAGAAATTGAAGAAAGAATGATCAACTTATAAGATGAGTGGACTACTTTTTCAATTATCAATTGGTTATAGGATGAAACCTTGATAGGCCTTTACGTGATTAAGCCGATATTGACTTGTGTTTGGTGTAATGAAAATCTTTGATGATGATATAAAAATGAATGACCCTGACCCATAATCAATACACAAGAAAGGGAGGGCCCAATGACAACTTGAATAATGAGAGTATAATTGAAGATATGCTTGATATAGTATCCCAACAAAATTGTAATGACCTATTTAGATTGCAAGATTAAAGGTGGCACACATGTAAACTACATAGGGCTGGCAATTCCTGACCCGATCCGAAGTTATTGAGAGAAACCCAAACCCGATCCAAACCCGAACAACTCGAATTCGACCCGATTTGACCCAAATTTCATATTTCATAATAATATTAAGTTTTACACTATTTTTAATAATTTCTAAACATAACCCGAATCCGACTCGTTGACCCGAATTGCCACCCTATTGTAAAGGCGCTAACTAATATCTAAAAAGACTACAGAACTCGCCCAATAAAAAAATTATTGTTGGCTTTAGTGTGAAACTTCGTTTGGGTACGGTTTGTTTGTAACTGGATTGAACTCTCCTCCTTATTATTGAATTACTCAGGCCCATTTATGACTTTTCTAAATTGTAATTTCTCTCTATAAAATTCAAGATTGAAGTACTTAATTATACCTGTGAACGAGTAATCTTTGGTTTTGGATGAAGATTAAAACCCCACATAAGAAGAACAAGCAAACTCCCACATCCAAACTGGAATGCTGTGATGGTTGAAGGGAATGGATAGACCTTAAGAACCTGCAAACATGACTCACGTTAGAGCTTCGATTAATATTTCATTTAAAATTTATTTTTCGATTTTTATAGTTGTACGGTTTATACCATATTATTTATCTGTTACTTAAATGTGTAGACAGTTAATATCATGTGAGATTTTATTAGATGCTTCTTAACGTGTGTATATTACTCCCTCCGTTCCGAAATGATAGTCTTTTATGAGCAAATTTTAGTCCCAAAATGTTCACCCCATTTGCTTTTTCCAACAACCATTAATAGTAATATTTTTACCAAAATTCCCTCCAATTTGCAACAATATTTGTGCAAATTTAAATTTTCCATGTAAATTTTGTTTTCCCATGTACTTTTATTACTTTCTCTCTCTACTTTTTTGTATACTCAATGTCAATTTACTTTTTCAATGCACTTTTTTTTATTCTTATTTGTGTTTATTAATTTCTGTGAAAAATACCCATAAGAGACTAGCAATAGGGGATGAAGGGAGTATCTAATTACTGTTATTAACCTATGTTAAAGTAATTAACTATCAGAATTGTACATTGACAAATGAATCAAGTCAATATGATACAACTAAAAAACAGACTAGAATGCAAATTACCCATTTTGATTACTAACCTAAAGACACACAATAAGAAGGGCAATTAAATCAGACCATGGAATTTACCAGAAATTAAAATTATAGACAATGTAAAGATTATGGACCTGCTTGTTGTATATATTGAAGTAAATATTCAAAAGATACCAAAGGAGAAACATTCCACCAAGCTGCAAAGGAAGAGCTAGACTACTAGATTTGGTTTCGGCACCTCCATCCGCGCTCTCAGGGATCGAAACTGCTCGAACAACCAACAAATTTCTCGATCCATGCTTTGTTGAATTAAATCGAATAGGCGAAAATGAGAGAGCACACGACGCTTTGTAACACAAACTTCCCTCATTGGAGTAGGGTGAGCTAGGATCTGTAGTCAAGGAGCGAGCAATATTATGAGAATATTTCTGGATCCGCCACTGGTCATGACAACATCCTACACTAAAGATGTCTTTAACTCTGGATGTCAAACATAACGTCCGTGGATTCAAACCCAACAAAGGCATTTTGAGGAAGTACATACTAGTTGATTAAGACCATTGCATTGCAAATAACTAAAGAATTAGAAGAAAATTTTATTTCGTACGTTAAATTGAAGAACACTCAAATAAATTATATACATTGTATAAATGCAAGTTGAATGGATGGATGGTATGTTTGGCAAGACAGCACGTGCCCACGGGGTGTCCGTATGATGTTAACAAATTGTGAGGATGAGAGCTTCGACAAACACTAGTGAAAATTTTGTGGTTGGTACTTGAAAGCAAATAGTATAAGATAACCACAATTTTGAATCTAATTTGCCAGTTAAGATTTTACAAATTATTTTGTAACCTAGTGATACTTGTCCACTATAGATTATGACTTATGAAGTTATGATAATTAAAGATTTTGGAACTTGGTTTTCAATGCAAGAGGTAAATATTTTATTAGTACGAATAGTATTTTTTAAAAACAATAATACACGAGGTAAATATTACGGAGTATAATTTAAATAAATGAAGCAATACACACGTCTAATAATTAGTAGTGTTTTTTAAAAATGAGGCACTTGCGTTATTTTTTTGTTAATTCCAAGATCAATTCGGATCCCTAAGAACTTAAATAGCCCCTAAAACCATAATCGAAGATTTTTCGACATGTAAACCGATGAAAAAGTTGAATCGGGCTGCATTTTACAATTTATACGAACTTTTGGGCTGAAATTTGCAATTTTTTTTTTAATTGACTGCAATTTGCAAAATACGAACTTTAAATGGCTGCAATTTGTAAATTTTCCGTTTTTTAGTTTTATAATCCTCTTTATGTTTTGGTTCTAATAGCCGCGCTTTGTCTTTTCAAATAATCAAGTCAAATTGTAAGAACAGAATAATGAAGTAATGGGAATTTCAGGCTTTCAGCCACTTGTTTAGGTTCAAGGAGAACATAAGCCTAGCAACTAGCATATTACGGATATAGTCGTGTCTGCTATACAATTTTTCAAGCCATGAATCATGCCCCAACGATTAATTTGGTCTAGACTAATTACCCCACGGTTCATAATGCATCTCAGTCTCAGGACATAATTAAGAATTCATATGCGAGTCTGAGAATCATAGGTTATTCCTTAGCATATCAGAGCATCAGACTATCAGCCGATCACAAGACTCATAGTTTATATAAACATGCAAATATGCAATTGGTACATATTTGTCATACGAAGTATATGAAAAATTTATAGCAATCCGAGCTGGGGATAGGATTGACGAAACAAAGTACTGTGAGTTCAAACCAAAAAACCTGCGACTACAGTTAAGAAAATTTTTCGATCTGAAGAGTTCCATACTTACCAGAAAACACTAAATAAACCCAACTGTTATAATCACCGCATTCTATTGAAGCCATATATAATATACAAGTAGGCCTACCAACCTATATATGATGCAGCAGTGGTTTCTTTTTTTTTTGACAGCAGCAGTGGTTTCTTAGACAAGAGCATGAGCTAATCCAAGGCTAGGTAACAAAAACAGCCATGAAGATTTGATGTCACATTATATAATCAGTCAAGATAGACTTTAACATCGATGCCATTATCAATGAGAGACTGCACTACTGCTCTAATCTTCCCTTCGAATTTGTCTCTAGCCCTTGGGGTGTAAGAAGCTGTGTAAACATCTGCTTCTCTTGCTCTGTCAGCCAGAATCCTACCAACAGCCAAGCAAGCTGGTATATCACATCGGGACTTGAGAGCAGCTTTAATATCCTTGGAATTGGTACCAGAAACTGCAACCTGCTTACATGTCACTCTATGAGTAAGTGAGGCCTGGACAAATCGCTTTGAGATGAGTACATCCAGGGTAAATGGTTCCATGAAAGCAATTGTCCGCTGCTTAAATGATATGTGCTTTTGCGGATTCTTTGATTTCTTCTCCTTCTGGTACGTATATGGCCGGCTATTATTATCATCCAGGTAATCTTCCACCCCAAAGAAGCTCCTTGGAGAACAGTGGGACTGCAATGGGGGCCATGTCAGACAGGAATTAATTATCAAGGATTAAATCTTTTGAGTTATCTTGAGCTTCTTGGCATATTTATCAACATAGATGAAATACCAAACTAAAGGAGCAAATAAATACTACTTATTTTGGATGATTAGTTAAACAATTGGACTCTGAGCCACTCACAATGCAAGGAGCAGGCATGTAACCAATCGACATTGACCAGCGAAATATACTTCAGCCAAGAAATAAATATAAGGCCATCACATTAAGCTAATGAAAGCAACTAATAGAGTAGTATATCAAGTCGCATACTAAAAAATAGAGCCTACCAAGGGTTCAATAATGCCTCTCAAGCTTAACTCATCAGCTCACTTGGATCTATAGTTCAGGGCAGCATGAGCATCATATTTCACATGAAAATGATTGCCTATGAAACTGAGAATGCAATAAAAAAAAATGCTGGGAGAAATGTACCTTAGATAGCTAAATGAAAACACAAAGAAAGTAACCAATATGCACAGGGGAGTGTTCAAAGATGGCGGTTGCAAATAATGTAACAAAGCTGCTCAATTATCCCCAATCATAATTGTTTTTGAGCTCAAAACCCAAGATTAACTATAATTGCATGCAAATTAAGGGTAAATTAAACTCACCATTTAGAGTAAACTAAACCTGCTCATCAACACCAACCTGTATCCCAAATTCCCAACTAGTAAACAAGTTCAGCTCGGGAACATTATTTTCTTCTAAGCAGATATTGATCATCTTACTTGGATAACTTCATTAAACTCCATGCCATCAGGCACGATATAATAAAGCATCATGTTTTTGCAAAAGAAACTTGAAAGAGCTATCTTACAACCCATAAATGTAACCCCCATATTCACTCATAAGTCGTAACACTAGATTGAGCATAATTTATTGCAACTCGGTTCAAAATGAACAAAAGGCTTATGGCTCTTCAGATTGAGACTCAGTTCTGTTTAAATTAAGCTCCTATCCTAAACAGGGCACATAGAAATAAACAAACAACTAAACTTAGCATGCGACTATTACAGTACAAATTTTTTATAGAAGATGGGATCAATTCTGAAGGGAAAGACCCCTGATTTATTGATTCATGTTCCTGAACTAACATTTACCAATACTGGATTTTTTTCAGGATTGTGAATGTCAATGTGCTTTTCAGATTCAATATTTATTACGAAATATTCCTCACACCAGCCTAAGATTGCCCAGAAATCAAGCACCAATACTCACAGCTGCTTTTCCTTTTCCTACTAGCCTACTAACATTTTAGAATTGGTTACAATTTCAACTCTACCTTCAGGATCTATAATACATTTCGGGCTAAAGATCCGAGCCTTATCCTAGAATTACTCTACTATTGAACAATATGCTAGGAGTATTGCAATCCACCTCCAACGCCATCCCTACATCCCAAAAGGTTCAACATATAACAAAGAATAATTTTTTCCATATATAATCATGACAGAAGCTGCATCCTTCTGAAAACTAAGCTAGAACTCTAGCTATAATCAGAATTCAGATGTTTTTTATGCTCCCAGCCAAATTCAAAAGAGAAACGAGTCATGAAAAATGCAAAGAACCCCATCCTTGCCAATTCTCACATCTCATACATCACTCCGCTCAACTTTAGTCTATAATTCTCATGATCACAATCAGTCCATCTCTCACTATCTCGAAAGGAAGCTTATAAAGGATTGAAGTACAACGTATGACAAAGTGCACATCAGCCAAAACACCATAAATTTCCAAATGTAATCATAGGAACACATCTATAACAGCAAAAGAATTGTATATATGAGGCTAATATGCAAATCATGTAAACCATACAAGTAATAATCATAAAAAAGACGCAGTATACCTGTCCAGTGTGAATGTTATTCGTCATCATATACAAACAACGCATAGCTTTATTTCCTCCATTGCTGTGGAGTCCTTTACTAAACAGTTCACCAAATACACTCTTCAACATCGTAGAACCAACCAACAATCTAACTCCCGCAACAGCTCGAAATCAAAATTGAACTGGGATAGAAGAAACGAAACTAATCAAAACTATAACTTTAAAGTAAAACCCCACAAATTAAAGAACACCCATTTACTAACAGATACAACTGTTATACTAATAAGCAATAAACAGAAATAACTTATCTCTTGATGCGTGAACCAAACTGACAATAGCCGCGTCGTGGAGAACCACTGACCTAAAAGACGATTCCGCGCTACGTCCCGGTGCAGTAGACAATTGCGGTCGCCCTCCAGGATAAGCACGGCGCCGGAGTTTATGTGCACTCACAAACCCGACTGGAACTCAGAATACTTGCCCAGAAAACAGAACAGGAAGAACATGTGTTTAAATAATTTTAGAGAAGAGAGAAGACTGATTGTGTGTTATGTTTTGGCTGAGAAAACCACCGAATATTTATAGGGTGAAGAGGAAAAACGGGAAGCATAAAAGGTGGGAAGAACCTGGCCAAGAAGATGACCAGATTAATCTAGTCAGTCAACAAACGAGGCAAGAAACAAGGGAGTGAATTAATCAGCTAAAATCAAGGGATTAATGGCTGATTAATTCCCACAACAGTCAGAAAATCCCAACAGTCAAAAACGGATACTTGGAATATTCTGTTAACAAGGAAAAGGAAATAAAATTTCTCCAAAAAGATAACAAGGACCCACGCCCGCGCATCGCATTCCCCAAGACCCCAAGTCCCGAGGCCCGAGCCCGACCCGACCCGACCCGGCTCGGCTCGGCGCGCGCGCGCGCGTGTGTGTGTGGAGTAACACACACCTCCAACTTACTCAACTAAGTAGTGCTAAAGCACTACATTATAAAAACAAGGAAAAACCTTCCTCCCCAATCAATGTGGGACTTTTCCCCTTCCATTGTTTTTCTCTCTCTCTCTCTTATTTTTTCCTAACACTCTAGCATTATATCAAGAACTTCCAACAATCCCCCACAGGTTCGAAGATATGAAAAGAATGAAAGAAAAAAATGAATTCTGGGCAAAACAAAACAATTGCATAAGTGTCAATGTCTCGCGACTTGAATTAACACATAGTGGACATCAAGCTATGATCCCTCACCTACCAAGTGACCTTCGTCTTGAACTCAATAGGGAGTTAGGGACCCGTCACTTTGAGCCACACAATTGAACATGTATAATATTCTGAAATTCCGCGAATAAAGGTGACGCATTATACTGGCCATACGTCCAGCCTGGATGCTCATAGGTGCTCTAGAGTATAAGCCCACGAAATACTCATAGGAAGCGGCCACACTTCCACACCTAAGTAGGTGAACTCCATCAAGTGTGAGCTACAACACACCTCCAAAAATATGGATATGGGTTCATTAAGAGCCGTATGCTCATCCTCTTTCTCATATGTAGCTAAGCACAAAACAAACATCTAGAGATGGACAAATAAAAAATGTGCTTCCGAATTATTACATAACGTTCCCCTTTGAACTCATAGTGAGTAGGAGTTCATTATTTCACAATTCATACAACGGGCTTTAGCCCCATCTCTTCCGATGTTTCCAAAACTAGTTTTTTACATAGGCCTTTAGTTAACGGATCCGCAATGTTCTTTTCGGACTTTACATAGTCCAGTGATATCACCCCTTCAGACAACAAATTTCTGACGGCTTTATGCCTCAGACGGATGTGTCTCTTCTTCCCATTATAGGCATGGTTGTGTGCAACAGCAATAGCAGCTTGCGAATCACAATGAAGTGCAACTGAAGGAGCTGGCTTCCCCCACAGTGGAATATCTGCAAGCATGTTCCTCAACCATTCTGCCTCATGACCTGCCAATTCAAGAGCAATAAACTCAGATTCCATAGTAGACATAGCAGTACAAGATTGCTTACAAGATTTCCAGGATACGGCTCCACCCCCAAGGGTGAAGACATAGCCACTAGTGGAGTTAACTTCATCATTATCGGATACCCAGTTGGCATCACAAAAGCCCTCCAAAACTCCAGGAAATTTGGAGTAGTGCAAACCCCAATCCATAGTACCCTTAAGGTACCTAAGCAACCTCCTTAGAGCAATCCAATGATCACTGCTTGGATTATGAGTGTACCTGCTCAACCTACTAACAGAATAAGCAATGTCAGGTCTAGTGTAGTTCATAAGAAACATAACACTACCAATAATTCTAGCATATTCAGACTGATTAACTGGATTACCATTATTTTTCTTTAAGTGGAAACTTGGGTCATAGGGAGTCTTAACTGGATCGACATTAAATGAGTCAAACTTTTTAAGAATTTTTTCAACATAGTGTGACTGATTAAGACAGATGCCATTTGGAGTCCTTTTGATTTTTACTCCCAAAATCACATCTGCCTCACCCATGTCTTTCATTTCAAAGTTCGAACTCAAAAACTGTTTTGTCTCATTTACACGATCCAAGTCAGTCCCAAAAATCAACATATCATCCACATAGAGACAAATAATTACACAACCATGACTATCATGCTTAAAATAAACACAAGAGTCACCTTCATTAACATGAAAACCATTACCAGTCATAGTCTTATCGAATTTGTCATGCCATTGCTTTGGAGCTTGTTTAAGCCCATACAATGCCTTGACTAACTTACAAACCTTCTCCTCTTGTCCTGGAACAACGAACCCTTCAGGTTGGACCAAGTAAATCTCCTCATCCAAGTCACCATTCAAAAAAGCAGTTTTGACATCCATTTGATGAACAACAAGACCAAAAATGCAAGCAAGAGCAATTAAAGTCCTAATGGTTGCAATTTTAGTAACAGGGGAGTAAGTATCAAAATAATCAATGCCAAACTTTTGAGTAAAACCCCTTACCACTATCCTTGCCTTATACTTGTCTATGGATCCATCGGCTTTTAATTTTTTCCGAAAGATCCATTTACAAGTAATGGGCTTACAACCTCTAGGAAGTTCAACCAATTCCCAAGTGTTATTATTGAGAATTGATTGTAATTCACTATCAATTGCTTCTTTCCAAAAAACAGCATCAACTGACCTCATTGCCTCATCATAGGTTCTTGGATCATCTTCCAAAACAAAAATATGCACAAAATCATCATCAATTAAGGAAGATTCAGATAAATAAGAAGTAATAAAATCAGGACCAAAACTATTTTCCTTTCTTGCCCTTTTGCTTCTCCTTGGCTCCAAAACAGAATCATCGTTAGTAATAGGAGCATTAGCAATAGGTAAACTAACAGAACTACTAGCATGCAATTCACTATCATTAGAAGGAGACATTTTCAAAGGAAAAATGTTCTCAAAGAACTCAGCATCTCTTGCTTCAATGATATGACCACCTGCATAAGAGTTGTTAGCACCTTTAACAAAGAAACGATAAGCTGCACTTTGATAAGCATAGCCAATAAAAATAGCATCAACAGTTTTGGGACCAATTTTATCCCTCTTGAAACTAGGTATGCCTACTTTTGCTAGGCACCCCCACACTTTCAAGTATTTCAGGTTTGGCGCTCGACCTTTCCATATTTCGTATGGAGTCTTGTCAAGCTTCTTGTGAGGAACCCTGTTCAAAACATGACAAGCAGAAAGAATAGCCTCCCCCCACATGTTATTAGGAAGCCCAGAACTAATAAGCATAGAATTCATCATATTCTTTAAAGTTCTATTTTTCCTTTCAGCTATACCGTTTTGTTCGGGTGAATAGGGAGCCGTCGTCTCATGAACAATGCCAAGTTGCTCACAAAATGCCTTAAGAGTGTCAGGGCTGTACTCACCACCCCTGTCACTCCTAACTCTCTTGATCTTTTTGTCTAACTGGTTTTCTACCTCAGCTTTATATTTGAGGAACATTTCCTCAGCTTCGTCCTTAGACCTGAGAAGATAAACCATGCAAAAGCGTGAACAATCATCAACAAAAGTAATATAATACTTTTTACCCCCTCTGCTTTCGTGATTATTAAAATCACCTAAGTCACTATGAACAAGTTCCAGTACTTCAGTCTGTCTATCTACTGATTTAAATGGCTTTTTAGTAAATTTGGCTTCAACACAAACTTGACATTTCGAAAAATCAGTTTTAGAAAAACTTGGAATCAAATTTAAGTGTTTAAGCCTTTTAACAGAATCAAAATTAACGTGGCCTAATCTAGCATGCCATAAATCAATAGACTCAGCAATATAAGCAGAAGAAGTACTAGCATTCTTATTCATAGTGTCAATTTTAACATCAAGAGTAAAAAGCCCCCCATTACAAAAGCCCTTCCCCACAAATTCCCCATTGCGAGTAAGAACTAATCTATCAGAATCAAAGGAGAGCTTCAGTCCAGCTTTCATGAGCAAACTGCCAGAAATTAAATTCCTGCGCATTTCTGGAACATGCAAAACATTAGTGAGAGTAAGCAATTTTCCAGAAGTGAGAGTGAGAACGATTTTCCCTTTGCCTTGGATAGATGCAGAGGCTGAGTTGCCCATGAAGACATTTTCACCTTCAACCTTGTCATAGGTAGTGAACATGTCCTTGTTGGCGCAGATGTGTCTGGTAGCTCCAGTGTCAACAATCCACTCAGCAGCATTACCTGTAAAGTTAGCTTCTAAAACAACAGCAACAATAACGTCAGAATCTTCAATAAGGTTTGCTTGACTTTGCCCATTCTTCTTCTTGACCCTGCAATCTCTAGCTCTGTGACCAGTCATACCACACTCATAACAGATCCCCTTAAACTTGTACTTCTGAATTTTCCCATTAGGCTTAAGGTTACTGTTTTTGGCTTTGGACTGGTTGTTTGATTTGGGTTCAACAAGGTTGGCTTTGGCAGAAGAAGAGGAAGGGAAAACAGAAGGGGCTTTGTCTTTGATACGGTTTTCCTCCTCAATTTTGAGGTGGGCAGCAAGTTCCTCTAAGGTTAGGTCTTTCTTTTTGTGCATGAGTTGGTTACGAAAATCCTTCCAAGAGGGAGGGAGTTTCTCAATCAGAACAATAGCAAGGGTAGTATCACAAATAGACAGACCTTCAGCAGCCATATTAATACAAACACTCTCATAGGCATGAATCTGATCAATAATAGGCTTATCATCAACAACTTGAAAACTTAACCACTTACTAACACAATAACGTTTAGTACCAGCATCATCAGTTCCATATTTTTTCTCTAAAGCATCCCAAATATCCTTAGCATGATGAAAACCCATATAAATATCCAACAGACTATTCGACATATAATGCAACAACATGCCCTTACAAGTTCTATCATCCTTAAAAAACTTAATCTCATATTCAGACAAATCATCTTTATCAACAGGTTCAACAATATCATCAAGAACATATGCAACATCAATCTGCTCCAAATAAAAACGCATCCTAACAGCCCAACGTTTATAATTCTTTCCATCAAGAGGTTCTAGTTTAGACATATCAGGAACAAGGAATTTGGAAGCCATGATCGTCTTTTAGATTGTTATACTAATAAGCAATAAACAGAAATAACTTATCTCTTGATGCGTGAACCAAACTGACAATAGCCGCGTCGTGGAGAACCACTGACCTAAAAGACGATTCCGCGCTACGTCCCGGTGCAGTAGACAATTGCGGTCGCCCTCCAGGATAAGCACGGCGCCGGAGTTTATGTGCACTCACAAACCCGACTGGAACTCAGAATACTTGCCCAGAAAACAGAACAGGAAGAACATGTGTTTAAATAATTTTAGAGAAGAGAGAAGACTGATTGTGTGTTATGTTTTGGCTGAGAAAACCACCGAATATTTATAGGGTGAAGAGGAAAAACGGGAAGCATAAAAGGTGGGAAGAACCTGGCCAAGAAGATGACCAGATTAATCTAGTCAGTCAACAAACGAGGCAAGAAACAAGGGAGTGAATTAATCAGCTAAAATCAAGGGATTAATGGCTGATTAATTCCCACAACAGTCAGAAAATCCCAACAGTCAAAAACGGATACTTGGAATATTCTGTTAACAAGGAAAAGGAAATAAAATTTCTCCAAAAAGATAACAAGGACCCACGCCCGCGCATCGCATTCCCCAAGACCCCAAGTCCCGAGGCCCGACCCGACCCGGCTCGGCTCGGCGCGCGCGCGCGCGTGTGTGTGTGGAGTAACACACACCTCCAACTTACTCAACTAAGTAGTGCTAAAGCACTACATTATAAAAACAAGGAAAAACCTTCCTCCCCAATCAATGTGGGACTTTTCCCCTTCCATTGTTTTTCTCTCTCTCTCTCTTATTTTTTCCTAACACTCTAGCATTATATCAAGAACTTCCAACAACAACTACATTGTTCTCCTTTATTTTTTCAGTTCAAAACTCTCATGAGCATTTCGTCGAACATGTGGCATGCACTAGACTTCAAAACCCTCACAAACCACCGACATACAAAATAAAAAATAAAAAAATATAGCTAAGTAGACAATAGCACATGTTTAATGCGTATGTAACACGATGCTATAATAATAAAGCAGCAAAATTAAATCGGACAGTTTCAAAGTTATTTTTCAGCAATAATTTGAATGTATTATCAATTGTTTAATATACCGACGAAATTATTCAGCAATTAAATGTGTAATTAAACAACAATTTAGAGAAATTAAGAAGAAAGTGAAGGATTAATCAAATAATATATGCTTTATAATCGAAGAATTCTTACCT
This sequence comes from Chenopodium album, assembly GCF_948465745.1. Classification (NCBI taxonomy): domain Eukaryota; kingdom Viridiplantae; phylum Streptophyta; class Magnoliopsida; order Caryophyllales; family Amaranthaceae; genus Chenopodium; species Chenopodium album. Next base: position 9,924,780 of record NC_137846.1, read on the forward strand.
TCAAAGTTCAAACGAAAGCCCAGAAATGTAGAGGAACTTTTAATTTGGTAGCGAAGAGCATTTTGTACTTAGTTTCACAAATTAATATCAAATTTACCGTTTATTTATAAATTTTCGAGTTACTTGTACATCAACAGGGCATTTGGTCTAGTGGTATGATTCTCGCTTAGGGTGCGAGAGGTCCCGAGTTCAATTCTCGGAATGCCCCTTTATTTTTTTAAATGTATTGGTCTTTTCCATGCTCCAAATACTACTATTGTGTTTATCTTTCTTCGTTGCTATTTTTATCCTTGATTTCTCTTTTCTCTTCAAATCTTCCCAATATAATGAAGCCCAGTATGGTGAAAATTACAATTACTTCGTACTGGGCCTCATTTGTTTTGTGCGGTCCAAAAGGCTTAAATTAATTGACATTGGACTTCATTAACTGGGCCTAAATGAAACTAACCCGGTTTAAAAAAAAAAAAAAAAAAAAAAAAACACTAACCCAAAAACAATTGTGATATTTATCCACACGACCAGTTCACCATAAGATGTGACATGACTCGTTGAATTTTATCCCGTTTCATACTTTCATCATTTACTTGATTCTGACATGAATATTAAGGTAATACTTTTTCCGTTACTAATAGTTTGACTTTGACACTTTGTAGAAATCAAACGTTATTACTCCGTCATATGCTACTAAATTAGTAAAAGAAAGTACTCAGACGTTATTACTCCGTCAGCTACTAAGTATCTGTTCTCTTTAGCTTATTTTCATTTCAATTTAATTCACTTTTTAATTTCCTTTTCTCATAAAATATTCAGTTTAATTCAATTCAATTCAGTTCAGTTCAGTTCAGCTCCAATAAGTTCGGTTCAGTTCAGTTAATCAAAGCAGGCCCTAAATTAGTAAAAGAAAGTACTCTTATGCGTAGTATTTTTACAAATACTTAAGGATAAAACTAGTTTTTAGGCGGATGCAATTCCCTGGGTTAGTGGGTTATTACAGATTTACATGGGGTTAATCATTAATTTACGTTTTGATTTATGACTTAATTTTCTTGTAATCAAATTGTCATTCATTACATATTACTCCTTTTATTTTGTATTAATTACAACATCTTTTTTTTTTTTTCATGTGTTTCATATTAATTGCAACACTTTTATATTTGGAAAGGACATACCATTATTTTATAATTTCTATCTCCCACTAACTTCACTTTTACACATATCTTACTATTATTTATTTTTCCTATCAACCCCACTTATACTACTTTTTTTTCTTTTACTAACAATACAATATTATAAAAACAAAAAAAAAAAAAAAAAAAAAAAATCCTCTTTTAAACCCTATTGTATAAAATTTCTTAAACTTTGTAAACATCATAGTGTTGCGATTAATATGAAGCTGAAGGAGTAATATTTTGTATTCAAATAATAATTTTAAATATCACATATTTTGATGGTAAAGACACTTAATTCTCGAATTAGGGGTTGTATGTTCAAATCTTGTGGAGAACTTTTTATGATTGCATGTCATTCTTCAAAAAAGGATACCGTAATATGATGACGTGGCATGTTATGGTTGGTCAATTTTTCTTTTATTTTTAAAAGTTAAAATGTACCATACATATATGTATAATTGAAAATACATGTATTTTTTTTGTTAAGATTACATAATTATAGTATTTGAAAATCTATTTTTTATTTTTAAAATCATCCAGAAAATTAAATTATATAATCAAAATTTAATTTAGAAAATCAAATATTCATCATCGTTCTTGATTGTTCATCATCATCGTCCCCAAAATCTTGTACTCAGTCGGAACTCAAATCGAAATTCCGACCAACAAGTCATCCAAAGATCTGATTTTTTTTTGGGTTTTCAAATCTGCTTCTTTAGTTCTAATTTTGGGTGCGTTTTTGGAGCAGTTTTGGTGTGTTTACCGGCGTCTTTCCTGGTGGTTTATTCAATTTTTGGTGCAGTTTTGGGGTGTGTTTCTAGCGGTTTTCAAGCAAATTTACAAGGGTTCAGGCGGCTGTTTTCATGCGATAGCATAGGCATTCCGACATGGCAGTTCTTGGATAGTTTGGCGATGGTTTTAGGATCGATTTTGGTCAATTTCACGAAGGTTTCAGGCGACTTTATTGGGAATTTATTGTTCAGTTTTCAGGCGATTTTTTTCTTCTCCGGTAGCAAATTCGTGATCCATCAATCTGGTTGTTCGCTGTCTAGCTATTTCGTATGTTTTTGGTGCAAGGGGTATTGAGAATACATTAAAATGTTTGAGAATGGGTGGATGAATGAAGAACGTTGATGAGAATACATTAACAATGTTTGGGAATGGGTGGATGAATGAAGAACGTTGATGAGGAACAGTTTTAATTTTGTGATTTTTTTTAAAAAAATAATTGTGATTTTTTATTATAAGTAATTAATTAACAGTATAAATTTTCATAATTTATAATCATGTATTTCTAAAAAAAAAAAAAATCATGTATTAAAAAGAATATATGATATAAATACAATTTTAATTCATTATGGACATTAAAAATAATTCAAAATGAAAATAAAAATACTAAATACAGACCAATCAGATTTCGCCATATCAGCATTTTATAGTGTTATTTTTAAAGAATGACATTGTAGAATTATCAAGAAATAAATAGAAAGAAAAGCCACATAACGTAATGAAAAGGTAAGTGGATGACATGGTGTAATGAAGGTGTTTCAATCCTATTTTAAACTTTTTATGGTTGCATAAAAGTAATAAAAATCTTGCCAACCTTAAACATAAAATAATCAAAATACATTCCACCTAATAAATAAAATTTCTTACAATGACAAGCAAAGACCATAAAAAGAGCTCACTATAATAAATTTTAGACAAGTTTCAACGGATAATTTCTAGTTGATCGGATAACATTATGAGTGGGGTTCGTGGGGTCCGCAAAAGGCAACGGCTATATGATGAGTTGACGCGGAGCAAAAGGAGAGAGGGGGGGCAGGAGCGAGTGCAGTAGATGCAGCGGCAGATTCATCACTAATTATTCACTAATTACTCATCATTCATTCTTCTACGCGTCACCCCGATTTTCACCTGACCCACTTTCCTTTTCACGTGCCGCTGATTTATACCATTCTGTTTCTTTCATTTTTATTTTTATTTTTTTCTATTTTTAGTATTTTTACTTCGTTTTATTTCTAGGGAAGATACTTCTGATCGCATAATTTGTATCGATTTGTTTTAGTTACTCAATGTTTTTAGTGATCTTCGATATTTTGGAGTGATAACGTATTATATGCTTGCATGGACATCGTTTTCGTAGCATGAACTAGCACAAGTACAACAGATCCGCCTGTTTATTTTTAGGTAATGAAAAATGTAATGCTTAGGGTTATATATAATCATTTAATATACATAAAATGGAATTAAGTTAGAAATTTATGACAAAATCACGTGCAGATCGATGTAATTAATGTTACTTTTTTCTCAATATTTCCTTTTTTAACTTCTTAAATATAGCCCTAAGCTATGTTTATCATTTAACTATTTTTATTATAACATGTAGTAGTTAATTTAATAAAAATATAAAAATTATTAAGGGATTCTATTGGCCTAGCACGGACTCTGTGTATAGGAGATTGGCACGACTGCATGAGCATGTCATAACTATTTCTTGGTCTATTCTAAACATGATCCACTTGATCATGAGACGTGTTGGCACAACATATGAACCTACATACATTGTATATGAGTAACATGACTACAAACCATGCTAATCTAAATATATTTTTAACTTATTGAAACCTAAAAACCTTATATTGGCTTATTGAAACTTTATTTTCCTGAAATAATTGAATATTGGTAAAAATGGATACTGTTGAAGTGTGAGCAAAGAGATACAATTTATTTTTTTACAGGTTATTGCTAAAATTATTGTTCCTATGTAGATACGAAATTAAGGTCGAGGATAACTTGTGAGTAAAAACGTAAGTGTAGTGAAAATACGTATGAGGTGGGAGGTACATGACTATGCCATACACTCAAACTCAAGAATTTTATTTAGGTCATTAAGGGTCTATTCACTTCATCTTAATTTCATTTTAGCTCCAATCACTTTAGTTCAATTCAGTTCCTAATTTTCTTTTCTCATAAAATATTCATTTCATCTCTATTTAATTTAGTTTTAATAAAAAAATCTTAAATGGATTCAATATTCAATTATTTGTACGTTAATTTTAGTACCATACACGTAGTATAGATATTCTTAGTATATAATAACGCTTTATTTAGATTCGGAATATGAAAAAATTCAACTAATAGACGACTTTTGCGCAACTTTACGAGCCCCATAAGACAAAAACAAATGGAAATGAAGTCAAGTAAGAAAGTTGTCCCTCAAAATATATCACCTCCCCGCTAAGAAATGGTATCCACTACCGATAAAGGAAACGTATTAAAGCCGCATCTATCGACTATTATGCTGCTGATTGAAGCGAAAATATGGGCATGTGGCAAACTACCATATTCTAGTTATAAGATCCTTTTTTCATCAAACAATTATTGATTGCCTTTTTCTTTCTTCGAGACTCCCTTAGTTCTTTCCTTTTCATGCAAGTTTGCCTCTTTACTTTCTTTGTCTTTTTTTATATATTGTTCAATTTTTGGAAATTTTACGACAACATAAAAGGCTATGAATCTAAACAAGTGGTATACCGTGCAAAAATTTAATCCAAATAGAATAAGTTTTAGTTAATACAAATATGAAGTATAAAATATAATAATAAATCAGTAAAAATTAGATAGGTTCGATATAATCAAATGATGAGTCGTTCTATCCGATTTTGGTTACAAAACTATTTAACTTCATAAGTGATATAAAAGAATAATGTATTTCCTCAATTCTTTTTATTTGACTCATTGGCAATCTCAAGTAATCTTATTTTAAATAATATCTAATACTTTTACAATAACTTTTACGTTATAAGTCATATGAGATCTTTTATCGATAGTTACTATAGAAACAAGTTAGAGTGTGAATCAAATAAAACAATTAAAATAATAAATATACGGTTAAATTTTGGCCGATACAAATACAAAAATGCATGCATGCATGCATCTCCATTCCTCCGATCCACAACCCAAACTCTCACCGTTAAGGTGCCCTGTAGGAAGAGTGATGCGATGTGGCATGCACGGGTCAAAATAATAAAAGATGCGTACGTTCGTTACTCTAAAAACAAACCCAAAAAAAGAAAAAAAAAGAAAAGGTATACTCGACTTCGTAGTATCGTTAGATAGAGCCGAGTGAGTACTGAATCCTGACTCGTCAACATATGAAGTTAGAGAATTTCAGGCATAAATGTTTGTCTTGGGTAACCCACATTTTGTTATGTAAGTGTTGGGTCCAATTTCCAACATTTATTAAATCATTTATAAATTCATACAAGTAATTATTTTATTACAAAGTTTTTGCAATATCAAACTCTTGCAAAACTTATTAATCTATTTGCTTCTTTCTTATTTGCTCTTCGTCAGTTTTAACTGACAATCCCTTTTCTAGCGTAGATCATTATATCATCTGCAACCTCAAGATTTTGGGCTTAACAATTTATTATATAGATCTGACGTACTATACATTATTTTAATACATATATGGAGTAACTTTTAGGAATCCTTTTTTATTTTCATATTAAGAAATAAGGTTGGGTTTTGGATTTATTTTCATAAGGAAATTAAGAACTTAAAATATGTAGGACTTGGAAAGTCTTCAACTTGAGATAGAAACCAACAAAAAAGTTTGGTTAGTAAAAGATCTAATGACCTTTTTTTTTTTCAATATATAAAGGTAATTAGGTCTAATAGGAATAAAGGATAGGTCTTACCACAATACTGAAAAGAATAAATCATACAAAGTATGTAGTACTAAGTAAAATGTTGTTTCAAAAAAAAAAAAAGTAAAATGTTGTTTCAAGTATATGTTTAATTAGAAATCGGGATGAGCATTGATTTTTAATTATGAAATAATTAACCCAATTTGACCCAAAATTTATATGATTGAAATTGATTTTTTCACGTTAAGCTATCTAATAATCTTTTTTAATGATATATGACCCAAACAATACATCCATGCCAAACTCAAAGACTTCTTAATGTGGGGATAGCTAGCTTAGATGTGTTTTATTCACTTGATTTTTACTTATTTGAACTAAAATCATATTCTCTTTACGTAATATTAATGACTTAAGTTATTTTTGCTGATATCAAATTATATTTACTGAATTAAATTTTATAATGCTAAATTGTAATTGATTTTACTGAAATTAATTTTTCTAGCTAAACCTAAGCTTATTAATAAAAGTGATCGATTTGATATTATATTTATTCTTTAAAACTACTACTTCTTATTGATAAAGAACTATACTATTTAACTCAATTTATTTTTCTATAATTAAATGTTTTTTTTAAACTAAACTTAAATTAGGGCACATCTGTAACACCCTAGAAATTCCTTTATTTTAAAATACATGTTTTGCTCATTTTAAAACTCAAAATAGGAAAATGTAAGACATTATTGCCATCATGAAAACGGCTAAGGCAACTATCAAAGACACACAACGAAAGACTACCTTTTAAAACCATTTAAAATAATTCAACTTAAAAAGTCAACCAATGAAAGTAAAGTCAATCCAAAGTAAAACGAAGTCAACCTACAACTTGGAACCATTGTAGGCCCTTAACAAAATCGAACCAACTCAAAACCTTTGCATTAGTCTCACAAGCATAATATAATAAAATAATTAAAGCAGTAAACACATCATAAACTTATGGAAACTAGCATGATTCGCTCTTCACTCATACCCATCATGAATATGCTTTATCATCTGAAAAGCTTCTCTCTACTTGTTTCCTCTACTCTCCATTAAAAAATGGGTCATCACAGGGCCAAGGTAAAGACAAGGCCAACAAACACACAAACACACAAACACACAATCAGCAATGCTGAGTACATAAGCGTAATTAAACACACTAACTGACTAACATGCTATCACCTATCAACACACCACTTACCTCGTTGCACTTGTTTACAAGCATATGACATACAACATAACTCTCAATTAAGTAACTAATTGATTCATTTTTCATTGATTACGCATCGAACGAGTTTCCCCATAACCTGCCCCAATAAAGGGGTACGAACACGGGAGCTGACCGTGCTAGTATAAAATAACCACTCATCAGTGACGGAATTCCTGCGCATAATAATAAAAGGAAAATACAGCGTCCTGTACTCCCAGTAGAAGTTATGGTCAAATATAAAGTTGCATAACTCCCCCCAAGAGTTTTGGTGCGTAATCTCTTTCACTTTACATTATTTACATTTTATTAAACTTGGTGATGACTCTCAAACCATAACACAATCAAACATTATAATTATCCAAACAATTAAACATTCCAATTTAGTTCTTGAATAATTAGTGACCACATAATATTTAATGTTGAACCCTTTTTAAATCTACCTCGGTGTCAAAGACACCTTAAACGCGTAGTGCGCTATAATTCCTATCCCTCGGTGTTAGAAACACCTTAAGTGCACTAAGGCACCAATATATAATTTATTCCTCGTGTACATAGACACTTAAATAGCTCTTTTCTCAAGCTTATAGTATCAATAAAAATTATATGAACCATAGTAAAATTCCTTTTCAATATTCCAAACCAAATTAAACATTTAGTTTAATCAAACATGCTCCCTATCATGCCAATAATAAAAGTGTGGTTCATATACAACATGCCAAATAATTATTTCCATTCAATAATCCATCGCAAATAATTCATGCTTCATATTTCAATCACCAACACCAACCAAGTAATAAATTCCAATCAAAATCTATCATGATACTATTTGGAATTAATTATGCAAAGCCTAACATGTTCCTATATCACCAAATAAATACCAAGTACGTGAACGTACCTTGAATACGATCTTAAAATCGCCATGACTAACAGAAATCACTCACTTGAAAGTCTCCTACAATTCAAAATCATAATATGGCATTAAAATCTACCCCACACAAATTTCCAGCAATATATACTCTTATTAAACCACTCATAATTTAATTAAAACAAGCTAAAAATTAATTTAAAACCTCTTTAATCCCAATTAATGGGTAGTCAAAATTCCTTCAAGAAACTTAATTTTTAGCTTACTAACAAAATTTTCAGCAATATTAATTCATGAAAACTTGCTGTAATTATACTTTTAAACCCTCAAATTGAAGGTTTAAACCACCCTAAATCATATTCCTTCAATAATCAATTATTTACAAATCTAGGGTTTTAAATTTGGGGCTTTTTAATTAAAATTAAAATCTGAAAATTACTTTGCACCATACTTAAAATCAATCATCATAAAATCATCACAAAACTCATAATTAATAATTAGATTTAGGATTAAACAAAAGAAATAATGAAAGAATAAATATATTTTTTTTCGAATGGTGCACCAGACAGCAGCCACAACACCACAGCCGGCTGCTGCCGCCGGTTGCTGCTGGTGGTGCGCGGCCCGCCGGTGGTGTGGTGGTGGCTGGCGGTGGTGCGTGCAAAAAGGGGAAGGGGAAAAGAAAGAAAAAGAAAAGGAAATAAAGGAGAATGGAGAGAAAGTTTACCTTGGGTATTCTCCACTTTGGGCAAAGTTTAATTTGCTCATGTGTTGAATATTTATACCCTTATTCTCTAGAAACCCTTCTTACCTTAATTTCCCTTTCTATCTTTAATAATCCTTTTCCTAGTAAAACTTAACTAAACTAAAACTTTCCTAAAATAAATCCCAACTTAATAAAATAATTAATTTTTTTTTTGAGAAAAACGTAATCAGTGCCTTATATTGATAATTTGTCCATCAACACATAGGGAGAAACCTCACAAGGACTATGGTTCTCCCATACTTGGGGTCAACTCCAAATGGCGTTAAACAAGCCAAATTATGAGCTGGGTATTACCATCTCTTTTTACATGGCACCAAACAACAGAAATAAAACTAAAACACAAGGATAAAATATCATCAAGAATGGTATCAAGGTCTGTGAAGAAAATCGAGCCTTTGGACAAGTGGTTGATGAGAATTTGGCTGTCGGATTCGATGATGATGTCAGTCAAGCCGAATCTTTTTTCTAGCCTAATTGCCATAGCAGCTGCCTTTCCTTCAGCTATTAAAGGATTCCAATGAGCTCTAGATCGTCGAGAAGCCGCAAAAACAACCTTACCTTTCCAATCTCTCGCAATTACACCCAAGCCCACCCATCCATCATCATATAGAGATGCATCACAATTAAGTTTGATGGTACCTTCAGGTGGAGGCTTCCATGACTTGGGGCTGCTGTGGCTCTTGATTCAGGCACCACCATAAATTTTCTTTGCATAAGAGAGGCAGTCAGATGCTAGGCAAAGCGTACGCTCAATGATTAAGGGATGATAAGTTTCTTTATTATTAGAGATCATATCATTTCTACAGCTCCATATGTACCACATCAGAATTGATCCCTTGCTCATCTTTTTTGCGTCAAGCTTGCACAAAGATTTAAAAAGCTCCAAGAAAGACAACCCGGAAAGCCCTAGGGACATCTCCACACAATCACATTCCACCCATAGGTCTCTCACCGTAGGACAAGCAAAGAAAACATGTTGCATAGTTTCTGGACAGCCTTCGCACCAAGGACAGTCGATCACATCAGTCATTCGCCGAAAGTGAAGGTAAGCACTGCACGAACAGGCAGAGTGCCTGTGCTAACTCTCCATAAGAAATGCTGAACCTTTGGAGTGACATCAAGCTTCCAAATTTCCATACAAGCTTTGTTAAAGAGGTAAAGATTACAGGACTTACCAAGCATGTAAGCCGATTTCACGGAGTAGCTCCCATCCATGGAGAAAGCCCACGTTATGGCATCCGAATTGATCTTGGAGCTCAGTGGGATTACTAAAATGCTGCGAACATCAGACTCATTGAAAATGTTTTCAATGCGTTGCACATCCCACTCCCAGAATTCATGATCGATCAAATCACTAACCCGAGTAACCTCTTTAGCAATAGGAGTAGTAATAAACCTACTCTATCCATTGTCAATCCAAGGGTCACACCAAATATCCACCATCGACCCATTGTCAATTCTCCATATCATCCCCTCCTTAAATAAAGCTTTTGAAGACCAAATGTTATGCCATGAAAAGCTGCCCCCTACCCCCAAACTTGCTTCAAGGAAGGATTTCCCCGCAAAGTACTTTGCTTGTAGAACCTTGTTTAATAAAGAGTTCAGGTTGCTCACAAGTCTCCACGCCTGACGCCCCAATAATGCATCATTGAAAACTCTTAAATCTCGGAAACCCATTCCCCCTAAGCATTTAGGGATGCAAAGATCCTTCCAGCTCTTCCAATGTACTCTTCTCTTCCCTTCATCATGGCCCCACCAAAAATGGGCCATCATAGCATGAATGTCGTCGATGATCCCAACCGAAATTTTGTATACTCCCATGATGTAGATAGGAATGGCTTTAATGACAGATTTAAGCAGAATTTCCTTCCCTGCTCTTGATAAAAATTTTCCTTCCAACCCGACAGTTTTTTCTAGATTCGATCTTTAAGAGCCGAAAAAACCATCTTCCTTGATTTTCCGATTATGGTCGGAATCCCAAGATACTTGTCATGTTTATCAACTTGTCGCATTTCCTGAACACCCAATAATTCTTCTTGCATTGTATCACTGACACCCTTGCTAAAAGAGACCTCCGATTTGTTATAATTAATTTTCTGTCCGGAAGCTTGTTCATATATGTTGAGAATTTCGACAATTTTTGAACACTCCCTTCGGTTGGCTCTCGCAAATAAAAGACTGTCATCCGCAAAATAAAGGTGGGAAATAACTGGTCCCCTACGGCTAGCCTTAGCTCCATGAATAGAGCCATTAGCTAAAGCTTTCCGCAGAAAACCCGAAAAAACATCTGCCACGAGAATAAATAGATACGGGGATAAGGGGTCCCCCTGCCTGAGACCCCTGGAAGGAACAGTCGAGCCACACACATTGCCATTAAATATAAAGGAATATTTGACCGTAGTCATGCAGTCCATTATAGTCTTTACCCATCTTCTGGCAAAACCCATTTTTAGCAGAAGTTTTTCAAGAAAAATCCACTCTACTCTGTCGTAGGCCTTGCTCATATCAAGCTTCATCGACACCAAACCTTTCCTGCTGTTGCATCTAGTTTTCATCGTATGGAACAATTCTAGAGACATTAGAGCATTGTCAGTTATAAGCCTGCCCGGGACAGAAGCACTCTGGTTCTCAGATACAATATCAGGGAGCACAAATTTTAATCTCATGACTATGGCCTTGGAAGCAATTTTATACAACACATTGCAGAGAGCAATTGGTCTGAATTCCGTCATCAGAGTAGGAGATTTTACTTTCGGGATCAAAACAATGTCAGTATTATTTACAGGGCCAATAGACTCATTACCCTGTAGAATATTACTAACAAGTCTAATAACATCACCCCCAACAATATGCCAAAATTTTTTAAAAAATATAGCATGCATACCATCGGGTCCCGGAGCCTTGCAGGGGTGCATTTGGTTGAGGGCGACAAAAATGTCATCTTTCGAGAAGGGGCGCAACAGATCAGAATTGATTTCCGGTGTTACTTTACATTCCGTTGCCTTAAGGACCTAATCTCCATCTTTGATCTCCGAGGCTCTAGATCGTAGGAACCAATAGAGTTCTTGCTTTTTAAAGAGATCATCGAGTTTCTTCTCAAGTTCGGCACATTTTGTAAGGGATTCATCTGAGACTGTTCCCCTTTGAACGTCTCTCAACTCTTTCTCAAGCGAATTAATTTGTTGCTCTAGATTTTTAAATTTGCTTCTACTCCAAGTCTGAAGAACTGCAGCCACAAATTTGATTCTATCTTCCATACTAACCAAATTGCCACGCCAAGCCCCTCTTACAACCCATTCACATTCATCATCAAGTAGCCAAAAGGTTTCGAACCAGAACTTTTTCTTTTTTCTCTTTTTTTTCCTTCTGTGCGCACCAAACTTCAAGAATATTGGTGCATGGTCTGATTCACTACGGTCCAAATTCTCTACTCTCCGGTGATTTATACTGTCAAGCCATTTGCCATTAGCAACAAAATGATCAAGTCTCTCCCTGATAAAAGTGCGAACAGTCAAACCACGTTCCCAAGTATACCATTGTCCCTCAAAGCCTAGATCATGAAGATCTCAATCATGTAACACATTACGAAACTCCGGCATCTCTCTCCTTTCATTATCCGCACCACATTCCTTCTCATCATAAGTAAGGATCTCATTGAAATCCCCACCAAACAATAAAGGACCATCAAAGTTTTCACATAAATTTCTGATCAGGGATCAAGTTTTATTTTTATTACCCGACTCTAGTCAACCATAAATACCCACAAAACGCCAAAACAAACCGGAGCTAGTTTTGACATCCCCACAAATATAATTTTGAGAGTAAGAGACAAGAGAAAAATCAATAGAATCATTCCAGTAAATGCATAAGCCACCAGCCCTACCAATACTACTAACACCAAAAGCATACAAGTAATTAAATTTATTTTTATTATTTTCTGCAATACTTTTATTAACTTTCGTTTCTGACAAAAATAAAATCTTGGGAACTAAAGAATTGCACCACTTGCGCAGTGCACGAACGGTGCGAGGGCCAGCCATCCCCCGATAGTTCCAACATAAAGTACTCATTTCAAAGGGCGGGGTTTAGCCATGTCAACCTCTGCCGAACTAGTAGAGGAAGGAGTCACCCTAGAGATGGACTTGGTCCGTTTCCCAAGTGATGGCTCGTTCATTTCCACTTCTCCAAAATCGTCAATGTGTTTCCTTTTCCCTGCAAGGGCCAATCGGTCATCCATAGAAGAGTCAAAGTCTCTGTCTAGCATATCAATTGCAATAATCATTAGAGAATTTAAAGAATTAAATCAAGCATTAATGATATTCAGGTTCCGCTAGATCTTGGAACAAAGAAACTACTCACACATAGTCATGAAATCAAGAATGATATTCAATAAAGAAAACATAATTAACAATAATAAAATACGAGAATTGAGAGAAGAAACCAATACTTGGAATTAATTATAAAATCTTGAATCTTGAAGGTAAAACCCTAGAAAATATTATGAAAGAACGTAATACCCAAAAACTCTAAAATAATGTACGTAAAGTGATAAATAAAAATACTATCTAAAACCTATTTATATCCTAGCATAAAACTAGGTATTTCTATCTTAATAGGACTCTCAAACGCCACCAAAACGAGCTGCCACAGGTAGGGTGTGGCACAGAAGAATTCGCCACAGCCAGGTTGTGGAGCGGGCTGTCTTCGCTTCTCCTTTGCTCCAATAATAGACGCCCACAACCAGGTTGTGGCCGACAGGTTGCATGCCACAACCAAGTTGTGGAGCAAGCTGCTATGACGCTCCATTGATGCTTGAAACGCTTCATATAAAGAAATATCTCTTGATCAAAACGAATTCCACGCAAATCGAGCCCTATTCCTACGAAAACAAACAAGCCGAGAAAAGCAATATCGAAATAGGAAGAATAATAGCTCAAAAGGATCAGGAAAGTGAAGAAAACACAATAAAACATGGCCAAATATCACATATAAATCGTGTATAATATCGTGTTATCATTTATTTTACTTAGTATTATTTATACAAGGTGAAGAGAAAAGAGTCTTATTTTAGTTGTAAATTAAAATTGGATATTCATCATTTCTCTCATTTTAACAAAATTCTATCTTTTCTAAAACTTATCTTGCCTAACTTAATTAAACCAGCCCCATGTAAACTAATCAGGTTAAATTTGTTGTAATAATAACAATAGGATCTAAGGCCTTATCCTCTTTACCTTATTCAAATAATATTCAATCCAAATAATTTAATTAATTAAGTTTAATAAAAATAATTCAATTCTGAAAAATAAGTTAAGTTTGATAATAATAAAAAATTAATTAGTAAATCAATCATTAGTAACTTTAAAAAACAAATATAGTAAATCAATAAAATAATTTATTTCACTAAAAATAAGTTAAGTTCAATAAAAATAAGTTTAAAAAACAAATATAATAGTGATCAATTAAAAAATATGTTTTGATCAATAAAAATAATTTAATTTCAATAAAAAAAATTAAGTTCAATAAAAATTATTTAAATCCTGTTAAATTTTGGTGATGAACGAACATGACTTAAAAACAATACAAGGTAAGAAATTTACTGCAACACGCATATTATTGTATTGAACTTAACAAGGTGCCATATAATTACTCAAGAACATAATTTTGATCATTTGTATTTTACATATATGACATATATATAATACGAGTATAAAAACTAGCAATTTACATGTGCGTAATTTAATTACAATGAAAAAAAAATTAATGACAATGAAAGTTGGAAATTTAATTCAACAAAATTTTATAAGTAAATTGGTTGCTTGAAATTAAACAAAAAATGTGTAGAAAATTTTTATAAAAGGGTTGTGTGGGTACATGGGCGAGAAAAGAAAATTTGAAGGGAAAGGGGAGGGCAAAAAAAACTGTACGGGAGTTGACGTAGGGGGGTAAAATTATTAAGTGTTTGGTGCTCGGAGCGGTATAAATAAAATAGAAAAAGAAGAAGAAAATAGGAGATATAAAAGAAAGGTGGGAGATATTCCCTAAGACGAGGTCATAAGAAAGATGATGTGTGGTAAGAGAATGTATGTCAATGAGTTAGATACTAGTTTAAGGCCCCGTTCACTTCATCTTATTTTTTGTTGAATTGAAATTATTTTTACTGAAGTGAAATTATTTTTATTTAACTTAAATTATTTTTATCGAACTAAAATTAATTTTACTGAACTGAAATTATTTTTGCTGAACTGAAATTATTTTTTTTTTACTGAATCTCTATTATATTTCTTTTTTATATTTACTGATTTTTACTGAACTGAAATTATTTTTACTGAACTAAAATTATTTTTACTAAATATTATTTTTTTAAGGTGAAGTAAAAAGGGCTCAAGTCCCGTGCAACGCACAATTTTTACTAATGTTAATTCAACAATAATTATTTACCGAAAACAATACTCAACTATATTAAATTATTATATTTAAGTATATTTGGAAATATAATTTTCAAAATGGAAGGACCATATTTTAAGTTACAAATAAATCAATGAAGATGTAGCTAAAAAGGAAATAATTAAATGCAGGGAAAATTTTCAACCTAGAGATGACATGTGTCACTTTAGGTTTCGCTTTTAGTATAAAACTAGTCTTTTGGCTCGTACAATGTACGGGCTTATTTTGAGGATATTTTTCCAGCCGATGATATTGTTCTCTTTGCATATGTATGTTTTATATTTTAACTCTTTTTCTTGATCCCCCTAACGAATTTCGTTAGAATATTTTAAGTAATGGGACTTGTTACTTTGAAACGTGTTTATAAGTCAAAATTAGTTATTGTCTATGTAGATGCCAATAATTATTGTAGCATGTAATAAGCCTTTGTTTATAAGTAAAAAAACAATACTTTGTATGATTTAAGTTATTTGCAACCACTAAAATATTTATCCTAAGGCAACGAAGATGAAGGGTTTGATTACCAATATATTTGAACCCTTGATTTCTAATTTGTAAAGGTAATTGAAAGTGATTTTAAACTCATCACTAATACAACCCGGTTATAGTTTAGTAATTAAAATGGGGAGAAAAAAAAGAAAGAAATCATTCAACTAAACCAAACCCAAGAATTTCAAACCTAAATTATTTATTTTGTCAAAAGATTTTCAAACCTTTAATTGAAGCTTAAACCAAATAACAGATTAATAAGCCAAAGAACTTTACCTCTGAGAACCACCTTCAATTTGCTTCAACCTTACTACAAAAGCATACAACAATTTCCCAATTTGTTAACTGGGGATTTCAAGTAACAATAACTCATCTATGTTTATATTTTATTCCAATTTCACTAAAAATTAAATTAAAACTTAAAATGTAAAAAAAAATATGATAAAGAAAGAAAAAGATAATAGTCACTCACCAAATCTGCATGCAAATGTGACGGAGGTGGAACTATGTTAATTATAGGTAATATTGCATTGAGTGGGGTTAGTGAATTGTGAATAAATACCAAAAACTCATTATCATCATTATTATGGGCGGATTTTGTAACCGAAAAGATGATTAAAGAAATTAATTTGTGGGAATTAAAGAGGGGAGATGAAGATAAAGAGTGCGTGGGATCGATTATTGTAGGTTTGCTGATAAAGGTGAAGAGGCCATGGATGGTGGATTTAATGTTAAAAGATATAGTAATATACATATAAATATGTAATAATTAATATACAATTACTATGTACCTAGAGTTATAAACTGTTAATTATAAATTATAAATTTTTAATTAAATAATTACTTTCTCTTAGAATTAATAAGATAATAGTACACACTTGGCATATAGATTAAAATTATGAACAGTGGCACAATGGATTGAAATAGTGAACACTTGGCACATTCAATTGAAAAAGATAATATAGGATGGAGACATGTGTACATCTTGGTTTGAGTTTTTAAGTACTAAGTATAGATTATTGATTGATGATTAGGGGGGTGGTAACTACTAAAGAAGTTTCGCGCGATTGGAGAAGATAGAAGAAAGGAACATAAGTGAAAAAAAAGGAATGGAATTACTTGAAAAGATAGGGAATGCTTTAAATTAAAAGGCATTTGAGGACTAAAATAAAAAGGAAAAATGGAAAGAAAATGAAAAATTAGGCCCAACAAACAATATGAAAGGGAGAAATATTTATTCATTCTCTTACCTTGTGGGGTGGGGTGGGGTGGGGTGGGGTGGGAGGGGTGGGTTCAAGAAATTTAGGTTACATACATTCATTCATGTATCAAATAAAAGAAAAATGTTCATTTTCCAAACAAAATGAAATACATGATATATTTACTATAAGTACCAACCTTAAAAACTCATACTACTTTGGAAATCAAACGACGCTTAGATTAATATCACGAATTAAACATCCTCTTAACCCGAATAACTCATTTAGGTATCTTCAATGGTATAGATAAAAAACATACTTGTAAATTATCTAACATATATACCTGTAAATATTTACTTGTAGCTAAAACAAGCACCATGCTTGTTCAAGCTACAACTCTTATAATTTTTTTTATTAGCAAAAATAATGTTGATTATGCAAGGTTAAGATAATAAAGCTAGAGTGGGCATGGCCAGACCAACATGACTCATGAAAATAGCCCAACCCGACTTGAGCTCGTCACAATCACAACACTATGTGATATGCATGCAAATGGTTCATGAGCCGTGCATAGACTTTATATTCAAAATTTGGCATGAATTTGACATGAGTTTTATGGTCCTACCCATTAATTTTTGACCAATTGACTAAATATATAAAAATATCAAAGGGTCTATTGACATAATACGTGTGCTAATCGTGTATGGGCTCCTTTTATAAAAGACTAAAACAAATCTGACACTACATAACGATTTCTTAACCCATTTAGAGTACTACGTTACAACTCCTACCTACTTTAATCATAGGCTTCATACATTAGAAAATGTTATATATGGACTTAACTCACTTTAGATATTTGATGTGCCAAGCCAAACTACTTCATTGTTGCTACATGCTACCCTTGGAAACTTGGAATTGCTCTTGCCTTCACTTATACTTAACCCAGTTACCAAAAACACCCCACTAGAAAAAGAGCTAGGAACTTTCACATTTTACCATTAAAAATAAAAAAAACAAATCCAAAAAATAAAATAAAATAAAATAAAATAAAAATCTCACATTTCTTCCATAAAATAATAAAACTTCCAAAAATAAAAATAAAAAAAGGGTAAAGGGTAGAAAAACTCACTACCACCACCCTCCACCAATAAAACCATTCCTCCTCACACTCACAGTGTCTCTTTCTCACTTACCCTTTTTTGCTCCTCTCTTTCTCTCTCATTCACTCTTCTCCAACATTCTTTTTCTTTTGCTCAGAAATTTGCCTGGTTTAGGAGGGTTTAGTATCATCACCTAAACAATAAACCTTCTTTTTTTGTGCACAATAAAAGTAAAAATAATGGGGTGTTTTAGAAATAGATTAATTTCAACATTATTTCTAATTTTTTGTATTTTTAAGGAGATAATTGCTAATTCTGAGGTAATTAGTAATAATAATCTACCCATAATCTCATTTGATGAAGGCTATTCCCATCTATTTGGAGATGATAATCTTATGGTTGTTAGAGATGGAAAATCTGTTCTTCTTTCTCTTGATGAAAAAACAGGCATGCTACTTTAACTCTCTAATTTTCTGGGTTTTCATTTTTTTTTTTAATTTTTTTTTGGTAATATTGGGTAATTTTTCTAATATTTTCTGTTAAAAAATTATATGCCCAGGTTCTGGATTTATGTCACATGACCTCTACTTACATGGGTTTTTCAGTGCTTCGATTAAATTACCTTCTGATTATACTGCTGGGATTGTCGTTGCCTTCTATGTAAGTTATTTTTTTTAATATTATTTTTTTATTGGAAATGTTCCCCTGTTTAATTTTGTTGATTATTGAGCTGTATTCTTGCTTAAATTAATCTGCAATTTTTTGGTAGAAGTTTCTAGTAGTATTGCTAAATGGGCTTTTATTAATTGATGATTTTGAGCTCTGATTATGATAATTACTGTTGTAGAGTAATTAGTAAAATTTCATAAATGTTGAGTCTTGATTAATTAAATTTCATGTATGTAGTAATTTAGTTAATCATAATTACATCTTGTATCAGAAGTTACTAATCCTAGTAAATTTGAAGTTATAATCATCTTGGTCTATGAGCTGTGTGTTAAGTTTTTCAGAAACAGAACAATGTTTTACAATAATTTTCAATTTTTTCATAAATGTATATGGGATTATGTCAATGATTTCAGCAACTATCTGGTAGACTAGACATGCATAGTAGGAGTGTTTATTTGTGGGTTTATTTCAATTTTCAGATGTCTAATGGTGATATGTATGAGAGAAATCATGATGAGATCGATTTCGAGTTCTTAGGGAACATCCGAGGCAAGGAATGGAGGGTTCAGACCAATGTGTATGGAAACGGTAGCACGAGTGTAGGTAGAGAAGAGAGATACACATTGGGGTTTGACCCTTCGGACGAATTTCATCGTTACAGCATTCTGTGGACAGAGGATCAAATAATGTAATTCCTTTTTCTCTTTGATTCTATTCTTGTTTATTGGGTGTGTTGTGTTGTGTCGTGTTCGTTTTGTAATCTATCATGTTGTTGTCCTTCACATTGTCAACTTTACTTTATTTCTTGATGGTGCTTTTGTGTTAGTAGTTAATACAATTGCTGAAATTTGAAAACAACAAAAGTAGGATTAGTTTTAGTATGGAGTATGTAGTTAGATTACATCATATCAGTATATCACTATTGATAATGACTTAATTTGGAATGTCAATTACTAGCAGACAACTGTTAAGCACTTCTACTTATTATTTCGGCACTAAAGTTTTGATTAATCAATAGGTTAAAAAAGTTTCCTTTCTCATCAATGGAGAACTAATTCCTGAGAAGCATAATGTAACATTTTATTCGGTCCGATTATCTTCATGATATGGTGTAAATGGTGTGAATAATTCTGGTCTTAGTCTCTTACAGGCCCAGGACATACTGATATTTTTATCGTGTATTCGTATGTCATGATCGTATAGGTGGAAATTCCGAGTCACATTTGGTTGTTTCTTCCTGGACTTTAGCATAGCTTTAGATATTATTGATGTTATATCTTTGTTGGCAACTTAAAATTTATCTGGTGCTTGATGTAGTATCCCCTACCTCTTTTTTTCGAGGGGGCGCTTCTCATATGGTTTTCTGTGGTCTATGCTGATCTCTTTTAGGATACCTCTCTGGCAATTGTGTTTCCTTCTGCCTCAGCATGGACCTAGAGAATATTGGACCCTCATCTAATTTCATGACTTTATATGCTTTTCATTTCCATGTCATTTATATATTCCAGTAAACTCCAATATATCGAAAATGTACAGCTCGAAAAGCATCAAGATGATTTTATTGTTTGTGATGTTTACTATTTTGATGTTATATCATAGTTCTTCCAATCCATTGCAGATTTTATGTGGATGATGTTCCCATTAGGGAGATAAACAGGACAGCAGCAATGAAGCGTGATTTCCCTTCGAAACCTATGTCTTTGTATGCTACAATATGGGATGCCTCAACTTGGGCCACCAATGGTGGGAAGTATAAAGTGGACTATAGGTATGCCCCTTATGTTGCTCAATTCTCCGACCTCGTTCTCCATGGTTGTGCCGTTGATCCAATAGAACGGTCTCGAAAATGTGATGATATTTCATTGATTGATGGCTCAATACCAAGTGGCATCACCCCTTCACAAAGGATCAAGATGGCAAACTATAGGAAGAAATATTTGACCTACTCGTATTGTTATGACAAGGCCCGGTACAAGACTCCTCCTAGCGAGTGTATTCTTGATTCTCGGGAGGCCGACCGCTTGAAGAAGTTCGACCCTGTCACATTTGGAGGAGGCCGCCGTCACCATGGGAGGCATCATCACCACCGTGGTACCACCAAAAACGCCAAGGCTTCGATTTAAGTGGATAGATTATCATATCACACACCATTGCTAGCCACAATTTCTCCTACTAGATTATGGAGTATTATTTTTGGTCCATGGATGTTGGTCTCATATCTCATTAATGTTTATTTTGGATAATATTTGTCTTTAGGGGTCCTATCTTTGGTTCACATGAATATAGAGGAAAAAGACAAAAAGTAAGGAAAAAAGAAAAAAGAAAAAAAAAGTAACTGTGCGCATAAATATGTTAATGGGTTAGGTATCAAGTTTTTATATTATAAGTGGGTTCATCATATGTTATGTAAATAATTGTTACATTGTTGTTGGATTTTGTTTGACGATATGCCCATTCATGGCTTTTGTTCCTTTATAATTTTATTATTTTCTTTTTAAATATTGTAAGGTCGGTCGTATTGTGTATTTGTGTTTTATGTCTTGTGATTTTAATAAATTTTTAGCGTCTTATGTTGATTCCTTTGGTCAATAAATACGACAATACTCTTGGATCACAGAATATTTGATTGCAAGTGTATGTTTTTCTGTTTCTTTTCTTTTATTTATGAGTTTGCCCTTCTTAATCTAGTGTGTGCAACGTTTTGTTATACTTATTACTCCACGTTCATGTTGATTGTCAACTAGCTTAATAATCGATCAATTTCCATCGTCATCAATATTACTTTAACTCGTGTGTAGAATTTTGTTATACTCCGTACTTATTACTCCTTCCACTCTTATTGCTTCATAGGGCAAAGTTCATTTTATTAAGAGTAGTGAGGTAAAATTATGCACATAATGTTCTGGGGTTGCAAGTGGTGTTGATAAAGAGAGAGGGAGAGATTTGCAAGTGGAAAGTTCACCAAATAAGGCAATAAAGCCTATGGTGTATCTTGGCCTAAAACATTAGAGGGGCCAGGATTTAAATATTTAACCTCTTGTTCAAAACTAATCACTATGATCCAATATTTTATAAGTAAATATAGGTTATTTTAGTTCATTAACTAGTTAATTATAATAATTTACGGGGGAAGACACTCTAAATAGCCCCGGTAAAAGGTCTCCCCTCTGAATAGAGCAAATCTCAAAGGAACATTTCAAAGAGGAATGCTGGACAATCAAAATGAGACGAAGGAAGTGTATGCCAATTGCCAAATAGCTTTGTCATTTTTATGCCTAAGACTTCAGATCATCAGACTAATTTTCTACGGGCATTAATATTACACCCCTTTGTAAACTCTCTGTGCACCAAATATAATTTATATACCGTATTGGTTGATGATAATTGGAGGGTGTTTGAAAGGTGGGGTTGATCCTTGGTAACTTTTGTCGTGAGTTTGTCAAATCATGTTAAAACGTTTTCGGTGCAAAGTTTAAATAGTGGGATCCGAGGTAGGTTAACCCAAATTTGAATGCTTAAAAGTAAAATGGTGAATGGGGTCGACAATAGGACGTTTTATTAGTAGGGTGTGGGCCAAAGTTATGGGATTTTAAAATGAAAGAATAACATTTATGTATGATGATGATGTTGGTTTGCATGGATCGACTTATGATTAATTCTAGTGGAACATTATTTTCTTTTTGATTTCCTTTTTAGGTAATAGGTCCACTCTTTAGTCTATTTTGACATTTTTGAGAATGGTACTACACCAAAATGTGGAATTAGTTATGGAGTTATGATGGGTTTTCTCTTTAAAAAGATCTAAATGGATGTTTTTAGAATATGAAATTTGATGCAAAAGCCAAATAACAGGGTTAAAGTTTTTAAAGGTGATATTTAAAATGTAAACTCAATTACATTTTACGTAGTTATTACTTGTTATAACAAAAAAAATAATAATAATATTCATGTCTGGACAGTTAATAAAAAGGAAAAAATTGTTCAGTATACTCTTGAGGTATTAAAAAATGCACCATGTACTCCTAAAAACTTTCAAATGCACCGTGTATGTCCGAGGTTTGTAAAAAATTGCACCAAATACCCCCAAACTTATAATAAATGTTAATTTTGTTAAATTGAGACCCCCTATGTAACATCCCGTATTTTTTTTACGTATTTTATTTTAAATAAGTATTTTGTGGGGTATTTAAATAATTTAAAATAAATTATTTATGGCATTTTAATTATATATTTTAAATAAGTTTGAAAATATTTTATAAAAGGAAAGTTTTATTTAATGAATTATTTTATTAAGTTGGGATTTAATTTAGGAAAGTTTTATTAAGAAAGGGATTAGGAAAGATTAAAAAAAGTGAAAGTTTAGGGAAGAAGGGTTTCTAGAGAAAGGGTATAAATATTCAACACTTGGGCAAATTAAACTTTGTCCAGAGTGGATAATACCCAAGGTAAACTTTCTCTCCCTTCTCCTTTATTTCTTTTTCCCCTTCCCCTTTTCAACACTCACCACTGCCGGCCACCACCACCATCACCGGTGGGCTGCCAGCCACCACCACCAGCAGCCGGCTGTGGTGCCGTGGCTACTGTTCGGCCACCCCCTTCCGAAAAGAAAAAAATTATTCTTTTTTATTTTTCTTTTGTTTAATCCTAAATCTAATTATAAATTAGGAAAAATTTCTTTTAATAATCCAAGCTTTGACTGGTTCGTGGTTAATAATCCCAACTTTTGATTAATATCTAATAATCCCACCTTTATATGACATTCTCTTCTCCTGGTCCCATGAGACCGGTAACCTGTACGTTGGGTTTTTTTTTTTAAAAAAAATTTAATAAATGACATGTGTCACTACACGATAGGATAAAAAAAAAACTAAAAAACAAAAAATAAATAAAAATTCAAGCCCACAACACTTCACCCCCCTGTTCGCCACCTCCCTCTTTACGCACAACCCACACAACCACAACAACCACCGAACTTTCTGAGCAGCAACCCACAAAACTTCACCTCCCCGTTCGCCACTCTCCCCCTCACAGCCCGCACTCCCTCAACATCAACAACGTAGAGCGGACAACAGCTACCCAACCACCCCAATAACACATCGCAACCACCGTCGCGCCACCCACACAACTCTTATGCACATCAATGCTAACCCAAATTCGATCACCCAGCAGCTGTGATTTTTGAAGCATCGCAACCCCAATGTCCGCTCCACCATCGCATCATCAAATTCGCCCATACTCCCTGTGATTAAAAAGAGACGATTTTCGTTGGGTGAGGGTGGGGTAGGGGATGGATGCCGGAGAGTTTGGGGTAGGGTGGCGTGGGGGTTTGGGCCTTTGGGGTTCGCTGGTGGAGTGGTGGGTTACTTTTGTTTTATTATTTTTTTTAAAAAAAATTCTTAATTTTTTTTTTTGAAAAAATAACTATCAACTAATTATAAAGTGACACGTAGCAATTTAACATGTTAAAATATGTTACCAACAGGTAAGAGACCAATAGAAGAGAATTCACTATAAAGGTGGGATTATTAGATAATAATCAAAAGGTGGGATTATTAACGGCAAACCGATCAAAGGTGGGATTATTAAAAACAATTTTATCTATAAATTATGAGTTTTGTGATGGTTTTATGACGATTGATTTTAAGTATGATGTGAATTAATTTTCAGATTTTAAATTTAATTAAAAAGCCCCAATTTTTGAAACCCTAGATTTATAAATAATTGATTATTGAAGGAATATGATTTAGGGTGGTTTAAACCTTTAATTTAAGGGTTTAAAGTATAATTACAACAAGTTTTCATGAATTAATATTGCTGGAATTTTTGTTAGTTTGCTAAAAATTAAGTTTCTTGAAGGAATTTTGACTATCCGTTAATTGGGATTAAAGTATGAGGTTTTAAATTAATTTTTAGTTTGTTTTAATTAAATTATGAGTGGTTTAATAAGAGTATATATTACTGAAAATTTGTGTGGAGTAGATTTTAATGCCATATTGTGATTTTGGTTTATAGGAAACTTTAAAGTGAGCGATTTCTATTAGTTGTGGCGATTTTAAGATCGTATACGAGGTACGTTTGCGTACTTAGCATATTTTTGATGATGTAGTAACATGCTAGGCTTGATTATTTAATCCCAAGTAGTATCATGCTAGATTATGATTGGAAATTGTGATTTGGTTGAATTGATATTGGTGGTTGAATTATGAAGCATGATTTATTTGTGGTGGACTAATGATTGGAAAATAATCGTTTGACATGTTGTATATGAACCACACTTTTATTTATGGCATGATAGAAAGCATGTTTAATTAAACTACATGTTTAATTTGGTTTGGAATATTAAAAAGAAATTTTATATTCATATAATTTTTTATTGATGCAATAAGCATGAGGAAGGAACTATTTAAGTGTCTTTGTACACGAGGAATAAATTATATTTTGGTGCCTTAGTGCACTTAAGGTGTTTTCAACACCGAGGGATAGGATTTGTGTCGCATTATGCGTTTAAGGTGTCTTTGACACCGAGGTATATTTAAAAAAGGTTCAACATTTAAATATTATGTGGTCACTAAAGAATTAAATTGGTATGTTTGATTGTTTGAATAATTATTATGACTGAATGATTATGGTTTGAGAGTCATCACCAAGTCTAATAATATATAAATAACGTAAAGTGAAAGAGATTACGCACCAAAACTCTTGGAACGTATATACCTTGAGTATAAACATTTGGGGGGAGTTATGCGACTTTATATTTGACCATAACTTCTACTGGGAGTACAGGACGTTGTATTTTCCTTTTATTATTATGCGCAGGAATTCCGCCACTTATGTGTGGTTCTTTTATACTGGCACGGTTAGCTCTCGTGTTAGTACTGATAAGTCTATTTTATATATATTTTTATTCCCCGTCCCACGGTCATATTTGTGCTTATTTGAGCCCTGCGGAGTTATTTTTATTACTAATATACGTTTTCTAGTGTTTTTATAGAGTTGGTATTATTTTATAGGAATTTGCAGAATTTGGATAATTCCCGAGCTTATTGAGACACTACAAAGACATTGGAGTCGGACCGTATTTAATCGAATGTTTTAAGCCCAAGACCGAGTTAAAGGAATTTAGTTCGGTGATTATGGGCTCGATTAAGTAAAAGAGGTACAAAATTTCCCACACAAATTACGGACCAAACAAGAGAATAAATGGGCCTTAAGCAAAAGAAGCCACAAGGCCCAGCTCGTAGCTCCAGCTGACCGGGCCCGATCGGGCGAGGCCTGGCCTGGTCGGGCGGACATCTTCAGCATTAGGCTTGCTGATTGCTTTTGGGCTTGCAATTTTATTGGGCTTCTTCGCTGACGTTGGTTTACGGCTTTTAATGGCCTTAGCTCCAATTTCACGCAACTGTAGGATTAGTAGTTTTAGTAGGCTTAGATGTTTGACTTTATGTAAACTTCTTTTTCTACTCCTTTTCATATAAATAAGGGGTAGTAGTACGTAGAGCTTGAGCTTTTCTTTAATTAGTTTTTAGTTAGTTTTCTCTTTGTTACTCTCCTTCTCTCTCTAACTTTTTTTTTCTCTCTCCTCTCTTAATTAAACTCTTAGTATTACTTTCTCTTTTGTTTCTCTCTTTACAACTCTTGGTTTAATTCCATCCCTTATTTCCTTTAACTTTAGTAACGATTTATTCTCCTTTAATCTCAATAATTTGATCTCTTTCTTTGATCATGTCTTGTTTAATTGCTTTGATTAGTTTAGATTTAATTATGCGTGAGTAGTTTTCTTTCTAGGGTTTATGGGGATCCATAAATAATATGAAGGGGTAATTTATTGTTGTTGATTGTCAATGCTTAATTAATTTCCTATTGATTGATTTAATGCTATGCAACTAGACTTGCGCAGGTCTATTATGTATGAGTTTAGCAATATTGATTCGAGATTTGAGAGATGAGAATTAATGTTTAGGCTTAGTTTCAATAGGCAGGTTAATTTATAAATGGTTAAGTTGAGATTCGAGAGATGAGATTTAATACTGGTAGATTAATTCTGTGATTGTAATACGTAACGAAAGCCCTTTATGATCTGATTAATTGATGCATTGATGATTGATTATTGTGTTTTACCCTGGAATTTTATTTATTGGTGAACCTATGCCATAGGTCTTTTATTGATTGATTTCTCTCTACCTTTAATCTTAGTAATTTAGTCCCCATTCGATTTTAATAATTGGTTACTTAATAATTTAGATTGCTTTAATTAATTAGGAATAGAAAGACCAGTTTCTCTATGGATTCGACCCTACTTCCCTATCTACTTTAGTTAGAGGATTTAGGTAATACTTTTGATTAGGTGATACGACTTTAGCCTGTCAAGTACCTCTTTATTAGGGCAGGTTAGGGGGAAACCCGTTTGATGCGTAATCAATACTAAATAAATTATTTAGTTACTTAGTTGAGAAGTCTAGTTGTATGTTGTGTGCTTGTAAACAGGTGCAACAAGGTAAGTTGTGTGTTGATAGGTGAAAGCATGTTAGTGTGTTTAAATACGCTTATGTACTCAGCTTTGCTGATTGTGTGTTTGTTGGCCTTGTCTTTACCTTGGCCCTATGATGACCCATTTTTAATGGAGAGTAGTGGAAACAAGAAGAGAGAAGCTTTTCAGGTGATGAAGCATATTCATGGTGGGCATGAGTGAAGAGCGAATCATGCTGGTTTCCATAAGTTTATGATATGTTTATTGCTTTCGTTATTTTATTATATTATGTCTATGAGACTAACGCAAAGGTTTTGAATTGGTATGGTTTTGTTAAGGACCTACAATGGTTCCAAGTTGTAGGTTGACTTTGTTTTACTTTCGTTGGTTGACTTTTAAGTTGAGTCGTTTTGAATATTTTTAAAGATAGTCTTCCGTTGTGTGTCTTTGATAGTTGCCTTAGCCGTTTTCACGGTGGCGGTAATGTCTTAGATTTTCCTATTTTGAGTTTTTAACAGAGCAAAATAGGTATTTTAAAAGAAATGAATTTCTAGGGTGTTACACCCTAAGCATCAAATTCTATTAAAAATGCTACTAAATGATAAACCATTTAATTATCAAGTAAACTTAATAAATAAATCAAATTCTAACACCCAAAAGTTTAAGATTTATAATGATCAATGGAGTTCAAATTTGGGAAATTCTCAATGGTACATACTGTTTCGGGGTTTTTTTTGAGTCCCTTGGGAGAGTTACAACACTAAGACTGGATGCTCGCTTGGATGCCTGTACCTGCAAAACAACGGAGCACCGAATGGTCGGTGGTCCGCCTCCGAAGCTTAAGTTAGTCTTAGTCCGAAGAATAAGGTGCGGAATGAAAAGGTTATCTGCTCGGATTCCGAGCTCGGGTGTACTGTTCTCTTGAGAGTGACAGTTCTGACAATGATTAGTAATCACTGAATATTCCTCGTAAGGAGTGTAGAAGGTTTTGTTGTACGTAAAGACGTATTCAATGTAGCCATAAATAGGAGGTCATCTCCTATTTATAGGCTTCTCGAAAAACGTGCACTCCATAGGGTTTCGTGCCCTAGGGAATATTCACGCAGCTTTTGCAGACCTCGGGATTTGGGCCTGAAAGCCGCCAATCCCAGGTCCTTTTATCCATCTGCCACGTGTCGTTCCCTGGGAGGTCCAAGGTGGCGCCCCTTCCAGTGACACGTGACGGACTCTGATTGGGCCAACTGGCCTAGGGTATTTTTACCCAAAACATTTGCCCCTCACAGGTGACACGCGCTTGCCACGTGTTGCCTGTGACAGGTGTAAACATCCGATTGGTCGAATTTCAAAAAATTATTGTGGAGGGAAAGTTTAGGGTTTTTAACCCTTTTATAAATAGAAGGTTTTCACCCCCTGCATTTTTTACACCGTTGCGAATCTTTGGAGAATCTTGGACTTTTTGACCTTAAGAATCTCAAAATTCCCTAAGTGTTTGTCTTCTTTCAAGCATCCGACACTCGGCCCGCTGTCTGACCGTTCTTCAGCCAACCAAGCGTCTCTCACCCTTCTTCTAAAGGTTACGCCTGTTTCTTCTTTTACTTTTCATTTTTTCTTTGTTTTCGAAAAAATGGTATCCCAATCGCATGCGGCACAGCATAGGATAGTGATCAGCTGGTCACCAGGGACGGCTGAATCTAGAACTTGCAGTGCTGACTGCTTGGCCAGCGACTGTGCTTTGCGAACTTCTCCGAATCCGACTGGTTTCGTGTCTGTGCAGGACACTATGGCCAGAACCAAAAGAACTGCAAGAAAACCTAACTTCGATGGATCTTTCTTCCCGTCAGATGGTTCAACTCTTTATTCAGACGGCTCAATGAGGGTGCCTCGAAGTGAGGTTTCGGAACACCCTGATAGCCCTTCTTATCTTCCTCCTACCCCCACCTATTACCATTCGTCCACTTCAAGTGGTACTCCTAGTGATAGGATACTGGAGGAGGCGGATGAAACCTATGCATCCGGGCCTTCTAGATAGGCACCGGAAGAGAGTTTAGGGGAGGACCCTGCTGGCACCAGTCGGCAGTCCCTTAGCTCTGATGAGAGCTCTGATGACGAGTCGGCCTCGTCATCTTCTTCAGATAATGCCTCCGTTTCTTCTGGGGAGGCAAGGGCCAGAATAGATACTGCCAGGGAGTCCTTGGCAGTTGAGAGGGGGGAATCTTGGGCCGAGCCGAGTGCTTCCAGGCGCTTGGAGAAAGCCCCCTACCATCATCATGTTCCGCAAAGCAGGCGGAACACCATGGCAACCGACCTTGCAAGTTTTAGGCGCAAGGTTGTTTTGGGCCATGGCTTTACTCTGTGCATCCCCAATAAGGACGACACCATTACTTGGCCGAGTATGGCCAGCTACGAAGACCGAGCATTCGGTTGCTATGAGGCGGCCTTCCAGGCTGGCTTGCGCTTCCCTCTCCATCCGGCCGTGGAGAGGATTTTGGATGGATACCAACTTGGTATCTGACAACTTGTACCCAACTCCTGGATCAACATTCTAGGGTACGTTGCCGCCTGTGAGATGCTGCAGGTAGAGGCGAGTTTTGAAGCATTCGCCCACATGCATTATCTTAGCAGGGCGCCTGCTAGGGGTGGCGAGGGTTGGTACACCTTGACTACTTGCAAGGGGTACATGATGGCTGTTGGCAAAGAGAACAAGTGGAAAGACTGGAGAACTAAGTTCTACATAGTCAAAACCGCCGACAGCCGCCTGAACCAAAAGTATAACAGGTGGAACAAGGATCCACCTCTCCTAGCAGGCAGGAGTGCGTTGCCAGCTCTTCCTAGACGAGCAAAGGAGGAGATCATGGACGCGGGTTTGTTCACCGTGTCCGTGAGGACGAATGATGAGGGGGACAAGGAAGTCACCCCTCAATGCTATCTCCCTTTGTACAAATGGTTTGAGGAAGGGACGTTCTTGGCCGCTTGTGGGCTAAGTACTGAGATGCCGAGAGGTAGTCGGTCGTCTGTTTTATATGCACTCTTATTTTGCTTGTCTTCACTTGTTAAATGATTCTAACACTTGTTCGTTTTTGCAGACAAAGCAATGGAGAAGCTCTCGGCCTCCAGGAAGCCGGCTGTATCTGCTGCTAGATACAGATCAAACGTCCTTAACAGGGCGGAGGCCACCACTACAAGGGTGGAAGAGCAGCGACCAGTCGGTACCCCAGGGGTGAGGCTTTTGTACTTAGCATTTTTCTGATTAATGCTGAGTTCGTCCGAATGTTTTCTGACTTTGTGTTTTGTCTTTATTGATGCAGGGTACCTCCTCCAAGTCCCCATCAAAACCATCCGACCATAAGCTCCAAAAAACTAGGGCGGGTGATGTGAGCGCATCCGGCAAGGGCAGCCGGAAGCACATTGCTCACAAGCCCAAGAGAGCCCCAGACGCCTCTACCGGTGAGAAGAGGTTTCTGGGGAAAAGGCCCGCCTCTTCTGCCGGTGAAAAGAGGGTTCTGGGGGAAGAGGAGGAAGAAGAGGACGACGGTAAAGACCATTCGTCCCCCCTTTCTTTTTCTCCAAGTTATCTATACTTGAACGTTTTTCTAACTTTTTTTTTTCACAGTTCCTGTACAGAGGCCGACTGTAGTTCAAATGGCCAAGTCCATGCTGAGGGCAATTGATCCGGATGATAAAGCATCCGTCAAAGGAGTCGGCACCCTAGACTTAGATGGCATTATAGGGAACCTTTGTGAGGTAGACTTAACCTTGAACAACTTTACATTTGTCTCTTTTTGTTCAAGTCTTTATCCGCCTGGTTTTTAACCATCCGGCTTCTTTTTGCAGGCCATTCTGCGCGTCCAAGGGCTCAGGAAACCCCTCAAGGACAAGTCCAAAGAGGTAAAGGCCGCTAAGGCTCAGGCCGAGTCCGCCTTGGATAGGGCTCAATTTGATATTGCTCAGAATGAATTTCTGATGCTTGATATGATGTATTCACAGTCGGAGGCCAATCTGCGGGTGAAGAAGGACCTGGACTCGGCCCGCCTACAGGTCTCCAACCTTAAGAAGAAGATCAAATCTCTCAAGGCGGAGCTCAAGCCCCTTCAGGATGCCAAGGATGAGGCTGAGAGAGCCAAACAGAGGGTGAGCCGCCTGGAGCAGCGCCTCACAAATCAGGAGCACCAGCTGAAGGCCAAGTTTGAGTCCCGTGCTGAGCAGGATAGAGCTGATCTGGTCAAACAAATGATCAGTGACAATGAAGCCATCATGCGGGACACTTGGGCGGCTATGCAGCCAGGCTCGGACTATCAAATTTGGAAATCCAAGTTTGATGAGCTCAGCAAAGCTCTCGACGATCGCCTCCTTGAGGAGATGGAAGAAGCTACCAAGGCTGATGCCGAGGCCGAGGCTGACGAAGACTCTGGGTCCGACTCTTCTGGGGAGTCGTCCTCTGGGGAGGAGGAGGATCAGGAGGAGGAGCGAGAGAAAAAAGATGAAGAGCAGCCGAAGGACAACAGGCCGGCTGCCAATGAAGATGCTCTCCCCTGATAACTTAAGCTTTTTATTTTTTCTGTTTCTGCGGCTGAATGGCTAAGTACTTGAAGGAATTATGTCTTCGATAAGTGCAATTACTAGATATATCAAGGATCACTATTATGGAGATAATAAGTTCATTCTATTGGGGCGTCATCCTCTGTTGCTAGACTATGAGAGATGATCTTTGGGCTAGTCAAATAGCCCAAAGCCCTTTAGAATGGATCCTATATTGGTCACACAACAAGGGTATTGGGTAAAGCGAGTAAGAGGCCCATTAATGGGCCTCATGAGCAATTAACTAATCATGAATTGGATTGGGCTAGCATAGTTAGATTGGAATTAGGTTTTGGGCTTTTGACATGGGCTCTTATTTAGAGATGAGATCTATAAATAAGATCCATGCCTAGGGTTTGCAAGCAGTAGTCATAATTCACACACAGTGAATTTTGACATCAATGCAACCAATCCCAAAACCCTAATCCTCTCTCCAACTCACGGCTCTCATCCTCCCCTCACGTCCGTACGGCCGGCCACCCCTTGGTGGCGCGTGTGGTGGTCATCGTGGTGGTTCTTGGTTAGTATGTCTCTCCTCTCCGTTGAAGGTTGATTGAAGCGTTCAGTCACGACTAACTAGCATTAGTGGAGGTCTTAATCTGTGCCCGTGGACCAAGTAGAGGAATCACGCTTGGGGTTCTTTATCTCCTTTTGTTCTTGCTCGATCGCACGTGGAATCACGCTTCAAAGGTACGATTATTTGTGCTTTATGTGTTATGCATTAGATCCTTGGATTAGGTACTGTATGAATATGATTCATGTTTATTTCCGCTGCGTAGTACCTATAAACTCCTACAGTGGTATCAGTTAGCCTATTGCATTTACGCATATTGCCAATAATTCTTTGATAATCCACAATTTTAATTCAATTAGGAGGGAGAATAATTAATTATGGTTCAATCTTTATATTAAATGGAGATTTAATTTTTGGGTTATGATTAAATATGATTTAATTGCTCAATTGTTCTAGCAAAATCCGAATTAAGCCCTAGTATTTTCGAAAATTTTGATTGAAATAAAGCCCTAAAATTTTGATTTTGTGCTTAGTTTTGATTATTTTCGAATATTTATGCTTCATAATTTTAATTAGTTTGATTTGATACATAAAATATGATTTTTTTGTATAATCAATAATTTTACCTAAATGTTAGATTAAATTTGAATTAATTTTGTGAAGAACCCTAGATTTGGAATTGAATTGTGAATTTGATTTCAAAATTGAATTGGGCATAAATGTTGTGTTTTAATTTAATAGACCCTAAATTAATTTAATTCAACAAATGTTGTTTAATTAGATTAAATTTTCTCAAAAAAAAAAAAAAAAAGGAAAGATCTGATTTTGGGAGGGGGCAGCCGTGGCTGGGTGGATGCACCACCGTTAGGTGGCCACGGCGGCTGCCCAGGTGGTCGAAAGGGTGCAGCAAGGAGGGCGGCGAGTCGCGGACAGGTGGCAGCAGGAAGTGCAAACGTTGCATTGTCGCAAGCTGCTGCAGCCAAGAGACGCAGGTGGCTGGGCTTCGGCCTAGCTGCGACGCGCGACGGCAGACTCCAGACAACCGCGGCGAACTCCGGCTGGAACAGTTCCAGCTACGTTTGGTTGGAGCGACGCCGTGGCTGGATCTGTTCTTGGCTGCGGTTGTGCGTCGGTTGGGGCTTCCTGACTGACGCACAATGTGCGTGGCTCAGCTGTTTCGTTGGCTGGGGATTACTCCCTGGTTGACGTGGCAGCAGTTTTAATTTCAAAAAAAAAAAAAGTTTTTATTAAAATTATTTTATTTTAAATATATTTCAAAATAAAATCTGATTTTATTTTAGGATAAAATCAAATTTCAAAAGTTGGTTTTTGGTAATTATCCTTAATTAAAGTTGTTAATTTTGGATAGGATTTGTTAGAATATTCTGAGCATATTCCAAAAAGATAAAGATTGATTTAAATAATGTGATTATCCCATAATTATTTTTGGATATAATTGATTTAAAATATTGTGATTGGCTAGTAATTAGGATAGAATTTCCTAACTTTCTTAGGATAATCTTTGAGGATAAATATGATTTATCTTTTAAGATTAAAATAAGATTTGATTCTATCTCATGACTAATTTAGAATATATGATATTTTATTGATGATCATGAATAATATATGATATTATCTAATTACATTAATTAAAATATGAGATATTTAGATGCCATGTTTCCTTAATTATGATCATTCGATGTTATAGTTTAGGAAAGCATGATGAGTGATTTATTATGTGGCAATTTTATAATATATAATGTTGTTCATTGCTATATAATGACTAGTATGGCCCAGTAGATTGCTAAATACGATCTGCGCATCGTGATGTATTTTTGTAATCTTAGTACGGTCTACGTACCGATAAAGTATTTTGTAATTTTATTTTATTTTATTTAAGTAGTAGATAGAATGGATAGAATTACAGGTTGCAGTTAATCCAAGAAGCCCATGAAGTGAAGGCCCAAAGGAGCAAGGTGGATGCGATCCATGATGATTCAAGTGGGAGCATTTACTTTATTAGTTTTCTTAGGATTAGGGGCCATGCTATGTCTTATTTATGCATTCAGTATTTTATGCATGTTAGATTTTATTGATGTTATGTGATGATGCGCTAGAGTTCACTATTTAATCACAACATAATAAATCTAGGTCCCAGTAATATTGAGGCAGCTTTTCCAATTAAAAACCCGATGAAACCTTTGACATTTATGATGGGTCATGCCAAAGCTGGGCATCATATTTTTCATTGGGGAGTGGGGGTAGGACAAATTCTACACTTTTAATTGGTTATACTCAACAAGGTTACCTAAAGATAAAGTTTAGAACCTTGAAGCTAAGGGTAATAATTAAACATGTGATGGTTAATTATTCAACCAAGAATTACAAAGAGTTGTAATCAGTAAAGAGTTTACTCACCTTGAAAATGTAATGGTTGATGGCAGGGCCAAAGTCCGATCAATTATTGCACGAATAAAGGATCTTGGAATCATTTAATTCAATTGGGATCAATTAACATTGAATAGAGTGTTTTAAAGTTACCAATTTAATAATCGCTTATGGTACTTTAAATTTAATAAACATAATTGAATTTTGCGTTTACTTATAAGTAACATATCGTTCTAATTTTATTTTTATATATAATCTCCTCGATTGAAAATAAAGTTGAGAAACGTTCTCAAAAAGTTTAAAAGATAATCCATAAACCTATATTCTAATTTTGCTAAGATTGTTCTAAAAGGCAAGTTTTAGAAATCCATGTTACATGTCTAAGGTTGGTTTTATTCAAAATGTTTGAGTAAAATACCAACACATCTTCATTTTGAAAAATGTTTCAAGGGATATAATGAGATGAGAGGTACAATCCCTCAAAAGACAAGTGTACAAATCCAATAAAATCTCTTATCTTCAATATGATTGAATATGAGAAAGTGATTGGAAATCTCTATGATCAAAAGTTGATCAAATGATAGTATTCTTCATCTATTTTATATAGAGTTTTATACTTGATTAAACTCAAATATAAATAATGATTGAATAGACTTAGCAAAATCATGAAAAGTGCTTAAAGAAGTTAAGCAAAGCATCAATTTGAACCTAAGAGAAGTGTTCTAAGTGGCTCAAATGGAAAGGTTTAGGAATATATGAGGATTGCATTAAGAAGTTATAGGCCAAGAATTGCAAACAAGTTGCTACTTCTCAAACCTAGAACTACTTACATGCTAAAAGTTGTTATGAACAACAAATGTTTCTAATTTAATGGATCTATTCCAATTGATTAGATACTACCTCATATAGTTGGAAGGTAAAGAATGGAAATGTTCCAATTTAAGAATTATATTATAGAAATTGATTTAGCATATTGCTACTTCTTGGACATATGATGTCTTGTTTAGATCACTCATCGCACAATTTGGTCGAACTAAAGGAAGAAGTTATTGCTAAAGGAGAAATAAATCTACAAGTTTAGAAGCAAATGTTGCTACTTCACAAGTAGAATCTATAAGTTTGGAAGCAAAAGTTGCAACTTTACAAGTAGAACCAGTATTTCACCACTAATAATTGGCTAGAATTCAATAAATGTTATTCATTCTTGCCATTATCAAAACACTATTCAATGTTAGTAATGACTAAGCATCGAAGATTCAAAAAACGTGGAATAAATGTTATTCTATGCTTCTTTGAGTCATAATGTGTTTTGAATTGCTAAATAGGTTTAAAAATTCTATATGATAGAAATAATTAAACAATTTCTATATATATATAAATTGTCTCTAATATGTCAATTAATTCAAATGAAAATGAAAATTGCATGCGGAAGATCCAAAGGGATGGACTTTCAATATCATTGGATTATAAATCCATTGATATATGTAATTATCATTCTAATTTGAAATTTTGACTAAGTCACCATTTAAATAAATGATGATGCGAACTCGAGGTCGAATACATATCGATGTAAGAAAACCAAAGGTTCAAAGACTAGAGATGGACAATGAAACTTCATTTGTGATACGATCACTACTTGTGCTTGGTTGAAGCATAAGAGTGAAGATTTTGAAAAGTTCAAAATGTTCAGTATGAAGTTCAGTATCAACTTGACAAGATAATGATTACACTACAATATGATTGTTAT
The DNA here is from genome assembly GCF_948465745.1 of Chenopodium album. NCBI lineage: Eukaryota > Viridiplantae > Streptophyta > Magnoliopsida > Caryophyllales > Amaranthaceae > Chenopodium > Chenopodium album. Next base: position 9,961,076 of record NC_137846.1, read on the forward strand.
TGTGAAAATTTAAGTCAAGACATGTACTTGGCAACACATTCAAAAATATTGCGATATGATCGTAATAATGAGAATTTAAGCCAAGACATTGATAAACATCCAAGAGTTATAAAATCGTTTTACAACAAACTCCGAAAGAAAACCTTGTGAAGTGTTTATGAAGGAAGCTATCAATCTATATGAGATATATTTTGATAGTGGATGTAAGTTACCTATCTTCCAACCATTGTTCAAGGGATATACTTTTAAGATAAGCTACAAAACTAAACAAACTACATACGTCAAATCAAATGTAGCAAAGGCTTCATATGAGATATGGATAAGAAAGTTCTTATTAAATCTTTCTACAAAGCAAGGAATAAAACATGTATTAAACCGTTTGATGCACGTTCGATTCCTATATAGAGCACTGGGTACTACTATACAACCATACTTAGCACAAAATGTTTGTTGCTCAAGTAGGTGCCCTTATGGAAATTGTTCCAAAAGGTCAAGTGGGAGTAGTATAAATCTCAAAAGAGTTTAAGAAAAGCAACAAACAAACGTGGTTCAAACCATGATTGGTTCACCCTATGCTAAATATGTCTCCTCAAAAGGAAAGTGGGAGTATAAGAATCTTGAAAAGTTCGAGAGCCTTGAAAGAGTTCAAGAAAAGTGATTTCGAAAATCTCGAAGAAATTTGAGAAGTTATCGAATAAAAGCAACAATATGAGCATGATTCACCTCATGTTACAAATGACAACGCGTGGTCTCATTAAGTGTAATGGGATTAATAACCATGTGTCGAAGGTAGTACATTCCAAGTGCACATCCTCTATTGTCATTTCTCATTGAAAACTAAACAAAGTTGTTGTATGAGTTTCAATTGTTGCATAAAAACCCACAATGATGACTAGCATATGTAAAACTTAGCCAAAGAAATATGATTTCATATTGACTAAGAGTTCTAAAATATTTATTTTGGAACACTATGATTATGCAAGTAATAAAGATGATTTGACAAGTTATGACTCCAAGTGGTTTAAAACCATGAAATCTAAAATAGATTCTAAGTCTGTAAGCAAGTGTATGACACTTGAATAATTTGCCTAAATTGGGTGAAACCCATTGTAAGCAAAGCAGACAAGAAAGGAAAATGTTTTCTAACTAAAGCAAAGACTTGTTGAAGGATTCAACTAATTCATAGTATGACTATGACTACGATGAAACCTTTACATTAGTCATGTTGCAAAGATCTATTAAAGATACTTTAGTGATTTCTACCTAACAAGATTTGGTAGATGGATTTTAAAACATTTTCTTGAAATTGTTCATGAGATAAGATTTGTATATGATACAATCAAAAGTTTGGAGATCCAATCATCCTAGGGATGCATAGAAGATCCATAATGGATTGTAGTTAGCATCAGGGAGTTAATGTTCTTAATTTTGCGAGTTAATCAAATCGTTTGATGTTCTCGTAAAATGAAGAAAAGGTCTTGTATATACAAGACGTTTAGTGGGAGCTATGAAGTCTTCTTGGTCTAGTATGAAGAGCAATTATTGCTTGAAGAGTCAAGTGGTGGGTAATGCATTATGTATGAAAACCTTGAAGAAGAAGATGAGTACATTTGGGATTCAAGATCTATATACATAGGTCTCGAAAGATGTTTGAGTTTTGGTTAAGAAGCTTATATTGATAAGATTCTTATTAGGTTCAACATTATATTGAAAAGAGTTTCAATCCCTTGTGACATGGCACGTTGCTTAATAATTCAATGCCTTGAGAAAGGTTGATGAAATTAAGACTTTGAGTGATGATCCTTGTGCAATTCGCAAAGGATGCATCATGCATGCCATGGACTATACTCGTCTATTTGATTCACGTGTTTTAAAGAACAAGTGATGATAGATTTCAATCGAAATCCAATGTGATGTTGGAATACAAATTAGAAACCTAAGTTCATTCCTTGCAAAAGGGCGAACGAAAATTCTTAGTGTATGGAGATGAAAATGATTATAAAATTTAGAAATTGCAAAAATTCATGTTTATGAGAATGTCTCATGAACTCTACTTTCTAAACCCCTTCCATGACCAAGGTATGAGAGTCATACTAAGGTTCTTGGATTGAAGCAAGTTATGTAATTTTAGTTGTGTATGTTTTGAGAAAGCATATTACAAAAGTAAATACATTAGCTTGCAGAATTATGTTTATCAATTGAAACAAAGTTTCAATCTTATTTAATCGTGGTTTCAAGATTAAATAAAATGTCTAAAATAATTATGAATTGATGGGCTCACTAGGTTAATGACCTTTTGAATGAAACCCCACAGGTGAACTAAATTCATATATTATTTAAGTTCCTAGTTCGGAATCATTAAACTGGACATACATGATTTCCAATAATGGACTAGCATGTTAAGATTGATTAGATAGCGCAGTTTCATGGGCTATAGGAGCGTAGTGATGCTCGGTCAATCACATGGATATGCATGAATGATGCATGATCGAACTATTGACCTACTTTGAAGTTCAAGCATTGAGCTTCCGGATATATTAGTGGATTCCTTTGACATGAGTGGAACATTGATCTCATTCAATGGATGTTATAACTGTGGTACATTCAAACGTCTTCCCGTAACTGGAGATTATAAAGGGTGTTTCCCGGTTATTTCAGAAGTTGAGCGGGAGCTTTGATTGCCAAAAGATTGGATAGAGTCTACCTATTTAATTAGGAATGTGTCTTGGCCCCTTGAAGAGGGAGAATTCAGAAAATGCATGGCCGTGCTCAAATGGATTACATAGTAATCATTTGTTTTGTAATTCTAACTCAGATTTCAAGAAAGATTTGTAGATTAATATGATCACGACATAAGATGCAATCATATTATCAAATCGACACACATTGACTTAAGGAATTTGAATATTGCGCACTTGTCTCAGACAAGTGGGAGATTGAAGGAATTATGTCTTCGATAAGTGCAATTACTAGATATATCAAGGATCACTATTATGGAGATAATAAGTTCATTCTATTGGGGCGTCATCCTCTGTTGCTAGACTATGAGAGATGATCTTTGGGCTAGTCAAATAGCCCAAAGCCCTTTAGAATGGATCCTATATTGGTCACACAACAAGGGTATTGGGTTAAGCGAGTAAGAGGCCCATTAATGGGCCTCATGAGCAATTAACTAATCATGAATTGGATTGGGCTAGCATAGTTAGATTGGAATTAGGTTTTGGGCTTTTGACATGGGCTCTTATTTAGAGATGAGATCTATAAATAAGATCCATGCCTAGGGTTTGCAAGCAGTAGTCATAATTCACACACAGTGAATTTTGACATCAATGCAACCAATCCCAAAACCCTAATCCTCTCTCCAACTCACGGCTCTCATCCTCCCCTCACGTCCGTACGGCCGGCCACCCCTTGGTGGCGCGTGTGGTGGTCATCGTGGTGGTTCTTGGTTAGTATGTCTCTCCTCTCCGTTGAAGGTTGATTGAAGCGTTCAGTCACGACTAACTAGCATTAGTGGAGGTCTTAATCTGTGCCCGTGGACCAAGTAGAGGAATCACGCTTGGGGTTCTTTATCTCCTTTTGTTCTTGCTCGATCGCACGTGGAATCACGCTTCAAAGGTACGATTATTTGTGCTTTATGTGTTATGCATTAGATCCTTGGATTAGGTACTGTATGAATATGATTCATGTTTATTTCCGCTGCGTAGTACCTATAAACTCCTACAGTACTTGCTTTTCCGGCCTGTGTGCCGAGTATTTCTGTATTTTTACCGACCGAGGGGTTTGGTAATTTGACAATTCTTCTGGCTTTGCCAGATAACAATTTAAACCAGTCGCTTGGGGGCGATTGGTCTTTTTAATTTGAATCCTTCAACCATTTGGCTGAAGTTATGCATATTATTGTCCTTTGAATTTTTTAAATTTTTGCATGTTTTTTGGCCAGGTATTATAACCTGTATACCATGCGAATGTTCTTGCCCCTGGACGGATGTCGAGTGGTTTCGGTTTATGGGATTGATTGACTTAGAAATTATTGATACTTAGAAGAGTATTCATGGTTTCTGAGTCAATCAATCACTATGGTGATTGCCCCAAACCACTCGGCAGACGTCCATCCAAAATAGACAAATATAAGTGTTCATTCGGCCATTGGCTCGAACTAAACTCAAATTTCCAACTTAGCTGAAATGCTAAGGAAAAATCCCCGCCTGTTCTGACTCATAGGCAAAAACAGGCGCATCCGGCCCTTGACCTCGAGATAAAAATGCTAAATTTGTAACTTAGCCAATTTTCTTTAAATTAATTGTCCGCCTGTCTTGCCCCATAGGTAAGGATCAGGCGTCATCCGGCTGATAACCTCAAATAAGTGCTAAGTAGTTAACTCGTGTATGTAAAAATATTCCGCCTGTTTTACCCTTGAGCTAAAACAGGCGCATCCGGCTTTATGCCTCGGTTAGCCTCTACTTATGAAACAGTGACCATTTCTGAACTGTGTTAGAACAGATAGAAAATTTTGGCCTTTTAGATTTCACTTTCGATTAGAACTAACGACTGCGAATGCTTCCTTAGCATTCGGTAGGGCCGCTTGTTATATTCGTAGAGCAATGTGCCACCCAAATGGGAGATGCTTCTCCTCGACAAATTCGCCCGAATGGACGTCACCGGTTATCTGACTCATGTTGGAGCAGACGGTCATACTCATGTTGGAGTAGACAGTGACCATTCGGTCTCTTTTTGTTTTTATCTGGCCTTTGGCCTCTTAATTGATTAAGTAAATGTTGGCATAAACTTAATGAAATTTCGTAGGAACGACTGTTTTAGAACAATCGGCTGTAGGCGTCTGCTGCTGGGACAGACGCTTTCCAAGCATGTTGGCCGTCTGTATCTGGTACAGGCGGGGCTAAAAAACTTTTAAAAAAGACAAGTTGGAAAATGGAGGCATATTCTCATTAACAAAACTTGAGATAACAAAATTTGAAGTATTTACATTCGTACTTAGAAGTAGTTCTTTTTCAAGTTGTCTACATTCCAAGTTCTGGGCAGTTGCCTGCCGTCTGGTTCTTCCAGGCGGTAGGTGCCGTCTCTTACTTCCTCATAGATTCGGTAGGGGCCTTCCCAATTTGGGGTTAGCTTTCCCTGCTCATTCGCCCTACCGACTGCTTCCATTTTCCGTAGCACAAAGTCCCCTACTTTGAGAGGACGCTTGTGTACTCTTTCGTTGTAAGCCCGAGTTATTCTCAGACGGTATATCTCATGGCGCAAGGCAGCATTGCCCCTGCGCTCTGGTAGTGAGTCCAATGCTAGGCGCATGGCCTCCCAGTTCGCCTCTTCACCATACAACATGATTCGAAGAGTCGGCTCATAGTGTTCAATGGGCAGGACAGCTTCTGCACCATACACCATAAGGAATGGGGTTTCTCTAGTTGCCCCTTTAGCAGTCGTTTTGATCGACCAGAGGACGTGTGGTAATTCATCCGCCCAAAGGCCACCAACCCGTTCAATTTTCTTTTTAATCCCGTCTGAGATTAACTTGTTGAAGGCCTCGACCTGGACGTTTGCTTGAGGCCGGCCGACTGATGCAAAGAAGCTAGAGACCCCCTGGTCTCCCAGCCAAGTCTTGAGTTGAGACGTTTCAAATTGAGGACCATTGTCATCAAAAACCATAGACATGGGCACCCCGAAACGAGTGATTATGTTCCTCCAGATGAAGGAAGTGACATCTTTTGTTTTAATGTTTTTGACTGCCTCCGCCTCTGCCCACTTGGTAAAGTAATCCACAGCCACCAATATGTAGCGCCTGCCGCCTGATGCAGCTGTATATGGCCCCAAAATGTCCATGCCCCATTTGGCAAAGGGTATTGGGCTGTGGACGGCCGTCAGGTCTGTAGCCGGACGATGAATGAGCTTGCCAAATTTTTGACACTTGTCACATTTTTTCACCAATTCCATTGCATCCAACTCCAGGGTTGGCCAGAAGTAAAGCCGCCTGGCCTTGGCAGCGAGGGATCTGCCGCCTATATGGGAGGCGCAGAATCACGAATGCAACTCTTCGAGGACTTCCTTACCCTTTTTGGGGGTAACACACTTCAACAGGGGTTTCAGAAAACCAGCCCTGAAAAGTTCTCCTTGTCGCAACTCGAAGTTAGCCGCTCGCTTTTTCAAAACATCCGCCTCTTGTGGTGAGTCAGGGAGCGTGCCGTCTGTAAGATAGGCCCGGATGCTGTCCATCCAGGTTGAGCTTCGGTCAAGAACTCCAATGGGGTCTTCCCCAGATATACTTCTTTTTTCCATGACCTCCCAGAAGACTGACCGAGGCGTCTCACAGGAGGCGGATGATGCCAGTTTGGACAAGGCATCCACCTGATTGTTGGAAGACCTGGGCACTTGACTTAGAGTGAATTCTTCAAGTGTCCTAACTTCAGCTTTGACCGCCTGCAAATATTTTATCATGGCCGGATGAGTGGCCTCGTACGTCCCATTGACTTGGAGTACGACCAATTGTGAGTCCGAGCAGGCGTCAATTTTCTTTGCCCCTGCTGCCTTACAGTACCGAATGCCAGCAAGCAGGGCTTCATATTCGGCCTCATTATTAGAGACCTGGAACTTGAACCGTAGTGCATATTCATATTTGTCCCCTTCAGGAGACTGACAGATAATCCCTACACCACAGCCGTTCGCAGTGGAGCTCCCGTCCACATACACTTTCCAAGCCTGACTATTATCATCCGGAACGACCGGCCTTGTCATTTCCACAATAAAGTCGGCGAATGCTTGCCCCTTTATTGCTTTTTTGGGTTCGTAAGTGATTTCCAATCCTTGCATTTCAATCGCCCATTTGAGCATTCGTCCAGAAGACTCCAAGGTTGTCAGAGGCCGCTTGATCGGCTGGTCATTATAGACCACTACCGCATGTGCCGAGAAGTAGGGTTTCAATTTCTTGATGGCCATGTAGAGAACGAGGCCAAATTTTTCAACCATGGGGTACCGAAGCTCAGCGTTCCTGAGAACATGGCTGATGAAATAGACCGGGAGCTGAGTGCCGTCTCTTTCAGCTAAGAGAACAGCGCTGAGGGCATGATCGGAGACGGCCAGATACATGAAGAGCGTCTCTTTGGGCAAAGGGCTAACAAGCCTCGGCAAAGAGTGCAAATGAGTTTTTAACCTTTGAAAGGCCGCCTCTACGTCATCTCCCCATTCAAAATTAGTCTTCTTCCTAATTTCCTGGAAGAAGTAGAGACACTTATCGCCTGACCGACTGAGGAATCTCCCCAAGGCCGCCAGACAACCTGTAAGCTTTTGAACCTCTTTCACAGTACGGGGCGACTGCATGTCGATGACCGCCTGTATTTTCTCAGGGTTGGCCTCTATTCCCCTTTGATCAATCAGGAATCCGAGAAACTTCCCAGATTCAACACCAAAGACACACTTTTTTGGATTTAGCATGACCTTGTGCCGCCTGAGTGTGGCGAATTGGAGATCAGCAAGATGATCCGCTTGTTGTTTGGATTTGACTATCATGTCATCAATGTATGATTCTACATTCCTCCCAATCTGATTAATAAAGATCGTATTAATCATTCGTTGGAAAGTAGCAGGCGCATTCTTCAAACCAAACGGCATCACAGTATAACAGAACAACCCCTGATCAGTGACGAATGCTGTCTTCTCTTGATCTTTTTTCCACAGGGGGATCTGGTGGAAGCCTGAATAGGCGTCCATAAAACTCATGAGCGCATGTCCGGCTGTTGAATCGACCAGACTGTCGATTTTTGGCAATGGATAACTATCCTTCGGACATGCCTTGTTCAGGTCGGTGTAGTCAACACACATCCGCCAAGTTCCATTCGGCTTTTTTACTAACACAACGTTAGCTACCTAGTCAGGGAAGTTACACGGCCGAATGAACTTGGCGTCCAGCAGCTTTTTAACTTCAGCTGCTGCCGCCTGACTTCTTTCTTCGTCGTGATTTCTCTTCTTTTGCCGAATGGGCTTCTTTTTGGGATCCACGGCGAGTTTGTGGACAGCGAGATCCGGGCTGATGCCAGGCATCTCTTCCACTTCAAAGGCAAAGATGTCTTTGAATTCTTTCAGAAGCTGGTGTAAGCTGTCACCTAGCTTAGAAAATGCAACCGTCCCCACCTTAACAGTCCGCTCTGGCCGAGTGTTGTCCAGAGGGATATCAATGTGTTCACCAGTCGGCTGGGGACGGAGATCATCTGACCGTTCCTCGGTCAGTAATTGCTACTGCTTCTCTTTTTTGACTACCACCAGTTGATCAACTTTTCTCTTTTTCTCAGCTGGTGGGGCCGCCTGGTCTTCCCTGTTGTCATCAAGGTCGACTGTTTGTTTGCCCCGGAAGGTTGCTGCAACCGCGGGCTTGATATCCGAGAGGTAGCACTCCCGAGCTGTCTTTAGGTCCCCGTTAAGGGAACCGACTGTGCCATCATCCCTCTCATACTTAACAAGCATGAGAGCAGGAATGATAACGGCCTTGCACTCGTTCAGAGTGGGTCGACCAAAGATGAGGTTGTAGGCAGTAAGCTCTTCAACCACGAGGAAACGGATGGTCATACGCTGACCGTTTCCCTTTTGCCCCAGTCGGATGGGCAGCTCTATCCGTCCGACTGGGTGCACAAGTCCTCCCCCAAACCCTACAAGGGTGTGGGAGACCTCCATCATGCTGTCTGGCTTGTACTTGAGATTGGACAAGCATTTGAGGCTGATGAGATCAGAGGAGCTGCCTGTGTCGATCAAGATTCGGCCAACCAGCTGGTTGGCCACTTTGCATTCAATGACCACAGGGTCATGATGCGGCCGACGGACTTTGCCTCTGTCCTTTTCGGTGATGATGATTTCGGGGAAGGCGGAGGTGCCTGCCGCCTCTCCCTCTTCAACAGAATGGATCATTTTTTCAGATGATCCTTGGTGCCCCGAATGGTCGGGCCACCTCCGGCGAATCCGCCTGCTATGGTATATACCGGCTCTTCATCGGTGTCGGTACTAACAGTCGGTTGGGGAACCTGTTTTTTGGGCTGCCCCTGATTCGCCTTTGAAGTCACTTTGGACTTCACATAGGACTTCAGCTGTCCTTTGTCGGCCAGACGGTCAAGCTCTCGTTTGAGGCTGAAACAGTCGTTGGTGTCATGGCCGATGTCTTCATGGAAATGGCAATGTTTATTTTTGTTCCGATTTTCAACGGAACCTCTCATTGGAGTCGGCTTCTCAAGGGTCAGCCGATCCTTTACTTCCATCAAGATGGAACAGCAGTCCGTGTGGAACTCGTACCTTGGAACGTACGGTTTCCACTCTTTCTTCTTTTTCTGGGCCGGCTGATCAAAGTTATCAACGGCCCAGACTTGCTTTTTCTTTTTGCTCTCTTCTGGCTTAGGGGCCGACTGAGCAGGCCGACTCTCCTTTTGTCAGTCGGACCTCTTAGAGTCCGACTGCCTGTTGGAGGAGCAGAGCTCGGTCGCCTGTATATAGGCTTCTGCCTCTCGCAGCGCTCCCTGCAGGGTGAAAATTTGTTTTCGGACAAGTTCATACTTGAAAGTAGAACCGTCCTTCAGACCCTTGAAAAAGTCTGTGAAGGCAACCTCATCAGACAGCCCATGGATCTGGATTCGCACCAGATTGAACCGCCTGACATAGGAACGCAAGCCCTCTCTATCTCCCTGCTGCACATTGCCGAGATCAAGGCTTGTCTTCTTGGCAGGGATGTTCATAGAGAAGTTGGAAGCAAACAAGAACGCAAGCGTCTTGAAGCTATTGATGCAACCAGCCGGCAAATTGCCGAACCACTGCTGGGCTATGCCCTTTAGGGTGGCTGGAAAGCAGCGGCACCATGCGGCATCATCCAACCCTTATAAATACATGAGGTGGGTGTATGCTAGCAGGTGGTCTTCGGGGTTGGTGGTCCCATCATAGGTTCCAACCAACACATTTTTAACCTTAGCCGGCTGTTCGGCATCGGTTATTTCCTTAGAGAAGGCAGAGGGTTGATTTCCAAGGTGCTGCAGCCTAAGCTGCCAATCCATGGGCTGATAGCCGCATGCCGCCTGTCCTCCAAGGAAGGCAGGCTGGATGTAAGGTTGAGCAGGCGTTTGGTACAATGGCTGAGCCATGTACGGAGCCGGCTGAATTACATGAGGTCCAACTTGAACCCGGGGGCTGCTTATTGGAGTCTCATGCACAGATTGTGAATACCTCGAGGTATTTTGGAAGCTGTCGTGATAAGTCGACGTTGAGGCCGACTCCGAAAGCTTATTCCTCTTCCGCTCGATGTAATGTCGAGCATCAGAGAATGTTTTCTTATTACCATTCGGCTGAACATGCCGAATGGCTTTTCTTGCAACCGTTTCTGGGAAACGGAGTCTTGAAAGGTCAAACTGAGGCCGGGCCTTTTCCTTAGGATGAGGAGTCGGCTGACGGTCCCTGACCGATTTGTGCTTGCCCATCTGGGCTGACTTCTTGGCCGACTGCTCCTTGGCAGGAGTAGCCGACTTCTTGTTGGTGAGTTGTTTTATCTCTCCACAGAGAGTGCTCACAAGCTTCATGAGCTCGTCTCTGGTAACCGGGTCTGACCCTTCCGTCTGGGTAGGATCAGTCGATTTCTTTGGATGTCCGGCTGGTTTGCTCGGAACATTCTGAGAATGAGGACGCTCCCGCTTTTCCTTGCCGCGGATGCGCCTGGAGATGAGGGACCCATCTCTGGCAGTATAGGTTTCAACGTCACCGTCGTCACCTGAGTCATAGTCCGACTGGACCAATACTTCTTCCAGGACCGATTGGTCTCTGGTGGCTGTCTGGTCTCCGGTGGCCGATTGGTTTCCGGAGGCCGATTGGTTACAGAAATTGGTACAGTTTCCAAAGAGGCCATCTTAGAGGTACTCTCCCCACAGACGGCGCCAAATGTTTCGGGGTTTTTTTTTAGTCCCTTGGGAGAGTTACAACACTAAGACTGGATGCTCGCTTGGATGCCTGTACCTGCAAAACAACGGAGCACCGAATGGTCGGTGGTCCGCCTCCGAAGCTTAAGTTAGTCTAAGTCCGAAGAATAAGGTGCGGAATGAAAAGGTTATCTGCTCGGATTCCGAGCTCGGGTGTACTGTTCTCTTGAGAGTGACAGTTCTGACAGTGATTAGTAATCACTGAATATTCCTCGTAAGGAGTGTAGAAGGTTTTTTTGTACGTAAAGACGTATTCAATGTAGCCATAAATAGGAGGTCATCTCCTATTTATAGGCTTCTCGAAAAACGTGCACTCCATAGGGTTTCGTGCCCTAGGGAATATTCACGCAGCTTTTGCAGACCTCGGGATTTGGGCCTGAAAGCCGCCAATCCCAGGTCCTTTTATCCATCTACCACGTGTCGTTCCCTGGGAGGTCCAAGGTGGCGCCCCTTCCAGTGACACGTGGCGGACTCTGATTGGGCCAACTGGCCTAGGGTATTTTTACCCAAAACACATACTTATCAAGTTTTTTTTTTCCTCAATGGTAAACACTAAAATTTCAAATTATCTTTGATAATTTATAATTTATAAAACTAATTTAGTGGTAACATTAGTTAAGCATTTTATGGAAATATTAATCATGGTTAATGTTTTAAAAGGTAAGGAAAAGAGGAATGCCTAAAATACCCTTATTGAAAAAAACCCACCACCTACTTCTTCACCCGCCACCCCCTGCCCGCCCAGCCTCGACTCTTGATACCGGTCGGCGCCGGCCATGCCCACCCATGAACAGAACACCACGTCCTGCCTTACGCCATCAATCTTCTCTCACCGATGTCAATGACTCACAATCCCCATTAACAGAACACCCACCACCACCATCATCATCATTTTTATCCATTGGAGCAAATTCGATTAGCCTTCAACAACTTCGAGGAGGCGGAATCCCAATATTTGCTTCTAGATGTTCGTCGGAGGTTTTACCGCAGGTAACATGAATCTGGAGCTAACTTCACGAACCCTAGGTCGAGATCGACGAGGTTATTGGTGATTTGTCGGCATTGGAATTGAAAGTTTAGATGATATTTGGGGTTTAGGGTTTTTCGACGCCATTGTTGGTGGGCTCATTGTTATTGCAATTGAGGAAATTTGGGGTGAATTGGGTGAAATAAAATCGATTAGGGGATCGTCTCGGGGGGTTTCGGTTGGGGTATTTCAAGGGTTAGGGATGGTTTTTAAAGGGTTTAGAGTTTCGTGGGGGTAGGGAGGGGGCTGGTGGTTCGTGCGGCATCGGGGGAAGGGAGATCGAGGCTGGGGGCGTGGGTGGTGGCTGGCAATTGGCTAGTTGTGGTGGCTAGGGGAAAGTGTGTGTGGTTGATGGTTTTTATTTTTTTTTTAAAAAATAATTTAATTGTTAAAAAATGAAGGAAAAATCTCATTTTTAAGGGTATATTAGTCAATTCACCTTTTAATAACTATGGTTAGGCCTGAAATTGTAGATTAAATTCATTAATGTCACCATTGAATTAGTAACACAAGTAGTTGATTACCTAAGATAATCTGATTTTTTTTTTTTTTGCTATTTACCATTGAGAAAAATAAAAACCTTAAGAACACCATTGAGAATTTCCCTTCAAATTTTGATATAATTTATGTTTTTGGCGATTTTACTGCACAAATATAAAGTACTAAAAGTGAGTCAATGTGTGGGCATTATTATAGTTTGATAAGTCAATGATATGTGCATTTGTTAGATGATCAAGATATTTGATGCATTTTTGTTACAAACCTCAGGGATACACAGTGCATTTGAAAGTTTTCAGGCTCTATTCACTTCACCTTAAAAAAATAATATTAAGTAAAAATAATTTCAGTTTAGTAAAAATAAGTTCATTTCAGTAACTATAAAGAAGAAATATACTCGTAATAGAAAATAAGTAAAAATAATTTCAGTTCAGTAAAAATAATTTCGGTTTAGTAAAAATAATTTAAACTTAGCAAAAATAATTTCAGTTCAGTAAAAATATTTTAGTTTAGCAAAAATAAGGTGAAGTGAACGGGGCTATTTTACTATGCTCTGATTGATATGATTATGTGAATCATACATTAGCATATAGTCAGATTACTCAAATATATTTTTATGTACTCCGTAATTAATTAAGGATGATTTGGGAGATGGATATATATATATATATATGGACAGGGAGATGGATATTAAAGATTTTTTTTTTTGGTGCAAATGAGGGCCAAGCACCTTTATTCAGATGGATATTAAAGATATGGTATTGTTTGTTTTTATTTTTTATTTTTTTTTATTTTTTATTTTTTTTTATTATTTTATTTATTTATTTTTTATTTTTTTTAAGAACTAAACCTTTATGTATCATATCTTTAATGTATTATGTCTATGTACTTTTAATATTTTATTTTGTTAATCAAATATCGATAATTTTTTTAATGGATTGTTAACATATATAGTCTAAATGATATTTTTCTTATTGCAGTTGATTGCTATTTTACTCTTTCTAAAATTCAAGATATAGCCCATAATTGATTTGCATGTAAATAAGGTTGTGTACATCTAAATTAACTTATATTACACATTGTAATCATTATCTAGATTTTCCTAATGTGATATTATTTTTATTCTTTCTAAAATCTAAAATTTTGGCTATGATTGATTTACATTAGTCAAGGTATTTTTATATTTGTTTTTCTCATTAAAAGCTTACATACTTTCCAAAAAAAAAAGGCAAATCAAGATGGAGATGACAATATGACTTATGTCATTGCTTATGTATCTTTTAGTATATAGTTATTATTTATTAATGATTAATTTATTGATTTGTTTTTGGCTGATTTTAAATTGGGTATTTGACATTAAAAGTGTTAATGCAATGAAGGAGGTGCCTCTACTTATATATAAACAATATTTTGGACTTTGGGCTAAATACAAACCCCAATAATCTTATACAATAATCCATAGTCTACGATCCATTTTGGTGACCGTGCCGAAATTAGTGGGCCTTATGTCCAACAAACTCCTATGAATGCAAAATTAAAGTACATTATTTATTCTTGAGCAATATTCACCCATTTTTATATTTATATATGTGCAATGAATTAGCATGGTGGACAAATTACCAAGGGGCTTTTCAATGATTCTGATGCATCATATACTGTATTAATCTGCATACTAGCCATTAAGCTAAGGCCAGCCATGGTTGATTGCTTCGTGAGCTACGGTGGGCGGGCGAGCAGTCAGATGACTAGTTTTTGATTATCTCATATGACTGTTCAGACTTAAACAAGGTTTTTGCTTAACACTATTATGTGTGATCAACTTACAAATAAAATTAATGCTTAAGACTCACCTTAATAAAATTTGCAAATCAAATAGATAATTCAAATTTCTTAGGAAAAATTCTTAAACATCTCTTGCTTAATGACTGAACTCCAAAAGTGTGATCAGCTTACAAATACAAAAGAAGTATGTTGTATGATTGGGCACCAAAAAATAACAGTCAAATGAAGAGTAGAGTTAACTTTAGAAGTATGTTGTATTATAACTATTACTTAAAGTATGATAACACAATAGTTACCAACAAATATGACATATGATATTATTAGGAAAACATAAAAACTGAGGTAATTAACTATTCCGTATTTAAGTATTATTCATCAAAAGATTCTAAATCTTATAGCGTGACAAAAAAAAAAAAAAAAAAAAAAAAAAAAAAAAAAAAAAGAGAGCCTAAATACTTCATTATACTTTTGAGTTTTGACATATTATTTTAACGCAAAAGGGAAATACTATATACACACATACAAACAATATATTTTTGAGTTATATGCAATGCATAATACAATAATAGATGTATACTTAATTATTATAGATTATTAATAAGGGTGTGTTCTATTCACTTGATTTATCTGAAATTATCTGAACTTAATTTAACTTATCTTAACTTATTAGAACTTTTTTTAGTTGTAATTTGAACTTGGGTAATCCTTATTAGAACTTATTTTAGTTGTAATTTGAACTTGGATAACCCTTATTAGAACTTATTTTTCCTGAACTTAACTTATTTGAACTTATTTTTCCTGAACTTAACTTATCTGAACTTATTAGATCTGAAATAAGTGAAAATAAGGTGAACAGAACAGACCCTTACTATATATGATTTCATGATTAATTACTTGTTGAGTTGTTGATTTTTTTTTTGGTATGAATTTTATTCAGCAATATATTTGTATAACATGGACATATACACTTCGTACTATATTGTAGACGCACTGTTGGTTACATTTCTAGAGTTGTACTCTATTGTCTCCATGGGTCATAGTAGGAAATAAATCACCCTGTAAAAAAAAAAAAAGGAAATAAATCACAACAATTTTAATGTATGTAAATATGATTTCATAATTTTGGAAATAAATCACTTTTGATTTAATAGCTTTCACACTATGCATGCATGTCTAATCTTGAACATAAATAAATCGTTATCCATTTAATTAGAATAATTAATATTATTAATACCTTTTTTTTTTCCTATATAATAGCCATAAAAGGGTTACAAACTTACAATATATATCATCTTTCATTTGCATTATTCATTCCAAGGCTATCAAACGTTCCCTAGGAAAAAAAAAAAAAAAAATCAAAAATGGCACCAACAAATTTCATTTTTTTCTTATACATTATTACTACATCCATCATATTCCCTCAAACAAGCTCATTTTCTTTGCCGATGATCCCCATAGACTCAAGTGAATTACAAATTGTACCTCAAAGTTTAACCACCCAACAACGCTACCAATTCCTTATGAATATATCTTTGTCACGAGCATCAACATATCGTAAAAGAAGGGGCTCGGACTCAAGTACAAACTCACTCGAATCCACCGTATGGTGGAGGCTAAGCAATTTTTTCGTAACGCAAGTCTTCTTTGGCACAAGCTCAAATCTTTTCGGCCCTTATCTTCTTTTAGACAGTGGGGATGACAATACTTGGGTACAATGCGACGGATGCAACCCATGTTTCGAGGTAAGTGGTGGAAACCCTCGAGTTCAAAATTCTTTAACGTATAAATTACTTAGCCCTGATGATCCGCGATGTGAACCTAAATACATTTATGATAGATCATGTGGGTTTTTGAATGAATATATGAACGGGGCAGTGTCTTCCTCTGGTCCCATGGGGACGGACACATTTTTATTCCTTAATCCAGAAACCCAAAAACCCAAATTTATTCAAGATCTAGCATTCGGGTGCGGTCTCATCAACAAGAACATCAACTTCGGGCGAAATGATGGGCCCCAAAATACAATTTCAGGGTTATTTGGGCTTTCACCCGTCATTCCTTAACCAACTTGATGCCCAAATTCAAGGGAAGTTTTCCTTTTGTCTCACATCTTGGGCCGAGCCGAACCTTGGCAAATCTACAATGTATTTTGGTGATGCGGCCAAGCTAGAAGGACCTAATGTCCAACAAATTCCTATGAATTCAAGAGATAGATACCATATATATTTTAGTGGTATAAGTGTAAACGGAAATAGACTCTCATTTGATCCTTCTATATGTGCATTAACAGATGATGACCCTTCTAAAGGCACAGGGTTCTTCGTCGACTGGGGTGCACCACCCACAGTACTACCTAGAAGTGTATATCAACCCCTACGTGCAGCCATGGTGGACTACTTTGCTCAATACGGTTGGCAGACTATCGAAGAACAAGCCTTTGATCTTTGCTACACGTCGACACCTAAAGAAGGCCAAAGCTATCCATCCGTGGTCTTTCACTTTTCGAAAGGAGACCAAGGAGGGGAGGTCGATTGGACAATGGACAAGGACAACATGTTTGTTAAGCTCGATGCAATCGATGGTTTTTGTATGGTAGTTGGCCAAGTTCCTGATCCAGGACCTTGTCTCCTTGGTGCTTATCAACTAGCTAACTTTAAGCTCTCATTTGACGTGAAAAATATGATTTTATCTTTTGCTCCTCAGAGATGCCAAGAGAATCTTTAGCTTCATTTTAAATCAAACTTGTTATTGTTCTTGTTAATTTACCATGTTAGCGTAAATTAGTTTATGCTCATGGTGTGTTCAGAGGACATAACTATAAAAATGTTGTTTTCAAATAAATTATTAAAGCCATTTTGCTATATACATATTCACAATTTAGAAAATATTTTACGATGAACGATTTGTTATTGAACTTTTGCGAGTTACCCTTACCGGCCAAATACACTCATCAAAAAAACGCTCTATACATAAACATTTATCAACTGCTCAATAGTACAAAGCCCCTAAAATATTTAAGACGACCCTATACAAAGCCCCTAAAATATTTAAGACGACCCTATACAAAGCCCCAAAAATCCTAAATATTTAAGACGATCCTATTACATTGACATTTATCAATTGCTCAATAGTTCTATAATCATCTGCTCCTAATTTAAACGAAACCTTGATAAATTCATCTCGATGTAAATCTCTTAAATATCCAAATTTCAGATAATTTTATTAATACAAAATTAAAGATGAACGAGCAACAATTGGTAATAAGAAGTTATGTTCTGATAACTTTAATAACAGTTTATTAGTTAAAATCTGATCTGTTACAAGAATAAGTACTTGTAGGTAATAATCACGAGTAAGCGAATTTGTATGATGTTACACAACGGTTCTTATAACATTTTTGTTCGTCAGGTACATATAGGATTGAGTCTAAGCTCACATAGACCAGGTATTTAAACCCAGCTCATTGTAGCCGGCTAGCCTCGATACTGAGACCACGAATTCAGAAGGTGGGAGCTGGGAGTTCTATACCATTCACCTAATAGGCTAGTAGCACCTTAAATTGGATTTCAATCTAAAGCTCGTTATGTAAGTAACGTAACTGAGATCTTTTAGTACTACCAAGACTGGTTTTTGTTACAATGTGCAATTATATGGCCTGTTATTTGTGGTAACTTTCGTCTACCACGAATGCTAGGAATGTTTGAGAGCAAGCTGCCTTAAAACCAGTAATACGGGTTTTATAAAAAAAAAAGGTGTGTTGCACAGTAAGTTGGTAGGAGCACCTGAAAACTTCTCACCATTGCAGGGAGTATAATGATACATTACTTATTCAATACTGGAGGGCAAAGCAGGAACAGAAACAAGGTTTCTAATTAGATACTCCCCTTAACTATGTAAAAATAAGATACATTGGCCTATAGGCCCTCTATAACGGCTTTACTCTACAAAAGAAGCCTCCAGTTTTGTAGCCTCGTGCCATTTGAAAAAAAAAAAAAAATGTTTACAGGCTCATCGTGCTTACAGGAAAAAAAAAAAAAAAAAAAAAAAAAAAAAAAAAAAAAAAAAAACACAATTTGGTACAAAAGAATGGCTGGGAGAATATAATGGAAATACCTAACAAATCTGTCATCACATGCTCTTTTCCAGGACTGACTTCATTAGTTCCTTTGGGGCTGTATTATAGGCAATACAGAAGTCAGCAAGTGCAGAAGAAATAGATCAGATGATCAGCAGAAACATAGCAAAAATCAATCAAGTGGAATTGAAGCATTCATAAAGGGTGTTGCTTAAATCTGGGATTTATTTTGTGGTAACTGCCAGAATAAAGAACATTTATCCTGCTCTCCCTTCCTCAAAACTCAACGATGGCATAAGTTAAGAGAAGCAACTCCAAGCAAGTATATCCAGTTATGAATCTTACCAGGCAAACCAGTGAACTTTTCATACTGTCTGAAGGCTTGATTAGCAAGCATTTCTGTACCATATACAATGATGGCCCCTGATTCTTGGGCTTCTTTTAAGAGTCTGGTTAATTTTGGTGCATAAACCGCATCAAAAACAAGAGCATAGTTCTTCAAAGCTTTCTGTGGAAGACATACATGAAAGGAACATGGTTCAACTTGATGGTGAATCAAAACTGAGCATGAAATAATGTAAAATGTTCACATTACTGGAGAGCACGAGACAAAGCAACATTTATGTAGTGATATTGCAGCTTATACATTGCTACTATATGAAGCGCAACCCCGTTTTGTCAAATTTACTCGGAGTAATAATGATTGACAATGCTGCAATTTTTTTAAAAAAAATGATCTCTATGTCTCCTCCAAAGCTGGGTTATTGTTGAGCTTAATGTAAGAATTTAACAGGATGGTACACTAAAGATGTCAACATCACATCATACTCTTCCATCCGGTGATTCAGATATTACAGTGATGTAGTTCCAACACCTCTTTTATTATTATTTTTATTTTTATTTTTTATTTTATTTTATTGTAATACACTCAGTTACTTTATTTCAGCTTTCTGGTAAGGGATAAGTTGATAAACAATAGGCAAAGGTCTCATAAGAAATGAGTACCCAAGCACAACAGTCACTCGGTTTATACATGGGCACAGGACAAGCAAAAAACCATCTAATGGAAACTGAATTCCTAAGTTAACACTCTGCTTAAGTTTATCTGATGAGATGCACAGATCAGGTATGCGGGAAGAAAAAAGAATTGTATGGTGGTGGAGGGGAAAAGAGAGGGGTTGGGGGGGGGGGGGGGGGTAAGGGGGTGTGTGCCTTAACATATTACTATTCGGTCAAATGTAAATGCTTTTCCAAATGACATTTTCTTGGCCAAAGGTGGCGATTATTTCTGGACAAATGACCAGTTTGTAATATCCACATTGCAATTGTTTTAGATGAGGGCACCATCTAGAACAAATGAACTAAACCACTAATAATATCATGATGCTCTTGATTATGAAATAAAGTCTGGTGGTCAAATGTCTGAAACATTGCCCCTACAATGGCAGAGCGACGTGAGCTGTGATGCAATAAACTACCATGATTCCCAAAGAAATCATTTTGTATCCCAACATCATAGATTGCCATGATTCTCACGGAAATCAAACAAACAGGGAGGGGTTTTTTGTATTCCCACAGAAATTAAATTTCCAGCAGAGCATAGGTTGTAAATGCTGCATTGAAGAATACTTGAAATAATTAAAGGGAAAAATGCATTAGAAAAAGGAGAGGCCTGAACCTTAGAAATAGGTGTTTCGGATATTTTTGGTTTCATCCCAACAGATGTCGTATTTACAAGAATCATCCCCTCTTCTGGAGCAAAGTCGTCTAATTCATCAAGACTGATAGCTTTTCCTCCAACGTTACTAGCTAAATCCACAGCACTTGCTTATATCAAACAACAAGAAAGCAGCAAATCCCTTTAATACAAATCTAAAAGAATATACAAAAAAAAAACAAAGGCATACACAAACACAAACAGATACAAAGGCAATATTTCGGCAGTGCAAGTGTGCAACACAAACAGAGAGCTAGTAGAAACCTTTAGCTACACGTCATATCCAAAACAATTCTCATTCGTATCTCAATTACCAAGGACTTACAAAATTAAATAAATAGATGCCTTAAAAAAAAAAAAAAAAAAAAAAAAAAAAAAAAAAAAAAAAACCTTTGAGTGCTTCAAAAGTTTACGTTAATCCACTGACATAAAATTTTATAATATTTTCATTTTCTGCAAGAAAGACAATATCTAGTATCTTCAACCAAAGATTGGCATCAAAATTATATTGTTTTCCTCTACATGTTTGAAGCCCACATACACATCACTAATATGCCTAGATGGCTAGATCACTAGTAAACCACTATGTTTTCTGCCGTAAGAGTACAACAGCAACAGAGCCTTAGTCCCAAAATGATTTGGGGTCGGCTAACATGAATTGTCATAAGGATCCGTCCGATATAGAAAAAGGATATAACAAGATAATCAGTCGAAAGAGTTTGAAAAAAGGTGTGTAAAGTAAGAAAAAGAAATAGCATCCGAGTAAAAATTTGAAGAGTTTTAAAAGAGAACCGAGAATAAGACTCAAGAAAGTTTTAAAGGAGTGGTAAAAACGTGTGAATAAAAACAAAATAAAAGCTTGAGATTTTTTTCCCTATAGTAAGAGTAATAATTATCGATTATATAGCTGAGTTGGTAAGCCAATATCTAACTTGTAATGCAGTAAGGAAAATACTTACCTAGTGTGCGATTAGCTATGACCACCTTAGCTCCTTTAGCTTTTCCACCATAGGCAAGTGCCTTTCCTGCACCACCAGCTCCAATAACAACAAAAACTTTACCTTCCAAGGGCGATCTTGGTGCAATGCTTCCACCTTCTAGACTTGCAAAAGGAACAGCGTTGTGTTATATGATAGTGTGATGAAAGAATTCAAGGGGATAAATAAAATGTACTTGATTAAAAAACCTTGCAATCCTTCTTCAATAGCTTCAATAGCTCCCACATAATCAAAATTGAAACCTGTCAATTTCCCGTCACTTGGTCTTTTAACCAAGCAATTTACGGCTTCAATTGCCTATTAGAATTTGGGAAGAATTAGTTTCATTCAATAAACCATTAATTCGTGCATTTAAGGGGCAAGCATGGAGTGTATAGAATTCTGCTCACCTATTTTGACTTACTTCAACTCTAATAAGTTCAAATTAGTTATAATAACATAACGGCTAATAAATTCAGATGAGTTGTGAAAATATAAGATAAAGGCTAATAAGTTCAGATAAGATATAGGTTAATAGGTTCTAAAAAGATCTAATAACACCTTCTACAGTGTCTAATACGACAAGATAAAATAAGATAAGGATTCATTAGTTCAAATAAAATAATAGTTTGTATAAAATAAGGGTTAATTAGTTCAGATTAAATAAGTTCAGGACTAATAAAATAAGATAAAATGAGAGAAATATAGGTGGAGAGAGCACTGCCTACACCAAATCAGATTTTGAAATGATGAATCGGTGTAGTCCCTCACCTATAATTACCCTCCATAGAAGACAAACTTAGTAGATCATAAAAATATAAAATTAACCAGACAGTTGCACATTGATAACCATGCGAAGAAAGAAGTCCATGAGAAGAGGAAAGGAAAAAAGGAGAAGGTAGTCCACTTTGAAGCTCTTAAAGTTTCCGATCAATGACCACGGAAATTAAAGTATGAACAAAGCTCATTCACAAAATCAAAGCAAAGAGGGTTGCTATACCTTAGCTATGGGATCAACCTCTTCAGAGCACTCAAGTGCAACCATCTTGTGAGGTAGTGTGACACTGCACAATATGCATCATCAGATGAAAATGTAGCGTAGTATGAAATAGCAATAGAACTATGTTTATTTGTTATTTAGGAAATATAATGATACAGTAAATATGCTATTTCCAATAGCAAAACGATGACATAATATCACAAGCTAATTAAATGAATAAGTAACTTTACATTGACTAGTGTTGACATCGGCCACGTCACAAAATATCACAAATGGCGTGCTGAAATATGATTTGTTAGTAGAGTTCATAGTCAGGCTAATTAGAAAATTTTGTAAGAAACTGTAGGGATATAGACATCTACAAAATTTTATTTTCCCAAGTGTACATGAGACAAGTGGGGTTAGCAGTTTTGGAACTTACATAAACTATAATAGTAGTTGATGAGTAATTTGAAAGGTAGTGGTACCTGAATCCAGCAAAATCAATAGAAGAATATGTCTTCAAAAAGTTAGGTAAACTGTCCACCGGCAAAGGCAAATAGATTCAATCAAAGCCAATAGACTTAAATGCTGCATTATACATATGCGGACTCTTACTATGAGCAACAGGATTCCCAATGACTCCAAATACTTTAGTGTCAGGCCCTATACGTCTGAAATTATACAAATCCAAGAGATCTTTCATAGTAGGTTGGCCAGGAGCTGAAATTACTGCTTCCTCAAGGGAACCAAAAGTAAGATAACCACCAAATTTGGCACAAAGTATCCTTGACATCAATCCTTGCTCACGCATAACAAGTCCAATCATTGGAACCTGAAAATGTAAATGTAAAATTCAATCAAATACTCAACATGACAATAAAATAAAAAACAAGGAACAAGATCATTCTCACTTTTGTACAATTTTAAGTAAAAAATTATGCTTCAAATTATTTTGTACGAATTAGAAACCTTGTACTAAGGCACGCCTATACTTCAACCCCCACCCCCCCCCCCCCTCCCTCTCCGGTTGCCTGCATGAAAATTGAACTTAGGCATCATGTTAAAAGATGTAAGTTTCATCAGTGATCTCCTTCCAAATTATATGACAGTATTGACAGATATTATCTACATAAATCATCGGCGTTTTTTTAACACACCTGAGAATGTGGAAGTACTTGAAGAATACGTGCACAATCTGTAATATCTGTAGCGGTTGTTGCAATCTTTACAATGTCAGCTCCAGTTGCTTGTATCCTTGATACAAGATTTCCTATCTCTTGAACTGATGGTGTGCTTTGATAGTTATGAGAGGAGACAATAATTGCGGTCCTTGAAGGCTTCTTTCCACCAAAAGAGTCAAAGAACTCATCTGCTACCTACAAGAGGAAAATGATGAGAAATTTTTTCCTCATTACCAACTAATTCTCAAACATTCAAGTCCCATCATCTAAACACAAACAACATAGGGTAACAAATACCCATGTTAGTTAACGAAAACCATTATACATAAATGACATACTTGTGCAATAAAAAATCCTAAGATTCATTATAACAAATCCTATTGGTGATTGGTGAGATTTGAGTCAAGACCTAAAGGAGACACGATAGCTCTTTAATAAGCATTATATAAAAATAACCATAAACATAGTGGCATATACCATGTAAAGTCAGAAAAAGTGTATAATTCCCTTTGCATAAGTTTTATGTAAGATAATTACAATAGAGGTCTAAGAAATAAATTAATTCTATTTCTACTTGCCCTTTTAGGTTTCAAAAGTGTATCATGGTCCTCAATGGGGTACTACAAATAAATATATAAATATAAATCTATGGATCTTGTAATGTTCTCTTTACCTTATTTTGGGAATATACTACCTCCAATTTTTCTTTTTAATCCACAAATTTTGCATTATTCACATACTTTAACCAATGTTAGTAACTTATACGTAAGGAATACATAGTTAAGTGAGATCTTGTTAGAATGTTAGGTTAATTTCATTATATACTTTCAAAGTATCAAATTATTATAAATATTTATATATTAATGGTCAAAGTTGTGCAATAGCAAATATGAAAGTTGAATTAGGGAAAAAAAAAAGTGAGAGTTTTATTTATTCTTATTAGAATTAAACCATATGAACCACAAAGATTCAAATTAAACAGTCTTATTAGAATTAAACCATATGAACCACAAAGATTCAAATTAAACAGTGTATTAGTAAAAATTGCAAAAATAATATATTTGAAAAATTCACATAGAGACAAACCTAACAAGACCGCACATGACAATATTTTCTTAAGAAAATTAGTCAAAATATGGTTTGAGTTTAGTCAAACCAAACCATATCATTATTATATCAAACAACTTCTTTAGGTGAAATGACAAATTGATAATGGCCAAATCATGGACTACTTTGCTTATGGGGGCAGATTACATCATCTATCTAAAACATCGTTCTTCATCTTTATCCTTGTATCCTAGTTAAAGATGCTCAAGTCTCTTCATTATCTTTAAGACTAGAGTGTTGAGAATCTTGAGATATACTTCCTCCGTTTTTTAATAATTGCAACACACTTTTTCACGGTATTTAAGAAATGTGGGGTTCACATGATATAATACTCTTTAAAATGAGGTGAGTGGTTGTTAGAAGTGTAATTTAGTGGGCCATGTGCTTTAAATAAGGGAAATTAGACATATTTACCCTAAAATAACTTTCCATTTGTAGTGTGTTGCAAGTATTGTGACATTTCCATTTTAAGGAAGTGTTGCAAGTATAAAAAAACTAAGGAAGTACAAAGTACTAAACATGCAACTCTATTTTTCTCATATAAATAGTTTTCACGTTTTGTTGCATACAATACTATACTTACTCCAATCAGCTAAACATACCTCTCACATCAACTTGTCAACAACATGAAAACTAATAAATACAAGTTTAGATTTACAACACAAAAGACAAAGGAATAGTATAACCTTAAGCTCGACGTCTATATAGTCAGCTCCTAGTTCCATGGCTCTGTACAATGCATTCCTTCGCTTGCTTTCATCACCATCATACTGACCACCTTCCCATGTAGGTCTAAATACCACATGAACAATTATAAATAATTATGAAAAAGTAGTTTATATTGTACTTCGTATTACCTAATTTATGAATTCGAAATTCTATTTATAACAAACTATTTTGTTTTAATAATAATTCCGATATTCAGTATTTGCCGATAAGTAAATAATTCCGTCTTACAAGAATAACATTCTTTGACCATCTAAACTTTACAAAAGTGCATATTGGGAATGTCTCCCCTGCTGAAAGCATCATCTCACTCTGCATTTCTCCACTCTCAAGAGCCATATCTTTATCACATTTCCAGTCAAGTTTTTGACTCAAAATTCACAATGTTCAATAGTTCAAATATACAATACACTAATTCTGATAAGCACAAAATTCTAAATACCCAGAATTTTAAAACATCATACAATTAATTAATACTTCATGAATCAACCTAAACTTACACAACTCCCAATTCATACTTTAAACCCAAAAACCCAGAATTTTCATAAATTCAACCAACATTCGTCACGAATACACGCCCTAACAAAATTAAAATGAATTTAAAGATTACCTGAAAGTGATCAAAGTAGGCAAAGAACTATTTTGAATCAAAAGCTGAAGATCATGATCTGGGTTGAAATTCTTCAAAAAATCTAATCGAAGTTCAACCAAATCAGCACCTTGTTCCTTAGCTTTGTTAACTTGAACCAACATTTGATCCGGAGTATCATTCATAATGGGTGCACATATCAATGTCGGATTTCTTCCAATGTATTCCCCCATTTGAAGATTTAAGATTGCTAACTGAAACCAGAAACACAAATATCGGCCCAATAACTCAATAATCTACCTTAGAAGAGCCCTAAATTGAATATACTGACAATAGAATAAACGATTAACAACTACATTTTGAGATTGATATTCGGAGATTTAAAAAGAAAACAAGGGGAAATCTTTTTGGATTATCAAATTTTTAGTGTAAGAGGTTAGGTCAGTGGCGATTCCAGGATTTGCTCGTTATGGGTTCGGACTCTCCAAACAAATTATGGGATATCAAATATCATAATTCAAAATAAAATTCGGGTGTGCACAATACATGTCAATTACAACAACAACAAAAAAAACAAATTTAAATAAATTACAATTGAACTCGACGAGTCTTCATGTTTTGAAAGCGATCTATTACATCATCATCTTTAACTAGGAAAAACATATCTTTCTCAACAAATGTGACTAAACAATCATTTTGGAGATTCATTTTCTGGAATTGGAGATTCATTTTCTGGAATTGGAGGTTCATTAAATTCATTTTGAGGTGTTGGAGGCTCATTTTGAGGAGTAGGTCCTGTGGGGGATTCATTTTGAGGTGTTGGAGATTCATTTTGAGGTGGTTCATCAATTGGAATAGAATTTGGGGATGAACAAGCTGATGATTTTTGTGATTTTGACACACGTTCTTTCCAAAAATATTCTAAGCCTTTCATGTCCAAACTGTAAAATACAATGAAATCAATGAATCACATGTTCAATTAACAATTTAACATTCTACATTTTACATTACATTCACAGAATCACGTATTCACAAATCATAATTCACAAATGAGTGAAATTAAATCACAATTTCAATTAACAATTTACAAAAAAAATAGATTAATTAAAAACTAAACCTGTCGAAGAGAGAGAACTCCGAGAAGGGTGAAGGCGGATTGCGGAGAACACCGTTCCGCCGCCGACGAATTGCGGCCAACGTCGATCTGAGTGGCGTCGGTCCTTCAATGACAGTGAGGGGAGAGGAAGTCAGGAAGAAGCTAGGGTTTTTCGATTTTTTCTTTCTGTAAAATTGAGAATTGGGGGAAATGGGGATAAGTAAAAACCCAAAAAAAAAAGAAAAAAAGAAAGGAAGTTAAGGTGTTGGGTTTCGAACCGGTGACCTCTGTACCAAAATATAAGGCATTCACCACTAGAACGCGGGATGTCTACTGGAATCGCCACTGGGTTACGCGAATGTGATTGAATGAGGAAGGGTAGGTGTCGTTTTCTGTAAAAATAACAAAAATCTAGTGGAAATAGAATAGTGGATGCGTTTGGTGGGGACAGGGGAGTCAATGGCAACGCATAATTCTAACACGGAGTACACCGAGACAAGAGAGTTAGGGCTTGTTCTGTTCACTTTAATTTCACTTTAGTTTAGTTTAGTTCAGGTTCTAATTTTCTTCTCTTATAAACAATTTATTAGTATAGCACCCGTGCGATGCACAGTTACTAATAATCTTCATTTTTATCTCGCGTAAAACCTTAAATTAATTGAATAATATTAGAATAACAATTAATTTGTATAAATTAGTACATTAATCATAAATTATTTTTAATGTTAATGATAAATCAAGATACGAACCTCTCAGAAGGATAAAATTAAATGATGTATGGCCAGTACTTATTAAAACAATTTTTTAACTCTTACGTCTAAAGGATTCAAATTAAATGCAACAATTTAAACTTACAGTGTTTTTTTAGGTGTGGCTACACCGTGCAACAAGCTGACACACACTAAAACACTGACCGAGTAACCCCTGACCGATCGAATAGCCCTTGACCAACTCAGTAACCCCTAACCGACCGATCGAGTAATCCTTGAATGACCGAGTAGCCCCTGACCAAGTTACGCCTAACTGGCTAAATAACCCCTAACTAAGTTATGTCTAATTGAATTGACTGAGTAGCCCCTGACCGACCGAGTAGCCCCTAACCAAAAAACCATGGGCACCCCTTGTGGTCAGCCACATATGAAAATGTGTGTTTAACTTAACATCTAGTACAATAGTTTTGTCCTAATTCACCAAGGTATCCATACCCAATTAATACGCAATCACTCGCCTATCACCTATTATGTCTGTACAATCCTTGCCCCTGCAATTTATTTCTAAGATATTTATATCTACTTATAATACATGCAATGTCTCATCACCTCCTTAGTCCTTATTTGATCAATAACTTTTGAATTGAAAATATATTTTTTCTAAACCTTTCAATTTTTTATATATAAAAAAATAATACATTAACACAAAATAATAGTTATTAGTACCCTTAAAAAAAATAGCTCAGTTAGTTAAAGTTTCTCTTTATTTTTAGGGGATCCTATGATCAATTTTCATCACATATCCTCGTGGTTATCTAAACAACAAAAAATTACTTAATAGTAAAAATGTAATAAAAAAATACTACAATATAACAATGGACTTTAATTTTAATATTAATATATCTATTGACTTTGTGTTCGATTATTGTTTAATGCCAATTTCATATATTTAACAACTAATATTTACATCAAATACATACTTAAACAATCTATGTAAAAGCTTGTGTGGCCTTACAACTAAACGAATAAAAGTAACAGAAATTATCTGACAACATAATTTAATTATGTGTATTTATTTATTTTTTTTTCAAAAAGGGAATGTGTTGTATGTAAATAATAAAATTCAATATTGTACTGTCAAATAAATTGTATAAACAAATCACAAATATGTATCTTAGTCAACTTTACAAACTATCAGTTATGGGTAATCAAATACTAAGAAAAGAATTATAATTTAGTACAACCACTAAGCCAAGACATCTTTGATAAAGTTAAACAACATCTCAAGTTCTCAAGTACTATGCGCGTTAAAGCATATCACCTTGTATAGTCATTATTATTAGATCAGACCAAATTAAAGTACGTACAAGTTAGATTATTGCTTAAATATGAACATGCAATGGAATTTAGAAAAAAATTACCACCAAATTAAAATAACATCTAAAACAAAGTAAGATTAGCTAGTGATGGTAGAGTGCATGATTAATGTCTTGAGATTGCGCTGCTATTGCTTAGTTCAAGTAATAAAATATTTTGCATTATTTTTTTTGTGCAAGAAGAAAGGATGGGATAATGCATATGCTTTGATTAGGAGGATGATATAAGTAAGCAAATTATTTTCATGTCGTTTTCTGTAAAAATTAGGAGACATAGTATTTAATATGACATTCTTCCGTGAAAGCGCGCAAGCGGCAAATGGTGTATTTTTTTTAATAAAAAAAAATCTTCAAAAGTATTGTTTTAATAAAATGAGAGATATTTGGGGGGAAAATGTGGTAAATCTATAGAGGAAATAATAAAGGCTTTGTTATTTTCCAAATGATATATTAGACCTTCCTTTTTCAAGCTTGTAAATATTTCTCATTATCAAATATTTATTAGAAAAACCGAAAAAAAAACCAATATTATATACAAATTAAATCATTCATATAGATCAGATCATATAAATTGATCATAGAGATTCTTTGTAAAACAAAGTAATGCTTTTCACTTTATAACTTTTTGTTGAAAATACTATATTTATTTGACAAAAATTTTATACATGTTTAGCGTTGACCAAGATTATGTAGAACTCCTTAAAACTAAGTACTTTAGTAAAATAAGATTTTATAGGATTTTATAGTTATGAGAAATATTCTATAATATGCGATAATATATATGAATAAGATTTTTGACAAATATACACCGAGATATTTTTTAACCCCAAAAAAAAAAAAACCTAAATTAAACTAAAACAGGGACATGTGTCATCCATGGAGCTAGTGTACCCTGTTTTAGTATAGTATATAGAATATTTCAATCTATTCAGTTCAATATTAATCAGTTCAGTTATTTTCAGTAAATCAGAACAGACCCTTAAATGCAACTGGTTGACTTTAGTTTTTACGTTATTATGATAAAGAGCTTTTTAGATATTGTCTACTGACTACTCGTTTAGCTTGACTCATTAGAGGTTTGATCAAATAAAATAAAAATTAATTGGAGTGTTTGGTAAATAACTTTTTGGACTTAAAAATTTCTTTATGAAAAAGCTTAAAATAATAAAACTTTTTAAAATTAGCTTATCATTAACTATTTTTTTTTTTAAAAATAGCTTATTAAACATTAAACTCTTTTAGTTATTACATACACCAAAACGACTAATAACTACTCCATATTTAATACTCGTAAACAATTAGTGTGTAGCACGAGTGATGCTCCCGCCTCCGAGTCATAACTATAAATATATAAATAAACACCCTAATTAAAGTTACATATATAATTAAAAGCACTAAATATAGAAAGTATAATTAAAAGTTGGTTAAGTTGGTTAGACTTTCAACTTAATTATTGTTCCTCATAAGTTCAAACACTATATAGATCTTTTTTGTTTTTTTTTTTTTTTGGGTTGCAACTTTTGAAATTTTGCATTTTTTTTTTGTTGTTGTTGTCATTTTTATGTTTTTCTATTAGACTAGCTTTATAGTCATGTGGAATTAGATTAGATTTGTCAAGATATAAGTAAATTTTCATAATATCAAATACCAACATTTTATTTTTACTTAATCTTGATTAATTAAAGATATTAATTGTTAAAATTATGCATTGACAAACATAAAAGTTGGTTTGTAACAAATAGAATGAAAGCAAGGGAAGTACTGTACGTACATGGTAAAAGGGTAGTGTGTTAAAGTGTTAAATTCAGATACAATAATACAAGTAGAAATATTATGGAAGAAGTATATACACACGTATTATAAATTAATTTCATACATATTCCGATTTATAATCATCTATCAATCCTTTTTTACCCAACTCTTCATATTGAGCATTGTTATTTTTGCAGTTTAAACTATACAGTGATATAAATACTAAGTATATTTTCTTAGATAAATTGGGTCACAGCCTTTAGAGAATTCGTACCTGATTCCCTCCCTACAACTTACATATTCTTTAAAAAATCAACACTAATGTAGATGATAATTAATCTCTTATATCAATTAAGCTAAAGTTGCATACTATATATATGCGACGATAACATCATTACACATTACGTACATACAAAATAATACTCGATTTTACAAATTTCTCAAATTTAGAAGTCAAATATAGCTCATATCAATCCTTATTATTTGTTCCTTGTCAAGACTTCTCTCATAAGTTCCTTTGGGGCTGTGTAATCAAGCGAAACAAACATCATGAGAAAACACATAAAAAGGAAAGTAAGAAGTGTTTAATTGTAGCAAGAGGTTGCATGTATATATAATCGAACATATATCATATTCATATATGTACATTTTACCTGGCAAACCAGTGAACTTTTCAAATTGTATGAAAGCTTGATTAATGAACATTTTTGTTCCATAAACAATAGTAGCTCCTGAATTTTGAGCTTCTCTCAATAGTTTGGTTTGTTTTGGGGTATAAACTGCACCGAATACAAGGGAGTAATGCTTTAGAGCTTTCTGCAAAAGAAACACAAATTTTATTCACATTAGTACTATGGAGTATAATGAATATAAAGTTCGTGCAAACTAATGCAAATTTAAATGCATGCATTCCTAATCAATGTTGTTGAACTGAACAAAACCCTTATAAAAACAAAAGATGTATGTGCATGTATATATCTATTTCATTATAATGAATACTCTTGAGAAACAAAGGAAAATAATAAGTGAATCATATCCTTCAAATGCTTAATCTATCTATGACACAAGGTCATCAATATTGAATTCTTACCAATAGATCCATCATGCCTGTCAAATTTCTCCTTATATTATACTTTCTCTATTTCTATATAATGCCCATTAGACATTTTTAATCAAAAACGTTGAACTTTATCAACTTTTTTTTTTTTTATTATAGGGCAATATTGTTGAAGTATATCCTACCAAACAACGAGTGTAAGTGTCCCACATTAATAAAGTTGAGAGAGTCAAACACTTTTTAAGGCAAAAGGGCTAAACCTCCTAGTGCCATATGATTTTGGAATAGAACTTCCTTTGGACTTGTGAAGTGGACTATCTCTCTTGGTTTGCAGGTGCGGCCACACCCATATTTTACATGTTATGAAAGCTAGACCCATAATTTGGGGCCTTTAATGGTTTGAGTATACCGATTTTGGGATGAAACTTCTTTGACCCGTATTTGACAAATATGGTTTGGTAGATTTCACTCATCACAAGTAAGATCATTGACGATAAAGAGTCAAATATACTATGGTATCTACCAATTGGCTGTTGGTGTAGTGGTGATTGAGACTACACTTGGTAGGGGGGACTCGTGTTCAATCCCCCGTAACAACAATTGGGAGGAGATTGGAACCTAACCACCCAGAACTGATCCTCAAATCCGAATTAGCCCAAAGGGTAAACCAGGTAAAGCACTAAAAAAAATATACTACGGTATCTTATTTAGGTGTACAGGTATTAGGATAGATGGGTTACCTTAGAAATAACCATCTTATCAATATCTGGTTGCATTCCAATAGGTGTAGCATTTGCCAAAACTATGCCCTCTTCCGGAGCAAAACCTTCTAATTCTGCAAGTTTGATGACTCTTCCACCAACTTTACTTGCTAACTCCATAGCTTTTTTTGATATTTACACCAAGAAATAAACAATAATCTTTTAGCACGACTAAGGGCCTGTTCTCATTGACTGAAATGAGTTGAACTGAACTTATTAGAGCTGAACTAAACTGAACTTATTAATTAGTGATTTTTAACTACGGATTAATGATATTTGATTATTTATTATTATTTATATGTGTATATACAAATATACATATTAAAATATTTAAGAAAAATATACTATATAAATAAAATATTTATGAAAAATATATTAAAAACATGGAACCCCAAAATATTTTAAAAACATATACTATATAATTAAAAAAATAAAATATTTAAATGACAAAAGAACACAAAACACTTTTTAAAAAATTCTCAAAATGAAAAAAATA
The DNA here is from genome assembly GCF_948465745.1 of Chenopodium album. Taxonomy (NCBI): domain Eukaryota; kingdom Viridiplantae; phylum Streptophyta; class Magnoliopsida; order Caryophyllales; family Amaranthaceae; genus Chenopodium; species Chenopodium album. Next base: position 9,993,931 of record NC_137846.1, read on the forward strand.
AAATAATAAAAAAAAACAAAGAGTTGGGCCGGTCTTATTTAAAAACTAACTTGATCATATCCTATTTTTACTCCTAACTCGTCAATTAATGAAATATGGTATAATAGTCATTAAGTGAAATATGGTATGACCGTATAATAGTCATTATTATTATTATTATTATTATTATTATTATTATTATTATTATTATTATTATTATTATTATTATTATTATTATTATTATTATTATTATCGTCGTCGTTGTTGTTGTTGTCGTCATCGTTGTTGTAATATAAGCTTAAAAGTATGAAATTTGGCTTTATATCATTAGCAATATCATTATATGTGAACTGAACTGAACTGAACTGAACTGATTAGAGCTGAACTGAACTGAAATTAATCTAATGAGAACAGACCCTAAGAGTTTATCCTAATAGGTAGTTACAAGAAATATAATATATGAGTTAAATAAACAATTGTATCAAACATATACTATATACTTCATGAATTTACTTAATTAATTATTTTTCGTGTTTAAGGACACTAAATAAATGCCAATAAATGATTTAAACAATAATCAATCAACAAATAATTACATGTTCCATAGTAGCGGAACAAACAAGCTAAGTAAACCAATCAACGACTTATTCTAAAATGCTAATATGTTTTCAGGAAAACTATCTATTATGCAATCAGTTACGACTACTCTTGTGCCTTTAGACTTTCCTCCATAGGCAAGTGCCTTTCCCGCACCTCCAACTCCAACGACAACCATGACTTTATCGACCAATGATGATTTCATCACTGAGCTTCCATCCCTTATACCTAAGACTTACAAATTTCAAATAATACATTTCATGACATTGTACAACAGATAATCACTTTATACATATCTATAACATATATCTGTTCAATTAACAAACAAACCTCGTTTTAATCCTTCTTCAATAGCTATAACAGCACCCATGTAGTCAATGCTATAACCTATTAGTTTCCCATCAGACGGTCTTCTAATCATGCAACTTATTGCACCAATTTCCTACAAAATCTTATATATGTTCATAATAGGGATTTTTCATTTGGTACCATTGTAGTTTTGGTCTTTCCATTTGGTACCCAATATTTAGTTTTACTCCGCAGAGTACTATTGTAATTTTGTCTTATTCTTTACAATAGCATTTCGTTAAATATAACATTGGTTTAGGGCGATTGTGGTCCTTTAAATCTAATTTCGACAGCAAATTTTGATCCTTCAAGGTCATAATGACTTCCAAAACTTTAAATCGAAATATACAAATTGAGACATTTCTCTTGCACATAATTAAACCGCGACATTTTTTAGCGTTTATTATTATTATTATTATTATTATTATTATTATTTTGCTAATTTTGACTTCAAACTTGAGCCTTAGGGCCGCTAAGAACCTTGTCTTAAAATTTTTAACGATCCATTTCAATGACACCTAAATCAAAGAATACATAATATATTTGGGGGAATGCTATAGTAAAGAATAAATTGAAAGTATAATGGTACCATTTGAAATAAAATTAAAATTTGGGTACCAAGTGGAAAATTCAAAACTACAATGGTACCAACTGAAAAATCCCTTCATAATATTATATATGTACGTGATTTAAATTCACAAGGGTTTTTTATACACGGAAGAATTTGGATCCACTGAAAGAGTAGAAGAGTTATGCACGTACCTTTGCTATTGGATCCACCTCGTCACAACATTTAAGTCCCGCGATCTTGTGAGGAATTGTGAAGCTGCACACGGTTGTCATGGGCTTAATATACTCATGAGGTCTATTTGCTTGCTGCCTTGTTGGGGATGCCCCAATTTCTCATAGTCTCACATGACATTTTCGTAAATAAACCAATAACTTTATTCAATTATGGAGCGCACAATAATGAAAAAGTTATTGATTTATTCAAGAAAATGCCCCCATGAGAATAAATTTCGTTTCTCAATATGAGAAACAGGGAATTGCCCTTGCTTAACTGGTAATTATAAAATTAGATATACATACACTTACTAGTTACTATGATGGTTATAATGCATGGCGATTTTTTAGTACTAGCTTAATAGTCCAGTAAATGTACATGTATCCAACGAAGTCAGGAGATGAATAAGTCTCTAGAAAGTGAGAAACGCTATTCACCAGCAAAGGCAAATAAACGCCATTGAAACTAACATACTTGAATGCCGCGTTGTATAAATGAGGGCTCTTGCTGTGAGATATAGGATTTCCTAACACACCATGAACTTTGGTATCAACCCCTATTTGCCTGAAATTGTACAAGTCCAAAAGATCTTTTATAGTGGGTTGTCCAAGGTCTGAAATTGATTCTCTACCCTCAAGGGTTGCATATGTAAGGAATCCTCCAAATTTCGCGCTAAGTATCCTTGACATTAGTCCTTTCTCACCCATAACAACTCCAATCATTGGAACCTAAGAATGTAACACAAGCATTTAGCTAATCACTATTCACTAAGGGTTAGTTCGTTATCAATATTTTGTTTCCATAATTTTGTTTTATAAAAATCTGAAAAAAAAAGACTATATGAAACCACAAAAAGTATTTTTCAGACTCTTGCTGTCAGTTTTCAAAATAAACATAATTATTGTAGGGATATATTACTTTTTATAAGTTCACGATTTTATTTAAATTTTATGACAACTTTCAAGTTCATTAAAACCAAAAATTGAAAGCTAATTAACATTGATGCCAAACGAGCCATAACTTTACCAATCGATTTAGATTTGGTCATTTGTAATAGTTAATTGAAAATGATTAAATTTGTTTTCATCACTAAATATAACATTGTGTCTTAATTACTTGTTGAAAATGATTTTAATAATGCATTTGTTTTCATACGGTAAGGATAACAAGACCCTTTGTACAGTGGTACTTACGCACCTGAGAATAAGCAAGTATTTGCATAATACGTGCATTGTCTGTAGTATCTACAGCAGTTGTTGCAATTTTTACTATATCAGCTCCAACAGCTTGTATACTTGCCAAAAGTCCTCCTAATTCTTCAAGTGACGGGGTGTTTACGAAGTTATGAGAAGAAACTATGATGGTGGTCTTAGTAAGCTCCCTTTCATCATCGTCAATGGACTTGAAAAACTCATCTGCAACCTACAAGAACCAAATGACTAAGCCTCAATAACTTGTTTGGCCAATGTGTATGTCCTAATTTCTCATACATTGTATATGTCCACATATTCAAAAATTGGAAACGGTATACGGAGTAAATTTTTTTTTTTTAATCATGTGCATTAACACAAGTGCATCTTGCTATCACAATTAGAGCTGTCAATTCGGGTAAACGGTTCGGGTAAGAGTGGGTCGGGTCAACTCAGGTCGGGTAAATTCAGGTTAATGCCGTAACCTATGCGGGTTGGGTTGGGTCATGCTTGAGTCGGGTCACTTCGGGTCATACATCTTATCGGGTTTGGGTCGGGTTAATAACAAGTTGGGTTACATTTGGGTCAGGTGAACAATAATTCGGGTTAGAATCAGGTTAAAACGGGTTTAGGGTAATTCTCGGGTTCGAGTCGGGTTCGGTTCAAGTCAATAATTTGCGGGTTAGAATCAAGTCGGGTCATTCTCGGGTTCAAGTAGGGTTTGGTTCAAGTTAATAATTTGCGGGTTATAATCAGGTTGAGTCATTTCCAAGTCGGGTCATTCTCGGGTTCAGGTTGGGTTATGTTCAAGTCAATAATCTGCGGGTTACAATCAGGCCGAGTCATTTCCAAGTCGGGTCATATTCGGGTTCAACTAATTATAAATAGATAATATCATTTTTATCAAGCTAATTATTTCCTTTGACTATAATATATATGGAAACATACTAGGGAACTATAATGTATAATTTAGGAAGATAATTATCTCCTTTGACCATACAATAAATATATACTATATTTAATTCTTAAATTTGGGGATGATGCTCATTTCTTTTGCTGGCTGGACCGACTTGGTCTCCTTAGACAAAATGCTTTGATTAACAATAATAAGGTGGTCTAAATTGAATTTAAGGTAATTTGAAATCCGATCAGGAATAATTTGGGTTGAATTTAGGTCGGGTCAATTATAACACCCCCAAATCTTCCTCTACGGAAATACTAGTATAATACGTATAATTATACCGTAGAGATAGACTTAGGCGTATTACCACCGCGTGATTACGCAAGGCTACTCAAACTCACTAAATAAACCAATACTTTGCAGCGGAAACTTTAAAACTCTTCTTTATTTAATAATAGACCAAAAATAGTAACCATTGTCATGAGTACTCAAAATAAACACAAGACCAACATTTCCTAATCTAGGTGAAACCATTCCCGGGACTCCATATGCTTAATTATGGACTCCACCTGAAATTAGTCAACACTACTTACCATTAAGGTAAACAGGGCGAACCAAAACAAAATAAGAAATACGGATTAGCAAAATATGCTAAGTACGGTAACACTACAAAAAAATATCCATATAGAAACGGAATTTTAGCGACGGAATTTTATTCGTTTCTAAATTAGAGACGGAATCAAAAAATCCGTCTCTAAATTAATTTAGAGACGGAATTAAAAAAACCGTTTCTAAATTAGAAACGGAATTAAAAATTCCGTCGCTAACTTAGCAACGGAATTGAAAATCCGTCTCTAAATTAGAAACGGATTTTTTTTCCGTCACTAAATTAGCTACGGATTTTTTTCCGTTGCTAAATTAGCAACGGATTTTTTTTTCCGTTGCTGAATCTAGCAACGGATTTATTTTCCGTTACTAAATTTAGAGACGGATTTTTTTTCTCCGTTACTAAGTTAGAGACGGATTTTTTTTCCGTTGCTAATATGAGCGACGGATTTTTGATTCCGTCTCTAGATAATTTTTGAAAATAATTATGTAAAATATTACATTAGAGATGAATTATGTAAGTAAAATTCATCTCTTAACTAGAAACGGATTTTCAAATCCGTCTCTAATTTAGAGACGGATTTTAAATTCCGTTTCTAAACTAGAGACAGATTTTAAATTCCGTCTCTAAAATTTCTTTCATTTATTATCATTTATGTGCGTAAAAGTAAACAAATAATATTTGGTATAGTTGGTAAGAGTTTCACTATGTGACATTGAGGTCACGGGTTCGACCATTACCAATTGCAATTCTTGCGATTGGAGATTCAAGGAGCCTTACATGGAAAGCCGAGTCGGGTTGACCCGAGTGAGGTCGACCCAAATAGCAGCTCTTTTTAGATTCAAAATGTTTTTTTCCGTTGCTGAATCTAGCAACGGATTTTTTTTTCCGTTGCTGAATCTAGCAACGGATTTTTTTAATCCGTTGCTAAATCTAGCGACGGATTTATTTTTTCCGTTGCTAAATCCAGCGACGGGTTTATTTTTTCCGTTGCTAAATCTAGCGACGGATTTTTTTTCCGTTGCTAAGTCCAGCGACGGGTTTTTTTTTCCGTCTCTAAATTCATTTAGCGACAAGGTTTTTACCAACGGAGTAATTATGTTGATATATCCGTAGCTAGCTATGTCCAGCAACGGAATTTTAGCCATTAGCAACGGATTTTACCTGTTGCTATAAGGCCAAATTTTTGTAGTGTAAGTGTAAGATAATTAAACTCAATTTATTTGCAAACATGCTTTTGAAATCTATTCCAATAATTAATCCAATAATTCCAACTCATGATTCAAAACCGATTCTCAATATTCCAATATCAATATTCAATAAAACCAATACCAATTATTTTAAAACCAATTCCTCATATTAAAACCAATTCCTCCATAATAAACCAATTAAACCAATTCCTCTCCCAAGTGTGCACACCCCCCAAGCTAGTCTCCTTATGTAACAAGGCTATTCTTGAGGAAAGATCCGGTCATACAAAGTCTAAGGCCTTATCAATAAACCAAATCCGCATAGTGGGATTACCAACATGCTTATAAAGCATTAATAATAAATTTAATTCAATGATTCAATAAATCCTCTTTTGAATCCAATAATTCCAATTAATTCAAACTCCTTTATTAAATTCAACATGCTTTCAATGTCAAACCTTTTTAAAACATGAATAATAATTAATTCATTTAAAACATGATATAAAATCAATACTCCAATTTATTTATTAAAACCAATTTATTTAAACACACTTTTATTTCACAAAACATAATTCAATTCAATTTAATTCAATTATCACAAGAAATCATTCAAACATGCTTATTCAAACCAATCTTTTTTCAAGGTATCTAACCACCTAACGTACCTTGATCCTTGCTTAGCAAAACACACTAAAGGGACCTCAAGATTCTTGATCGAACATATCCTACAAATAAATATAACCTTAATTAATATAAGGTTAACAAATAATCACAATAATTAAATTAAAACCCCCCAACTATATGTACATGAACCATTTAAATTAATTTTCATAAACATCATTAAAAATCTAATTTTATATAATTAAAACTACTCATAATAATTTTTATAAATCCCCCATAATAATAATAATAATAATAATAATTGAATAAGAGAAGAGAAGAAGAAAAGATAAGAAACCAAGGAAAAAAGAAGAATTGGATTTTCGTTGGAAAGAATAGACAGAACTTGCAGAGGCTATAACTCCTTCGATATAACTCTGAATTGGGTGATTCTGGAGCCTAACCTCAAGGATTTTTTGAGATGAACAATCTTCTGTGAAACAACAATACCCCAAAAACTGACCAGAAGTGCCCGAAAATTGGCTTCAAAGATAAACGGGATGATTTGTGTAAAAAGAAGAGAAGAAAAGAAGAGAATTGGTGTGAAGAATATGAGAGGTATGGAGGGGTATTTATAGGCTATCTCATGCAAGAATTATAGCAAGAGAATGTGGGAAGAATTATGACAAGTAGGGTTTAAGGGATTACTTGGAGAAGTGAATAAAAGAATTAAGGAAAGTTTTGATATTAAAGAGATTGTGTATAATTGAATATGGAAGGTATGTATGTCATGAAAAATATTAAGGAAATTGGAATTACTTGGGGAATAATTAAGAAGAATGAATGGCAAGAAAATATGATGATTGGATATTAAAAAAATGGAGAATTAGAATTAAGGAAAATAGGAGATTTTGGGAGATAATTAAAAATATAATTTTACCAATTAAATTCCCCCAAAATATTTCATGAGGGCCGAAAATATGGAGCTTACCATAGCTCAAATTTTCGGATTCCTCTAGATATATTTAGGAATATTTTGCTCGATTTTTAAGGAATAAAATAATTGTATAAATAATATAGAATAATAATTAAATAATTAATTAATTAAATACCAATTATTTACCAATAAATAACCAAGAAAAATCAGATTTTCCATACATGGAAAATCCGAAAATCCTAGCTAGTTATTAGGTAATTTCGGCCATAATAATTAATTAATTAAATAATTATTTTGCTTTAATTAAAATATCCGAAATATGTAAATAATCCGATTTTTAAAATAGGATAAATGGATAATAAATCTTATCCAAAATAATAATTTGTTTTTAAAATACTTTTGGCGCCAAAATTCAAATATCATTTTGGCTCCAAGATTTAAATAGTAAGTTGAATTACTAAAATACCCTTTTTAGAAAATAATTAATTAATTAATTAGGAAAATACGTATAAAAATACGGGATATTACATCAATAACAAGTTGTGTTGATTTCGAGTCGGGTTAGAAACAAATCGGGTTGAATTTTTTGGTCGGGTTAGTAATAGGTCGGGTAAAATTCGGGTCGGGTCAATAACAATTCGGGTTGAATTTTGGTTGGGTCAATAGCAAGTCAGGTTGATTTCGGGTCGGGCTAGGAATGGGTCGGGTTGAATTCTGGTCGGATTAGTAACAAGTCAGGTTAAATTCGGGTTTTGACGGGTTAAAACGGGTTTGGGTCAATTTCGATTCAAGTCGGGTTCAATTCAGGTCAATAATTTACGGGTTACATTCAGGTCGGGTCATCTTCAGGTCGGGTCATGTTCGGGTTCGGAACTCACATACTCGGGTCAACTCAAATCTAGGGTTGGTTTCAGGTCGGGTTTGGGTTAACATTTTTTTGGGTTCAGATGGGTCGATTAATAATAGAGTTCGGATCGGATCTGCTTTTAACAGCTCTAATCACAGTACGGAGTATATAATATGAGAGTTAGTAAGGGCAAAAAAGTACCTTAAACTCAACATGGATGTACTAAGCTCCTAGTTCCATTGCTTTATGCAATGCACTTTGGCGCATACCTTCGTCACCATCGTACTGACCTCCTTCCCATGTTGGTCTAGAAACCAATTAAACAACTATAATCATATGTGTGTATTATTCCCTCTTATTTTATTTGTTATCCCATTTTCCAATTACAAAGCTTTAAAAAGTCCTTTTCATTTAATACTCCGTATTTTTGTAAAGATTTTTTTTAAAAAATCTTCATTAATTTTCCTCCATATATGATATATCCGGTGAAGGTGTCAAAATTTATAATTTTTTTTCCTATTTTTTATATAAGTAAACAATTTTGTACTATAAGTAAAATTTTTAATCATCATTATTCTCTCATCCAGCCGCTAGTCCACCACTATAATTACCTTGTCTCTTTTAAAAAAGTAGGACTATTTAATGTAAAATTAGAATCTTAATTAAGTCAATGGTTTCTCTCTTCTTAAGATCCACCCTGTAATTTTATATTCCCTCCGTCTCCAAAACTTCGACCCTTTTAGGTTGATTTCGTGGGTATTAAGAAAGTTAAATAAAAAGAAGTAAAAGTATATTGGAAAGATAAATTTACACGAGGTTTATAAAAAAAGTAGAGAGATAAAGTATTAAAAATACATGAAAAAACAAAATTTTATATGGGAAGCTAATGTTGCACAAATATTGTTGTAAATTGTTGGGTATTTCAATACAAATGGGTCAATTATTTTGAGGTTAAAATTAGGCCAAAAAGGTTGAAATTTTGGGGACGGAGGGAGTATGAAACAACAAATAAGATCGGAAGGGATATTTACTCAGATGCAATTATTTAACATCCAATTCAATCCTCACTAACAATTAGACCAACTAACTAGGTAAGTCTCAGCAAAACCATCTTTCCCTATTTGTGTTAATTAAATTGATCAATGCAAACAAAATAGGTCAATATTAATAATATTGGCTCAGAACTTCGATGCAACAGTTCATTAAGTGGCAGCTTCAATTACGGAGTGTAACAGTGTGAGTGGCCTTAGCTTAATATATTCAATTTGCGCAACTCGTCCCATGCATATATTATTATTCGTATTATCTCATGTGATTAAAGCCTTGTTTAGTTCACCCTATTTTTACTTATTTTAGAAAAAATAAGTTTAGATCAGATTAGAGAAAATAAGTTCAGATCAACTTATCGTTTTATGTGTAATTTTTTATCGCTAAATATCTTAATTTCGTAATCAAAAAAATTATGAAGATTACATATTAATAAAATACACATTATTACGAATCTAACAAGATCCCACTAGATATATTTTTACCTTACAGATTATCGTACACTTAAGGTCAAAGATTGATAAAATCAGACAATAAGTTCAGATCAGACCATATCAGATCAGCAAAAATCAGGTTAACTAAACAGGGCCTAAATCAACAGAATTTATGACAAAAAGATATGTAATTATTATAATTATTTTATTATTATTATTATTATTTTTTTTATGTTAGAGAGCCATAAAAATGGGTGATGAGCCAGGATCTCTTGGAATAAGGAGGAAATTAAAGCTCTAACCAATTGAGCTATCCCTCACTCTCAAAGGTTATGTAATTAACTAATTATGGATATTAAATTCAATGTAGTTGTTCTAATTTGTAAATTGTTAATTTATCAAGTTTTAATTTTATTTTTTAGACAATTGTAATTAGTTCATAGTGAAAAAGAGATGTCAATATACAAGAGGCAGAAAAAAAAACAGCTACAACTTTAATCAACTTAATTAAGTACCTGAAAGTAACCAAAGTGGGTAAACAAGTATGTTTTAGTAAAGCTTCAAGATCATAATGTGGATTGAAGTTGTTCAAACACTACTACAAAAAACCCCTATCGAGTCGCCTGTAAATGACCTAATGAGTCGCCTCAAAGGCGACTCTACAGCCACCGACACGATAGTTTCCAACTTTAGGAGTCGCCTCAGAAGCGACTCGATAGCTTTTATATAAGTCGCCTATTAGTTGTTAGGCGACTCTATAGGTTAAGCTATTGTGTCACTTGTGTTGAAAGAGGCGACTCAATAGGTTAATCTATGGTGTCGCTTGTGTTGAAAGAGGCGACACGTAAAAAATCAACATTTTTTTCCAACTACTTTTATTAGCTCATATAATGTCAATGTTTATGCTACTTAGCATGCTTGATCTCTGGTTCTTTGCCTAGAAGGTTGAAGTTCTTGCCATTGTGCCAAAGTTACTATATATTGCCAAAGTTACTATATATATATATATATATATATATATATATATATATATATATATATATATATATATATATATATGATATTGTAACTATTTTAAATATATTGTAAGAATCAACTTATCGAGTCGTGTCTTACGTATTAGGCGACATATAAGGTAGTGGTCACATAATAAAGCACCTAACAAGTCAGACTTTTAGAGTTGCCTGTAAATAAGGTGCGACTTGTAAGCATATCGAGTCGCCTCATACTAATTAGGAGACTTGTTAAGTTGGAGTTAAAATCAACAAAGAACCTAACGAGTCACCTAATATACATGAGGTGAGTTGATAGGTTTACAAGTCGCATCATATATGCATGTTATAACCTGACTTAATTAGTGGCTTAAATTAGATTTTCAAAGTCACCTGTATAAAAGGTGCGACTCATTAACCTATTAAGTCGCCTTATGCATATTAGGCGACTCATTATGTGAAAGTTATAGCTATCAAAACTCACCTATTAAGTCGCCTAATATATATAAGGCGACTCGACAAGTTTTGGAGTCGCACCTTATGCACAGGTGACTTTGAAAATCTAATTTAAACCACCAAGTCGGGTTATAGAGTCAAATGCATATATGAGGCGACTTGTTAGCCTATCAAGTCGCCTCATATATATTAGGCAACTCATTAGGTGCTTTGTTGATTTTAACCCCAACTTAACAAGTCGCCTAATAAGTATGAGGCGACTCGATAGGTTTATAAGTTGCCATTATGTACAGGTGAATCTAAAAGTCCGACTTATTAGGGGTTTTTTTGTAGTAGTGAAACAATCTAACCGAAGTTAAACCAAGTTGGCTCCTTGCTTCTTGGCTTCCCTTACTTGAACCAGCATTTCATCAACTGTTTTAGCCAAAATCGACGTACAAATCTGTAGGAGTTATAACAATTTACGAATTGCTAACTCAAGTAGTAAGGATATATGAAGGAAATACAAATATGGGTTACAACCAGGAATATAAAATAAACTTCTTCTGAATATATATATATATATATATATATATATATATATATATATATATATATATATATATATATATATATATATATATATATATATATATATATATATATATATATATATATATATATATATATAATTTCAAAATATAAACTTCCTCTTATATCTCCTTAATATCTCATATATTATTTTTTCTTTCTTCTGCTTACATCTCTATTTACAATGAAAATAAATATTACATTTATAATAACCTTTGTTTTACTAAATAATAAAAGAATGAAAACTCTTCTAATTCACAACCTCTCACTAATTTATCAAATGTTATTTAAAGTGAACTAATTTTATCAAATGCTTATTATAGTTTTCTAAATTAAAGTTTGAATTTCAACAAAATCAACGTCGAGTTTCTCCTTACATTTTCTCCTACACCAACTTCCAAGGGAGTTTCCTAGAAAAACATATATACAAACAATGAATGTGTAAGTAAGTCTACCAAAATGATGAAAAAAGAGCTAGAATACAACAATGTGTGTGTACGCGCGCATTCTCGTAGCGAGGAGATACCCAGTTCCAGTAGTCGGAAGTAAGAATCATTGTAGTGCAAAAATGGAGAAGGATAGACAAAGAAGAGATGAGTTGATTAGAGGTTTGTTTAATGTGTACTAACTTGGCAAAATTACTTAATTAATACTTCTATAGTACTCCATCTATCCATAATGTAGTGTATCTGTGTATGTATTTCATATAAGGTGCCCAATATTGTTATGTTTGTTTCTAAAAAAATCTTTCTATTACACAATAATATCTTATAATTATATCCATCAATAACAACTTTTCTATCTTTTTCATATAATATATCACCAATAATTCCCTAAATTTCGTGCTACTTCTACTTTTAACTTTCACTAGTAGAGAAAAGCAAAAAGGCACCCCTTAATTGCCACCGGTTCAGTCCAAACCGGTGGCAAAAATAGGCTAAAAAATGGGCGAGTTAATGAACCAGTAATAATGGCACCGGTTCAGTTCAAATCGGTGGCAAAAACATATAGCCCACCGGTTTGAACCAGTTCCAATGTGAACCGGTGTCATTTAAAAAAAAAAAAACCCGCCTTCTCTCCTTCCTTCCCCCTCCTTTCTTCCTTCTCTTTCCTTTTTCATTTTCGTTCTTAGCTTCACTATATTGCATTCCAGAATCCCAGCAAAAACCCTCACTATCCTTCTCCCCTTTTCCCTCCACCACAACCGCCACCTTCAACGGCGGAGGTTCGAAAACCCTCCACCACAGCCGCGCGCCTTCTCTTTCTCCACTGTCCTTCTCTTTCTCCCCTCAACCCCCTCCACCTCTCTTCGTTTCCCTCTTCATTCGAGGCTCTTTCAAGGTTCGCCGCCGCGCCACCGCCCTGAGGTTCGCCGCGCCACAACCCTGAGGTTCGCCGCGCCACTGCCCTGAGGCTCCTCCACCACCAAGCACGGCTGCAACCCTCCATCTCTCCTTCACTTCATGCTCTTCAACCACAAGGTTTTACTTATATTTTTTTTTGCTTTTTTCACAATTATTTTCCAATTATGTACTTATATTAATTTCTTTTGCATGTTGAACGATTGTTAGGCAAATTAAAATTTAGGTTTGAATATAATTTTACTCCAATTTTTCTCAATTTTAGGTTGTTTTATTGGGAAATTGTGAAAATATTAGAGATTAGTAACCTTGTTACTCAATTAGTTGGATTTTATTATGTTTTAGTAGTTAATTTAATTTGTTTTGATGGGTAATTTTGAATAAATTAGAGAATATTAACCTTGGTACTAAATTTGGTATGTTTTAATGGTTAATTTTAAGTTGTTTTGATGGGTAATTTTGAATAAATTAGAGATTAGAAGTCTTGTTATTAAATTAGTTGAATTTTGGAATGTTTAAATGGTTAATTTTAAGTTGTTTTGATGGGTAATTTAAATTAGAGATTAGTAACCTTGTTAGTTTAGCAATTTTGAATAAATTAGATGAATTTTGAACAAATTAGTGAATACATAGTTTAGCAATTGTTAGTTTGATGAATGATGTGTTTTAGCTTAGAAATAAGTTAGTGAATTGACATGTTATGAGAAAGAAATAGTACATACATAATATTTAACCTAATTTTTGTTTTTGTTATAGATTCATATGTGAAGCACGAGTTTAGCTTGAGGACTACATATTTAGCTCAAGTGGGAAGTTCATAAGTGTTGAAATCATTAGAGATCATGTATTATGTCATGGGTTTAGGCATAAATACCGTGTGTGGATTTGGCACGGTGAAGGTGGAGAGTACAGTGGGGATCTTGATCGGAATGATGTGCGTGTTAGAAGCAATGAGATTCATGTGGACGAGGAATATGAGAATGATGACTATATTGTTGATAATGGTGAGGATGGAGCCGATGATGATCAGACGGATGAGGTCGAGGATGAAGACGTGGATGAGATGTTGCATGGTGTTGAAGGTGGCGTGTTTGAGTTATTATCAGAGGCTTCCAAAAAGCCTTTATATCCTGGGTGCAAAAAATACTCCAAACTATCGGCCGTGCTAACACTTTTCAACATTAAGTCGAAGCATGGGTGGACGGACATTAGTTTTACTTCTTTGTTGACTACATTAAGTGATATGTTGCCTGATGGGAATGAAATTCCTAAGTCTTACTATTATGCAAAGAAGCTCATGTGTCCCTTTGGTTTGGAGTATAAGAAAATACAGGCACGTCCTAATGATTGCATTCTTTATCGAAATGAGTATGAACAATTGCAGGAGTGTCCACGATGCAAGCTGTCACGCTACAAGCGCATGATTGCAATCCTGGTACAGAGGGACCTCCTGCTAAGGTGTTGTGGTATCTTCCCATTATTCCAAGGTTTAAGCGTCTATTCTCAATACCAAAAGACGCTGACAACTTGAGGTGGCATGCAGAGGGAAAAAAGAAAAACAGAATGCTGAAGCATCCAGCTAACTCCCCGCAGTGGAAGAACATTGATTTGAAGTTTGAGAAATTTGGTGATGAAGTCAGAAATTTAAGGCTTGGGTTGTGCACGGATGGGATGAATCCATTTGGCACTCTTAGTACCCAACACAGCACATGGCTGGTACTTTTAGTGATCTATAATTTGCCTCCTTGGTTGTGCATGAAACGTAAGTATGTAATGCTTTCATTGCTAATAATGGGGCCTAGGCAACCTGGAAACGACATAGATGTTTACCTTGCACCACTTATTGACGACTTGAGAAAGATGTGGGACGAAGGGGTTTTCGTTTTCGATGCTCATAAGAACGAGATACATGGAGAAGATGTGCTACCTGAGGTAGTTTCAATTGTATTAAAAGTTTTAAAATATTGAGTTACGTGAGATCTGAGGTTGCATGATTGATGAACTATTGCAGGTTGCTACTCCTACACATGCGGACTCGAGGGAGCTTGATAATCCAACACCACATGAATATCCAGATTTACGGGTGATTTGTTTGGTTCTAGCGTAATGAATTTCGTTATATTATCAATGGTGTAGGAAAAGACCTATTTTGATAACTTCTTTTTTTCAAGTGTAGGAAGACACCCAGTGTGCACTTCTAGCCCCGAGGCTTGCAAATAGGGGAGAATTGAATTTCGTGACGTATGGTAGTGCAGAAGCGACGACCGGTGATGCGGCGAGGCCACATCATTACTCGGTTGGGATCGCTTAGGTGATTGCGGGGTTCGAAGACATCCCACTACCAGTAACTTTAGAGGAGGTTGAGATAACAAAGCTTTGGCAAGCTCAAGGTAGCTTCGTGGATTGGCCACGTGTGTGGGTGAGGTTGATCAACGAGGTAATTTATTTATTTTCATTTTTTTAGTGTTAAATAATCGTTAGGCACTCTATAACTGCACCTCTAAAAATAAAACCGCCGAAATAACACGACTCCCCGGCCCCCATCTCCGATGCCTCGGCTGCGGCGGCCTCGGCTGCCGCTGCCCTGGGCTGCTCCGGCCTCGGTTGCCGCTCCCTGGACTGCTCCGGCCTCGGCAGCAGCTGCCTAGGCTGCTTTGGCCTCGGCAGCGACTGCCTGGGTTACGTCAGCCTGGGCTGCTGCAGCCTCGGCAGGGGCTGCCTGGGCAGGAGCGGCCTTGGCGGCGGCTGCTTGGGCTATTCCGGCCTCGGCGGCGGCTCCTTCGGCTGTTCCGGCCTAGACGGAAGCTGCACTTTTTTTTTCTGGGATTATTTTGAGCCATTATTTTTTTTTAACTCACTTGGTCGTTGGTTTCAGATTTCGCATAGAAGCCAAACTTCAAAGAGAAGGAGGGTGGAGAAGCCTAAAAGCATTGATCAACCTAACAAGAAGCTGAGAGAACAACGGTCCAAGAGTGAACAAGCGTCGAAGTTGCACTCTTCGAGAGGTTCACCCATGCAACCTACTCCACTTGTTGAAGACATTGTTCTTCAATCGCTCTCTGTTGATTTGACCTTTCTTCACAATCGTGCTTGTCATTTGGTCGATCCCATTGAAGTTGCACTTCCTAAGGCAATGTTCCACTATGATGAGGATGCAGTTGCATGGATTAACAAAGAAGATGTGAAGGAATTTCTACGTAGTGCAAATCTTAACATTTCCCTCATTCAAACATTTATGAGGTACTTCAATGCCCACATAATCTACACTTTTTTCAAGTTATTCAAATTTGTGGTGATTATCTTTCATTTAATTAATTATTCAATGTTCATGAACGCAGAGCACTACAGGAGCACTTAACTGAAAATTATTCTCCTTGTAAAGTTGGGTGGTTATGCCCCGAGCAATTATCCACTCCTAAAATCACAGGCAACCCCCGTGACGTGTTGTATTATGTTGAACAGAGTATCAGGGAATCAGTTCGTGCGGGAGACAAGTTCATATTCGCCCCATGTTATAGAGAGTATGTCTAACCATGTCAAATTCAATCGTTTGGCCTCATTATATGTTGACTCCTAAATATTAATTTGTTTGTCTATTGTGAACTTATGTAGGGAGCATTGGAGCCTCATGGTGATTTGTAATTCCAATAACACAATCTATCACCTTGATTCAGCTCGATCATCGGAGAAGTGGCTCGTGAAGTCTATATTGCAAAAGTAAATATATATAGCTACGTAGTGATGATTATTGCTAACTAATTTAGTAGTCAGACGACTAATCAAATTTGAATGTACTTTACTACAGTGTTATGAAGAAGCTACATTGTCGTGCTCCTCAGTGTCCAACATGGAAGTCACTGATGGTAATTTACACGATATTGTGATTATCTTAAACAACTATGTTAGTAAATATTTGCTAATTTGCTTTGCATGTTTCACTGATGTGATTTGTTCGTCATATGCCAGTGCGCACAACAAGAAAATGGACTTGATTGTGCTTTATATGTGATGAGATTCATGCTTGACATAGTGACTCATTGTACGGACAGTCAACAGCTTGATGAGGTAAGTCCTAAAACTTAATGAAATGCTCTTTTGATATGATTTCAAGCCTTAGACATCTAAAAGTAGATAACATTGACATTTTATGAGAAATAAATAGCTCATTTGATAAGAAAGGTAGAAAATGGGCTAAATAGAAGTCATATAAGCCATATTTGGGCCATTTTTTGTTAATATGCTCTTTTGATGTGATTTCAAACCTTATACACCTAAAACTAGATAATATTGACATGTTATGAGAAAGAAATAGTTCATTTGATAAGAAATGTAGGAAATGGGCAAAGTAGAAGTCATATAGGCCATATTTGGGCCATTTTGAGTAAAATGCGTCTTAAACCTTAATAAAATGTTCTTTTGATTCAATTTTAAGTCTTAGACACCTAAACTAGGTAACATTGACATGTTATGAGAAAGAAATAGTTCATTTGATAAGAAAGGTAGAAAATGGGCTAAAAAGAAGTCATATAGGCCATATTTGGGCCATTTTTTGTTAATATGCTCTTTTGATGTGATTTCTAACCTTATACACCTAAAACTAGATAATATTGACATGTTATGAGAAAGAAATAGATCGTTTGATAAGAAATTTAGAAAATGGGCTAAATAGAAGTCATGCATGTAGGCCATATTAGGGCAATTTTTGGTAAAATGCTCTTTTGATTCAATTTTAAGCCTTAGACACCTAATACTCGGTAATATTGACATGTTATGAGAAATAAATAGTTCATTTGATAAGAAATGTAGGAAATGGGCAAAGTAGAAGTCATATAGGCCGTATTTGGGCCATTTTGAGTAGAATGCTTCTTAAAACTTAATAAAATACTCTATTGATGTGATTTCAAGCCTTAGACACATAAAACTAGGTAACATTGACATGTTATGAGAAAGAATTAGTTCATTTGATAAGAAAGGTAGAAAATAGGCTAAATAGAAGTCATATAGGCCATATTTGGGCCATTTTTTTGTTAAAAATTTTCTCTTTTGATATGATTTCTAACCTTATACACCTAAAGCTAGGTAATATTGACATGTTATGAGAAAGAAATAGATCATTAGATAAGAAATGTAGAAAATGGGCTAAATAGAAGTCATGCATGTAGGCTATATTAGGGCAACTTTTTGGTAAAATGCTTTTTTGATTCAATTTTAAGCCTTAGACACCTAAAACTAGGTAATATTGACATTTTATGAGAAAGAAATAGTTCATTTGATAAGAAATGTAGGAAATGGGCAAAGTAGAAGTCATATAGGCCATATTTGGGCCATTTTGAGTAAAATGCGTCTTAAACCTTAATAAAATGTTCTTTTGATTCAATTTTAAGTCTTAGACACCTAAACTAGGTAACATTGACATGTTATGAGAAAGAAATAGTTCATTTGATAAGAAAGGTAGAAAATGGGCTAAAAAGAAGTCATATAGGCCATATTTGGGCCATTTTTTGTTAATATGCTCTTTTGATGTGATTTCTAACCTTATACACCTAAAACTAGATAATATTGACATGTTATGAGAAAGAAATAGATCGTTTGATAAGAAATTTAGAAAATGGGCTAAATAGAAGTCATGCATGTAGGCCATATTAGGGCAATTTTTGGTAAAATGCTCTTTTGATTCAATTTTAAGCCTTAGACACCTAATACTCGGTAATATTGACATGTTATGAGAAATAAATAGTTCATTTGATAAGAAATGTAGGAAATGGGCAAAGTAGAAGTCATATAGGCCGTATTTGGGCCATTTTGAGTAGAATGCTTCTTAAAACTTAATAAAATACTCTATTGATGTGATTTCAAGCCTTAGACACATAAAACTAGGTAACATTGACATGTTATGAGAAAGAATTAGTTCATTTGATAAGAAAGGTAGAAAATAGGCTAAATAGAAGTCATATAGGCCATATTTGGGCCATTTTTTTGTTAAAAATTTTCTCTTTTGATATGATTTCTAACCTTATACACCTAAAGCTAGGTAATATTGACATGTTATGAGAAAGAAATAGATCATTAGATAAGAAATGTAGAAAATGGGCTAAATAGAAGTCATGCATGTAGGCTATATTAGGGCAACTTTTTGGTAAAATGCTTTTTTGATTCAATTTTAAGCCTTAGACACCTAAAACTAGGTAATATTGACATTTTATGAGAAAGAAATAGTTCATTTGATAAGAAATGTAGGAAATGGGCAAAGTAGAAGTCATATAGGCCATATTTGGGCCATTTTGAGTAAAATGCGTCTTAAACCTTAATAAAATGTTCTTTTGATTCAATTTTAAGTCTTAGACACCTAAACTAGGTAACATTGACATGTTATGAGAAAGAAATAGTTCATTTGATAAGAAAGGTAGAAAATGGGCTAAAAAGAAGTCATATAGGCCATATTTGGGCCATTTTTTGTTAATATGCTCTTTTGATGTGATTTCTAACCTTATACACCTAAAACTAGATAATATTGACATGTTATGAGAAAGAAATAGATCGTTTGATAAGAAATTTAGAAAATGGGCTAAATAGAAGTCATGCATGTAGGCCATATTAGGGCAATTTTTGGTAAAATGCTCTTTTGATTCAATTTTAAGCCTTAGACACCTAATACTCGGTAATATTGACATGTTATGAGAAATAAATAGTTCATTTGATAAGAAATGTAGGAAATGGGCAAAGTAGAAGTCATATAGGCCGTATTTGGGCCATTTTGAGTAGAATGCTTCTTAAAACTTAATAAAATACTCTATTGATGTGATTTCAAGCCTTAGACACATAAAACTAGGTAACATTGACATGTTATGAGAAAGAATTAGTTCATTTGATAAGAAAGGTAGAAAATAGGCTAAATAGAAGTCATATAGGCCATATTTGGGCCATTTTTTTGTTAAAAATTTTCTCTTTTGATATGATTTCTAACCTTATACACCTAAAGCTAGGTAATATTGACATGTTATGAGAAAGAAATAGATCATTAGATAAGAAATGTAGAAAATGGGCTAAATAGAAGTC
Source organism: Chenopodium album (assembly GCF_948465745.1). Lineage (NCBI taxonomy): Eukaryota > Viridiplantae > Streptophyta > Magnoliopsida > Caryophyllales > Amaranthaceae > Chenopodium > Chenopodium album. Next base: position 10,013,827 of record NC_137846.1, read on the forward strand.
ATGCATGTAGGCTATATTAGGGCAACTTTTTGGTAAAATGCTTTTTTGATTCAATTTTAAGCCTTAGACACCTAATACTAGGTAATATTGACATTTTATGAGAAAGAAATAGTTCATTTGATTAGAAATGTAGGAAATGGGCAACGTAGAAGTCATATAGGCCATATTTGGGCTATTTTGAGTAAAATGCGTCTTAAAACTTAATAAAATGCTCCATTGATGTGATTTCAAGCCTTAGACACCTAATAATAACCAACATTGACATGTTATAAGAAAGAAATAGTTCATTTGATAAAAAATGTAGAAAATGGGCAAAGTAGAAGTCATATAGGCCATTTTTGATAAAATACATATTGTTTAGCCTATTTAATTAATTCTAACATAATTTTTCTGTATTTCAAGTTTTGCAATGTACAAAAGGATGGTCCGTTGACAATCAAGGAACTTAATGAAGTTCGAGACATGTTGGCGTCTTTTATCACCTTTAACATGTAAATGTCACTTTTATTGTGAATTTATGTTTTGTTAACTTTTTAACTATATTATTATTCATTAATTACTTACTATCCTTTGTATATATGTATAACACTTTTTATTTATTGTATTGCATTTGGGAATATTTATATCTATATATGAATTATTGTTTTTAATATTATTTGTATCTTATATTATTATTGGTAATAATAATAATAATAATAATAATTATTATTATTATTTTTGTTAATATTATTGCTGGAATTACAGACCTGAAAACAGGTGATTATTGCTGGAATTACAGGGTTTTTTTTTAAATATTATTGCAAGAAAACAGGGAAAAAAAATATAGTAAAGTGGCACCGGTTAACCGGTGCCAAAAAGTAACTACCACCAAAAAAAAATTTGCGCGGGGAATATTATTGGCACCGGTTAACTGATGGCCAAAAATGTTAATGGCACCGGTTAACCGGTGCCAAACCCATATATCCCACCGGTGGCAAATGTGGGAGGAATTGGCACCCCCCACATATTCACCGGTTCAAATCGGTGGCATATATGGGGTTTGAACTTGTGGCAATCCCATTTACTCTACTAGTGTTTCTTAAATAAAGTATCCCTATATTCAAGTTTTTTCATTCAAGGGAGTAACCCCTTATCCTTAAAAAGTGAACACAATTTTCTTCACATGTGAGTTTGCTCATCGGCTCAACACTCCCCCTCCACATGCGAGTTGTCCATAATACTGGCTCAAATCACAACTGGGGATGGCAGCGGATCTGGACCCGACTCGGATCCGTGGATCCAGATTCGTTTTCCACGGATATGGGTCTTTAAATTCTTGACCCGGCCGATCCGGGTCGAATCCGGGTCCTGTTGAAAAAAACGGATCTGGATCCGGGTCCAACTCCCAGACCCGGACTCAAATCCGTTTACCCGTTTTATAAATTTTCTATTAAAAAAAACTAAAATTATTTGTTTCTTTATTAAACATGTTTATGATGTTAGTGATGAAGATTAGCCCTTTCAAAAGATGGATTTTTGATGCCCATATTGGATACATTATCATTATTTTTTTTGCTTGCTCATTTGTAACATCGTACCTTTTTCATTGTTTATAATTTTTATTTCAAAAGACAAGTGCATAAGGTGGTTGCTTTGTATTTTTAGATTAGTTGTATAACTTTAATTTAGGTTGAACTTAATAAACCTTCGGTGGAAGATTTTTGACCCAAACACTACATTTATTGTATAAAATTAAGCAAAATGTATTGGACCCGTTTTAGACACGGACCTGGACTCGGTAGACCCGTCGGATCTGGATCCAAGCTAGAAAAACGGATTTGGATCCGGGTCCATCCGAACCCAATCCAGATCCGACCTGTTGCCATCTATAATCACAACACAACCTAACTTGAACTCTAATACCATGATAAACGGGCCTAGACCACATCCGCTACAATTGTCCACTTTATACGTCCAATGAAGTTCCACCTCAAAACCATATGACAATGAGGGGAGTAGCCCAGCCTTTCGCCTTATAAAGTGGACAAACTTTTTTGTTTCTTCAATTTGGAATACACTTCTCAACACTTTTATACTCACATGTGAGTTTGCTCGAGTTGTTCACCCTTTTTTTATTCCTCTTAAATGTCAATTTACACACTCATTTCATTAAATTCCTGTTAAATACAAAATAAATTAATATTATTATATTATGAGATAGAGAAAATACATCATTTCAAAGGTAGGGCATAACAAAAGGCAGTTGAGTATTGTTAATGCGCTGAATCAGTGGTTGTGAGACTTGTGAGAATTAAGCAAATTATTGAGCTTAGAGCCAACCACGGCCATGCTAAGGGGAAAAATAGGTGTAGCCTGGACCAAAACATAGGACAAGTTTTTAATTTTATTGTACTACTAGTATATGTAACAATTAGTGAAAAACGTGTTTGATAACTAACCCTTAAAGTTTGCAGAAGTCACTAGCTTTTTGCACATTATTTTGTTTGCTTCTCAACTTGTCTTTACCTATGAACTAACTTTACTTTGTTTCTATAGTACTACGTAATTAAAGGTAATGGATTGATGATAAGGTACTTGTGTTTGTGTTTTGTATCATTGTATATTTGTATGTAATGATGAGTTGATGACTGATGAGAAGTACAGTTTTTAGAGTATGATTGTGAGAAATAGAAATAAATGGACATTTCTATTAGATTCAGATCTTATTAGGTGAACTAAATATAGCCGTAGTCATGTCATGAAAGTGAATAGAGGGAGGGGCGGTCCATTTGATGATATTGTCTGCAGTGGTTAACAAAAAGCAAGAAAGTCTTCCATCTGTAATTGTAATGCTTACAACTTCAATGACCAATTTTAATTAATTAAATGTTGTTATACACATGTGCAATAATATACATCTACTTAGCTTCCTTTCAACCTTTGTAAAAAATAAAAAAAAAAAATCGTCTACTCATCATATTTCAATTTACATTAGATGACAATTATTACTTCTTCCATCCCATAATACAATGTTAAAGTGTTTGTTTCAATTTTATGATCTTTAAATCGCATCTTTATCTATTATAATTAATTATACATTAATAAAAATAATAAAAAATTGATGTATAAAATTGTATGTACATTATGACATATCCAGTGAAGATATAAATTTTGTATGAAATCTAGTGAAGCAATGATATATGACATGGCTATATTTTATGTAATTAACTTTTTATGAAGTATTAATAAAAATTTATGGTTAAAAAAAAATTAAATAGGTATGTAGCTAAATTGTGATTATAGATGGGAAGGCCATCTTGTCAAAAAAAAAAAAAAAAAAAAAAAAGTTCTCTTTATATCAACTTTAATTCAATGTCATACTCAAACTAGTCAATTTTCCTTGAAAAATAAATAAATTACGGAGTAGCTAATTTGTGATTAGATTGATTTAGTGCCAATGCAAGCAATAATGTATCTTCCCACATTCTCCTCTTCTTCTACAAAACCATTCTTCATTAAAAACGATATTTTAATTTACAACCTCAATTGCAAGTCTTCAACTATATATGGCTACTTTATTACGAAGTATTATGAATTATGCTTCATGGTGTTTGTGGTTAGACGATGGCGAAGGTGATAGTAGTCATGAAAGTCAATGGAGGATGGGTCCTAAATTCCTAATTGAGGTGTAGAAGTACTTTTCGTAATTACATTGGTTAATTTTTTTTTTTTTCTTCTCTGAGGAAGAGCAAAGATTAATCATTCAATATTAAGAGAGTCCATAAGTACAAATTAAATGGGGAGACTTCCGAAGGAACACTATACTCCCAGATTTGCTCTACATTAAAAGGAATAAATCTAGGGATGGCAATTGAATCCGAGTTCGATTCGAATCCGATCCGATCCGAAGAAAAAAATTCGATTCGAATCCGTTTAAAATTAGTCCGAATCCGAATTCGATAAAATAGATCCGAATCCGAATAGGAGGTGGATCGGACTTGGACCCTACGCAAAGTCCGACGGAGTCCGATCCGAGTCCGAATCCGATACTATGAGCATATGCTTTATAACTTGAGACAATTGTTTGCTTGTTTGTTGCAAAATTTTGTTATGTAACCTAGTACATTATTTAAACATGTTATAATTATACTTACCTTGGTATGACAATACAAGAAATTATAGGTATATGACATTACAAAATAAAAAAATTAATCGGATCATTTCGGAGGTCCGTATAAACGGACCGGATTCGGATCCGAAAATTACGAGTTGGATCGGATTCGGACTCGGACTTTTCGGATTTGGACTCGGATTCAGATTCGAATCCAGGGTCCGTTTACTAAACGGATCGGATTCGGATTTAGCCAAATCCGACCCGAATCCGATCCGTTGCCATTCCTAAATAAATCTAGCAAGGTTGTGCGCCACCTCGTTTCCTTCTCGCAACACATGAGACCAGCATACTCTTTCAAAAGCAGTGCTAAATTGCATCGCATCACAAAGCACAGCATTTAAGGCCCCGTTCTTTAGAGCTGCTCTGCTCTGCTCTGCTTTGCTCTGCTGAAATCTGCTCTGCTTTGCTCTGCTCTGCCCTGCTCTGCTCTGCTTAAAATTAATACTTAATATTGAATTATTATAATAATAATGTATATTTAATAAAAATAATAATAAATAATTAATACTTAATGATAATAATAATTAATATTTAATAATAATAAATAAATAAATAATATTTATTAATAATAATTAATATTTATTAATAATAATACTTCCTCCGTTTTCTTTTACTTGCAACACAGCCTTGTGGCACGTGTTTTGAGCTCTGGTTTATGTAATGTAAATGGACAAATTTTTCATTATAATTTTTACAAATGATACTTAACTCTATTCTAATTTTCGTGTAAAAATTATATTGATAAAATCGCTCATTTACCCTCACTAATCATCTCCTAAAACTGCGTGCTTAAAAGGTGTGTTGCAAGTAAAAGAAAACGGAGGAAGTATATAATTAATATTTAATAATAATAATAATTAATATTTAATAATAATATAATTAATATTTAATAATAATAATATTAATAATAATATAATTAATATTTAATAATATAATATTAATAATAATAATATTAATAATACTATAATTAATATTTAATAATAATATATTAATAATAATATAATTAATATTTAATAATATTAATATTATTCATAATAATTAATTTTTAATAATAAAATTTAATGATTATAATAATAGTAATAATAGTAGTAGTAGTAGTAGTAGTAGTAGTAGTAGTAGTTGTAGTAGTAATAATAATAATAATAATAATAATAATAATAATAATAATAATAATAATAATAATCATAATAATAATAATAATATTTAATATTTAATAACAATAATAAAGCATTACAATTATTATTATAGTATTAGTAGTAGTAGTAGTAATAATAATAATAATAATAATAGTAATAATAACAATATTAGTAATAATAATAATAATAGTGATAATAATAATAATAATAATAATAATAATAATAATAATAATAATAATAATAATAATAATAATGAAATCTGCTCTGCTCTGCTCGGCTCTGCTTTGCTCTGCTTCAATCTGCTCTGCTCTGCTCGGCTCTGCTTTGCTCTGCTTCAATCTGCTCTGCTCTGCTCTGCTCTGCTTTGCTGAAATCTGCTCTGCTCTACTCTGCTTTGCTCTGCTCTGCTCTACTCTGCTCTGCCAATAAGCTCAAAAGAACAGGGCCTAAGTCAGTCAAGTGTGAAGCTCCCTTAGACAAACGATTGGTGACCACTCGGCAATCGGACTCCACAATAATCTTATCACAGCCTTATTGCTTGCCCAGCTTCAAAGCCCACACAACTGCCTTTGCTTCAGCCACTTCAATTTGTCATCAAGCTTTCCATCTTCTGCACGCGGAGAACGAACAACACTTTGCCCCCGAAGTCACGAGCCGCGATTCCAATCCCCACCCAACCACTTTAGATAATGATGCATCGACATTAATTTTAATCCAACCTTCTGACGGGGGCACCCACGTCTTTGAGCTCGAATTCGTACCAGCAGTAGCAGGAGTAGTATAAATTGCATTCTTATATTTCTCATTCTCCTCCACCCACCTCTGAACCCGAGCAACTAAAACTGAGTTGGGAGTAGACTTACCTTGAAAAACTTTTAGATTACGATCCTGCCAGATACCCCACATCAGATACACTCCACGGATTTTCTTTTCTGCCTGAACATCTCTCCAGCTCTCAACTAAATTGCAAGCTGAATCCATGTTGTCCAATTTCCTTAATTCATCGCAATTCAGATCAGACCACAAGCTCTGCACTTTGTCACATTCAAAGAAGGCATGCTTCCAGGTTTCTGCCTCCTTTTCGCACCAGGGACATGTGACATTTTCTGTCAAGTGTCGATAATGCAATAAGCTTCGTACAGGAAGAGTCTCTGTGTAGAATCTCCACAAGAAATTTCTAGCTTTCGGTCTCATATTCATTTTCCAAAGATCCACCCAGGCATTGTGAAATTGATCCGTCCAGGTCGCAGCCTTTGCCAATCATATAAGCAGATTTTACTGAGTACTCCCCGTTCTTTGAGAAAGCCCAAGACAGTTTGTCTTGCAACCCAGTCTCCTTCAATGGTATGGATAGAATACATCGGAAATCTCGGTCATTGAAGTTAGCTCTCACCACATCCAAGTCCTATTCCATGGTCTCAAAATTGATTAAATCACTGACCTTAGAAATATTATCAGTTTGGGAGCTTGTTGCAAATCTTCTGTCATCATCAATAAGCCGCGGATCAGCCCAGATATTAATGCTCTCACTATTCCCTACCCTGCACAGCAACCCCTCCTTCACGAGAGCTTTGGAACCCCAAATGCTACGCCATGAGAAACTAACCCGCTACCCAAATACGACTCTAGGAAATCACAATGAGGGTAATACTTCGCCTTCATTACTCGGCTCAAGAGGGAAGTAGTGTTCCCAGCTAGTCTCCAAGCTTGTCTTCCAAGAAGCGCATCATTAAAAATCGATAAATCACGAAAACCAATACCACCAAGGTATTTGAGGGTGCAAAGGGAATCCCAACTTTTCCAATGAATTCTCCTCTTCGCCTCACTCTGAACCCACCAAAATTTTGCCATTACTGAATGAATTTCATGAATTATCTCTGCCGGAAACTTATATACCCCCATCAAATAAGTTGGGATGGCTTGAATAACTGCTTTTAAGAGAATCTCCTTCTTGGCCTGTGTAAGTAGCTTTTCCTTCCAACCTTGCAGTTTCTTCCAAATTCGGTCAAGAAGGGCCTCAAATACTACTTTCTTCAATCTTCCCAAAATATTAGTTATCCCAAGATATTTTTCATGCGGATCAACATGTCTCATATTAAGGATACTCAAAATCTCCTCTCTTTGCTCTTCCCGAACTCCTCCACTAAAGGACACTTCTGATTTATCATAATTAATTTTTTGCCCCAAAGCCTCTTCATACTAGTTGAGTATATCAACTATGATTGAGCACTCCGTTTATTGGTTTGCCCTAGTAAAAAGGATATTGTTATCCGCAAAAAGAAGATGAGATACCCCCGACCCATTCCTGCTAGCCCTAGCACCATGTAACTTGCCTTCCATCACTTTATTCTGTATCATGTGGGAGAAAGCATCTGCAACAATAATGAAGAGGTACGAGGAAAGAGGGTTGCCCTGACGTAAACCCCGAGAAGGAACGATAGAGCCCCTACCTCACCATTAACAATAAAAGAGTAGTTCATCGAGGTCACCAATGACATCACCATATTAACCCATCGACCATCGAACCCCATTTTGAGCAAAAGTTTCCTCAGAAAGCCCCACTCCACTCTATCATAAGCCTTGCTCATGTCAAGCTTCATGGCCATAAAGCCCTTCCACCCCTTACTCCGGGTTTTCATGGAGTGGAACAACTCCATTGCAACCAAAGCATTATCAGTGATAAGTCCCCTTGGCACAAACACACTTTGATTTTCCGAAATGATATCGCAAAGCACATCCTTTAATCTCAACACCAACACTTAGAGATGAGTTTATAGATCACATTACATAAACTAATGGGACGAAAATCGGCCGGTACTTGAGGTTATTTTATCTTTGGAATTAAGGCAATATTAGTTTTGTTAATATGAGAAGGGAGAGAATTACCATTCAAAACACCAAAAACAAAGCTAGCCACCTCTTTTCCAACAATATGCCAAAATTGCTAATAAAAGACGGCATGCATTCCATCTGGCCCGGGAGCTTTGCTCGGATGCATATGCTTTAACACTACATGGACTTCATCTTTGGTGTAGGGACGTGCCAAGGCAGCATTCATATCGAAAGTCACAGCCTTGTTCACACCATTGAGCACTAGGTCAAGGTCATTGGATTTGTGGACGAGAAGATTCCATTAAAGTACCCACTTATAATCCCCAAGAAGTCATCATGTTCATCATGCCATACTCCACAATAATCATGCAGCCCATTAATTGTATTTTGTCTCTGCCGTTGCGATGCTTTGTGATGGAAGTACGACGTATTTTTATCTCCGTCCCTGACTTCAGCGACCCGCGATCTTAAGTGCCAATATGCTTCACTTTTATCATTCAACTCATCAAGGAGTTTTTCAAGTCTTGCACACTACAATAAAATGACCTTTTCATAGCGATTATTTTAACCTTTAGTATCGATTGTAATTGCAACAAAAAGCTTTCCCAACGAATGGTCATTCGATACAATATCCGCCGTTGCCTTAGCCTTTAGTAGTGGTTTTCAATATCGCTGAGGTTAGCCTCAATAATCGATATGAAAAATTATATCCAATCGTGGTGATTATTGTAGCCGCTATAATTGTTGAACTCATTTTCTTCAATGAAAAAAAATCATATATATGATCTTTACAAGATTTGAACATACAACCTCAAACTCTTATATTAAATGTTTCACCAATAAGTTATGACATATTTTATGTATTCTTTGTCAAATAATATTTATATATCTAGTATAGAAAAGGCTTTTCGTATCAATTTTTGGGATTTAGTGGCGATTGTAAATGATACGATTTCTCATAATTTTATAAATGTGTAAAAATAGTGTGGATATGTATTATTATGTTTTCCATATCCATTTTATATGGGAAAACCATGGCGATTGTAAAATGATACGATTTCCTTGATTATTTCATAAACATACTTGCATATTGTAGTGAATGTACATGCAATCTCTACAAAATAATCGCTACGAAAAGACAATTTTCTTGTAGTGGCACTTTCTTCGCAATTTTCATGAGTGCTTGGACGGCTTTGTACTTCTTTTAGAGCAACCTTTGTACTCGCCACCTGCTTTCTCAAGTCATTGCACCGTTCTCCACCCCACTTCTCAAGATGCGTACTGACCGATGCGATTTTTGCCAGCACGTTCCCCCTTTCTGCTCCATCCCAAGCAGCCCTCACTTCCTCCTCACAACCCTCTTCAAGGAGCCAACAAGTTTCAAATTTGTTGGTGAGTGATCGGACTTGAACCTCAAGAGATGCTCCACCCTCGCTTCCCAAAACATAGCACACCAAGATGCAGACCCGAGAAACTTGTCAAGATGTTCCCGCACTCGGGTGGCTGGAGTTCTTCCTCTTTCCCGCGTGTACCAGTCACCAGTGAAGCCTAGATCACGCAGCACACATTCATCCATAGCTTCTCTGAAATTTTCTATCTCTCTTCTCACTCCATCCGCCCTTCCTTCCCTCTCCTCATAAGACAAAATCTCATTAAAATCTCCCCCTAAGAGGATGGGCAGTGACGTGTCGCATAGCTAGATGTTTTATCAACCTCCAAGTATGGTGCTTTTCTTCTATTTTGGGCCAACCGCACACTCCTACGAAACGCCAACTCACCCTCCCCTCACTCCAAATGTCACCACAAATATAGTGACTTGAGAAAGAAACCAATCTAAAGTCCACCTCTTCCCGCCAATACATGCAAAGACCACCAGAATTCCCCCTACTAGACACACCAAACGCTTCATGAAAACCAAGAGTGCCCGTCAAATTCTCCATCTCTCTGGTTGCCATCATTGTCTCAGATAAAAACATTAAACCCGGGCAAATGCTTACGACTTCGCTTACGGAGTTCACGAACTGGCCAAGGATTGCCTATTCCCCGGCAGTAAAAGTATTGTAAGTGAAAATTAAGTTAATCCGTACCAAATAGTTATATATACCCAGCTAGTTAAATCAATTAATACAATACCTATATAGTATAGGGAAAATTCTAAGGAACAAATCAAATTGAAATTATGGCAATCGTCATTAGTTGAACTTTGCTCTTAAATAAAAGAACTAACCTTTTGAAGGCAAAAGGGAACAATTTATGTAAAGCAAAACTTCATGAGAAATAGAGAGACGACGAGTTATCATAACTTACTCAATTTTGCTAAAAGTTGACTCGTAGTTTAAATAATCCTAACTTTCAAAAGTTGAACCCAAAGTTGCTTTCGGCTTTACTCTAATAACTTGGTGCAACAGATTTTTTTTAAGTGTACAAGTACAACCTCCTTAACTCATCATTTAATAACACAATTTAGAAATGTAAACGAATGAATTAAGCTATAAAAGTTTGAATTGTAACAACTATCAAAGGTAAAAGTTATTTCAATTAATTTGTCTATTTACCTAGTCTAATACGAAGTATATTTATTAAAGTATGCATCAAAGTGGTGTGTTGCAAGAAATAAAAATGGAGAATTATTATAATTTAATCAACAAATAATAATATACATGTTGTCAACAACACAATAGTATATCTTCCTCAAATGATCAATGTTCCATAGAATCCAAAATCAATCAACAATTTTAGGGTTCATCCCCAAATTAGATCAAAACCCACCAAAAACATTTTTTGGGGCCTGATAATTATCAATTAGTTGTAGTTCAAAGCCTCATCAATTTTCAGTACGTCTCCTAGCTTAACCTAAACTATATTTTGTTAATTAGCAACCTTCACCTAAATCCTGATCAAATTTTTTCGAACCTTCAATACAAACCGGCATGTCAATGAAACCCGTTTGGCTGTTCGACATAAAGTCTTGGAACCTCCTGAACTAGTTTCCTCTGCACAAGTGCAGCTTGGCAAAAGATCATTAAATCCAGCATCCTTCACAGCTTCAGTAAGATTCACAGCCTACATTATAAATCCAGTACCCACATCAAGTAGCAGAAAATCATAATAATAAACACAAGTGCTTTTGCTGCAATCTAAAATTTTGATTTAATTAGAATTCGACAAACTTACCCAATCAAAAGGTTGAACCGCATTATCTTCAATGCCATGCAAGTAATCTAAAAGCCAGATTTTAATGATCTCATAAGTCATTTCATGAAAATAGGAATCAAAAGAGAGAAAATATTTTATGATAGTGGAAGGCTCTATAAATAGTTTTATCAAGTACCCGAGTATGCAAGGTCCTTAAATATCAATAGACTCCGAGGCATCAGCAAAAGAGAAAAGCTACTGTGGCTGTTCAATGGTACCGTGGGTTGTTCAGAATTTTGTGGAATAGCTTCGGATTCAGCTGTACCACTGCATTCAGATAATTTTGGATGAGGAGTGAAATTCATTACCACAGGTGACTCGAGAGACAAGATTGATGCAGCTGGAAAGTAAGCCGGTCCATCTTGATGAGGCTGCATGATAGTGAAAAATTAAGTCAATCTAAACTACTAATGCTTACATAGTGCATTTTTAGGCTTTCCTATCACTGACAAAATAACATATCAAAGCATTAAAAAAAAAAAAAATGGTGTAAACAAAAAAGATACACTTTCTAAAGTGACACTGAGGTTTATCAGGGGATTACATTAAGAGTCATTATGCTTAGTTTGTGGCTAACCCATCATTATTTCTGCAATTACTAACCTACCCCATGTATACCCGCTCCAGATCTCAGACTACCACCCACACAGGTTCACTGCCCTCTGATTGGCTCCGACAGCCAGCCCAACCACCTACCACAGCACCTGACCCACTACCCCAGTTCAACCACCAATATGTTCTTTAACCCAGTAGAGTGTGTTTTGTTTTGTTGCAAATGTTCAGGAGGCAGTCGTTGATATAGGAGTAGGCAGCCAACTTCCATTTACATCAGTGGCAGAGGTGGTGGATAAGGTGAAGAGAAGTGGGTGGAAGGAGATGATGAAGGTTAGTAATTAGCTAGAGGTCTAGAGGGTAGGTTAGTAAAATGAATTAATGTGGGTTAACCATTTAGAAGAGCAGTTAGGGAACGTAATGGAATATGATTAGCTAAGGGTTCACTTTAGAAACTAAAAGTTTTTTGTTTCCACCATATGGAATTTTCAAAACTACGAGGCCACCTTGTAGAATTTCCCTAGTATCTTTAAGACATAAAATCAACAGCACAAACAACTTCTTTATTTTTAAAGTTTTAAGAATATGGTAGGCTATTAGGCAACAAAATATAGACAATTAGACACTCCCCTATTTCCTCCCCCTGATTAAAAAAAAAATATAAAAAAAGAAAAGAGGGAAAAAGGAAAGGGAACAGTTCAAGAAAAGCAAGTTTCACAGAATTGACAATGTCAAAAAATATTCAAGGTAGTAAAATGAGATGAAACAGCGAAAATCGGCAAAAGAAAATATAGACTCAGGTTCGAACCATTATGCCTTGATCAGGCTGGTATTCATTGATGAGAACATGATTAGGGGCAGCAGGGAAAATTCCAAGCTCTTCATGTATCCTTTGTGTTATCTTGGTCAGCCAAGGAGGCACTGTAAAAGTATACGAGGAGCAGTCAAATTTTATAAGGCCTAAGAAAATTTCCAAAATTTGAATTTATACTACTATAGGCTGGAGCAAGAGAAAGCAAGATGAATCCCAGACATTAAATAATATCTCAGCTTTTTCCATAAAAAGTGATTAGTATTGCTATTTATCTTAGAAATCATACTTTGTGACTCGCAAGTCACAAGGATCAGTGACCACCACTTGCAAAAATTCATGCATTTTGTTCTAAAAACAAAATAATGAATCTTCACTCAATAACTAGGTGAAAAAAAAATAAAATAAAATGAATCTTAACTTTATAACTAGGTGCAAGAGTTTTTCTTTTGCAGCTTAAAAAGGTCCAAAAGATGAATATGGGCCAGGAGTTGGACCTTGATAGAATATAAAATGCAAGTAAAATGGTTCCAAACCCAAAAGTGAAATGCATATAACTTACAGTCTTGACTAATGAGGCCCTTCTCATGAACTACACCTCCTGTAGAAGAAGATCAACAAAACAGATTTAGCAACCATATAATGTTGTGCAAGAGGCAAGTGTGCGTCATATGTACAAGATGCTATCTTTCAGTACCCCAATTCTGTAACCTCCGGTTTTTAAGTGTTTTCCACTTTGAAATAGGTGCTTGATAGATCTATGAACACAAGGAGATGGAAAAAGTTAGATGTGTACCCAATGTTAACCAAACATATTAAAAAGTAACAAAGAAAATGGAAATATTACATGATTTAAAAGCTGTGTTTGTTCAGAATCATTAATAAATTCAGGGATGTATATAACTGTGGGCACAGAGCCAACTACAAAGCCATGCAACTTCTCATCCATTTCCATTGCTGCTCATCCAGAAAAACACTAATACAATCAGTCTAAATAAAAGAAAATAACACAAAATAACATGAATATCAACAATGAAAACCAACAAGCCAAAGTTACTCTTGCAGTCTTCTTTATCACACTAATCGGCTGCCTACCTAACGTGTATCCCCCATCCCCCCCCCCCCCCCTCCCTTTTCTGCTGCTGGCTAATCCGAAAAGAGTGTTGTACACTTGTACTAGTATTTATCTCGGGGGTAGGGAGGACTTGATGTTCATAGTGTGGCAAAATACATAAGCAGCCAAAAAATAATGAAAGGGATAAGAGATGAGCTGCAATTGTACAGATTTTAAGACACTACAATCAAGTAAAAGAAGCTCCTACAATAATTCTTTGAACATATCTAATAGGCTCAACTCATTGTCACATGAATATACCAAGTTAATGTCTTATAAGCTCGTGTTATTCTATCAGTCAAAAAATAAACACCCAATGTAAAGCTTGAGTTACCAACACCACAGCATTCTCTATACAAAAGTACAAGAATATACCTATTGTGGGTTCTTCAATTACCTTAAATTAAACAAGTAACCTATCATTACAATCACTCATGTTCAACTCTGACTGAAGAGGATTCAAGAACTGTTCATTGTATTTATCAATGATCCCATGATAAATTACCAGTATTTTGAAGATGACCCAGCAGCCAAAATCACAAATTTACCATGAACAGTACATAAAAAAAACCCAGCAAAAGATACCTAAAAGATTGAAAATTTACTAATCTTTCAGTCAAGCAATTCATCAAACAGGTGGTATGTCAGAGTATTAAAGAGTTTTAGTAACACCAAACTGAGAAATTTTTTTAAAATTGTGGGAGTTTGCCACAGGGTTAGAAGGGATACCATACAAATGGGGTTTGAATTCGCACAATTGTTTGCAGATTTATTTGTTTAATTTAAGATTATTGGTACATTGATGAGTTCTTATTTAATAAATTTCAAGTAAAGGAAGAGTTTTGGAACTCACCAAGTCTCCAGGCTATCGAAGTAAGCAACGATGAATCTCCGTTAGCAATCGCACCGGAAAAAGTAAGAGGGCGTACAAGAAAATTGCCCAAGTAAGCAGAAAGTAGGAAATTATGCTTACCCTTAAGATATGAAGCATTTGGGGAAATCCATTCTTGAATCGATTTAGATGGCTTGAATAAATTGGTTTATGATTCTTAATTAAATCAATTTGGAGGTTAAACGTTACAATTGATTTTAATATACATGCTTGACTGCTTGAGCACAAACATGACACGTGAGCCTATACGCTCATCTTATTTATTTGATCTCTTAGAACACTTGATCTCTTGGAAGAGAGATTATTGATTAACCATCTAGGCTAATAGCCAATTATGCTTTAATGTTGCATACTAAATAATATTATACTATAAAAAAATTGAAAATACATACTACGGAGTACATGCAATCATACATACTATTAAATGCTCTTAAAAATTAGCGGCTGTACAATTATAAAAGCATTATCATGAGGCTACTCACTAGTGTTGATTATACTTCGTGTCGACCTTTTGTTATTCTAAAGATTTTGCTTATGAATTCTTGCTTTATAAAAAATTATTTAAATTCATTATATAAAAACATAGATAGTGCTTCCTTCATCCCTTTTTGCTTGTCCAATTTGAGTGGAGTAACCATATTAATCTATGGTTAGAAAGAGATGTTGAGAGAAAAATATGGTGATCTTAACAATTTGCAATACAAAGCAAGTTCACTATAGTAGTTGTAAGAGTAATTTTATGTTCCTTTACTGTCTTTACTCCTGGTAAAAATTATGCATTATAAAGCAAGTTCAAAAATGATAATAATTGTAAAAAAAAAAAAAAGAAAAAATCTTAGGACAAACATTAAGAGACAGAGAATAATAAATACTTTCACCATCTTCAAACATAGGTCACTTTTACATCTCCACTACAAATTATCTTATTTTTATGTTCATCTTTAAATCTCTCAGGGAGACGTTTGTTTCGTAAGTTTTAGATATGAGGCATGGGGTTGAAATGAGTAAAACTCATATCTAATGTTCATACCTCAAACCCACAAGGAACCCACAAGGTTTAGGGTTTAGAAGCCCAAGGAGAAAAGTGGGTATAGCTCAACCACAACTTGTATAAATAAAAATAAAAAACTTATTCCTGAACAACAACCAAACACAATGTATTAAGAATCAAGTTCTAACCCCAAACCACCCTAATTTCATTCTTAATTCCAAACTCATACCATTTTGTAAACCAAATGCCTATACATTTAACTTCTATGTCTTCTATTTATATAAAACACAAATGAGACTTTTACTTCGAGACATATTTAAAGTCCTTGACACTCTTTCAAAATCATCACATCTCGGAAGAATACAAGAATATACTCTGTATAATTCTTAGCTCAACGAAAATCATCACGAATATATATTACAAGTATACGATATAACAAAATCATGAAATTGTATAGATACCTTATTGGTACACGTTTAGCTGATATGCTTCCTTTCTAAACACAACAATTTACACATTATTATGACCCGGGAATATAAACCATGTTTGACCATCTAATCTCTTATGGCTTTACAACCTACACAATTAAGAACTAAAAAACTGAAATAATTGAGGATCAAGCATTTGAACAAAAAAGAAAAAGCAGAGCACCCTGTACAAACCAAACTAAGGGAGAATTAGACACCAGCACAAGGCTGTTTATGGTCGTATCGGCATATCCTCTAGATTTTCTTCTAAGCACATTCAAACCGGAATAAGACTTCAATTCCACTTGTAAGCATCTTTTATCATCAACCTTCAATAATTCCTAGATAATAAGTTAGCCTACCAATTAGCTGTCTTGACACTGGAGAACTGATATTTCCAAGATTCACCCTGTCATATATACATCCTCTGGTGGGTTGAGTGCAATTGACAAAATAGCCTTATGTTTATCACGGCCTATACGGCAGCACCTGACTTCCAACTGAACAACAAACAAAATGTCAAGAGATTATAATAAATGAGTTGTAGAAGCTTATGAATATATGACAAATTTACATCAAAGGCTTTGATTCCTTTGAACTAACATCAAAGATTATTGTATAAAAGTTCAGAATTATACCAAAATATCCAGGTGTAGGAATAACGTTAGAGCTGATTCCAGCAGTAGGCCAAAATTGTCCGGGTGCAGGAGGTCCATCAGGATAGCTTCCAGCAGTAGGCCTATACTGTCCAGGTATACTGCTAGAACCAATTCCAGTGGCTGGTCTATATTGTCCAGGTGTACTGCCAGGCCCAATTCCAGCAGAAGGCCACTGTCCAGGTGTAGGAGTACTGCCAGGGCCAATTCCTGCAGCAGGTCTAAATTGTACAGGTGCATGAGTATCACCAGGACTGAATCCAGCATAAGGTCTAAACTGTCCATGTGCAGCGGTACTTCCAGGGCCGATTCCAGCAGTAGGTCTAAACTGTGGTGCAGGAGTATCACCGGGGCAAATTCCAGCAGTAAACTCACCTGTTCCCCAATAGGGAGTGATACCATAGCTGCCACTAGGGCCACTAAAATGGGCACTTGGCCCATTTACAGCAGGCATTTGTCCAGGATGCAATGCAGTACGTCCATTGGGTCCATCATGGGCTACATGTCCAAATGTATAAGGTCTATGTTGCCCCCATGGTTGCAGACTTGGCAGTGGAGGGTTCATGGATGTTATGGGATAATTGGGTGGTGGATTAGGAGACTCAAGAGTTTGTGGTCTAAGGTGCTTTGCTTGTTGTGGCAACACCGAGGAAGAGGAGGGGCTGGAAAAGTACTTCTCACCACACGACTCTGCTACAATTTCAGAAAAGGCTGGGGAGAGAATTTTTTCAGCCTTTTTTACCACCTGAGTTGAATTGTTTTCTACTATATCCTTTTCAATATTTGCAGAAAAGGTATTCTTAAGATCCTCGTTTCTTTCATTAGCCAACTTTTGTTCAACTCCTGCAGTGGTAGTCTTCACTTCCACATCAATGCTACCAGGGCAAATTCCAGCAGTAGGTGCGATTTGCTGAGTCTCCCTATAGGGAGTGCGAGTGGCACTAGCACCATAACTATTATCAGGTAAACCAGATTGGGCACTCAACTCATTTACAGCAGGCAATGTAACAGGATGCGTCACGGGGAGTTCATCAGGCTTAACATGGGCTTGATATCCAGATGTACAAGGGCCAGGTTGTGGCCACTGTCTATTAGGAAGAACAGGAGATTCAAGAGCCCCTATTCTAAGGCGCTTTTCTTTTGGCAGCACAAAGGAAGGGGAGGGGCAGGAAGTGCGCTTCTTCCCACCAAACAACTCTGATGTAGTGTCAGCAGAAGGCAATTTATTCTTTTCTGCCTTCTTTCCAAGCTTAGTTGAACCATTTTCCACCATATCCATTTCCAATTTTATGGAAATGTCATCTTTAAACCCTTCTTCGGTAGCTACCATCTGTTCCACTTCAGTGGTGGAAGTCTTCAGTTTTGCAATCTGCTTTTCCAGCTTTTCAATTCGCAATTCAAGGGAAACATCTGCGAATTCTGACTCAAGCTTATAATCATTAATGTATTTCAGTACATCTTGCAGGTGACGCATCTCAAAGCGAGCAGATTCAATCTGCAAAGATATTACTATTAATATAATTGATATAAATATTATTATTATTATTATTATACATAATTTGAATAGAACAAAACATCTGGGCCTCTGGGGAGACAATACAAACTCCAAGAATACATCCCCTTGTGAGGAAGGGAGGGGTTGAAAAACAAAATCAGAATTATACTAGGCAACCTAACATGTATAAGCAACAAAAACAATACCATGGATGTTGGCATGGAACTTTCTTCACAAAAATAAGATATCATTACCATTAGCCCCATAAATTACCCCAAATGGCCATTCTCTTAGTTCTATATTAGCATTTGGCATTTTCCTTGTTCCTCCTTGAAACATATTCACACATCTCCATCTATACACAGTATGTCAGTACAGTAGTATTAATCAACAATACTAATAGGAGCATAGAGCAGATAATCTGTAAGGAGATCATACACGAAGAGAACAACTTTTTTTATTCTTTTTATTAATTTAATTAAGGCTTTGATTGATTGATTTTTAATAATTTAATTCCCCTTGTCTCCTTCCATTATTAAATAGTCCCCTACCAATCTCACTTAACATCACATAAAGTGACATATGACATGACCATGCCATCCAAGATTTTTAGTCTTCTTATACTCTCATTTACTAATTCTATAACATAGGACATTCCACAGCTTACCAGGTGTATCTGAACCTTAAATGCTGTTTGATCATCTTCAACAAGATATTTGAATCCTAACACCACTCCCTCTGTTCTCTCAGGCCCATTACTTGTCAATCCCTACATCTACCTCACCAGCATTGAATTTCAATTCAAACACCATTGTTGAATAAAAAACAGATGAAGAAGAAGAATATCAAATCCAACATCATCAATTCCATCTAGAATAAATAAGAGATTATACCAAAGTTAGACTTCCCCTCATATATCTCTCCAAGTAGATTCAAATAATCATTGAAATGAAGCTTTTATTTTAGTCGTTGGGAAATTTGGTAAGGGGCAAAGGAAACTTCAGCACCAGCACAGTAATTGAACATTGTCTCTCTCTCTCTCAAAAATGCAAAAGGCAATTAGACAATTGGTTATCCAAAACAAGTTTGGGACTTTTTTTTTCATTTGGAATGTAATTAGCCATGGTTGAAAATTGAAGGTGTTAAGAGGATCAAATTAACCTTTCATGAGTCTGATCTAATAGCAAAATTGTATACAGTGTCAGATCCAATTGAAAAGTGAAATGGTCCCTAGAGCATGAGCCATAGCTTTGAAGATTACACCACAATTGTAATACTAACTGTAAGCATTAAATAAAGGGCAATAATTTATTCTATATAAAATTACCTTTGATGCATGAGAATTGCTTCTTCCCTTCCGTAACTTCTTTGAGTGTTTCTTGGTGAACTGAAGGTGATCTTTTAGTAAAGGAGCTAGCGGGAAATAAGATTCCATCGTAAAAGTACAGATGTACTTGACTGCCTGAAGTCGTCGGTTCTCCTTGATTAGAGATTTGATAAGACCTGTCCAAAGTAATCAAATAAAGAACAGCTTACAGTGAAATTACCTTAGAATAGTAGCAGAAAACAACTACTGTAAAGGATCAACTATCCCAAATTTGGCAAACTTTACGAAAGAAATAGATAAATAAGATAATCAACTAGAACATCAACAATATCACACAATCCTTGCGATACTATGTGAAAAGTGAGGTGGAGAGGCCCACAAAGAGAGTCAAAACAAACAATAGGATTTTGGAGATCGGGGAGGGGGGGGGGGGGAGGGGGAGAAAATAAATTTTTGAACACCCAAACTTCCACAGAGAAAAACGTCAACTATGTGATTGTATAATATAATAAAATTTTACCAAAGACCCAAATTAGAAATTCCACCTCCCTACTTAATAGCAAGGGCATTATCACAAGCATGAACAACCAACAAATCATAAGTGGCATGTCCTAGTATACAGTTCCTCAAAATCATACTCACTTTCAAGTTCCACCTCTTCAGCCCTTAAAGTTTTCACCATTAACAATTTCTCCATTATTCTAAAGTTTATGCCTCGATTGTCACATATCTTGCAATATCACATTGGAGGGAAAACAGAATATAGAATCAGGAGAGTGAAAATGCAGTAGATTTGTGGAATAGAGGGTTAAAATTAGAGGAAAAAGTCTTGCAGAAACAAAAGGCTCATAGGCCGAAAGGAAGTGGGCATGTAAGTTAACTTAGAGATGGAAGATTACTTAAATTAAGCATAAAAGTAATCTCAAGTCTTTCCTTCCGTAAACAACAGAAAGCAGCAAATAATGTTATGTATGCTCCAAAGAATCCTTTCCTTTTATATCTCCTAAATGGACAACATTGAATTACTAGATGTGTAAATGGCATTTTCTTAATGTACACACCCTCCAGCAAGAGACAATCTGACGATGCAGAGGAGAAAAACTAGGTAAAAATTGTTCTATTAGACACATTAGAAATGATCAATATATAGTTCAACAAGATGATTCATGTGAAATTAAGAAGTCAGTCAGTAACTAGAGCTCTGGAAGCCTTTTTATGTGTTCCAGTAGAAAAGGAGAAATACCTGTAATTCTTTTTTCCAATCCCAGTGTACGGCACAAGTATGGATTTTGCTCAGGCCGAAAGACCAAGTGCTCACCATAACATTTTTTGAATAGTCGAAAAAGTTCATCAGCATTATATAAACTGGCTATCTCGTATGTGGCTAGAAATTGCAGAAAGCCATAAACTTCCAAAACTTTACAGCCTTTCTTAGCCAAAGTTTGTTTCCATTTATTAGCAAACTTGTTTGCTTTATTTCTCAAACCAAGTGTAATTTTTGATGGTGGTTTCACCAACTGCTCTATCTGACCAAGAGAATTGATACTAGGTTGTTGCTTTTGTAGTTTCATCAACAGCTCTAACAAAAATATGCAATTAGCTTTCTCAACTGGTGTTGCCTTTGGATGGTTGAAAATTTGAACTACATCAAGAAGTAGTTTTGCTGGGTCTGGTGCGCATCGAAATGCATCTAGAACCTGTTCTGGAGAAATATTTTGCTCTATCGGATGTTGTCTTATATATAATCTTAGACCATTTGCATCCATACGGTGGCACAACAAGTGGATCTCACTGCAATAATTTATGGAAGACAAAGCAACTGTGTCAATCCCTTGCAATTTATCTGACTGTTGTTGTCTAGTCGTTACTTCAATGAGGTCAGTGGCCATATTGCTTCCTAGCCAAACAAATCATGTTGAAACAACCATTAGAATTAGATGTGGGAAAAGCATCTAAGAGAAAAGAGGTCCAAATATAGAAAATTCACACAATATTACAACTAACTATACAGGATACCCAGATCAATACATAAATAAATACAATAAAAAATCACACGCGCGCGCGCGTACACACACACACATCAGAGGTTTGTTACTAAACATAAAAAGTCCAATGTAGAGGTAAAAGTATAAATCATTCAAATCCAGTTTGACTAAATCATCCTAGAAGCCTAGGTATCAGCATTTCAACAGACCTTGCACATTTCAAGACAGAAGTATGAGTGAATTTCTGCAAAATCATAGCAAGACCAAAATGCATGACAAATTCACATGGGGTCGCTTGATTCACTGAAGTGGATTAACATAATGGAAATAGTCCATACCAGGGATGACTGCGAAAAGTATGGATTCAAAACCCCATACCAATCTGAAACTATGTAGTTCACTCTTCTAATGGATTCTTATTCTATTTTTATCTTTAATGTTTTATTGTATACGAAGTATGTCATAGCTACCCATTTTAACTTTCTGAGCTATGAGCTATATGCAACTGTTTTCAACTTTTAAACTATTCATAAAAATATATTAGAGTAGAGATACAAAAGCATCAAGCATAAGCAATTAAGCACCATGGTTAATAGTTCTATATCAGATACAAATCTTGAATTAGGCATGGCATTAGTTAGTTCATTACAATGATATAAAAAAGATAATCAAAATATTCTAAATTTCAAAAGATCCATTATGAACAACCCAAACATTGATACACATAAATATAATCCAACACAAGCAGTAATGCTTAGATGCATAAAAAATGAAATATGACAAAAGTCGTGGATCCTTCCTATCACACTAACAATAATTTTCATACTAATAATCAGTTTTATTAGGAATAGGAGACAATAAAGCAGAACATATGTGATATGTCCAAGCTCAGCCATAATGTCATGAAATTACTTAGTGCACTAATCACATGCCTTTTTGACAAATACTTTGTAATTATGATTTAACGAGGTTAACACGTCTTTTCTCATTATAATTTAATGAGGTCCAAAAATTAACTATTGTGACTTGTAGGGATGGCAATAGGTACAGTCTAGTAATACTCAGATCCGAACCCAGACCCAAGGCCGAAATTTTTTATCTATACACATACCCTACCTGGAAGTCTGTAACCCTAGGTCTAAAATTTTTAAAACCCCATGGGTCAAGCAGGTCTCGGTAGGGCCCAGGG
Source organism: Chenopodium album (assembly GCF_948465745.1). NCBI lineage: Eukaryota > Viridiplantae > Streptophyta > Magnoliopsida > Caryophyllales > Amaranthaceae > Chenopodium > Chenopodium album. The sequence goes on from NC_137846.1 coordinate 10,036,622, forward strand.
TCCATCTACTTTTTTTCCCCATATTGTAATTGTCTACTTTATAGTATACAATTGTTTGTATTGGGTGCAAAAATTTAAACTAAGTACATGAGAACATGAATAATTAATTTTTTTAAGGGTATTTTAATTAGATTTTGTAACTTTTTTTCTTTTATTTAATTTATTGTGTGGGTTCATGTGCGGGTTTAGATAGGGTCTGGTTCTTATGGGTTCATGGGTAGGGTTTAGGTTTCAAAACATTATACTCGGACCCTTACCCTACCCAATGCCATCAAGAAGACTAGAACAGTAGAACCATACCCTACCCAGACCCTATGGGTCTAGAAAAATAAGACACATATCCGTATTTAAGGATAAGGTGTGAGTTCCCACTGCCATTATTCGCAAGAGATGCAAAGACAACAACATTACAACAACATCCAAGGAAAACTAAATTCATGCATCTAGATATTTTCAGGCCAAAAAAATCATTTTATGCGTTGGTTACAAACACATCTACATAAATCCACAAATATCATAATACTAGTGAAACCTGATCCAACAACAAGCTTGAGCTACCTCTTTTTTTTTTTTTTTTTTTTTTTTTTTTTTTGAAGAATAGCAACCTCAATATTTCTAGCTCCAATAAGAAGAAAATATTAACACACAGGGCATCAGCTGCCAGCTGGTACTCTGTACACTAGCAAGGGTTGATCAGGCTCCCCTTTAAAGATTGCTCCATACCATATATAGGCATGTGGACCACTACTTTACTCTCACACATTTACTTTAGGTCCCACTACTTTTCTCCATCATCAATTTCCTTCAACCAAAACTTAAAAAAAAAGCAAAATATGAGTATGGGGATTGGGGCAAACAATTAGGGACACAGGAAGTACTGAGATATAAAAGCTTCAAGGATAAGCAGTAGCACCATGGTAATTAGCACTATATCTGTTAAAAATATTGGATTATGAAGCAAGACAATTAGTTAGTGCATTACAATATATAAAAAGGATAATCAAAATATTCCAAATTTCAAAAGATGCATTATGAACAACCCAAACATCGATGCATATAAATATTATCCAACAGAAGTAGTATGCTTAGATGCATCAAAAAATGAATGATGACAAAAGTCATGGATCCTTCCTATCACACACAATTATTTCCATACTAATATTCAGTTTTATTAGGAATAAGAAACAAAAAGGCAGAACATACGTCCAAGCTCAGCAATAATGTCATGAAATTACTTAGTGCTTTAATCACAACAAATACTTTGTCGTTATGATTTAACAAGGTTAACACATTTTCTCAATATGATTTAACGAGGTCTAAAAATTAACAGTTGCAAGACTTACAACTTCCTCACAAAAGAGGCAAAGACGATAGCAACATTGCAACAATTTACATAGTAGGTCCATAACAACATCAACATAAATCCACAAAAATCATAATACTAGTGAAACCTGATCTAACAACAAGCTTGAACAACTTCGATATATCTAGGTCCAATAAGAGGAAGATCTAAACACATGAGTAATCAGCTGATACTCTGTACACTAACAAGGGTTGATCAGGCTTCCCCACTCCCCCCCCCCCCCCCCCCCTCTCTCTGTGCCTTCCCCTATTTTTGTTCATGCTGACTTTTACACTATCCACACACACCCTCTATGAGTACCTTTTTTTTATTTTTAAATAAAAAAATTAATGTCTGAAATTAAGTGTTATTTTGTAATATGGTATTGGATGTATCCTTTCTTTTTTTTTTTTAACTATACATATCTCAATGTATATCATCAAAATATCAACTTTTAATAGCTCCTACTATTATAAAATAAAATAAATAATGGTCAAACCATGTATTAGAAAATGTAAAGTAATAAGAGAGGAAAAATGAAAAATCAATAGAGGAAGTAAGATAATAAACAAAATCAAAATGTGCTGAAAGGCTTTGGGAGTTGGGGCCGTAATTGTTATAGTGAATGGTGAAATAAATCCTGTGACATGGCAATGAAACAAGAAGGTGGGTTACCATAATATACTACCAGCTAGTAGTTTGCTTGTTCTTGTCACTAGTCAATGGATAAAGATAAGGTTACAGGGCTAGTTGTTCAGAAAGAATTGAATCTGACTCTCAATTAAGCTTTTTTCAACCAATTTTCTAGTAAATCCACAATCTGTTATTCATAGTAGGTTTTTCCAAAGAGCGTCTTTCAAATAAATCTTTGAACACAATTTTTTAAAATAATTGGTTAGCCGATATTGAACATCATAATGCAAAAGGATAGCAGAACATAGAATCACAACAACCTTAGACATGTATTGCGCTTAAATAAAACTGTAAATAATGGGTCTCAAAAGCATTGAATGGGAAACAGATGAGAAGCTCACCTTCATTCTCTTCGAACAAGTCCAGTTCCAGACGCAACCGATGTGCTAACCTATCCTGATCCACAATCTTAAAAAGCCTCTGCAATTCATCCCTGTTAACAATTGAACTCAAGCGAAAAGCAACTATCAACAGTAAGAAGCTTAGCACCACGATACGACTCTCTCCATCTTCTCTCATATTTTCTTGCCAAAGAATAAAAACCTTCTTGGCGTTTTTCTTCAAACCTTTATCAACTTTAAGTTTTAAATTCATCAATTGCTCCAGCAGTAGCACACAGCTACTCCTAACAGCACTTGTTTCATACATCACATCACCATTCTTCAAATGTGGTGAGAAAAACCCAACACAAGCTGCTAACACCAACCTGCCTGGTTCTGAAGATAACCTAAGAGCATCCCTAATCTCTTCTTCCATGAACCTGTGTTCATCGACTCGATCATTCAAAAACATCTGCAAGGCTTTCCCATCTGTCACACACTGATTAAGAGTAAGACTCTGCAATCCTTCACCAAATCCCAAACTACTGTTTTGTTCAGATTTCTTCTTCATGCCACTGGTATCACTCAATTGCTCCCTTTTCAATTCCAATTTCGTGCAAGGGTCATTAATTTCATTCTTCTTGCACTCCTGCTCCTGAAAACACTGGTTAATTTTCTTCCCCTTTAACACCAAGGCTTTAATATGCACATCCCTTTGTCTCTCTCCCAACTCCTCTGCCTTGGCGTGCCTACTAATTTCCTTCTCTTTCACTTCCAGTGCTTGAGACTGCTCGTACATCTTCTTTTCTTTCAAATCTAATGCTTTACTACGATCACTAATTAACTTCTCTCTCAATGATAAATCTTTACAGCGCTTATTTATATGCTCCACTTTCGAATCCAAAGATTTAAAACTCTCATTAATACGCTTTTCCTTCAACTCTAGCTCTCCACATTTCTCACTAATCTGTTTATCTTTCAATTTTATCTCTTCAGTATGCTCTATCATTCGCTTCTCTTTCAATTCAAGCTCCTCACAAGCCTCTTCTGTCTGCTTGTATTTCAATTCGGTTTGATTCTCTTTCAATTCTAGCTCTTTCAAACGCCCATCTATATGTTTCTCTTTCAATTGCAACCATTTAGACCGCTTATTCAATTGCTTGTCTCTCAACTCTTGTCCCTTGCACCGCTCATCAATCTCCTCCCTAGATTCGACCACTCTGCAACTTTCATCAATCGCCTTCTCCTTCAACTCCACCACACTACACCGCTCTTCAATTTCCTTTTCCTTTAACTCCAACTCTCCCAACCGCTCATCTATATGCTTCTCTTTCAACTCCAACCCTTCACAACGCTCATTCAATTGCTGATCCCTCAACTCTTGTGCCTTACAATGCTGATCAATTTCCACCTCCCTTAATTCAACCACACTACACCGCTGACCCAATTTCTTTTCCTTCAACTCCAACTCTCCTAAACGATCATTTATACGTTTCTCTTTCAACTGCAACCCTTTACACTGCTTATTCAATTGCTTCTCTCTCAACTCTTGTCCCTTGCTCCGCTCATCAATCTCCCTCTCCCTCGATTCAACCACTTTGCAACGTTCATCAATCGCCTTCTCCTTCAACTCCACCACACTACACCTCTCATCAATTTCCTTTTCCTTCAGCTTTAACCTTTCCAAACACTCATCTACATGCTTCTCCTTCAACTCCGCCACACTACACCTCTCATCAATCGCCTTCTCCTTCAACTCCGCCACACAATACCTCTCATCAATTTCCTTTTCCTTCAACTTTAACTTTTCCAAACACTCGTCTATATGCTTCTCTATCACCTCCAATTCTTCCCTACGCTCCTTCAATTGTTTATCCCTCAACTCTTGTACCTTACAACGCTGATCAAATTTCGCCTCCCTCAATTCAACCACCCTACACCGCTCACCAATTTTCTTCTCCTTCAACTCCAACTCTCCCAAACGATCACTTATACACTTTTCTTTCAACTCCAACTCTTTACATTGCTCATTCAATTGTTCATCCCTCAACTCTTGTCCCTTACACCGCTGCTCGATTTCCGCCTCCCTCAATTCAACCACATTGCACCTTTCATCAATCTCCTTCTCTTTCAACTCCAACCCTTTACCCTTCTCACTCAATTCCTTATCCCTCAACTCCTGCACCCTACAAAGCTCATCAATTCCCTTCTCCCTCAATCCAATTTCTTCAAAACGCTCATCAATTCGCTTCTCCTTCACCACCATCTCCTCCTCCCTCAACTCCGCCACCCGGTTTCGCTCCTCAACCTCCTTCTCCCTCCTCTCCACCTCAATACACCTCTTATTAATCCCATTCTCACCCATCTCTACCGCCTCGCTTCGCTGATCAACCTCCTTCTCCCGCTCCTCCACCCTCCTTTCTCTCTCCTCAACCTCCCCACACCCTTCCCTCCTCTCTCTCAACTCAACCTCCCTCTCTCTCATCTCCACCGCAACAGTCCGCTGCTCGATTCGCCTCTCTTTCGCCTCCGCCGCCTTAAACCACTCCTTAACCCGCTTCTTCTCCAACTCCAACACCTGAACTCGCTCCGAATAATCCCTCTCTCTCATCTCCAACTCCTTACATCCCTCACTCAATGAATTCTCATCAAATTCCAGCTTTTTCTGCCGCAATTGAACCTCTTTCTCCCGATTATCCAATGCAATTCGCAGCGAATTTGTTTCTCTCTCCTTCACCTCAAGCTCGCTAATATGGCTTCCCAGAGAATGCTGAACTGACACAAAGGAGTTCTGGAAAGTTCCCCATTGATCCGAAAGCGCCATAACTGAGTAAACGTGAGATTGAATTGATTGGAAAGTGTCAGTGAGTTGATGAAGAACTGCTCTGGATTTTTTTAGGTCTGCTGATGTTTGCTGCAACGTTACTGCCGCCATTGTTGCGGCTCGATTACTGGTAAGCCTCGGAATTTAAGTTGCAGAAGATGCTAAAACCCTTGAATTTTTGTTTCAATTTTATGCATTCGCCGGGAATTGAATTACGATTGTGCTAATCGTAGCTATATTTTTCATGATTAATTAATTTATGATCGATTTCAGTTTCAGCAACAATTATTATTGAATACGGATTTATAACAGCAATAATTTTAAACTAAATAAATAAATAAAAAGAAGAAGAAACCTTTTGGGCCTAAAAGTAATGGAGCCCAGTTTATAGTTGTAGGGGTGCTCAATCCACAAAAATTCAAAACCGCCACCGACTCAAAAACCGAACCTAATACAAATTGGGTTATACTATGTTCAATTCGTCGTGAATTGAAATTACTTTTCAGTGAAATAAAATTATTTTTATTGGTTAAAATCTAATATATATATATGAAGGTGTAAAACTGTAAACTTTAGCTTGATCTTATTGAAAACATAAGCAGCATAGTAAATGCCCAACTTGGAAAGAAGATGGTCAAACTGAGACTTGCCGAGAGCTTTAGTGAATATATCCGCCAATTGATATTTAGTAGACACATGTGACGGGGAAATCAAACCTTCAGTGATCGCATCACGAACAAAATGACAATCAACCTCTATGTGTTTCGTACGCTCATGAAACACAGGGTTCCTCGCAATATGTAATGCTGACTCACTATCACAGAACAATTCAATAGCTTTAGGATGTTGCACACCCAAGCTCAACAATAAACCCTTTAGCCACTTTAATTCACAAGTAGCTCCAGTCATGCACCTGTATTCCGCCTCTGCAGAAGATGTAGAAACTGTAGGTTGCTTTTTAGTTTTCCAAGAAATCGGTGATTTTCCAAGAAATACTAGCCATCCTGTCAACGATCGTCGAGTTAGAGGACACACCGCCCAATCTGAGTCACACCATCCCTCTAAAGTAAGCTCACTATCGGAGCGCAATAATATGCCTTGGCCGGGAGATCCTTTGAGATAGCGAACAACCCTCAAGGCCGCCTCCCAATGCTCTATGCGTGGTGCATGCATGAACTGTGATATAATATGAACTGAGTAGGCAAGATCCGGTCGAGTGACCGCAAGATATATGAGCCGTCCCACAAGACGACAATAAGCGTCGGGATTTTGCAGAAATTCACCACTAGCATAAGCGAGTCTGTGATTTTGTTCCATAGGAAACCCACTTGGCTTTGCTCCCAATAGACCTGTTTCAGAGATAATATCTAGAGTATACTTCCGTTGACACAAAAATAGTCCGGAAGGACTACGAGCCACCTCAATGCCCAAAAAATATTTAAGAGGGCCAAGATCTTTCATTTTGAAGCAATCACTGAGATATGCTTTGAACACCTTAAGTGCAGCGGAATCATTCCCAAAAATAACAAGATCATCCACATAAACTAAGACATTTAGTTGAGTTTTGCCATTAGTGTATGTGAAAAGAGAATAATCTGAATAAGATTGCCTAAAACCATACCGTTTCAAGGCCGATGTCAATTTTTCATACCAACATCTAGGAGCTTGTTTCAAGCCATATAAGGACTTGCGCAACCTGCATACCAAAGAAGGATCCGAGCTTTCAAACCCGGGGGGCAACCTCATGTAGACCTCCTCAGCAAGGTCACCATGTAAAAAGGCGTTATGTACATCCATTTGATGTATTTCCCAATTTTTACAAGCTGCTATCGCAAGAAAAGCACGGACGGTAGTCATCTTGGCAACTGGAGCAAAGGTCTCGTCATAGTCAATTCCAGCTTGTTGATGATTACCAAACACCACTAATCTTGATTTAAGGCGCTCAATATCACCATTGGATAAATATTTGGTCTTATAGACCCATTGACTGCCGAGAGCACGATTACCGGGAGGAAGGTGTTCTAGAGTCCATGTACCATTATCCTCTAGAGCACGAATTTCCTCTTTCATAGATTGTCGCCACCCATCATGTTTCATCGCTTCTTTGAAGGATTTTGGATCTTTACCCTTAATAATAGCTGCAAGAAATCTCTGATAATTGTTTGAAAAATTGTCACAATTAATGTAATGTGCTAAAGGATAAGGAGTACCTGAGGAGCGATCGGAAGAGGGGAAGAGCGGACTATTAGCAAAAACCGTATGTGTCACAAAATCACGATGTTTTACATTTGGAAATTTTTGTCGGAATCCACGACCCATGTGTTGATCACTAGAATCGGCCATAATGTTATTGTCACAAGTGTTTGTTTTATTGCAGGCCTCATCAGAAGAAGCTGAAGTAGGCTGCTCGTGTAATGGCCCAGCGGAAGCAAATGGAGCAAAAGCAGCACTGGGCTGTGTGTGTGAAGGCCCATCTAGCGCTAATGGGGTTGGACTAGGCGCTGGATCTTGTATTGGGCCTAGTTGGACGGCTTGCTCCTCAAAATTACCCCCAACATCGAACTCTTCCTCAAAAATAACTTTTGGTAAAATCCTCATGAATATCTTGAGCGTCATACTCACTATGGGAAATGTTCACAGCTTCGGGACTTTCAAAAGGAAAAATCTCTTCAATAAATTTTACATCCCTCAAAACAAAAAATTCTTTCGTAGTCAAATCAAACAACCTCCACCCCTTTTTACCAAACGGATACCCCACGAACACACACTTTCTACTGCGACTAGCAAACTTATCTCCTTTAGTTTTCTGATTATGAGCAAAGCATAAACACCCAAAGGTTCGAATGGCATCAAAAGAGGGTGGTTTGTCAAAGAGAATTTCAAAGGGTGTTTTATTTTGTAAGAGGGGAGTTGGAGTCCAATTAATCAAATGAGCGGCGGTGAGAACACATTCACCCCAAAAATAGATGGGCAATTTTGCTTGAAACCTCAAAGCTCGACTAACATTCAAAATATGTTTATGTTTCCTCTCAACACGCCCATTTTGTTGAGGAGTACCTACACAAGATGTTTGAAACAAAATTCCAGTGGCCCGAAAATAATCAAGCAAACAATTAAACTCAGTCCCATTATCACTTTGAACCACTTTAATTGTTTGAGAGAATTGTCTCTCAACCATTGCAACAAACGCCATAAACATTTGAAAAACTTCCAATTTATCAACCAACAAATAAATCCAAACAGCTCTTGAAAAATCATCAACAATAGTAAAAAAATAACGAGCTCCACATGACGAAGTATGTCGATATGGACCCCACAAATCACAATGTACTTTCTCAAAAATACGGGAAGCTTTATTATCACTTAAAGGAAATTTATCTCTCGGATGTTTAGCATGCATACATACTTCACATCCTATATCTAGATGATCTTTACTACCACTAACATGAGGAATTAACTTAACTACTTTTTCGGAAGGATGTCCAAGACGACGATGCCACAACTCCAACGTTGATGTAGCTTCAATAGTAGACACAAATTTTGGTTTGCTAAAATAGTATAGTCCGTCCCTCCTAATTCCCGTTCCAATCAGCTCCTTCGCTTGGTCCTGTATAACACAAACATGAGAATCAAATTGGACAATAGTGTGAGAATCATCATTAAGCTGAGAAACAGAAAGCAAATTGCAACTCAAATTTGGTACATAAAGAACTCCGGTTAGAGTAATTCTATCCGATAAACAAACAGATCCCACTAAAGTTGCAAGCACTTTTGAACCATTCGGTAATCCAACAGGGCATTCGATGTTTTGAGTGTCAAAAAGCCAAGAACTATCTCCTGTGACATGATGGGTTGCACCGGTATCAATAATCCAAGATGAGACATCAAACTTACCGGTCAATCTATTATCGGGAATTTGAGCGTTACCAACCACCCCCGCAATAGCCTTCCACTGTTCAGGAGTAAATAAGTGCCCCAAGGCAGAAAGCGTGGAGTTGGATGAATTAGGTGGATTAGCACTAGTAGTTGCATTGGCTCGTACTTGACCACGCCCCTGCCCTGGCTTCCTATTATCGGGCCGTCCCACGAGCTCGAAGCAGTGACTCTCGGGATGGCCTTTCTTCTTGCAATGTCCACATATTATGTCCCCCCAGCAGCTAGAGGTCTCGTGACCTGTTTTGCGGCACTTAGAGCATACAGGTTTGTCATTGCCTCAACCCCGTCCACGCGCAGAACCAGAATTCATTGTATCGGCAGCACGTATAGCAAAACCAACTGCCTTAGAGGGTGCGGCAGGGGTGGAGTCAGCTTCCTGTTTTGACAAGCGAACACGCTCATCTTGAATCACCAATTGGTATGCTCTGTCCAAGCTGGGGAGGGGATCCTGAGACAATATTTGAGTACGGAGAGAAGAATAAAAATCAGAATGTAGCCCCATTAAGAAATCATGGAGGCGTGATTGCGCCCTTCGTTCTTCATGTAATCTCCCTGCCAAACATTTATCACAGCAGGTACACGAAATTAGAGGTTCATGTCTATCAAGCTCCTGCCACAGAGAATGCAATTTGCCATAGTACTCTGAAACAGGCATTAATTTGGTCTGTTCACACTTAGCGATTGATGAACGAAGTTGCTGAATTCGGGGGCCATTAGTCTGAGCGAAACGTTGCTTAAGGTGATCCCAAAAGGGTTTGGCTTCTCTAAATTTCGTCAAAGAGGACTTTAATTGCGGGTCAATCGTATTTGTAATCCAAGAAATTAACATAGCGTTAATTGCTGTCCAATCAGATTTCGTGCAAGGGGGTGATGGCTCGTTAATTGTACCATCAAGAAAGTCGAACTTCCTACGAGCTTCCAACGCCGTTTGGATGTCAGCCGCCCAAGAGTCATAACTATCTGCCGTGAGGTGTGTAGGTGTGATAAAATCCCCCGGTCGATCTTGCAACCCGAGGTAATATGGAGAATTAGGCTCAATTTTGGTTGGTGGAGGTGGTGTATCGTCACCTTCAGCCATGGCAAGTTAAGAAAAAAAGAAAAATAATGTTTTGGCCTGATACCATGTAAAACTGTAAACTTTAGCTTGATCTTATTGAAAACATAAGCAGCATATTTATAATACAAGGCAGAAGAATCCTAAGCCTATACGGAAACATGTCCTGCTAGCTTAGGGAAATAAACATAAACAAGGAATAAAATATTATCCTAGTAAATCTAAATATATTCACTAAATCTTTGGATATTTCCTAAATATATCTTAATAGAGGGGAGTTTTTTTCCCGAGTTTTTAAAGAGTCATACATGATTTAATTTTTTCAACGCGCCATGTAGGATAATACTTCATCCGTTTTTTTATAGTTGTAACAATTTTCTAAAATGGAAATGTCACAATACTTGCAACAAACTATAATTGGAAAGTATTTTAAGTCAAAAGTTGTACTATAACCCTTATTATAATCTCATGGCCCACTAAATTATACTCTTAACAATCTCTCTCCTCCATTTTAAGTGTTTTAAATCACATGTAACCCACTTTTCTTAAATACCGTGAAAAAGGGTGTGTTGCAAGTATTAAGAAACGGAGGAAGTACATTTTAGTGGTAGCCAATTAAATACGAGATTATTAATTTCTTTTAGAATTAAATAATTTAAATGACACGTAAGCAAAATTGGCAAATGAGATTTCTCAGTTTAAATTAATTAAATATAAAATATTATCTTTTGATATCAGGAATTTTATCTAAATATGTAACAAATTTTAGCACATAAATATATATATATATATATATATATATATATATATATATATATATATATATATATAAATATTTTAAAAATTTTAAACAAACCATGCATCGCACGGGCTTCATCTAGTTTTTCTCTATTATACTGTATTTGTTTGTCAAATTACTAATTTTTTACTAATTTAAAATTATTTTTGTTAAACTGAAATTACTTTTACTAATCTGAACTTATTTATACGGAAGTGAATTACTTTAACTGAATAATACGAAGTAGTATTTTAAGGAGAGGTAAACATAGCTTTAGAGTCGGATTTTTAAATATTTAAAACCCAAACTGATCTAAAATTTTATTATTTCACCTAAATTTTTTTTCACTTCACTGTTCATTTCACTTTTTAACTTTTCATCCAAAATCACCTTTTTTTTTTTTAAAAAAAAAGATATTATTTTCAATTGTATAACTATTAAGGATTTAAGATACAAAATGTTAAATGCTTTATGGCCTTTTTATTTAGAATATTTTTCTATTTTAATTAGATTTTATGTGGCTTTTATTTAAACAATTTGCAACCCAAAAAAACCTGATACCTAAATTAGCAAGTACCGAATTTTTGGATAAACTGCAACCCAAAAATAATGGTTACTTGAAATAAATTCCTAAACGGTAACCGAACCCAAATTTGCACACCTCTAGGATGAAGTCAATAACCTTGTTTTGGTATTGAGTGTCTTGGGCCTAAGTGTAAGGGTTTTAGGCTAGATCTAAACAAAGTTAGGTTTTATTTGGCTTGTTTTGTCAATGTATACATGATTACATCATACCATGGGCTTGATATTGTATATCATATTAAATTTTATTTTCACTATAATTGAATTTATTTTGTCTAAAACAAGTTAAAGTACTCACTCCGTTCACAATTATGTGCAATAAAGGGGTATTATTTGGAGGAAATAAATGGAATACACTATGGCGAAGGGTTAGTTTGATGAAAGTTTGGGGCAAAAAGAGAGGTTTGAAACCTTGATTAATCTAACATCTAATAAGAGTGATTGGTCAAGGGAGGATTAGAATTCTTGTTTCCGAAAAGCTAATTTTGAATATGCTAGTTATAGAGGTTTGTAATTTTGTTTATGTAATTCTAATAATTTTAAAGTACTACCTCCGTTACACATTAGTTGCAACTTGGTATTAGTTGTGAGATATAACATATTTCAATTCGTAACTAATATGTAACGGAGGTAGTAATATTTTTACCATTTTAGTGATTAACGTGATAACATCAAGAACGCGATCAATGTAGTCATTCGTTGAATTCAAACACTAGATATATGAAGCAGAAGCATATCAAATTCAAATGATTTTGTTTTAATTTTACAAAATCTGAAGGAAGAAAATTTTAAAATAATTCTTCAAATGTAAACTAGGTAACCAAGCTTCTTCAAATGCTGTGTAACAATAAGTTTTCATTAAATTTATACTCAATATCAACTAGATACTAAATTTATGCCTAATCTAAAATGTATGCCTTCAGATTTTCATGCTAACTAAAACAATTATAGACGTGTGAAGATCACAGACACAATTATTTTGTGTTACAGAAATACACAGATCAGAGCACCAAATTTACCATCTATGTTTATCAAACAAAGCAAACAGGCCAGGTTAAGGCGCTACTAGGTGTTGTGATTGTTCCCCACTCTACGACGCTTTTTAAATTGTTTTGGACTTGCCACAGAATCACAGGAGCTTGGACTGCGTTTATTATTCTGATTTTTCGAAGCAACCTTCCTAAATTTTCTCTTCTTGAACACTTGTTTAATGCGCGATAAAAGGGAATCAGGTGGGAATTTCGACTCAAGCTTAAATGTGGCAATGCAGCTAGTAACATCTCTAAGAATGGCTAATTCCATGTTTTCAGCTTCATACTGTAAAAAAAATTAAAGGCCAAAATTACATGATAGTTTTTCCATGAAAACCTGAAATACCAAACAAAATATGAGTACCAAATATATATAGCTAGATCCTGAGCAGGCCAAAACTTGAACATACATGCCCTTTACCAAAAAAAAAAAAATACATGCCCTTTACCCAAAAAAAAAAAAAAAAAAAAAAAAAAAAAAAAAAAATATAAACAGGCAAGTTTTTACATACTAATTCAAATCATCAACTATGTTATGTTAAGTTTTTACTTATATGTTCTCTAAATCTGTGAACTTTGAATGTATTAATTAATCCCTCTTTTACCTCAAAAAAATATGTTATGTTAAGTTCCGAAACATTAGACAGTAGCAAAGAAAAAGAAATGCAGGACACACAGAGACTTGAGAATATCATTTCGACTAATTCTGCAAGAAAGTGATGTCAGAAACAAAAGTTACTAATTTACTAAACTAAATGAGCTTCTAATAGAATACAAGTCAGATACATGTTTGGTGCATGTCCCAGGCCCTTAATCAAGCAACTATTATGACAGTAACAAAATAGCAATGAAAAAAATTAACAAATGATGCATAAAGATGAATTCTAATTGTCCTCTTATATGTTCTTTAAGCATATGATATATATATGGCGTAATAATAATGACTTAGTCTCATCACATATTGCATAATCTTTATATAAAATCGTGCTAAAAATTTACCTCAAATCTAAAAGCTCCCTCTTTCCGTTTCTGATTCACTCTTTTACGAGACAGGTCCAAGTAACATTCCAGTAAAGGCACTGGCGAAAATAGATGTTCCAGCTTAAAAACACAGATGCACTTGACTGCTGTAAGCAACTTATTTCTTTCAATATAAGAATGGATTAATCCTGTTCAATTCGAAATGGAAAAAACACCGAATGAGCACCATAGATGTACAAAGTAATGATAAGAGAAAGGGTAGCCAAGCCAAACCGGATATTAAAAAAATGTACATTAAACTAGTAATCCTGCTACATGAATTTTATAGCCAAATAATGAAAGGAACATTCTTAAGTCATAATCCTACATGAAATTAACAGCCAAAGAATGAAAGGAGGAACTTTTTAAAAAACTACTTTGTATTAAGCCAAGCAGTAATATTAAGTAGGCTGTAATATTCTCTGTAAATAGGGATGTCAGTGGGGCGGGTCAAGTAGGAGACCCGCCCCATCTCCGCCCCAGTGGGGCGGGGATGGGTCTCGGTTTGGCGGGTGGTGGGGCAGGGATGGGGATAAAAACCATACCCGCCATGGGTGATGGGGCGGGGGTGGATTTTAAGTTGTACCCGCCCCATCTCCGCCCCGCCCCACTTCATACTCGCCCCATCCCCACCTCATACCCACATCTATATATCTTTTAAAGCAAAATTACATACTTTTATACTATTTATAAAATAATTACATGAAATACAATATTTATTATAATACTTTGTATGACACTTATATTATAACATAAAAATGTGTGTAATGTTTTATTTTATAATTCATATTAATTATGTAAGATTGTTTATTTGAGATACGGAGATTAGGTGGATCTTGGGTGGGGATTAGGCGGGTCTTTGGTGGGGATAAGGTGGGGATGGATATCCAAGTGGGGGGTGGGGCGGGGATGGTTTAGGAGTTGTACCCGGTGGGGTGGGGATGGGGATGAAAATTGGACTCGCCATGGGGATGGGGATGGGGATAAAAATATTAGGTGGGGATGGGGATGGGAAGGCCAACATCCGCCCCGCCCCGCCCCATTGACATCCCTATCTGTAAATTTTCAAAAGAGTGATTCAGTTGAATCAAAAAACAAAGTGCTGTAAATATTCAAAGGCCTGCCTATTTCAGGATGAACAAATTCTACAACTCAAATAGGATATGGACAAGCAACAATATACATCTCACAATGATTCCTCTAGGACATCTACACTTATACCTCTGCTTTACTAATGGATCGAGACCAAGGCCGACCTTCCTTAGTATAAAATAGAGAGAGACATGCATGTTTACATGAGACTGAGCTGCAGCTGGATTGTACTATAAAAAAATTTAAAATGACAGAACTACAGCTTTAAGAAGGCCTTCTCTGGAGAGAAGCTATCACTGAAATTTTATAGACTTTTCTTTTGCCATGCTTTCTAATGTCTTCATTCATCACATAATTAACCAACTGAAGACATGAAAAATGCTACACAAAAAACCAGAACAAAGTAAACATCGATCGAAGTATGTTGCCTTGGCAGAATTACAGGTGTTTTCAAATGTTTGATTGTAAAAACATACATGAAACTCCGGTATGAATCAAAAACAAAATCGATATGTGAATCCATCGAATATTAATCATATAAAGGCTTATTGCAAAAGTATTCCCCTGTTACTATTTTAGTTCAATAAGTACAAATTATAAGGAGGTTCTCACAAGTAATTAAGTTCTTATTTCAAAGCGGTATCAATGCTTGGTTCACTACATTGAGTTCATGAGTTGAATAATTCTCAACAAAGCGTGGATGTCAACTAGATTAGCTTAGTTAATATTATGTGATACCAGGGAATTAAATCCTGTTTATGCACTTCAACGAAAACAAAACTTCCAACAAAGTAGAATTACAAATTGTCAATTTAGAAAGTTTACAGAGTAAAGGGTAAATAATGAAGATACATACCTGGAATCTTATCCGAAAGCCCCAATGCACTGCATAAACCTGTTTGTTGCTCATGCCGATAAACCTTAGGTCCACCATACAATGAACCAAACATGGATAAAAGATCATTTGCATCAAAACAATCTGCTAACTTGAATGCTGCTACAAACTGCAAAAACCCGAAATTATCTGTTGGAGTTTTGCCCTTGGCAGCCTTAAGAGTAATAGCTAAATCCCTTGCTTCCTCTTTAACATTATCCATAAATGGAGGTGATAGTTTCATCAACTGCTCCGACAGCAAAATGCAACTATCTTTATAAATTGTGGTCGTATCCTTATCTGAGAAATTTCGATGGAACACTCGAGTGATTCCGATAACAAGCTTTCCGGGATCAAGAGAACATCTAAGAGCATCGAATATCTCCTCGGGTGATATACCATTCGCTTTCATATGATCCATTGAATAAAATTTCGCAAATAATGGATCACTATAAACTGAGTATGAACGAATTCGATCACTAACAATACTTGATAAGGAGATATCTTTTGCACATGCTACTTGTTGTTGGATTTCTGAATCAGGTAATTCCTGCCTCACGTTTGTCAAACTACTACTTTCTAAACAAATCAAACATGAAATTTTAGTGTTAATTGAGGTCCTATAAATAATAAACGATACTTTAAGAGCAACAAAAGAAGTGAAAATGCGAAATTTTCCTATCTAATTAAGCTGCTTAATGCATAGGGGTGTTACACTCTTGTGACTAAATCCTGTTTACTTCATACTTCCTCTGTTCTTCATGTTCCTATTTTCACACTTGCAAATTTATAAAAAGTTGCTATCATAAAAAATAATTTTAGACGGCTCTAACAAGATCTAACATTCTTATTTATATTTATAATTCGCAAATGCTAGTCAAAGTGAAGTTTGTAAATAGTGCTAAGGTCAAATTGTTTTAAGAAAACAAAGGAAGTAGTAAATAGTAAAAGCTAAATTATTGCTCACCAATATACTTCTCTTCAAACTCTTGTGCTTGACAATCAAAAAGTACGCGATGCTCATCTGGTTGCTCTTCCAATAACCCGTCTAATTGATCTTATTCTCTTTCGACTCTATGCCATTGTTGATCTCATTAATTTGACTATCATCCCTTACTATGAATTCTTTAGCCTGCATTGCAACGAATCGCTCCTCACTTTCCTTTTCCTTCAACTCCATCAGTCTTAAGCGCTCATCCATTTGCTTTCGTTCCAACTCCATAGCTTTTGCATCCTCCAACATTTTCTTCTCTTTACCCTCTAAAAATCCACTTCGCTCATCAATCTCCTTCTCTTTCAACTCTATAGCTTTTGCACCCTCTAACATTTCATTCTCTTTCGCCTCTAACACTTGACAACGCTCATCAATCTCCTTCTCTTTCGACATCAGCAAACAACTTTGCTCATTATTCTCCTTCTCCTTACGCTCGAGTGCAAAGCACAACTCATCCATATCTGTATGGGATGATATGTAGGCAAGGCCGATATCTTGAAGAAACGCGTGATCAAACCTCGAGTAATTGCGAAAAGGCGCTGATATGTACCAGAAAGTAGACATATCGGCTTGTCGGAATTCAGCACATGGCAACAGAAGCTTGACACTTGGCTCAAGAAGCTTTGTATGGATGAGATCCACCTGTCAAGTTAGACCATTATAAATAGTAGGTAAGACCTCATTAATGAGGACATTAATTACACTCTCTCTCTCTATTTTCTCTCTCATACTTATCTTCCTTTCTTAAACACTTTTTGACTTTATCATCGGAGTGGTTGTCCCCGGATCACCCCGGGGTTAGCTAACTTCTTCTCATTGTGTAGGTTCTCAGCTTGCCGATAGGAGTATCAGGATCTCGGGTCCGAGTACTTGGGAGATCAAATCCAGACAGAAACAATTTGGCGCTAGAAGGAGGGGACATTGATCACTTCTATCGCCTAAGAACCTCGCACAAAAAAAATATAATATATATATATAACAACAACAATCATGGCCGGAAATAATGAGACACCAGTGACAAGAAAAACAGTAAACCAGTCAGTAGAGCAACCTCAGGTAGAGGTAGTGGATGAAACTCATACCTTGGAAGATAACCAGTTTCATATGCCGTTAACTTCCCCTACAGGTGGAGGGGAGGCAGAGGATCCTATGGCACCATTCACACCAGATGAATTGGAGACAGCAGCAAGGGTGATGAGTGCAATGAGTAAGAAGAGAAAGGAGGCTGAGACGGCACAGGCTGAAAGGGGGGCCGCTCAGGCCGATAGGGGAACACCGCATCGAAATCAGGAAGAGCAACATAATCAGTTGATAAACTCGCCCAGGAGACCCCGACATGAGTCGCCGGTAAGAACGCATACTATGTCACGGCGGGTTGAGCAATCCTCAAGTCATACCGTAAGTACGAGAATCCAGCAGCAGAGAAGTTCGCAGGTAGATGGGCAGGCAGTGCAAACTGTGGTACAGTTAAGGGCATCTCCGTTTGCACAGCATATCTTGGACCAGCCGATGGAAAAGGTGAAAATGCCGACTTGTAGGTATGATGGAAGAGGGGACCCAGTGAGGTTTATAACATCCTATGAGGGACACATGATGTTGTATACCAATTCAGATGCAGTTTGGTGTAAGGTCTTTCCGACTACTTTGATTGGGGCTGCGGCCGACTAGTTTAATAACCTTGGGGTTGGATCGGTAGATAGTTTTGAAAGATTGACTGAAATGTTTGTGGGTCAGTATGTCAGTAATAGTGTGCGGCAGAGAACCTCTGGAGAGCTGATGGCCGTAGAGCAGAGGCCAGATGAATCCCTGAGGGATTACATTAGGCGATTTAACAACGAGGCAAACACAATCCCAAAATTGCAACAAGAAATAGCTGTGATGGCTTTGATGAATGGCTTGGTTGATTCTGATTTCAAGCGTTATCTTACTAGGAAAAATCTGCCGACATTAGCAGCAGCGTTTAGCAAAGCCCATGATTACATTAAGAGTGAAGAATTGATGAAGACGAGTAGCAGACATGCCGTTGCCGGAAGAGGGCAAAATCAGCATGAAGGGACATCGTCCGGAAGTAGTAGGCCGAGAGCCTCTGCCTCAGGAGGGGGAGAGGGAAGCCGGCAAGATCCAAGGGCGTCAAGGCCGCCAATGAGATACAGTACTTACACTCCCTTGAATACACCAAGGGCAGCAATCTATTCAGTGAATCAGAATAGAGAAGATTGGTCAAGGCCGATTCCCATGAAGGCAAGGCCAAGGGATGTGAAGAAGTATTGTATGTTTCATAGAGATGTGGAGCATTACACAGAGGAATGTACGCAGTTGAAGGATAACATTGAGGAGTTGATTAGGAAAGGGCATTTGACGCAATACCGGTTGAACACAGGCAGGAATCAGCAACCGGCACTGCCGATTGAGAGGCAGCGAATAGAAGCAAGACCAGAAAGGGTGCAAGGAGGAGTGGTCCGGCAAGGAGATGTAGGAATGCCGCCATTATCCACTGAAAGAGGGGTAGATGTGATAACAGGGGGGCCAATGCATGGAGGAACGATTAGTGGAGCGAAGAAGCATTTAGCTGAACACCGTCATCTAGTTTGTGCCCTAGATGTGGACAATCGTCCTCGGCCAGCTGCAATACCTGAAGTAGTGTTCACAGAAGAAGATGCAAGGGGTGTAGTGTTCCCGCACGATGATCCATTAGTTTTAATAACTAAAATAAATGGGGCTGACATCAAAAGAGTGCTGGTTGATATGGGCAGTTCGGCAAATGTGCTGTTTGTACAAGCTTTCAATTAAATGAATATAGGGAGGCAGTATCTGAAGCCGGTATCGTATCCTATCATTGGGTTCAATGGATCCACAGTAAGGCCAGAAGAAAGTATAGTGTTTCCAGTTAGGCTGGGTGATGGGCCACAAGCAAGGGATGTGATGGCAGAGTTTTTGGTGGTGAATGTTAAGTCAGCCTACAATGCAATTATCGACAGACCGATAATACATGATATGCAGGTCGTTGTGTCGACTTACCATTTGGCAATAGCCTATGTGTCAAATTTGGGGGCTGTAGAAAAGGTGTATGGAGGTCAAGTGATGTCAAAAGCTTGCTATGTGACTGCTTCAAAGAATCCAGTTGGCAATGCTCCAGTACCATGCAATCCGACAAGAGAAGGTGAGCCAACGGTCCAAGACTTAATCATGAAGAACTTTGACACGAGGCCAGAGGAAACTCCAAGGCCGTTACCAGGGGGAGAAACTGTTCAGGTTGAGTTGCAACCAGGTGATCCGAGTAGAACGGTGAAAGTTGGAGCTGATATGGATGTAGATACAAGGTGCCATCTGATAAGCCTGCAGCGTGAGAATGCAGATGTCTTTGCGTTTTCGGCGAGTGAGATGCCGGGAATACACCCAGAGGTAATGGAGCATAAGTTGAACGTGGATAGAAAGTTTAGACCGATAAGGCAAAAGAAGCGCAATTTCTCAACTGAAAAGATAGAGGCAATTCAGGCTGAGGTGAATAAACTCTTAGCGGCAGGCAAATGTAGTAATGGAGCCTTGCACATATCCGGAATGGTTGGCAAATGTAGTAATGGTGAGAAAGCCGACAGGGAAGTGGCGAATGTGTGTGGATTTTACAGATTTGAATAAGTCTTGCCCTAAGGATTGCTACCCATTATCTCGAATAGATAGGCTAGTAGACTCAACCTCTGGTCATGCTATGCTTAGTTTCTTGGATGCGTTTTCGGGTTATCACCAGGTTAGCTTGCATAAGGCCGATAGGAACAAAACAACTTTCATAACGGATGCCGGTGTGTACTGTTATAAGGCAATGCCGTTTGGGTTAAAAAATGCAGGGGCGACATATCAGAAATTGGTGGATAAGATATTTGAGAAACAGAAGGGCCGGAATGTTGAGGTGTATGTGGATGATACAATAGTAAAAAGTAAGGAGAAAGAAGACCATATAGCGGATCTGAAGGAAACATTTGAGACGCTGAGAAGGTATCAGATGAAGTTGAACCTGGAGAAGTGTGTGTTTGGGGTTAGATCAGGAAAGTTTTTGGGCTTTATGGTCAGTGAACGAGGAATAGATGCAAATCCAGATAAGGTGAATGCAGTGCTCCAAATGAAACAACCAAAAACCATTCGTGATATACAGAGATTGACTGGTAGGATGGCAGGATTGACCAGGTTTATCAACAAATCAGCTGACAAGGCACTTCCGTTTTTCATGGTGTTGAGAAAGAACAAGGCATTTGAATGGGGAAAGGAACAGAGTGATGCTCTGGAAGTAGTAAGGAATCATCTCAGATCTCTTCCCACAGTTGCCAGGCCCGAGAAGGGAGAGTTGTTGCAGTTATACATTTCGGCATCACCAAAAACGGTAGCAGCTGTTTTGTTGGTGGAAAGGAAGAAGCAGCAGAAGACGATATATTTTGTTAGTCATGTGCTGAATGCGGCTGAGCGCAGATATCCAGTGATAGAGAAGATGGCGCTAGTAGTAGTAATGGCAGCTAGGAGGTTGAGGCCTTATTTTGATGCACATCCAATAGATGTATTAACAAATCATCCTTTGGAGAAGTCATTGCATAAAATGGATACATCTGGCAGATTACTGACATGGGCAGTAGAGTTATCGGAGTATGAAGTAAGCTATAAGCCAAGAATGTCAATCAAGGCTCAAGCACTGTCAGATTTTATTGTTGAGACAACATATACAGATGAAGAGGAGGAGTTGGGAACATGGCAGGTATCAGTTGATGGTTCAGCAACAGCGACAGGGGCAGGGGCCGGAATTGTAATAACGGCGCCAGATGGGAAAATATTTGAATATGCCATGAAGTTTAAGTTTAAGGCCACGAATAATGAAGCCGAGTACGAAGCTGCAATAGTTGGAATTCAGTTGTCGATAGCAGTAGAAGCAAAACGATTGATTTTAAAAACTGATTCCCAGCTGGTATCAAGTCAGTATAGTGGGGAGTATGAAACTCGAGAACCAGCTATGGTGAAATACTTGGAGAAGATGAAACAGTTAGCAGCGCAGTTACAATATTTTGAGATAAAATTGGTTCCAAGATTGAAAAATGCTCAGGCAGATGCGTTGGCAAGTTCGAGTTTTAATGACTTGGAAAGGACAGTCATGGTGGAAGTTTTAAAGCAGAGGAGCATAGATGAGACGTCAGCAGAGGTGCTATGTGTAGATATCGGAGTCCAGTGGTATGATAAAATATTGGCATATCTCCTTCATGGGGCAGTGCCGACGGATAAGGGGGAGTCGAAAAAGTTAAGAAAAGATAGTGTATGGTTTGTCATGCACCAAGGTCAGTTATACAAAAGGGGGTTTTCACTGCCATTGCAGAGGTGTATAACAGATTTTGAGTCAGCAAGGTTGATCGAAGAATTACATGAGGGTAGCTGTGGCAATCATCTCGGAGCAAGAGCTCTATCCAGAGAAGCAATGAGAAGGGGGTATTACTGGCCGACAATGAATGCGGATGCAGTGGCCTATGTTAAAAGATGTGAGGAATGTCAAAAATTTGCCCCAGTTATTAACTTGCCTCCGAATGATCTGACACCGATATTAAATCCGATCCCTTTCGCACAATGGGGGATGGATATAGTTGGCCCATTCCCATCGGCTACAGGTGGAAGGAAATTTTTGATAGTGGGTATAGATTACTTCACGAAATGGATTGAGGCAGAACCAGTAGCGAAGATAACGGCATCAGAAGTGAAGAAGTTTATATGGAAGAGTATCTTCACAAGATTTGGGTTGCCGATGGCAATGGTTTTTGATCATGGAACCCAGTCTGATTGTAAGCCAGTCAAAGATATCTTAATGATGTACAAAGTGAAGTTTGCTTATGCAGCGGTATGCCATCCACAGTCTAACGGCCAGGCAGAAGCAGCAAATAAGCAAATTATAACAGCAATAAAAAAGAAGATTGAAGATGCAAAGGGTTTGTGGGCAGATTTGATACCGGAGATATTGTGGGCAAACAGGACTACAATCAGAGAAGCTACGGGCGAGTCACCTTACACTTTAGTATTTGGTACAGAGGCAGTTATACCAGCAGAGGTTGGGTTGCCGACATTCAGAGTTCAGCATTACTGTGAAGACCAAAATGATTTACTCTTACGACAGCAGTTAGACTTTCTGCCAGAGCTCAGAGAAAAAGCAGCAGTTAAATCAGCTGCATATAAAGAAAGAATGTCAAGGGCTTACAACAGAAGGGTATCTCATCGGCCGTTAAGTGTAGGGGATCTGGTATTGCGAAGAACAGCAGCGACGGGTAAGGGAAATGAAGATGGAAAGCTGACAACAAGTTGGGAAGGACCTTATCGGATTAGGGATGTCGTCGTCCAGGGATCGTTTTATCTGGAAACTTTGGATGGGACACCACTAAAGAATGTATGGAACTCGGCTGTGCTGAAAAAGTACTATGTATAAAATATATGAAACTTTGATATGAAGCTGATATCAACAAAGGATATCAGTGATGAATGAAGAAGTATTCAGACAACATGTGTTGAGAATAGGCATCCTCCATTTAACAGAACATCGTTAAATGGGACGGACAGCTCAAAACCGCTTCCGTGAGGTTAATGAGTCTACAACCTGATCAGTTGTATACATTAACTCGCGAGGTTGCTGGTTCAAAGTATAATACTGGCCAAATCAATTTGAGTATACGCCGATATGACGCGTAGCTCAGAAAGTGATCGCCGAGAAGGTACCTAACTGGCTGAAAAAGCAAAGCAGTAGGTGACCGACATTATAATCTGGACCAGCAACATAATTACTGCTTAGTGTACATAATTCCAATACGAACTATGTACACTAGGGGGAGTAAAGAGTGAGATAGATATCGTATATTGATAATTTTTAAATGACAGGTCGTTAAGGCTGTTATGATTGGATATTGTTATGGTTTGATAATTGTTGAGAGTTGTCAGATATCAGATATATCTTTGTTTTTTGCAAAATGTTTTTGCAAACAATATAGTTACGATAACATTGTTTAAATAGGCAAATTTGCAATATAAAATATCTTATCCCTAATTAATATGATAAGAGATGTCTGAATTTATAAGTAATTGATAAGCAACAAAGCATAATGAAAATGAGTTAAGTTTACACAACAATAAAGTTAGTTGAGAAGTTTACACAACAATAAAGTTGACAATCGACAGGCATCACCACAAAAAAGGGGGATATGCCGATAAAACAACATTGTCAAAATAAATGTTAAGACAGACAAAAGGCAATGAAAAGAGAATTACAACTGATAAGGCCCAATAATACAAGACCCACAAGAAGATGTCGGTGATGACTGCCCGCCCCTTCATGCTTGTTCATTCTCAGGCACTGGGGAGTTCAAAATGCTGGGATCTTTGGGGCCGTCATCAGCACTTGGAACCAAGTTGTACAAGTCCTCCTCAGAGAATTGCTGCGCTTCAAAGCCGGAAGGAATCTTGTAGGCTTCCTCGTTGAAAGCCTTCTCCACTTTTGCCCAATCCTCTTTTTTCCAACTAGCAGCGTGAGCAATACATCTCTGGGCAGCAGTCCAACCTCCGTCGAAGCGATCTTGGAGCTTGGAGCAGAAATCATCAGAAGCTAGATAACGGCCAACAACTCTTTGGCGAATACCAGGCTTATCAGCTTCCATCTGTTGAACCTTCTCTTCAAGGCTTTTAATTTTGGCTCTGGCGTGGCTGAGATCTTTTTCAACCGAAGGAAGGCGCTCAATGGCCTTATCCTTTTCAGTAATTTGAGTCTTCAGATTCTGCATTTCCAATTCCAGAGCAGCGACCTTCTCGGCCTTAATCTTCAGCTCCGATATCTCCTTGTCGTCTCTTTCTTTTATTTTCTTTAAATCATCTAAGGCCCTCTCAGCGTTGTCGATGATTTCCTGCATAGCACTTTGGCTGGAGGAGGCTTGATGATGCTTCTCTTGGTAATAACGGTACATCTCAA
This sequence comes from Chenopodium album, assembly GCF_948465745.1. Lineage (NCBI taxonomy): Eukaryota > Viridiplantae > Streptophyta > Magnoliopsida > Caryophyllales > Amaranthaceae > Chenopodium > Chenopodium album. Next base: position 10,061,128 of record NC_137846.1, read on the forward strand.
CAAGCTCCGTCCCAGACATGACGGCCTGAACATAAAGAAATGTTTAAAGTTAAGAATCAACAAAGAGAGTGAGAAGCACATAGTAAAGGTGCACATAAAGCATAAGAATATATATAAAAAAAAAGAGTGGGGTAGACAAGGCCAATAACAAAAGTAAAGGTACCTTCATCATGTTGTGCATATGAGCAGCAGCAAGGGGGCCGATTGGACCAGCAGGTCTATCCATCGGCAGAGTGAGATTGCTCAAAAGCCGATAACCGAGATTCCCACCTTGCATTGGGTCATCGGTGATCATAGATTCATTCCGACCGACATCCATGTTAGGTTGCCAACGGTCTCCGGAATGACCAGCAGGGACAGCGAAGCCTTTCAAAACTTCGTCTGGAAACCTTCTAGAGACTCGTTCAATCCATTGATTGGACCGGTAAGTCAGAGCCGGAATGCTTGAATCTGAGCCAACCGTAGTAGGAGCGATTGTAGTGGTTGGCTGAAGCTGACGAGGGGACTCAGCAGCAGTGAGATCCTCGATCTCAATCCCCTGAATAACCTTCTTTACAATGGCCTCAGGGCTTTTAGTTTTTGTGGTGGGTGGAGTCTTCTCGGACTCCGACTTGTCCTTCTTTTTCTCACCGCGCCCTTCAGGCTGTCTAGGGCTAGAGATCACGACACCTCCACCTCGCCGATTGGCAAGTGAGGTCGTCTTTCTCCTCTTGGCGTTGTCATCGGCCATGATCTCAGCTTTTCTTTTTGCGCTGATAGCGGGAGCACGACCACAAACAGTAGCAAGAGTGTCGTAAGGGCTTGAGGCCTTAGGGCAGCGCCTAATAACTCTTTTCCCGTCAGCTGATAGGCCAAGTTGCCTGTTGTCTAACTTATCTATACTTGAGAGCAAAGAATAAGAAATTCAATCAGCCGAGGGCAAATAATTTTATAAAAGAAACAAAAGTAAGAAGTTGATAAAATGAACAGTACCATAATGGTCAGTCCAACAGAGACCGACACGAGATAACGGCGCGTTGCCTAGAATGTAACTCACATTCGGCACCCACACCTTAGGAACTAAACGGACCTTGCCGTCACCTTCGTCGAATTCTGAGATGTCAAAATGATTGACGGCTCTCTCTTCGTGTTTACCGAGATCTCTCTCGGGAATTGAGTCAAAACGAGGGTGAGGCCTGAAGAAGGTTCTTCTCAAAGGAAAGTCCTCTGGAACCGACATGAAGAAGAACCTGACTTGCCAACCCTTGTAGCTTGATAGCTTAGGGTGGACGGTATATTTGTGGGGTTGGGTATATAAAGACCACCACCCATCTGACTGACCATCTCTCTTCAGGGTAATCAGTCGTCTAAAAACGTTAAGGGTTAGGGGATAGTTCCGATACAGCATAACCCAAATGGTGGCAATAACAGCCCGAATGGTGGGAGGGGTCACCTGAACTAAACAGACATTCCAGGCCTTCAAAATTTTTGCAACAAAAGGATGTAAAGGAAAACGGAGGCCAAAGTCAAAATGCTTCATGTAAACGGCCACGAAACCTGCCGGGCAATCTAGTACTGAAGCTCCAGAAGGGGGAACTGACAGCTTATACCCGTCAGGTAAGTTGAAAAACTTCTTAGCGCGTCGGCAGTAGTCTTTTGCGATTGTCGTTTTCCTAAAATCATCATTTATTTTTGCCTTAGCCACTTTCCCATCCCTAGCGAGAATAATAGGCTGTCGGAATTCAGCCCCATCTGTTTCAGAGTTGTAGCCCTCATCCAGATTCTCTTCTTGGATAACCTCTGCCGTCATGTCAACAATATCATCCCGGCTCTTGTTGTTGATACTACCTTCTTGAGTTTCGTCATCCCCTAAAACCGAGTTAACTGCTGAATCATGAACGGGAGATGACGGACCTTCCTGGGGGTTTACAGGGATATCAGCTTCTTGTTCTTCTTCAGAAGAACTCACGACTTGACCTTGCCCAGGTCTTTTGCTGGATTCAGCTGCCTTAGCGGCTTCGGCTGCCTTAGCTGCTTTGGCGGCCTCAGCAGCCTCACGGGCAGCAGCTCGAGGCTAATAACTGGTACTCTTTACCCTTGGCATAGTGTTTATACCTATATTGCCAACGTTAGTGCCGTATTGATTAAAATACCGTTTCCCAGCAAAGCTGCGTAAGTGATAACGGACGCTAACAGGTTCAACGTCAAGAATTTCAGTATCGGCAGGGATATCAGGGTTAGTAGGATGGTAAGCTTGCTCACGGTGAGCAATAGTTCTATGTAGCATAAAAGCGCGTTTTTCTTCTTCTAAAGATAGCGCCTCAAAGGGGTAATCTATGTTATCGGAAAGGGAAGAAGAATTACCCTGATTACTACCGGTTTCTTTACCTAAGGATTGTCTAATTAAACGACGCCTAGCAGTGCTTAGGTTAGGGAAGTTTTCTTCGACGCTATTTTCAGACATTTAATTTTCTAAAAAAAACACAGGAAATAAAAACCAGCATGCAAAATTAGAAAAGTAGGGTTCGACAGTACTTTTGCCAAAAACTATTGGTTTGATGTCTTTTACGCAAGCAAATGACACAGAAGTAAAGCGTGCTGAGAAGTGCTGAAGTGCGCAAGATGATTTTAAGAAGAAAAAGTGAAAAGCTTTGATAGAAGAATAGTTGGTTCTGAGAGAAAATTTAGAAGAAATGAAAAGTAAAAAAGAAAATGGCGGAATTTTAATCTAAAAGGAGGAAACTGAAAAGTCAGTTGAGGTGAAAGGCGGTTCAAAAATCCAACGGTCCTGAATCGGCGATCGTTTTCAAGAAGCAGCGATAGGATTTGCGACACGTATACTTAATTTTATCAAGTTTCCTGCTCAAAAAATAAAACGGTTACACTTCCATTTTATAATTTGTAACAAGTAGACCTTGTCTGCTATCGTCATACAAGGTCACTTGGGGGGGGGAAACGGAGTTTTTCGCTCCCAGAATTTGTAACAAGTAGACCTTGTCTACTATCGGCATACAAGGTCACTTGGGGGGGAAAACGGAGTTTTTCACTCCCAGAATTTGTAACAAGTAGACCTTGCCTGCTATCGGCATACAAGGTCACTTGGGGGGGTGGAAACGGAGTTTATAAATAATATTAATGTGTTGATGGAGTATAACGGAGTATAAAATTGAGAGATAAAATCTGAGATAATGCAAATGAATATACCAAGGAATTATAACCTTTTACAAGATGTCATCATAAATGTTACAAAAATAGGAAACTAAGGAATTATAACCTTTTACAAGATGTCATCATAAATGTTACAAAAATAGGAAACCTGTGTACTTAAATCTTCTCAGCAAAAGAATATAGAGCTTAAAAGACAAGAATAAATTCAGTTGTAATCACACTGCCAGGTCAGAGTAAAGTCTCTGAGGTATCCTTAAACTTTACCCACTGAAGTATCTGAGTGTAAACCATATGGGCATAACGAGCTGGAGCAACAACAGGGATAGCAATAATGCTTCATTGGTGCACAATTCTTGACAGAGTGCAAGAAACGTTGTGCTACATGGAGATTCCAAAATGAGGTGAAGTTTGCAGAATGAGAAGAGGAACCCAAAGTTTGTTCAGCTAGATTAACTGAGCACGATGATACTGATCATGCGTCCTCACTTGGGGGGCTAATTGTATGGGATGATATGTAGGCAAGGCCGATATCTTGAAGAAACGCGTGATCAAACCTCGAGTAATTGCGAAAAGGCGCTGATATGTACCAGAAAGTAGACATATCGGCTTGTCGGAATTCAGCACATGGCGACAGAAGCTTGACACTTGGCTCAAGAAGCTTTGCATGGATGAGAGCCACCTGTCAAGTTAGACCATTATAAATAGTAGGTAAGACCTCATTAATGAGGACATTAATTACACACACACTCTCTCTATTTTCTCTCTCATACTTATCTTCCTTTCTTAAACACTTTCTGACTTTATCATCGGAGTGGTTGTCCCCGGATCACCCCGGGGTTAGCTAACTTCTTCTCATTGTGTAGGTTCTCAGCTTGCCGATAGGAGTATCAGGATCTCGGGTCCGAGTACTTGGGAGATCAGATCCAGACAGAAACAATATCATTCTTTTCCTCTTCCAACTTCACCTTCTTCTTTTCCAATTCCTTCTCCTTCTCCTCGACCGCCTTCAACTTCTCCTTAACCCGCTCAAAACCCTCGAGATTCCGTTTCTCTCCCACTTCCATCGCCTTACACCGTTCACAAAGTAACCTCTTCTCCAACTCCAAAGACTCCCTCCACTCTCTCACCTCCTTTTCTCTCAACCCTACAAAGTTAACTCTCTCACGCAACACCTTCTCATCCAAGTCTAACTTCTTCTGCCTCAACTCAACCTCCTTTTGTAAATTCTGTAACCTGTTCTTCAACACATCACATTCTCTTTCCTTCGCCTCGACATCCTTGACTCGCTCCTCGAGCGAGTTGTGGATTTTAGTAAAAGAATCCTGGAGTGTCTGCCATTGCTCGCAAAGTGAGATAATTGAAAAGGAGCGAATCTTGAAATCGGTGAAAGTTTCGCCGAGTTTGTGCATTACTAAATGTGAAGACTTGAGGTCGTTTGAAGTTTGATCAAAAATTGTCATGGTTGATCAATCTTTTGGAAAAGGGCTAAACCCTAAAATTCTGTGTAGAGTAACAGAACAAGTGTAGCGGTTATGTTAAAAAGAGGAATGAAAACAGCGAGAGTTTATATAATTTGGTGATCGTGTATTCGTGCTGTTTAGAGAGAGATTATCACGAAGAAAATACTACTCCGTAATTCCTTACCTTTCTTTTTCTTCTTTATTAATTGTAATTCTTTTTTTTAAAAAAATACTACTCCCTCTGTCCCATAATATGTTTCTTGTTTGTATTTTTACACGGTATTTAAGAAATTGGTGGAAAAAGTGGATATAGTACATTTATTAAAAGTTAAAAGTACAATTATAGACAAAAGTTAGAGAGAGAAAGTATAAAAAGCATGTGCAAAATTTAAGGGTAATTTAAGAAGTACAGTTAATAATCTTGCATTTGCTTATCACCAACTGAATATTGGAAATACTACGTATGTATTAGTAAAGCTTATGAAATAAAAATATTTGAAAGATACGGAGCACACATTAAGATAGACTTAATAAAACCCCACTTGATAATTATTTTATTTTATTTATTTATTTTTTACTCTGTATATATTAGCCTACATATACAGTAAAAGTTTAGTGAAACCAAAAAGAAAGGATCAGATTAAAAAAAATTCGAACTGAACCAAATCAAACCTATGGGGTAACAAATTTCAAATCACCGTTCAATTTAAGATATAGGGTAGGTTCATATATTTATAAACCAGCATCATTTACTACACAAGTTTACATATGCAAAAGGCTTTTTCCTGAATTAAATCTAGTCTTTAAAATAAGGTATAATAGTCTTTACATATTATCTAAAAATAGAAATAGAAACAACATTTTGGATCTCCAAAATAGGAAAACAGAAATTATATTATGGGACGGAGGGTGTAGTACATTAATTGTAATATTTACATTTATATTTATTTTACACAGGGAAATTATCAATATATGTAAAAAAAAAAAAAGTATGATTATCAATAGGCTTGGACCATAAGATGAGAGAAATTAAATATTTAAAATAATAACAATAAATTAAAAAATATTTAAATTAAATATTCAAGAAGGGTTGTATTAATTTAAATAAAATAATTTTTTACAATAAAAAAATGGTATATATATAATTTTTTTAAAAACATTTTATAACCTGTGTCTCCGTTTTCATGTATTCTCGATTACTGTAGCTACGCAAACTAAGGAAAAATTAAAATGGTGATCATGCATAACAATTTAGAAGAATGAGAGTGGATGAGTAATGTAAGTACTTTTTTTAACAAACAAATATGAAAATTGTCAATATTTTCCACCCTTAATTTTATAAATATTTGTTTTGAACACTAATTTTATAAATATTTTATATACATCCAAGGGTATTTTATGCTTATTTAATTTTTTTTTTCTCATTATAAAATCTTAAAATGAGCAAAATATCAAATGAGAAAAAAAAAAAAAAACAAATTTGGGCACCCCTATGTAGGGGTGTACATAAACAAGGCCGGACCTGAAAACCGACCAGAACCGGACCTGTTGGGATTGGACCTTACCGAGACCTGTTGATTTAAGTCCGATTCCGGCCCTTGAAATTCAAGGATTCCGATCTCAATCCGGATCAGGTCTAAAACCGGACCTGAAACCTGGTAAAAACATGTATTTAAAAAAAAATCAAAAATCAAAAACCAAAACAAGAAATCAGTTTTCATTTCTAAACCCTAACTCCTTCACTCTCTCAGCCGAGTAGCCACCAGCCCTCCCTCACGCTACAGTCACCCACTCACCCTCATGCTGCATGCACTCACTCACCCCCTCAGGCGACCACCACTCACCGGCCAAGCGTCCACCAACCACCAGCGCGAGAACTCCCCTGACCCTGCACGCTACATCGTGACAACCTTGCTCGGTTTTTCTAATGAAAATGTAAATCGAATTATGTTTGGGTATTTCGTATTCGAAATAATGAATTAAGGGTGAGAATTTATATGTTAATTTATGTTTCAATTACTTATAATGGTTGTTTGATGTTTGCATGTTGAATTTCTGTTTTTTAGTTCATTTCTTTCGAATTCATGCACTTTTTTTTTTTTTTGGGTTTTTTGAGTTTAATTAACTATTTTAGATTTTTTTTTGTTCATTTCTTTCGAATTCATGTTGAATTCATGCTTATGTAATTAAAACAGGTCCAACAGGTTATTTATTAAAAAAAAACCAAAAAATCACAAAACAGGTTTGTTTAGGTCCAAACCAGGACCGCACCTGATTGATCAGGTCTGACTCGGAACCGAACCTGTTAAATCAGGTCCGGTCTCCGGTCCTCAAAATCCACTAATTCAGGTCCCGATCCCTACAGGTCCGGTCCGGTTTTGGACCGGTGTACAACCCTACCCCTATGCACTCGAGTATATAAAAGTGTTGTATAAAAATAGAAAAAAGGGACAAATTTCAAAATTAATTACAGTAAACAAAAATAAAATAATAAATCATAGATGAAATTGAATCAAAATTAAAAAAAAAAACATATAAATTGTATAATATACAAAAGAAATTTTCAATCACATATCATTGAAATTTTAAGTAAAATACATGATTATCGTACGAAATGATAATGAAGAAAATTACAAAACACTACGTATATTGTACAAGGGAAAAGAGAAAAAGAACGAGCATCTCAGAAGGAACACATTCAACATGCATGCTATTCCACCAAATATCAACATGCTGGATCTATCTATCCGCACTAAAGCCACGCCTAATCCAAACTATACGATGCTAAGTTGCTAACTAATTATATAATTTAAAGTTTCAATTTAGATGCTTCATTTTCCTTTTTAATTAACAAACTCTATCATTTTTATAATTTTTTTGGAAGGGAAACAGTGAAATACAAGTAGTCGGTTACAAGTCTTACAACATGTAAATATGTTATGTGTGGAAATATTACTTTAAATTTCCAATCATCAATTCAGTACCTTATTTGCAACGAATGAAACTTTAGTACTGTAGGGAATATTTCAAGCATTATGATCCCAAACTTGAACCCCACTGTGATCATACACTTAAGTACGGTGGCGTTCCAAAGGGAAAGACAAAGAGCAAAAAGAGTCGCCAACAAGTTTTAGGAACTTGTAAACCCAAAAGACAATCCAAAAGGACCATCAACTACTCCATAAGGTCTTGAACCAAACAGGGTCCGGGGATGAGGGTACGAATCCAATCTACAAAAGAAAGGACCCGCCCTATAAAATAGGCCTCTACTTTGTTCTGCTCGTATTCATGTGCGCTTTTCGAATAACATACAAACATTATATTAATCCTACCCTGTTTAATCTATGTTAGTTGAATATTAATGCACAAATAATACTATTATTGGCGATCACTTGACTTAAAATCACATTAGCCTAAACCAAATTAATAATTATCTTATTAAGCGTGATTGCAAGTACAAATTCCCTTTAACAATCATAAAAGGTGTGATCAAGCAATAACAATAAAATATATCAAGCAACATAATAATAAACAATATTATAATAATGATCATAATAAAAATAATTATAATCATGAAAAGGCATAATAAAGCTTAATAATAATAGCAAGATCCTAGGCATGATACTAACAAGATTAATAACAAATCCTAGCATGTCACTAAGCAATAAAGATCGAAGCTTTAAACCTAATATGGTACTAACATGATATTAGAAAGGATAAAGGCACCCTAAACATGATACTAGAAAGCATAAATAACATCCTAACGTGATACTAGAAAGCATTAAAGCATCCTAACATGATACTAGGAATCATAAAACAATAATAAACATGCTTTCTACATTGAAAGAAATAGAGAGTAAGCTAATCTACTTACTTTGAAGCCTCGTACCTCTTTCTAATAACAAAATACACAAGTTAGTAAACTTCAATGAAAATAATAAACAATAATTAAAGAATTAAAGAATAATCAAATTAAATAAAGTTTTGACTAGTTTTGGACCAAACCCTCAGAAATTATCAACCTTGCACGTCTAGGGAGAAGGCAACTTCGAACTTGGCTAAGAGATTCTAAGTCTTGTGAATGCGGAATATTGTATGTAAAAAGGCTAGTTTAGAAATAGAGAGAAAGAAATAAGAATTAAGTAATATTGAGAATATTGTTCGTAGATGAAGATGAATGATTTTGAAAACAGGGATTCGGACGCTATTTATAATGAAAATAATCCGGAAAAACATAGAATTTGATAAGGAATAAAACTCCACGCTGTCGCCAGGAACTAACTCTGTCGCGCGGCGACAGGGTCTGTCGCGCGGCGACAGACTTGTCGTTTGGCGACAGCCTGTATTAGCGCGTTTTTCTTCACGCAGAATCCGATCTTTAATCAACTTGATCTACGGAATCCGTACAGAAGATAAAATACGTATTTTTAAGATAACAAAACAATATTTTATTCCAAATAAAAATCTTTTAAAGATAATTAATTATTAAATCTAACAATATTAGAATTAAAAAGAACTTTCTAGAAACTTCTAGAAAACTATAAGTAATCCTAATAATTTTAGGAATAATAATTAATATTGGGCCCAATTTAGTATTTTGGCCATAACTTCCTCATTATTCATCGGAATTGGGCTTATAATATATCGTTGGAAAGGTCTTTTAAAGCCCCATCCATCTACACCATTATTGGACCCTTATCATGGACCAAAATGAACTGAATTGGACGTTTTCATAAAATAGAGTCATTTTCAAAAACAGAGAGAGAAGAATTAAATTAAAACTAAACCGCAACACTTGACTTTCAAACCACTTTCACCTAATTCGATAATAACACAACGTGCAAGGCATTCATCACTGGATTTGATTTTGGGGAGACACAAATGGGTGTCTACAGAAGCCCCCACTTTGACTGAGTTTGGAGAAACTTATGTTTCGAAAAACGAAAGTCAAAGTATCGATAGGGACGGAGAATGATTCAAAACGTTCTGCGATTCCAAATCATTCTTATAACGCCGGTACCTGCAAACTAATCATTAGTTAAACAGATAAAAGAGTTAAGAAACGTGTATCTTGCACCGTCGCGCACACGTCTCTGGAGTAACCGTTTTGTTGCATTTTGACGACCTTCTACAAGCTAGAGAACGCCATCTTGCTGTTGTTGATGTTCACTCGTCTCTGAACAATGGAGTCTTTTTTGAGGATTGTTCACTCGTCTCTGAACAATGGACTTTTCATGATAATATGTCCACGCGTCTCTGAACAAAAGAGCTTTGATGATATGTCCACGCGTCTCTGAACAAAAGAGCTTTGATGATATGTCCACGCGTCTCTGAACAAAAGAGCTTTGATGATATGTCCACGCGTCTCTGAAAAAAAGAGCTTTGATGATATGTCCACGCGTCTCTGAGCAAAAGAGCTTTGATGATATGTCCACGCGTCTCTGAACAAAAGAGCTTTGATGATATGTCCACGCGTCTCTGAACAAAAGAGCTTTGATACTTAAGTGTTTGTTGCGGTCGTTCGGTTGGCTGCGAACAGGAGCTTTGCTGAATGGTTGTATCCTGTAAAAATCAAAAGAATTGCCAAAAGACTTTGCTTGTGTTTTTCTTAGGGTTGACCTAAGGCTTGATGTGTTTCTTAGGGTTGACCTAAGGTGAATGATTGACTTGAGGTTAACTCAATGTGACTGACTGACTTGAGGTTGACCCAAGGTGAATTGACACGACATGACTCGATGTACATGACTCGTGTGTGATGTGCGACTCGAAGATGCAAAAAAGAAAAAAATTTCCATCATTTTTGTGGAGGGTACCGACTTTCTCCCGAAAAAGAAAGACGCGAAAAAGAATCGAAGTGTTTAATGGTGCATGTTGAATGAGCTTAGTCAAGTATATGCATTCAATATTGTCCCTCAAGGTGCAAGGATTAATTCCTCCTAAACTATCTTAATTGACTCGATTATGAAAGTATTTAGGTAACTTAGGCACGGAGGCTAAGCACTTCATACTTTGATGCAATGATGATTATGAGTGATGAGTGATGTGTGATATGACAAAGCATGCTTCAACGTTATGTTAAGATTTCATGACAAAGGGTTCCTAATTGGAAGTCTATTTAGTCATGTATCTGTGCAGTGTGTGAAAGTGACACTAAGGTTAGGCTACAAAGGCTAAGTGTATGGAGAAGTATTATTTGATAAGAGTCAAATAATGATGACTCTTAGGCTAGGTAGGCTAATGATGTAAGGATCAAGCCCCCAAGTCTAGCTCTAAGTGAATAGGGATGAGCATTGGAGATCCCTTGATATGATCATGGTGTAAGTGTGTGAATGTGAAAATGAATGCATTTTTATTATGGCCGCACCTCAATGTGAGGTTGCCTACGTATCCGTTAGGAATCAGGCCAAACGTAGCTCTAGCCGAACCTCGCACAAGTATGTGTATACCTCAAAAAGGTCTTTTAAGGGTTGTAACGTGGTTAGGCTAAAGTTTAGAGAAGAAGGGGATAAAGGCTCAAGACCCTAGATAAGCCCCCAAGGTGTGCAACCTTGCTTTTGAATCTTTTTTTATTTTTATGCTTGAGGTTTTTCTCTCTTTTGAGCTTTTTTTCTTTTTTGTTTACTCTTCTTTTTTTGCTTCATTTTTTTTTATATTCGCATTTTTTTTTATAAGTGTGGGCAATCTCGATCATGCGGTCTATCACTCACTTGGCATTCATGTTTCTCAGGCACAGTACCGAGCACTCGATAAGAAACGCAATCTGAGACATGTTCTTATCAAAGATATTTTTATATCAAAGACATTGGAACACTTGCCCTTTTGTACACTTTTATTCATTTTTGCTTATTTTTATTTTATTTTTTTTGTGATCACTCAAGCTTTCATATTTGGAACTTGCATAAGTTACACACCATCCCATCCCAAGGTTAGTAGATGTGGGTTGAAAAAATAAAAGGTCTATCGTTAGACGAGGCTCAAAGTGGTTTATCAAGAAAAGGATTATATATTTAAAGGGTGAAGATAATATGACATGGCTACAAGGGGTGCCTCAAATCATTGGTATACCTTGTGCTTAATTCGGCGATTTTTTTTTTTATTTTTTTTTTTGAAAATGCAATGCAATGATCATATGCAAGAAATTAAAATGCTCATTTTATTAAAAGGGAAAAAAAAGTAAATAAAAAACTATGTAATAAATCTAAGGTAGGCAAAGGGTGCCTATGCTAGACTTATTGGGGAAAGGTTTGAAAAAAGAAGAAGAAAGAGATCACGAAATCTTGTCGTTGAAGCTCGCCTCTTGTCTTGTGCTTTATCATCACTCGGTCTTCTTGCCGACTGGAGGTATAGGAAGCTTGTTATTGTCGATCAAATATTGGATGGCCTCCTTTAGCTTCCAACAGCTCTCAGTAGTATGACCCCTGCCCTGGTGATACTTGCAATATGCATTGGGATTCCAGCTAGTCGTCCTCCTTTCGACAGGTGGATCCCCAAACGGTCCAATTGGAGTTATAAGACCTTTTGCATGTAAACGATCAAATGCGGTGTCATAACTTATACCAATAGGTGTGATGTTTCTCATTTGTCCTCGTTTGTTCATGGCAAGGATCTCATCCAAGTCAAATGTGCTAACGTTATTTGAATGGATAGTTTTGGAAGAAGAAAGATTGTCGTTCTTCTTTCCTTTCCAGCCACTGTTATTATTGGTACTATTTTTGGCCATCTTGTTGCTAAGAGGAGTATGAATGTGATTTGAATTAATGAGGTTTTCCATGGTCCGTTTTGCCCGTGGCTTAGGAGCATTGAATTCTTCATTGAATCCTGGGTGAGAATTTTGTTCGATAACCATTACCCGACTTGCTAATCCTTCTACCATATTCAAGAGCATGGCAATGGCCTCTTGTAGTTTTCGAACGTCTTCTTTTAGACTTGACAAATTTTCCTCGATATTATTTAGGAAAGACCCTTCGTCTTCCTCAATCATGGCTACTTCATCAATAGAAGTTATACAAGTCATATCGATCATGGGCTCACCTACAGGTGTGATAAGGAGTGAAGGATCGAAGGATGTTTGATCTTCTGTGATGGCTAGAATCTCGAAAGTTTTATTTTCATCAATCAGGTCCTGAATAGCTTCTTTGAGTTTCCAACACTCCTCAGTGTCGTGACCCCTTCCTTGATGATATTTGCAGTGTTTACTAGGATTCCACTTAGGTGGCCTGGCTTCGGGAACTGGGTCTTTGATAGGTCCTATGGGCATGACCAGTCCTTTGTGGTGTAGTTTTTCGAAAGCTGTTTCATAACTCATACCGAGTGGAGTGAACACTCTTTTTGACCTTTGGATTCGCTGCTTAGAGGTGTTCGTAGCATGTACTTCGTTAATGGGAGAGGAAGAAAAGGGATGGTCGTTCTTCTTTCCTCTCGCACTATTATCTTTCAGAAGGTCATCTTCAATGTCAATACCTATATCATATACAGCTTTGAAGGTGTTTAAATTGCTTTGGTACCTAAGGTGCTTAGAGTATTTTTCTTGGAGGTTCTTAATGAACATCCTGACAGATTCTTTCTCACTAGGTACTTCAACCATTTTCGCAATAGTTTCCCTCCATTTATTAAAGAAGGAGGTGAAACCCTCATTTTCTTTTTGTTTTAGCATTTCTAGCTCTCTATGATCGGTTTCAACTTGTATATTGCATTTATACCTTTCAATGAAAGTGCTCACAATAGATTCCCAACTAGAGGTCTTTTCTTTATCAAGTGAAAAGTACCACTGTTGACATACAGCTTCTAAGGATAATGAAAATACAGAATGAAATGCTTTTCTATCTATCCCCTTAATATTCATTACAGTTTCAAAAGCTCTTAAATGAAAATAAGGATTGTCCATAGCTTTAAACTTAGGGATGTCATTGGGATTGAACTTTTGTGGGAGAAGGTCCTTATCCACCGAGACCCCTTGGGAGCTAATCTCTTGGAATCTAAAGTCGTTGGACAGTTTGCCCAAGCTTTCCTGGATTAGGTCCATTTGTTTCTGTTTTTTAGGATTATTTACTTGCAGCGATAAGTTTTGTAGCATCTCAGTCAAGTTGGCTACCTGTCCCTTGATCTCATTGAGTTCTTCTTGACTAGCCATTGCCTTCTTAGCTTTCCTTTTCCTACCGATTGGTTTGTCAAAAAGTAAAACTTGAACAAAGGTGTTGTCCTTGATTAAACGCCCTTCTTTCCTTGACCAAGTACTGTAGAAAGGGAAATTAAGGATAAGTTTTATACCAATTATTTTGACTTAAGCTTTATTCAACATGCAATAGATGGGAAAAGATTATGGAGGAGTGAGAGGTATGATATGCATGGGGAAAGAATAATGGAGATGGAGAAATATGGAAGAATTAAGAATAGAATGGACCCCCAGCTCAAATGACGGAAGAACGACTCATGCATGGACCTAAGACATGGTCACGGCGACATATACAAAGTGTGTGCTAAGACTAGTGAGTTTAGGTGACATGTTAAGACTTGTGTCATGACCATGTGGCTAGACTATGTGACTAGACTTAAGCAAAGACTAAATTAAGACTTCACGTATGTGCATTAAACTGGACAGGCTGTGGTATTTTAGTCATAACTTTTAATCTCTGACTCTGATTGGGATGAAACCAACGCCAAATTAAAGATAAAACTCGGGGCTACAGATCCATAGGTTGTACGACTCGTGGTTCTTCCTATAACTCCGGCTATGACCAAAACAAGTTGACGCATGTGCAGTATACGGGAATAAAAATCCGGGTTGACTTAAAGGAACTATGACTCGACTTTAGGCCTTTTTTATTAGTTCAAATTAAATAATTAATTAAACAAAGTCTTTGACTCTTAGTGTATGACCATTGGACTTTAAGTGCCTAAACTCAATTAAAGACTTAAACGTGGTTTGAACCATTAATAAATCGATAAACTGATTAGTAGACTGTGAATTAGACTCGTCGTGATGATTCGAGCAAGAAAACTAGACTGTCGCTAAAACAACAGGACTGTCGCCACTGTTTAGAGCCTGTCGCCAGACGACAAAACTGTCGCCAGGCGACAGACACTAAACTGCAGCGCCACAGTCCAAATTCCTGTGCCATTGCTGGAACATTAATCTGGACTGTTTCTAGTAATTTTACTCTAAATGGACATGCCTAAAGTCGTACTAAGTCGAATTGATTAATTTATTAGCCTTTAATTAATTCAAAATTAATTAATTAGACAAAGTCCTTTTAGTCATTAGCTAGTTTATTTAGTCTTATTCACAGGTCAAACAAACGGTTAGCACATGTATAATAAATACAAGCAAGGGTGCACAAGTAGTTCACATAGTCACAAGATGAGTTTGCAACCTAACCATGGCTCTAGTTCTCTAAAGTTCGAGGATATGGGTTAAGTCAAAAAGGTCCATGGTTAAGAATCCATATGCATTGCACACAAGCCTACCGGGAGGGTTGGAGCGAATGGACAGGATTCCGCGAGTGCGAGATGAAATCGGACTCGACTCCATGGTTTGGTGGATTCACAAACATTACACGTACCCAAATCTGAACTTTACACATGATAGTGGGATATTCCATTGGGCAGGTGAAGCAGGAATCCCCAGAGGGTTATTTCCATATGTAGAACACATATGGGTTCAGAAAAGTGAGAAAATGACTCAATCAATAAGCAAAATCGAGCCAACAACACTAGAAATGGTCAAAGCAAGAAGACAGACCCCTGGCTCGGTATTGGAAGAACTTGGCGCCAGACTACAGGGACTGTCGCCGCAAAAAAGCTTCTGTCGCCAAGCGACAGAAACTTTTTACGGGCGACAAGCCCTGTTTTCTAGACGCTAGTTCCTACATGCCTTGGCAAGTTTCTGTGTTCTTCGAATTTTCCAGATTTCGCATCATCTTTTCGATTCTAGTCATGAAAGATATTTCCCAAATTTCCTACGTGTAAAATTCCTATGGATTGACTCATGGGGTACTCCCATGAGGACCTTTTAATGCATATGACAATAATGTTAATCAAATCACGCACATGAAATACTTAGAATTTTTCAAGTCTCATCCGCTCATTCTAAATAATTGCCAAAATTAAATAAATTTCAGGAATATAAATAGAAATCCTCCCCAGTGGAGTCGCCAAAAAACTGTAGGGAATATTTCAAGCATTATGATCCCAAACTTGAACCCCACTGTGATCATACACTTAAGTACGGTGGCGTTCCAAAGGGAAAGACAAAGAGCAAAAAGAGTCGCCAACAAGTTTTAGGAACTTGTAAACCCAAAAGACAATCCAAAAGGACCATCAACTACTCCATAAGGTCTTGAACCAAACAGGGTCCGGGGATGAGGGTACGAATCCAATCTACAAAAGAAAGGACCCGCCCTATAAAATAGGCCTCTACTTTGTTCTGCTCGTATTCATGTGCGCTTTTCGAATAACATACAAACATTATATTAATCCTACCCTGTTTAATCTATGTTAGTTGAATATTAATGCACAAATAATACTATTATTGGCGATCACTTGACTTAAAATCACATTAGCCTAAACCAAATTAATAATTATCTTATTAAGCGTGATTGCAAGTACAAATTCCCTTTAACAATCATAAAAGGTGTGATCAAGCAATAACAATAAAATATATCAAGCAACATAATAATAAACAATATTATAATAATGATCATAATAAAAATAATTATAATCATGAAAAGGCATAATAAAGCTTAATAATAATAGCAAGATCCTAGGCATGATACTAACAAGATTAATAACAAATCCTAGCATGTCACTAAGCAATAAAGATCGAAGCTTTAAACCTAACATGGTACTAACATGATATTAGAAAGGATAAAGGCACCCTAAACATGATACTAGAAAGCATAAATATCATCCTAACGTGATACTAGAAAGCATTAAAGCATCCTAACATGATACTAGGAATCATAAAACAATAATAAACATGCTTTCTACATTGAAAGAAATAGAGAGTAAGCTAATCTACTTACTTTGAAGCCTCGTACCTCTTTCTAATAACAAAATACACAAGTTAGTAAACTTCAATGAAAATAATAAACAATAATTAAAGAATTAAAGAATAATCAAATTAAATAAAGTTTTGACTAGTTTTGGACCAAACCCTCAGAAATTATCAACCTTGCACGTCTAGGGCGAAGGCAACTTCGAACTTGGCTAAGAGATTCTAAGTCTTGTGAATGCGGAATATTGTATGTAAAAAGGCTAGTTTAGAAATAGAGAGAAAGAAATAAGAATTAAGTAATATTGAGAATATTGTTCGTAGATGAAGATGAATGATTTTGAAAACAGGGATTCGGACGCTATTTATAATGAAAATAATCCGGAAAAACATAGAATTTGATAAGGAATAAAACTCCACGCTGTCGCCAGGAACTAACTCTGTCGCGCGGCGACAGCCTGTATTAGCGCGTTTTTCTTCACGCGGAATCCGATCTTTAATCAACTTGATCTACGGAATCCGTACAGAAGATAAAATACGTATTTTTAAGATAACAAAACAATATTTTATTCCAAATAAAAATCTTTTAAAGATAATTAATTATTAAATCTAACAATATTAGAATTAAAAAGAACTTTCTAGAAACTTCTAGAAAACTATAAGTAATCCTAATAATTTTAGGAATAATAATTAATATTGGGCCCAGTTTAGTATTTTGGCCATAACTTCCTCATTATTCATCGGAATTGGGCTTATAATATATCATTGGAAAGGTCTTTTAAAGCCCCATCAATCTACACCATTATTGGACCCTTATCATGGACCAAAATGAACTGAATTGGACGTTTTCATAAAATAGAGTCATTTTCAAAAACAGAGAGAGAAGAATTAAATTAAAACTAAACCGCAACACTTGACTTTCAAACCACTTTCACCTAATTCGATAATAACACAACGTGCAAGGCATTCATCACTGGATTTGGTTTTGGGGAGACACAAATGGGTGTCTACAAGTACCTTATTATAATACTTGCCAAATTAGTAGAGAAGAAATTCTACTTTTTGGGGAGGTGAGGAGCGAAAGTGAATGCGTTTAGTTGCAAGGTTTAATTAAAATTCTCTTAGGCCCTGTTCTTTTGAGCTTGTGGGCAGAGTAGAGCAGATTTCAGCAGAGGAAAGCAGAGCAGAGCAGAGCAGAGAAGATTTTATTATTATTATTATTATTATTATTATTATTATTATTATTATTATTACTACTACTACTACTACTATTATTATTATTACTATTATTAATATTATCGCATTATTATTATAATCATTAAATATTATTATTAAATATTAATTATAATTATTATAATAATTATTATTATTAAATATTATTTAATTATTATTTTTATTAAAAATTAATTATTATTATTATTATTAAAAATTAATAATTAGTATTATCTTTAAATATTAGTTATTATCTTTAAATATTAATTTTTATTATAAAAAATACATTATTATTTTTATTATTAATATTATTAATAATAAGTATTATTATTATCATTATTTTTTTTTGGGAAAATATTATTATTAATATTAATAAATATTAATTATTATTATTAATATTATAATTATTAAATATTAATTATTATTATTATTATAATTCAATATTAATTATTATATATTAATTATTTATTTTAATTATTATCATTAAATATTAATTTTTAATAATATTAATATTATTAAATATTATTTATTTATTTATTATTATTAAATATTAATTATTTATTATTGTTATTATTAAATATTAATTTTTAATATTATTATTATTATTGTTATTATTATTATTAAATATTAATTATTTATTATTATTATTAAATGTTAATTATTATTATTATAATAATAATTCAATATTAATTATTCTTATTATTAAATATTAATTATTTATTATTATTATTATTATTATTATTATTATTATGTAACACCCCAATAATTCTCTCTTTAAACTTGTAAGTACTCTAAACAAAATCCAAGAGAATTACTGACGTGCTACCGCCACGTGTTTAAACGTTAAGGCTATATCAGAAATTAGCAGCGGAAAAACTAATTTATTAATAAATAAGTTTCAAAACCAATAAAAAAACCAAATTAAATATTACAACTTGGAACCATTAAGGCCCTTATTCAAAACCCAAATTAATAAAATTAGTATAAAATAAAACCGAGTTTAATGAATTTAAAAGTAAGTAGCAAAATAAGTTGTGAAAAGCAACCAACACTCCACTCAAAATCCTACCACCTAGATGCAAGTCCCACTTTATGCAAATATCTGTGATTAATCTGCTCCCCAATATTATAGCTATAAAAATTGGATCATAACAGGGTCATTGAAAGGCGAAGGCCAGACCAACAAAAAGCACACAAAAGCATGCAATCATCAAAGCTGAGTACATACAAGCTGCGAAATATAATAAGAAATCCCTAACATGCTACTAATAGTCAATCATGACATACAATTTAATTAACGACTCAAATACTACGTACTAAGACTCCTCTATTTAATGATAATTTATTAATTTCATTATAATCATTGGATTAAGCAATAGATAAGGTTGTCCATCCCATGCTTCATTTGGAACATCAATAAAAGAAAAACCCCATGTTTCCTTTCGGAAACATCAATAAAACATCCAAGGACCACGGGCTCGACTCCGTGACCGTAGCTAGTATGAGATCTCATCTAACTCCTAGTTTTTGAAAAGTATTTGAAATAAGAGACTCGTAGATCAAACGGCCTCAAGAAAAGTGCATGGATAATACCCCGTGTACCCCAACCCCTGATTGTTATTACTCCGGATGTGCACAAATCTAGAGTTTTATTGCTCATCCATCTTGCACTTTACGTGATTTACAAGTTTAGACTTGGTGATGACTCATTTGCAAAATAATACAATCAATCCAATATCAATTCAATCAAGTAAAGCAAACTTCCAATTTCAATTCTTGATTTATTAGTGACAAGCAACATTTATTATTGATTCCTTTAACTACCTCGGTATATAAACACCTTGAGTGCATAAAGCACCCCAAAACCTTAACCTCGTCTTATAAGACTTTAATAAACACCCTCTACTCAAATCATAATTAATTCATGAAAGAGTATTAAAAATTAACCATGGAACCATTATCAAAATTGATTCCACTTATAAACAACCAAGAATTCATACCCTTTAATTAATCATAACATATCCAATTGATAAGAAAATCACTTATACATCACCCACAACTGTAGTCATATACTTATACCTCAAACATGTCTCATACACAATATACAGAAATCACAATGTATAACCAAACAATTAAGCCCAATCTTCTCTATACATGATACTAAGTTCTCGATACATCCCTAAACATGCATCTAAAGGCAAGGTTTCGTGTCTCGTACGTACCTTGAATAAACAAATTGGAAAATCGCTTTTCCAACTAAAAACACCTTCTATGAGGTCATCTCCTAAACCAAACAACAAAATCTCAATCAATACCCAAACAATCAAATTTACAGCAATACTAACTTACTTTAAAACCTTCAAAATCCAATTAAACAACATTTTAAAACCTTCCCTTTAGTTAAAATTAAAGGCATTTATATAGTTCTTTAAATTTTCTTCACAAAAACCTTAAAATACACTCTTATACATGAAATTACAGCAAGTTTTAAAGTTTTACAAAAATCTGAAAATTATTTAAAAACCCCTAAATAATCTCCCTTTTTAATGGGTGATTAAACCCTTTTTATAAAACATCAAAAGTAGTACTTAGAAACTATTTCCAGCACTTTAGATCAATTAAAAACCCTTCAAAACTTCATCAACACATCACTTTTATACTCAATCATCAATAAAAAACACTAAGTACACAAAAGCCTCAAATTCCTTTGATATTAGAACCCTAAAATTATATCTTTATTAATATTTCAAAACCCTAACTTCATAAAATTATGAGATATGAAAATTAACAATCTAGTAATATGAAAATATGAATTTAAACAACAAAAATATAATTTTTTCATACTAATAAAACTAATTTCAAACAAAATAAATCAAAACCCAAAATCAATACATTAAAATTATACAAAGTAGATGAAACAAGGGAGGAAGAAGGGGGGAAAAGGTGGCTGCGGTGGCAGGCGCTGGCTGGGTGGTCGCCGGCGACCAGGCGGCGGCGGCAGGTGGGTCCGGCCGGCAGGTGGGGACAACAGTGAGTTAAATCTCACGTAGGAAGAGGAGGAAGAAAGAAGAAAAAGAAAAGAGAAAAAGAAAAAGAAAAATAAAATAAAAAAGAAAGGAAAAGTAAAGGGAAAGGAATATGAAATAAAATAAAATAAAATAAAGGAGAAGGAAAAATAGAACTAACCTTTTGTGTGGGAAAATTTTGGGGATTAATGGGGTATTTATAGGGGATAATGTTGTAGGGTAAGTAGAAAGATTGGGCCTCATAAAATTATTGGGCCAAATAAATGAAATGGACTAAGCTTTAGTTGTATTGAAATAAATTATAGAATGAAGGTTCATAAAATAATTTGTATCAAAATAATTTTCGACCCAAATTAATAATTTGAAATTAAATTACGGAAAAATACACATCAATATTATAAATAAAATTAAATTTCATTTATAACATATTTAAAAATACGGGGGATTACAATCTACCCCTCTTAAAAGAAGTTTTGTCCCCGAAACTTAACCCAAAAACCATAATTTCTCCAAAACCATTCAAACTTTTGTGTTTTGTATTGCTGTAAATTGCTTGATCCTCAACATGTATACTCAACAAACTGAACTTTATACTCAATAAAATCGTACTTGGCCAAAGTTTACATACTTTAATTGCGTGTAAACACAATACTATTAAGCAATAACGAGAAAAATCATGCAAAATTAAGCAATAAATAGCATGAATTAGGTAAAAAGCGCGAAATTATATTGCATTCTACCCCTCTTAAAGAAAAGAGTTACGCCCCCGTAACTCATCTCAATTAATAAACAACTCATTAGGCACTTCCTTACCATCTCATATTTCTTCAATAATTTATCCTCAACTTTCTTTTCTCCAATTTCCTCAAATATTGACGGTTCAATTAACAAGGCACTTATTAATCTCTCTAGCTCTTCTTGATTGTCAACCTCCATAGTCCATCATAATCAAATGTTTCATCACTTCTCCAAGTATAATCCAAAATAGATTTATAAGGTTTCTCAAATAGACACTTAATGGATGCAAAGTTTGGAGGAAATATCAAATAAAAGAAAGAAATATCACACCACAACCCAAAAATAATAAATAGCATCATTAAATAACCATAATTCAAAAGTCACATAATTATATGCTTCACATATCACATAATGATCACTCAAACTTACCAAATTGCACAATCCATCATTAAATATTATTCTATATTACATGCTTTAATCTTTAAACATAATACTAGGTGATAACTACAACCAAATGTACACGATTGGATAACACATACAAAATTTAAATACCTTGCATAAAAAATTCATTCAAAAAAATAAACAACACAAAAAGAATTAAATACAAAGCACATAGAAAGAAATCATCTATCTTATATGCCCATCCTAAGACTACCCAAACATCACACATAAAAATAAAATAAATAATACTAAGGTTCAAAGAATTATGATTAATTTTAATTATTTCAAAAAAAAAAAAAAAAAAAAACCGAGCAGCTTTAAAGAACAAGGCCTTATTTAGTTATTTATGAAAATAAGGTTCTTTATTTTCAAGGTTTAATCAAGAGATGTCTTATTTTAATGCGAAGTAAAGTATTATGCTCAATTATATTTGACTTGTATTATTTACTTCTTATGGAGTCCTTCTTATAATTTCTTTTTTTTTTAAAAAAACAAGAAAAAATCATTATATATACAATGTGTCTTTATTTAAAAAGTATGGAGACAACATTTTTTTTGAGCAAATTCCTTAAAAAATGTCTAAAGGTATGTTAAATTCAAAATTAAAATTTGGTCGACTTACATTGATCATGGCATATTTAGAGGAGTTTGACCGAAGGGTTGACCATAATTGGGAATTTGGGATACTTGACTCTAAGTGAATCTATACTATATATTAAAATGTAGGTGTTCTTAAAATGAATAATAAGTCATACCAACTTTGCTATCTAGCTAATAATTTAGCTAACTTATTCTTCTTAAATATGATGTAGATCATGAGAGTGTTTTTCTTTGTACTTTTATATGACAAATTATTTTCTTAAACTAAATTTAAAATAAAAGTATTTAACATTATTATGTATATAAAAAAAATTAAAAGTAAACTTCATCTACATAAAATATAATACATTAATCTTTAACGTATCGACCCTGAATATCGTCCGGACTAAACACTAGCTAGCTACAGTGTTAAATTACGCGTGACAGCTAACGATAAACGTCAAGCCGAAGGAAGAAGGCCCAAGACTGAAGGAGAACGGTTTGTGAGCAGTTGGAAACAAGTTCAAAAGAACCATGGTAGTACTTACAAAGCACTTAAATCATCTTTAATCTCATTGCTTCGTTATTACACCACCCTTATTTTTATTTACAGTTTATTTGAATTTTTTATATAGTGAAGGCCAGGGTATAGTAGATACTAGAAAACCTTAAAAAAAACAAAAAAAATCCTTTTTTTTTTTTTATTTTTTTTTTTTTAATGCAATACATATACACAGTACATTATCAAATTACACCCTAGCTATACTATCAAATTTATTAATTTCTTTTTAATAACAACGAACCCTAGATAAGTCTAGACCCTCATAAATTCAAGAAAAACAACCAATAATCCATGAAAATCAACCACAAAAACTAACGAAAATCAACAAAAATCAACCAAAAAAAACCAATGAAAATCAACCACAATATTCCATCGAAAATCAACCAAAAACCAAGGAAAATCAAACACAACTCCCTCGAAAATCTACCAAATAAATCAGAAAAACCAACAACAAAAATAAGACAATCAACCACAAAACCCATTAAATTAACCACAAAACCCACGAACATCAACAACAAAACCCACGAAAACAAAAAAACCAACGAACATTCAACCACAAATAACATACCTTTGATTTTCTTTTTACTTCTCAAGGTTTAAATGGTCTAATTCGACCATCAAAACTCCAGATCTGGAGTTTTTATGGTCGAATTTGACCAAAAAAACCACATTGCCGCCGAAAAACCCACAAATAGCCCATGAACACCGTCGAACAAAGCCACAAACACCATGAGAAAGAACAAAACTTAGAGGGGAGGGCATAGAAGTGAGATGAGTGATGAGGAAAAGAAAAAAAGAAACAAGGGAATGGAAGAGTGAGAGGAGAAAAGAGCAAAAGGGGGAAGGAGGAGAGAGAGGAGAGAGAAAAAGAGATGAGAGGCGTGAGAAAATAAGAGAAGGAGAGAGGCGTGAGAAAATAAGAGAAAGAAGAAAGAGAAAAAGGAAAAAGGCGCTTCATTTTTTAGGGTTTTACTTCATTTATTTTATTTTTTTTTTAAAAATTACCGATGGCTTGTAACCATCGGTAAAATACCGATAGCTAAAAGCCATCGGTATTTATTTTATACCGATGGTTTTTAGCCATCGGTAAAAATTTTAAATTTTGTGTTAAAATATAATATTTTACCGATGGAAGAAAGCCATCGGAAAAAATATACCGATAGCCAGGCCATCGGTATTTCTCAAAATACCGATGGCTAAGTAAAACCATCGGTAAATTATTTTTTATCGATGGATTTTTCTAGCCATCGGTAAATCCCATCGGTAAATGAGCGTTTTCTTGTAGTGTCTATTATGTTTAGGATTAGATTTATTATTTATGGTAAATTGTTTTATCTTTTGTAGGTTTAGGAAAGTCATATGTAGAGTTCTACATGGTTTAGGTTACCTTTTGTAAACTATAGATATTACCCAAATTCATCCATACATGATACATGTCAAGCAATTATACTTTTCATTACAGTAATATTTTACAAAAGGATAAAAATCTCAAACAACCTTTGTCATCACCACAAAAACCTTCCTTGGAAGACTCGTTATATTGCGAGAAGTTGAGAATACAAAACGTAAGTTGCAGCAAGGGTACAAGAACTACGAAAATGGAAGAAAGAAGATATGTTTAATTAGTTTGAGTGATCTCCCTTCACAACCTACTACAAGTCGAAGAAAGCAAAACAAGTTTAAAGAAACGAGCTTAAGAAATCGTAAAGAGTTAAGAGAGGTCAAGAATAATAATGGCTCGTCAAATACATGGGTGTTGAACAAACAATGTACTAGTGGTACGGTACGTCAAGATAAAGAACAAGATTATGGTACTCGGCCACCGGCAACAAGATTATATATGGAGACTGATTCGATTTTTTTTTTTTTTTTTTAAAAAACTCTACAGAATAGCGTGTGGATATTTATACCCCTAAAATTTGTTTACATATTTTTTCGAAAATAAAAACTAATCCAAACGGAATTAGTAATTCATTGGATTAATTTATAAAGCAAATTGGATGGACTGGTTATTTTTTTTTTCTAGAATTGGATTTTGAATCGGATCAAATTAAAGGTGTTTGGATCTATGAAAAGTTGATCAAATAATCTTAAGATGGTTGTGTGGGTTTATATGACTAACTAGTTTTTGGCTCGGGCAATGCCCCGGGTCATTATATGTATATTATAAATGAGGTTTATAACAAAAATTATATGATAAAATACAAATATAAATTAAATTAGTTACATTTGTTGTAAATAAAGTAGTCTAGTACAAATAGTATAAAAATATTTAAGTAAGATCAAAAAGATAATTTCACAAACAATGGAACAATATCGGTGTCTCGTGATACAATTCATTGACTTAAAAACGAATTTCCGGCGCCACCAAGGTGCTCAATAGTAGTTGTCGGCACGTTTCCTAAGTTTAACACACCACTTCCACACAAAGTCACTTTTGGGTGGAAGGTTTGAGTCAAGTAGCTTATGCCCATTAGAGAATGTGTATAGACTACTGTGTGGATGTATTTTTGAAGTGCAAAAATCAGAAAAAAGCTTCTTCTATTTATAGAGAAACATGAAAGAACATAGAAGAAGAATCCCAAACATCAAAGGAGTTAGGGAGGTGAATAATCACCTTAAAATCCTCTTAAATGGGGGGTTATGAGAGTTACTTATCAAGAGAATAATAGTGGTGATTAATCATCTTAAATATCCTCATAAATTGGGGGTCATAAGTTTGAACATTGATGCTAACAATTCATTATTTTTTTTAATAAATTGTAGTAATTGTATGACATGACGCCACATCATTTGCCTAGTCATGATGACACGTGGCGGACTCATGTCTTCTCATTGAGTTTTAATATATATATATATATATATATATATATATATATATATATATATATATATATATAAGGCTTCAACTTTTCATAGATCCAAACACCTTTAATTTGATCATTGCTTAGGGTTCAAAAAAGAAGCAAAAATCATTGCTTCAATTTTCACATCACTTGTGATTGGTGCTTGTAATTTCATAAACTGCTCCAACAGAAATATGCAACCATTTTTATTTGCAACACTCGATGTGAATATCTGGTGGAAACTTTGGCAAACATCAAGAACGAGCTTTCCAATATTCGGAGCAGATTTAAGAGCATCTAATAATATCTTCTCACACGATACGTAATTGTCCTCCGTTTGTGTTAGAATATATGACAATATATTCGGTTGACTTTATATACAATTACCAAACTAATTATATACAAAGTCAACCGAATATATTGTCATATATTCTAACAGTTTGCTCGATTAGGTACAATCTCAAACCCTTTGCGTTCATGTTTTGGCACAATGAATGTACATCATCAGCGCGATTCTTTGATGAGGACGAAGAATATGTTACACACGCCACTTGGGATGTACTCACTTGTTGTTCCAAACTACTGCTCCTTACTAAACAAATGAAACAGAGGAATTAAAATAAATGGACTAATCAAAGATCCCAACACTAAAAAAAGTTACACTAACACAGATTAATAATGCAAATAACAATATTAACCAAAAGTGACAGAATTGCACAATGTTTATAAGGCATACCAGCTTGCTTCTCTTTAGCATGTAACTAGCATGCACGATTATTTTAATTACCCCATATTTTCTTTTGACAAATTAATTTATTTATAGCATAAAATATAAAAATTGTTTAAAATATCTTGAACAAAATTGAAGTAACATGAAATATTTGATTAACATCATATTCTAAAAAAAATATTCTACCAATTTTACATCTTGAAAAAAAGTACTATCTCCGATTTTTTTTAGTTGCAACTTTGGAATACTTTATATCTCTCAAATAATACCTCAAAGTTGCAACTAAAAAAAACGGAGGTAGTATATATTTCCTTATAATTCCGTATTAAGTTATCAACATAAGATGGTAAATATTATTGCTTATTTATATAGTTGACAAAAACAAATATCTTTTTACAAATAATTTCCTTAAATAAACTATAGTAATTAATTAATAAAAAATAATATACTAAGACATACGCATACACCAGAAATTGACACGTGTCATTACTGGTGTGTCTTTTAGTGTATTTAAACGGACCTTTCTTATCTTAGTTAAGTCTGCAAATTTATAACAGAATTTTCCTTATTTTTGTAAAATCAAAGATTGGTTTTTTTAAGGGAAAATTGCATAATTATATATCACCGTAATATATATGTTAGGATACTTATGGTATATTTTATATTTTCTTTGTCATTATTGTATCTTTGTCATATAATTTTTCAATATACCGTAAGATTTATATAGCTATCATATAACTAATATATAAAGCTAAACTTTTAGCCAGGTCACGAGGCAACGACACTTGGTGCTTCAACTTTTCACCAAGTGTCGCGTCACGTTGGATAGATTTAAATAGACTTTATAAGATAAAAAAAATTAGTTTAGAATTCTACTTGGATAGAATTTTAGGATAAAATTATTAGTTTAGAGGTTTATTTTCGATAAAATACCAATATTTCAGATGTACAAATTGAACTATAATTTTATTCAAAAAAATTATTAGATTATAATTCTCAAAGATTATGATATAATTTTTTTTTTATATCATAATTTTTTTGGAGCGAAGGAAGTAGCTTAAAGTGTAAAACATCCATTTATAATATATACTAATTGGTTAAAATAATATACTTCACGATCTAATAGAATTTTATTACGATGTAGACCTGTTAATTAAGGTCGGGTCATGAGTTATCTCGGATTGAGTCACTTTAGGTTAAGAAACAAGAAATATTCAACCCTTGCCCAAAGTTTTGGGTTTGGGTCAACCAACGGGCTTTGAACATTTATTTTATTTAATTTATTTTTTGCTATTTTTTTAAATTTTTTTTTGAATGTATTAAATCAAACCTTTCCACCAACATTATTATTAGTCATTATTACTACATAGCAAATCGTCACAAAAGCACATCAATTCCTAACTATTTTTTTTTATAAATGATATATTCTAAAATTTGATACATAGATTAAAATTTTATATTAAAATTCAATAAACAACCCGGGTATCGCATGGGGCACAAAACTAGTTGATGTATATGTGCAAAATATTTGTTTCTTTAAATAAATTTTTATTTTTTTTAAAAAAAAATATATTAAGGACACACTAGGAGATGACACGTGTCAAGACTGGTGTGTCTTTTAATATATAGTTATTGATGATTATTGATGCTTCCAAATGCGCGATGATTTCTTTTTCTTTTTGTCATATAATTTTATATAAGTGAATTCAAATTAAGTCGAATTAGATAAATTATAGCAAAATTTTATCATCCGTTAATAAAAATAACATTTTAAAATTATTACCTAAACAAATTTAAATTACCAATTTATCAACCTTAAAATAAAAAAATACTTTAAACACCACATTTACCTCATTTATATCATTTATGTGGCTGGGTCCACTTTTGTTATTTCCCTCTATATTCTATCAATTTCTCTCTTCTTACTATTCTATCCATAATCTAGTCTACTATTTCTTTAATTAATTTCTTTATCCTCCAATATTAAATGATTGTCAAATTTTCTATCTCCCCACCATTAATGAAACCAAACCCTTAATCAACAACATTGATCAACTAAAAATAATTTCACATAACCACAAAAAACTTATAACAATATATAAACCATCAATTATATTTGACAACAATAACAGCCAAGAACCCTAAATATATAAAATACTCTCAATTTCATTGCCAAAAACCCTAATTTCAGGGGAAAAAAATAATTTAATTTCCTAGAACCCTAATTTCATTAAAAAATCAATTTAATTACAAAGAACCCTAATTTCATTTAAGAACCTTAATTAAAAATTAAAAAAATAAAAAATAAATAAAAATAATTTTATTGCCAAGAAACCTAAATTCAAAAAATTCTCAATTAATTGCCAAGAACGATGTTTGAAAATTTCACACCAATAATTTGAATTTGTGGTGTTGATAAATACAAAATTTTCTAAATTATATTATAAGTATTTAAAAATTAACAAATTACATGAAACTACATTACACACATAATTATTCATATTAATAGATTAATCATAATTTTTATCACTTTATTCATATTATATAATTTAATGATAAATAACATATTATTATTTTTTATCTTTTACCTATTTGACATAATTTTTTTTACTAAATAAGTGGGTTAATTAAACCCATTATCTTAAAATATAGATCATATACCGCCCCTTGTTTCATGTCTTATATATTGGGTCATGAATTGTGAATATGAAATATTAAAGCAATGACATTCATCAAAACCAATGTGTTTTGTAACCGGTTCAAATAAGAGGGACATCCATGTGTTCATGGCAAGCTCCGAGAACGTTTTGTTTTCTTAATAACAAAATATTCATGCATATTGATTTTTGTTTTTGTCTTATGTTATCTGGTTTTATATGGAATATGTCCTTTGTGAGATTACTAGTGGATATAATAAAAGTTGATTGACTGAACTCCAAGCGTGAAAAGGAAGTTCATCTAATATTTCCCACAAGGTGTTCAAGCAACAAGTTATACAATTCTATTGTGACGTAAACGTGTTGGAGTCGTTGCATGTTGGAATCACATAGTGTTTCCTTTGTTGCTTGAAGTAATGAAAATTTTGGTTGAGCATAAAATCTACTTGATTAGAACTATAATCTTCTAATATGATAATTTTTAGATACAAATTAAATATATTATTATCTTGTTTTAAATAAATTTTTAAAACGAATGTTATGACGGAAATTGGATCGAGTTATTGCATATATATTAAAAGGTAAGATTAATTTTGTATATATGAAATATTAAAAGTATATCAATAATAAAACTCTATACAATATTTTTATCTTAAAAAATCTATCCATAATCCACTTACTTAGAATCAAATGTGTCATAATGATACATATTTGCCGCCTACGTGGCGCGACACTTGGCTAAAAATTGGAATGTCAAGTGTAGCTTTTTCGTGGCCTAACTGCGAAACCTGCTTTATTTATTAGTGATATGATATGATAAAGGTAATAAGGTGTATTTTATTTACTTGATTAATCATCAAATTATCCTATTAACTCCTGTCAAAAAAAAAAAAAAAAAAAAATCCAATTAACTAAACTTATTTAAATTTAGGTTTAAAAAAAAAAAAGCTAACTCTACAGTGATATATTATAATGTACCATGCATGTATAATGTATTATTAAAGTATAAGTTATCTGAATAGTACTTTTTGTGTACTATTATGCATGTAGTGATACTTTTTACCATCCTACAGGTTGAACGTTTTCCTCTAAGATACTTACCAACTGTCACCTATTATACATGTAATACTACATTTTTCATCCTATATGTTTGCTAAATCAATAGTTACTATGCGCTAAGAGTTAATCTTTGGGACTTGCTACAGATTCACAAGAACTTGCACTGTGTTTATTCCATTGTTTTAAAGCAACCTTCCTATCTTTTTTCTCCTTTAACAATTCTTCAATGCGCAATAGAAAGGAATCAGGTGGAAATTTCGACTCAAGCTTACAAGTGGCAATGCAGCTAGTAAGTTCTTGAAACATGCACAATTCCATGTCAGCAACAATCTGTAAACAAAAGACCATAATTATATGATAGTTTTGTCCATGAAAATCAGAAACGCCAAACAAAAAAAGAAAAATCGCCAACTATGTTATCGGCTTAACCTAAGTGGCAATGTGGACTAATACACGTCATCATTTTTTTTGAGGCAAAAATACACGTCATCATTTATTAGGAGTTAACTAGCATTATTATTAAAAATAAATAAATAAATAAATAGATAAAACCCTTCCAAAAGTGTTTTATGGAATCCCAGCAAACCCCAAACATTACATTATCGAAGTACATATTTTATTTATTTTCACGCGATAATTTGAGTAGCAATATAATCTCATTTCTTAATTTTACTCTAAATAAAAATACAACAACTAACTATCTTATGCTGAAGTATAGTAGAGGTTTTGCAAATAGATAGATTTATTATACGAGTACTGTTTTTAAAAAGACAGGTTTATTATGTTTAGGATAAGATTTACGAGAGTATTATTTATGGTAAATTGATTTATCTTTTTTAGGGTTAGGAAAGTCGTATGTAGAGTTTTACATGGTTTAGGTTACCTTTTGTAAACTTTATATATTAGCCACATTCATCCATACATGTCAAGCAATTATATTTTTCATTACAGTAATATTTTACAAAAGGATAAAATGGCCGATGACTTTCTTGAAATGCTATTACAATGGCCGCAATCTTCATTGTCGATCTCATTAGCGGCAACCCAAGTGAAAGGCAAAGAGTCGAAATCTCTCCGTCAAAATCTCAAACAACCTTTGTCATCACCACAAAAACCTTCCTTGGAAGACTCGTTATATTGCGAGAAGTTGGAGAATACAAAACGTAAGTTGCAACAAGGGTACAAGAACTACGAAAATGGAAGAAAGAAGATATGTTTGATTAGTTTGAGTGATCTCCCTTCACAACCTACTACAAGTCGAAGAAAGCAAAACAAGTTTAAAGAAACGAGCTTAAGATATCGTAAAGAGTTAAGAGAGGTCAAGAATAATAATGGCTCGTCAAATACATGGGTGTTGAACAAACAATGTACTAGTGGTACGGTACGTCAAGATAAAGAACAAGATTATGGTACTCGGCCACCGGCAACGAATTCAAAGATCAAGATTAAGTCATTCATTAGAACAAGTGAATTGAAGAATGAAAGATATATCATCATCAAAATTAATTTCTTCTACTAGGATTGAGGTTGATGATTGGTAGAATAGTTTCTGTGGTTGAGTAGAATGTTGTTAAATTAATTTCTTTCTGTTGAACGTGATTTTGATGTTTACCCCCACCCACAAATTGTGTGTTACTCCATAATTTTTACTGCTTAATGGTGTGTTACTCCGTAAATTTTACTGCCTTTTGTATTATTATTATTATTATTATTATTATCTCAAAAACAAAAGCCATACAACCTACAATAAATTAGTGGGAACTGAGATACAATCTGGGCCCCCACTCCTCTAGCTATTGCAAATCCTACCCTAGTGAAGATATGAGCTGCAGCACGAGCCCCAATGTCTTGCGTCGTCGAGAACCTTTGAATCCGCTTCAGTAACGCAACAACCTCTTTCTCTAATTCCCCAAGCGAAGAAAAGGAGAAGGGAATGAAACCATATCCAATCGCCTGACATCGAGCTTCATACTTAACCCGCTTCCGATGAGCTGCATCAGCCACAACCCGCCCAGGAATGAAGTCAGATAGCCCTGACTGTGTCAAAGGAGAAGACCCTGTCAAATCAACACAGACATCGCGACCACGATCCCATGAATAAAGTAACACATCCGCGGGTCTGAGGGTCTCGTCGTTCCCTCCGGCCAACCCAATGTCAACCTCTTTTCTCGCTGAAATCCCAGAACGAAAGCAAACATCAACACTTTACTAAGATATGCACGCCACATAATAAGAAGTGTATTATACTTTCATTAACCATACAAAATTGTTTACATATATACTTTGTACATGCTTGGAGATAATGCAATGCATGGACAAAGTTATAAGATATTTTAAATAGGATTTTTTTTTAAAAAATTTTTTAATTTTTTTTAATTTAATTTTTTTAATTTTTATTTTTAACAAAAATAATTCTTTCTACTTTAGTAAACAATAGGAAAATTACATATTATAGAAACAAAGAAAAAATACAATTTTTTAGGTAACTTTAAGCCTCTATCAACTGTTACTACTATTTGTCATCATAACGATTACGCATCACTAAGGTTCGAAAATCTAATAGGACAACCTCAGATATATAGCTAGAATTTTAAGCAAAGAAACACCATGATTAGTGGTGTCAATTGCCTTCTTGATAATCTTGTACTTTGCTTTGAAATACGAAAACGAGTAGTGCTAGTCTACAAATAAAAAAATCTCCTGTTATATTCAATTCATAATTCTTGGTGATTAAGGCACTACTTGTACTTGGTGATTGTTCTCTATTCTAGGACGCTTTTGTAGCTGTTCTGGACTTGCTATGGAATCACAGGAGCTTGCACTTCGTTTATTATTATTCCATTGTGTTAGAGCTGAAAGGATTAACGAACGTGCTAACAAGTTTATGATTAACGACAATTAACAACAACGAAGACGGAAAACAAGCAATAAACGAGACAAGGAGAATTTACCGTGGGAAACCCGAGAACCGGGAGGAAAACCCACCAATCCACTATGGAGTAACAATTTGATGAAGAACAATGTAGATTACAAGCTTTAATTACCATTAAAGCTCCCACCCCAACTCACCCTCTCAAACACTCAAACCCTAAGTGTTTGGGTTTACATGAGGCTCTCTCTCTCTACATCTTTCCCCTCATCTTATTACTCACTTACAATGACAAATCATGAGTATATATAGTGCTAATAATCCAAGGGCTAAGATTATAAGTAACTAGCAAAGGAGAAATCAAGAGCGTAAAAACCGAGGCTCAAACACGAAAACAGAGGCCCGAGAAACCTAATGGAGCGGGCGCTCCAAGAGACAGAGCGGGCGCTCCATGGACAGGAGCGGTCGCACCATTAAACTGGAAGAATAGGCAAAACGAGCCTCGAAGGAGCGGGCGCTCCTCTATGAGGAGCGGCCGCTCCGAGTTCCCAGCTGAACAGCTCCTCGTAAAACAGCCATATCTTCCTCGTTTCTTGGCCAAATTTGGCTTATGACCAATCGTTGGAAAGCTCTTGAGACGAGATGTCACCTCCAACTTGAATCATCTCAATATCACTTTTAGATCTTGAGATATGGTCAATTGAAGTCAGCCCTTTGTCATCCACCATTGCTTAACACCAAGCAATAGCCCATAGCTTAAATTCCTAAGCTATGCACCCCTCTTTGCCTTCTTGAACCGTTATCCACACTCTCAAACCCAACAAGAGCACCCGCCTTCCTTTCTTCTTTCTTCTTTAACAATTCTTCAATGCGCGATAATAGGGGTTCAGGTGGGAATCTAGACTCAAGCTTAAATGTTGCAATGCAGCTAGTAACATCTCGAAGAATGAATAGTTCCTTGTCAATAGCTTCAATCTGTAAACAAAAGACCAAAATTAGCCTCGCTCATGCTATTCAAGCAAATGAAATAGAAATACGAAGTAATAATATGATCAGTCACATTGTTTAGGGGTAGTACCTTTGGAATAAACGCTCCAGCTTTCCGTTTCTTATTCACTTTTTTATTAGACATGTTCAAGTAATTTTCCAGCAAAGGCTCTGGCGGGAATATGTCTTCCAACTTAAAAATACAAATGCACTTGACTGCTGTAAGCAACTTCTTCTTTTGAATATAAGACTTGATAAGTCCTGTTCAATGAAAAAAAAGGGTTAATACGTGTATAAGTCTAAAGAACAACAAACGGGCACATAGATGAACAAACGTGGCTTAACTACTTAAGTAATCGTAATTGTTAACAAAGTGTGGATATCAACTAAATTAGCTTAGTAAGAGTCATTAATTAAATGTGATATACCTAGGGATCGAACCACATATACATGCACTATATGCACTTCAAAAACTACAAAATTCCTAACAAATAAGAATTACAAATTGTACATTGAGATAATGAAGATATATGCATACCTGGAATCTTATCTGAAAGTCCTAATGCACTGCATAAACTCGCTAGCTGCTCAAGCCGATAGATCTTAAGTCCACGATAAAATGAGCCAAAAAAGGTAACAAGATCATCTGCATTGAAACAATTTGCTAACTTGAACGCAGCTACTAACTGCAAAAACCCGAAATTATCTGTTGGAGTTCTGCCCTTGGCGGCCTTAAGAGTAATAGCTAAATCCCTCGCTTCCTCTTTGACATTATCCATGATTGGAGGTGATAGTTTCATTAACTGCTCCAACAGCAATATGCAACTATCTTTATAAATTGTGGTAGTATCCTTATCTGAGAAATTTTGGTGGAACGTTCGAGTGACTTCCATAACAAGTTTTCCGGGATCAGGAGCACATCTAAGAGCATCCAATATCTCTTTAGGTGATATTGTTTTCGCCTTCACCTGGTCCGTTATACAAAATCCCAAAAACAATGCATCCATTTTGTTGCAATATGAACGGATTTGATCACCACCAATACTTGATGAGCAAAAATCATGCCTCACGTTTGTCAAACTTCTGCTTCCTATACAAATCAAACGAAAAATTTCACTATTTTAGTAAAATTAAGAGCAAGTTAAAGCATAGGGGTTGTACTCAGATCATTGCATGTGATTAGTTGTCTTAGTTTAGCGAGGTTATCTTAGCTTGTTAAAGGATAGGGGTGGTACTCTTTGCTTGTGATTAAATCTCACTTTCATTATACTTCCTCCATATTATTATAGTTTGACACGAATTTTATTTTATTTAATACGTAGTATATTTTTAGAAGGCTCTAATAAGATCAACATTTCAAATTATAATTATATATAGATGACGAACATTAGGCAAAATAGAATCTATAAATATTGTTAAAAGTTAAAACATGTAAACTAAGAAAAAGAAAGGAGTTGCTCACCATGCTTCTCTTCATACTCTTGTGCTGGACAATTAGAAAGTATGTGCCGCCCATCACATTTTAATTGATCATTGAGCTTGTTCTCTTTCGACTCGATGACCTTGTTGAAATCATTAGTTTCCTCACCATCCCTTAATACCAACTCTTTAGCCTGCATTGCAAAGAATCGCTCCTCAATTTCCATTTCCTTCAATTCAATCTGTCTAGACCGCTCATCCATTAGCTTTCGAACCAACTCCATAGCTTTCGCATCCTCTAACATTCGCTTCTCTTTCACCTCTAACACTTGACAACGCTCATCAATCTCCTTCTCTTTCAACCCTAACATCTTCTCTTTAGACATTAACATTGAACTTTGCTCATTATTCTCCTTTTCCTTACGCTCGAGCGCAAAGTACAACTCATCCATACCATTCATATCCTCCTCAAACTTTACCTTTTTTTGTTCCAACACACTCTCCTTTATACTCAACTCCTTCTCTTTAGCATCCAATGCTTCGCCTCGCTCACTCATCACCTTTGCCATCAACTCCATCTCCTCAACACGGTCCTTAACCGCCCTCTTCCTCTCCTCCACCGCCTTCATCTTCTCCTTAACCCTCTCGAAACCCTCCTTACACCGTTGACCAAGTAATCTTTTCTCCAACTCCAAAGACTCGCGCAACTCTCTCACTTCCTTTTCTCTCAACCCTACACCATCGATTCTCTCACGCAACGACTTATCCTCCGAATCCAACTTCTTCTTCCATAACTCAACCTCATTTCTTAATTTACGCAACTTGTTTCTACTCATATCAATGTCCCTCTCTTTTGCCTCAACTTCCTTGACTCGCTCCTCGAGCGAGTTGTGGATCTTAGCAAAAGAACCCTGGAGTGTACGCCATTGCTCACAAAGTGAAATAGCTGAATAGGTGCGAGTTTGAAAATCAGTGAAAGTTTCGCCGAGTTTATGCATAACTAGTCTTGAAGACTTGAGGTCTTTTGAAGTTTGATAAAAAATTGTCATGGTTGATCAAACTTTAATTAGGACAGAAAATTTAAATTGAAGAACAATGATTAATATCCTAAAATTTTGTAAGGAATCCAAAGAAAGGTACTCCGTAGTAGCTATAAACAGGATTTGATTTTGGTAAAATAAAAGGAAACAACTAAAACGAGAGTTATTGGACGAATTATAATGTATCAGGATTACTCTTTTTTATAGAAAGTAATATTGTTCACCCTTTTAATTATCACCCTCCTATAATATATCCGTGTCAATACACGGATGTATTAATTTCCTAAAGGAAGTAATGTTGTTAAAATTTCTTTTAATTTCTCTAGCTGTTGAAATCTTATTATAAAATTTTAAATATCCGATTGGTATTTATTGAAGATAATATCCTCCGTGTCAAAATAATAATAATAATAATAATAATAATAATAATAATAATAATCTCCTCCTTTTTCATGCTGTCTTAATGAGATATTACATGCCTATTGATGTTTTAGACCATGTTCAATTCACCTTTAAAAAAAAATTATTCAATTAAAATGATTTTAGTTCATTGCAAATAAGTTTAGTTGAGTAAAAATAATTTAAGTTCAATAAAAATAACTTTAAAGAATAAATATAATATAGAATCAGTAAAAATAATTTCAATTCATTATAAATTATTTTAATTCAACAAAAATAAGTGAAGTGAACATGACATTTGGGGTTTGCTCTCCTTTCATTACCTTCCACTTCTAAATCCCTACTTTTTTAAAAGTGTGTGTAATTCTTATGAATAGTGTTGAGATTATTATACCCTTAAAAATATTTATTTGCGTATTTATCCCTTTTAAAAGTATGATCACACTTTATGAATAGTGTTGAGATGATTATGTTCCTAAAATGTGTATTTATATATTTGCCCGCATTGATGTAAACTGTTTTTTTTTTTTTTAACTCTAAAAAATAGTGTGTGAACATTTATACCTAATTAGTAATAATTAGATTAATTTATAAATTAATCCAATTATATAAAAATATTCACAATTAATTTATAAATTAACCCTCTATCAACATGCTACCTCAAAACATTGTTTTATAAGTTACCACTTGTAACAATATTCACAATTTGATACTAGATCTTTCTATAAGCACAATTAATATGGAAGACTATTCAATGGCTACAATAAAAATGTAGCCATTGTAATTGTTTTCAATCTCAACCATTAAAATTTTAAGGATAAATCCTATTCATTTATTTATTTGACTAATGAAATATTTGACTGAATATTAAAATCGTTTTAAAACCACTTGTTTTTAAACTACTTGTTTTTATAAAAAAAAAAAAATTAAAAAAAAATTCCTCTTTTTGTCGCCAAATCAAGTAGTTTTGCTTCCTCTACCAAGCACATCTCTCAATCTCCATTAATGGTACATCAACATACTACCATTGTTAAATTTGTATAATCATCAAGAATCAAAATATAGATTTTCTATCCTTAACTCCGTATTATCTTTTCCACAAAAATAAATATAACCCAACACTATTGTCATACGAAATACATCCTACGAAAATCGAGTTTCAAACGAATCAATGGAAGAAAGGATACGAAAACAAACTTTAAGATCGACTTTTTTAAAAGTGATATCCATTATCATCATTAATTTAATTTCAAATAAAACTATTTATTTTTTATTGTATACAAATATATCATTTTAATAATTATGTAGTCAAATTTTATGAATGGTCAAGATTTAATACCAAATTTTAAAGGTCCAGATTGAAAGATTACAATGGCTACAATTTTATTGTGGCCATTGCAAAACTGTCCCAATTAATATATTACTCCGTAGAATAGATTATCATGGCAATCTATAAATACAAATTGAAAAAGTAAAAGAGTAATAATATTGGTCAGCAAATTAATTAATACTCATGCATCTTACAGAAACTAGTTCAATATATATAATTAGCTCACTGTAGTCAAATCAGGTCCTTGTTGCTCTTGTAGTGTGGATTAATATAATAGAAAATTAATTAATCATCGCCAAAATCACTCAGAAACATTGGAAGCATTAACATAATAAACAAAGTAATTAGAGTTAATAAAATTAAGCAGATACTCAAACTCCACAAAGAAGTAGATATTAACGCATGCACAGGTGAATAGTTTAAGAAAAAGAGCAGATCAAATCTAACACTTAATGACAACTTCAAAGAGTTATAAACTACTAAGCACAAATAATTTACCACATCATAAACCATGTATCCTTTAATTTACCAGATCGTGCATAGTTTCCCTCAACTTCTGCATCTCCTGCTTAGCGTCTTCATCGAAAATTAACAGCTCGTCGATATCACACAGCCTCACATTTCTATTCAATAAAGACGATACCACTTCACGCAGATTACCTTTAACTTTAGCTTTAGCCCCAGCAGAGGAAGATGATGAAAGGCGATGAGCACATACTGAACAAATCTTCCCATTTTTTCCAAATGCAACAATAGTAGGAATATAACCATTAAAGAATCTGCGGAAAAAGTCTGAACTTTTATCAGCGCTTTTTGTATGCCAATTTAATTCAAGTGTATTATCACGATCCTCCGGGCCGTTTAGTTTAGCTCTCTGGAAACAGTTCCTAAAACTTTCTTCATTACTAAAGGAAACCGGGATAGCCCATACATCTTTACACTTGGTGAAATGTTCGAGTGCACCATAGACATCAGTATTGACAGACCGTGGCCAGTCAAAATAAAACAGAGCCTTGTTCCCATCTTTACACATGGTGAAATGTTCGAGTGCACCATACCCCTGTATTTGAAGATAGTTGATGAAATTCTCTAGCGTGACCTGTTTTAGTTCTTCCACAGTTTTCTGGACAACACAGTCGAAAGTGAAGGGGTATGCATACATACCATAAATCTGCATAAGTTCTGCTCCTCGAGGATCTGCACACAGACCATTGGGTCCCACAATGACCACCCTATCCTCCTTGTCGAAGAAATGGGTGAGCATGATAGTTGCAGTGTTGTTAAAGGGTGCAACCTACCAAGAAATGTTCCGCTTTGCTAATGCTCTGCTGATATACTCAGGGTACAACCGCAGATCATGGTTACGATCAAAAGGATTATAAACCACAATGATCTCCAACTCATCCTTGTTACTTTGCCTACTTGCTTCCATAATATCACCGAGCAAGGGGAGTAAACGCCCCTCGTCGTAGAGGTACAACCCGACAAACTTGGATTTGAGCTCCGAAACAGGTATTTTAACCTCAGAGAAGGCCCCATTTCCTAGTAAAATCTTCCTGAAGACAAAATCAGTGGTTTTGCAGCACAAAAGTTCCTCAAGGGAGGATGGTTTGGTTAGCTTCATCCAAGCATCCGCTATAATTGGGGCATACCTCCTTCTAGGATGAGGATGATTCACAAGCTCAAACTTCCTAGAAAGAAAAGGAAATGGGGTGGGATCTGATCCATACAAAGGAACAAACTCGAAAGTGGAATTGCCAAAAAGAGCTTCGCATAGCAGCAAAATACCGTTAGGGTCTACAAGAATGATTTTGTTCATAGCCCTCCCACTCCCACTGAGAGAGAGAGACTCGCATATAAGGTGATGGCGAGTCTGAGCATGAAACGGAACAGTAAGGCAAGAAGAAGGAAAGGCATCAAAGAATTGATTGAAAGCAGACTCATCATAAGTCCAGCCACGTCTCATCCTGGGCACAATTACCATCTCAAAATCACCATTCAACTTAGAGTACATCTCATAACATGCAAGAGCAGCTTGCCAAACATAGGATTTCCAACAAACAGGCAAGAAGCAGCAGAAAACCATGATGTATTTACCCTTAAAAGTGTAGCAAATATTTTATGACCATTTTTACAAATAAGGTAATCTTTGTTTGGGCGAGGGAACAAGAGAGATTCGATATTAACATACTTGCCGAGATAAATGTAATTGTCAGTATTAGACTGAAAACTAGTGTGTTGAGATTCATCTAAAATAAATTATTCCAATTTATTTCTAACAAGTCTAACATGTAAAATTTTCAAGTAATGCAACATCATTAGTGGTGCCATCTAGTTCTTTCAATATATCGAGTTCCTGCACAGGGTCACTACTCAAAGGAACCCTAGGATCATTAGGAAACAAGTAAAGCTTCAATGTGTCAACATCCATATTAAGTACCTTCAACTCCGGAATTCTCTTATTCATTACCTTCTTCTTCAATTGTATTTTCTTTTTTTCAAATCCAAGCTTCCAAGGCATCAACACCTTCTTCTTCTTCCTAATTTTCTTCGCGATCATCAAATCCATAGTTAATTGGCTACAAAATTCACAATATAAACAATCAATTCAATTGTGTATGTCCACAGTTAATCGACTACAAATATCACCCATCAATTCAATTCGTATCCATAGTTAATAGGCTAAAAAACAATTCATTATATAAATCATCAATTCAATTAGTATCCATAACTACAGAATGCATTGTATAACCATCAATTCCATTTGTATCCATAATCAGCAACAAAACTCATTATATAACCCAGCAATTCAAGTCAATTCAATTCAATTCATATCCATACTTAATCAGCATTGTATGAACCATCAATTCAATTCGTATCCATATTTAATCAGCTACATAATTCTTTATATAAACCATCAATTCAATTTATATTCTCTTGCTACATAATAAATAAATAAGAAAATTAAACAAATTGAGACCAAAACCCTTACCACTGTCGTAAATTCTTATCCAAAAACTGATTGAAAGGGAGCTTCTTATCTTCGCAGCGGCTAGGGTTTTTTTTTTTTTTTTTTTTTTTTTTTTTTTTTTTTTTTTAACTTGTATAATATAATATGGGAACGAGTGTGAGGAAATTGATTTTGGCACACCCTTAACTGATTATGGCACATCCCTATGTAATAAGAGCATAGAAAAATGTGCTCTCATATAGGGATATGCCAAAATCAATTAAGGGTATGCCAAAATTATTTTCCCGATTATGAGTGTGTGACTAATATTGTGCTTTAAAACAGAAGCGAAAAGATTGCTGTTAGGAAGAAGAAAAAAAAAAGTACCCCTGTTTTATATTTTACGGAGTAACAAACAATTTATCGCAAGTTTCTAAATTTCATGAAATCAACTTATTGCACTTAAAAATACGAAGGGATTGGAGTAGATATAGAGTAAATGTACGTACATTACATCATACATCTAAGTTTGTATATCTAATCTGCCTTTGATCATGTTAGCTTGTACAACTACAACTCAGGCCATCAAATTTCGACGGCTGTTCAAACCATGGGTAATTTTTAAAATACCGACGGTTTAACCTGGCCATTGGTAAACACATGTTTTCTAGTAGTGTTAAGGTGGTTATGTTGTACATTTGGCTCGTAGCATGAGTTACATTCATGTCCAAATGAATGTGGCATAACAATAGGAGCTACTGAGCATCCTGGACTCGAGGCCGCTTTTGTAGCTGTTGTTCTACGGATGTGCAGGAGCTTGCACTACGCTTCTTCCTGGGATTTACAGTAGCATGCCTCATTTTTCTCTTCTCCTCCAATCTCCTAACGCGTGATACAAGAGAATCGGATTGGAAATTCAACTCAAGGTTAAAAGTTGCAACGCATTTAATAACATCTTGGAGAGTGTCTAATTCCGTGGCTTCAGCTTGGTTCTGCAAAAATAATAAACCAAAAGTAGGTGAGAATTTGCTCATGTATTTTATTCCAAGCCATAAACATAAGGTGCCAAAATTAGAAACTAAGCATAAAAACAGAACCTATATAAACAAGAATAGTGTAATATGCTACCAATTTTTGTTAAAATCATAAACCGGTGTACCATGTACAAATCCGTAATGCACATTACTTGTATTTGTATCAATATATAGTCCAAAATCATAAAGTCGCATCATGTTGTTAAGAACTTAAGGTTGTATATGTTGTGTCTCTTCATTTTTTTGGAATAATAGGAAAATGAAAGAATTACGCTATAAAAATCTACATTAGTACCTTTGATTTCGAAGTTCCAGTTTTGCATTTCTCATTTACACAATCTTTCACAGAATCCAGGTGAGCAATGGCACCGGCGGAAATTTATTTTCCAGCTTAAAAACACAAATGTACGTCACTGCTGTAAAATACTTCTTTTTTTCAATCAGACCTTTGATAAGACCTGCTTGATGTAAATTGAAACATTACAAATGCAACTAGTTAGCATAAGAGTATGTTCGGAATTGAAAAACAACTAGCACTATTAATGTAGAAGAGCAATTTAGTAGTTCACAATGAATTTACAGTATGTAGTATGGACTATCAACACTTTACGATCGATCTGATAATTA
This sequence comes from Chenopodium album, assembly GCF_948465745.1. NCBI lineage: Eukaryota > Viridiplantae > Streptophyta > Magnoliopsida > Caryophyllales > Amaranthaceae > Chenopodium > Chenopodium album. The sequence goes on from NC_137846.1 coordinate 10,104,229, forward strand.
CATTGAATTTATACCACCTCTGCTTTTAATATTTGTAACACACCTTATTGTCACGTTATATTAGAAAGTGATTACAGAATGTAAACAGACAACAAATAATAGATTTAAACATGTTAAATCATCATAACCAAACTCTATCTTCTTATTAATTGTAAAATTATTTTGATTAATTTTTAATTTTTTTAGTCTATCTGATCCAATAGTACATAGCAAATCTTGTTAGGAGATGGCATGGATGTATAGACATACCTGGAATTTTCGTGAAAGCCCCAATGAATGGCACAAATGATATTGTTGCTCCAGCCGATAAACATGAGCTGGTCTGCTATAAAAGATACTTAAAGAGTGACAGTAGCTCATCTGCACTGTATAGACTGGCTAACCTGAACGCAGCCAAGAATTGTAAAAACCCGAAATTATCTAAATGAGTGTTAAGCCTCTTCAGTTTAGGGTTCAAAAAAGAAGCAAAACTTGTTGCTTCAACTTTCACATCACTTGTGATGGGTGCTTTCAATTTCATAAACTGCTCCAATAGAAATACGCAACCATTTTTATTTGCAACAATTTGACTCTTCGTTGGGAATATCTGGTGGAAACTTTGGCAAACATCAAGAACAAGCTTTCCAATGTTCGGAGCAGAGTTAAGAGCATCTAATATTATCTTCCCACAAGATACATAGTTGTCATCCGTTTGCTCGATTAGGTACAATCTCAAACCATACACGTCCATGTTTTGGCACAACGAATGGATATCAGCGCGATTATTTGATGAGGACGAAGAATATGTTACACACGCTACTTTGGAGGTACTCACTTGTTGCTCCAAATTGCTGCTCCTTACTAAACAAATTAAATGCAACAGAGTAATTAAACTAAATGGACTGGTTAATTAATTGAAGTTCCTAACAGTACATCTAACACAAATTAAAGATGCAAATAACAATATTGACCAAAAGAGACAAAAAATTGCACAATAATGTTTAAAAGGAACAGATAGATTTATACAAATAAAACCAATTTTGTGACTCTAACCATCTATTCCTAGCAACTAGCAAGCCATTCAATTCAAATAAAACCAATTTTGCGACTCTAACCATCTATTCCTAGCAACTAGCAAGCCATTAACATTGCAAATAAAAATATTGAGAAAAAGTGATAAAGAATTGCACAATGAATATTACACATAAAACCAATTTTGCTACTCTAACCACCTAACAGGCCATTCAATTTGAATACTGTAAGGCTTACCAGTTTCCTTCTCTTTAGCCTGCATTGCTTCTAATTGCGCAATGATCTCTTTTTCTTTTAGTTCGATCTGTTTGCAAAGCAAATCAAGTGCCTTCTCTTTCAAGTCAATAATAACTTCACGCTCTTGAATTCGCTTCTCTTTAACCTCTAACACTTGACTACGTTCATTAATTTCCTTTTCTTTCAGCTCAAATCCCTTGAATTGCTCTTCCACTTTATCCTCTCTCAACCGTAACAACTTCTCTTTAGACATTAACATTAAACTTTCCTCATTATTCTCCCTTTCCTTTCATTGAACCGCGAAAAGTAACTCATCCATTTCTTTCTCATTCGATTCCAACTCTTTCTTGTCCTCCTCCAACTTCACCACATTGTGTTTCAATTTCAACACAAGCTCCTTCGATTTCAATTCCTTCTCTTTCGCATCCAATGCCTCGCCTTGTTCGCTCACCACCTTCTCCCTCTCCTCTACCGCCTTACACCGTTCACCTAGAAACCTCTTCTCCAACTCCAAAGACTCGAGCCACTCTTTCAAATCGTTGATTCTCTCACGCAACGACTTCTCCAAATCCAACTTCTCCTACCTTTGTCTCAATAAGAGATGTGTATCTTAATACTTATACTCCATTTATAATCAAACTACTTATACTTAATTGCTCTTTATAGTAGCTGCAATTTTATATAACTTTTGCTTAGATTGTGGCCTTGCCCTTTTATATGCACTTTTACCAAAGAAAGACAGGGAACATAAGACAATTAGGTAGTTATGAAGACAATTAGTTAGTTATGAAGAAGCTTCTAGCAGAAGCTAGTTAGTTATGAGCCTAACAAACTCATAACTAACTTATTGCCACATCAGCAATATATCACTGTAGTGGTTATAATTTCTTGTAAACAAGATTGGCGTTGTTGGTACAAATGGTGGATAAAAAGGAAACAACGAGATTTACTCGTATGATTTTATTAAATAATACAAAAAAGGAATTATATATAGGAAATTTTGACATTTGCTACCAGCGAAAGCACCTTACTTCATATTTACTACCGGTTGAATTTTTTTTTTTTTATTTTACTACCATCCAAATTCCAAAATTTTAGATATCACTATCCTACCTTATGCCGTTACTATTTCCGTTAGTGGGGCCCAACCACCTCACTACCACCTTTCCAACCATTGTTGTATCTTCAACCACCCTTATTGCCACCATCGAACCTCCATTTCCCATCAATGCGGGCGCAAAAACGATTCTCCGGTGCCGGCGACCCCACACATCCCTTTCCCCATCAACAACAACAAAACAATAACAGCAGCAAGTGCGGCAGCCGCGAACTCCACCAGCAGCCCACCTCCTTCCCAAACGCCACCAACATCATTCATTCATCCTCTGTGACCCTCTTCACCTCCATTTCTTCCGGGGGTCCAAAAAAACTAAAAAAAAAAATTAAAATTACAGAGTTTGAGGTTAATGAGATTGTTGAGAATGTATGTAATTTGAAGAAGGAAGAATTTGATTGGATTTTGAAAATCGACATTGTTGAAAAGGGTGATCAATTGGAGGTAAAAAAATCCCAAAAATTAATCAATAATCCCAAAAAAACCCAGAAAAAAAAATCCCAAAAAAAAACCCAGAAAAAATTAACCTCAATTCTCAATCACCATCATCATCAATGGCGACATCCGACGTGATGGGCGGAGCTCCACCACTGGCGGCCGAAAGTCATGGAACGCTTGGCCTCGCCCAAAAGTCGAAGCATCGAAGTGTGTGATCCCAATCGACGCATCAATCGCTCCGATCCGCGCACACCCAGAAATCCCCACTCTACCTTACGCACCCTGTAAGACCTGTGTTGCTGCGCTCAACCCCTTTTGCCGCGTCGATTTCACCCACTCATGGTGGTTTCGGGTAGCGTGGTGTTTGGGAAATGGTGGAGGTGGGGTTCGCCAGTGTTAGGAGAGCGTTTGGGCGTCGGCACGGACGGCGAAAGCCGGCACAGGGTGCTGATGGGGAGGGGGAGGTGGCTTGGATTTTTTTTTTTAAGTTTTTTTTTTAATAAATTAAATTATTATTTAATGAAATAATGGGTCCAACGGTTTCCGTTAAGTGATAGCAATATCTATAACTTTGGAATTTGGATGGTAGTAAGATAAAATAAAAAATTAAAGCGATAGTAAATGTGAAGCAAGATCCTTTTATTGGTAGCAAATACTCGGATTATTCATTTCACCTCATGTATCCGTGTCGGACCCTCGACACTCGGACATGGGTATGACACCCGGACATTTCACTTTTAGTTCAAAATCATGGAGTTTTTTCAATCATAGGGTTTTTTCACAAAATAGTCGAGTTGGACGTTTGGACACGTACCCATATCGGATATGGGTACCAAGTCCAAGTAATATAGTATGAGGTTATATTTTTCTAAGGAGTACTATATAATAGAACTTCTTTTTTGTATGAATATAACCCCACATAAATTCATAATCTTACATTTTTAGCAAGAACCAAATACTATTAAAATAAACCGACAAAGCACCCCATTTCATGTTTGACTTCCAATGTACAAAATCAGAAAACAAAAAATAAACCCATTTTTTCAAATTCATCTTTAATTCTCTAAAATCTTCACTTACATCACATTACAAATAATCCTTGCATCACCACAAAGGCAAAAAAACAACCCATCCATTTTCTTGATTCGATCAAACATGGCAGGAAACCCTCAAATCCCCATCGATGACGGAATTCGTCTCACAAATGAAAGAACTATAGCAGAAATTGACAACGAGATTCATACAATTCACAATATAGTTACAAGACTACAAGAAAATGCCACTTTCAAAATGAAATGAAGAAAATTGGTGTGGGTGTGATAAATTTGAAGGAGTTAGAGGGAGGAGGTATTGTGCATATCTTTTTTGATTAGAAAGGAAATAAAGCATTTGATGAAATACATGATATTGGAATAGTGTGCATGAATTATGAAGAGAATCTTGGAGTGGAATCCACTCAAGACATTAACCCTAATCAAGAAGTTCATGAGGGGCATGAAGATGATGATGAGCAACATGAAGATGATGAGGAGCACCAAGATGATCCGATGATGAGCAACATGAAGATGATGATCATCAACACCTTCTATGTGGATTGTCAATGGACGATAACAAAGAGTTGGTACCCTTTAAATCTTAAATTTGGGAAATTTGCATGTTCTACCAAAAATCAACAAGGGGTATATTTTTTACGAACTCAACTTCTTAGGCATATATTTGGATATTTGGTATATAGTTTTGGATATCATTATTAATATATCAAGTAACTAATAATATCAAAAATTAAATTAAAATATCAAGTATGTTGTTTTCATATTATTAATTACTTGTATTGATACTTTGTTAGCTGGTGATTTTATGTGCTGCCGTTGAAACTGATTTTCTGCTAGCATTAGTACTATTAACTTTTTGTTAATTTATCTAATACTTGTAGAACTTTCAATGTTTTTGATATAAGGGTATAAAAATGATTAATCAAACATGATTAGAACACCACATATTAATCTTGTAAATTTAAATAAATTAATACACGTTTTTCATCTCATATTGCTAACTGAGAATGTAGGAAATAGAAGAGTGGAAGTAGTAGTGGGTAGCAAAGATTGGTAGATATGAATATTATTGCATGGGTAAATTCCTTACATTTGCATGGAAAACTCCTATATTTATAGTAGTGGAATTGTAGTATGTCGGTGGTTAATCGACTTAGGTAAATAAGTCTATACTACTCTAGATTGTTCCACTAGCTTATGGTAGATTATTGTTCTAGACTATTCTAGGATATTTTACATTACTTTATAGATTTTTCTAGATTATTCCTTTTTTTAACACTTCCCCTTAATCTGAAAATTTTTGAACACCGAGCTGTCTTAGAAAATGGAGGAATTTATCTGTTGGTAGTGCCTTGGTGAATATTCTACAACGAAAATAAGCTTTAGCGGCATTTATTTTGGTCTTAGGCGGCATATATATATGCTGCGAAAACCTGGAGTGGCATTTAAATAAATGCCGCTAGATCCAATGTCACCTAAACATTACGCGGGATTTATTTGAATCGCTGGCCTGGTAAAGCTGTAGTTAAATGCCGCCTAAAGCCCATTTTCATTTCTTATCAATTTTCTCCCATTCTGCTATATTTCATAATCTTATAATACTTTTCTCATCACCTATTACCAATAACATCAATATAAATCGCATTACTACTAGTTTACTACAACCTATAAGAAACAATTGTGAAAGCAAAATATTTAAACTTTGAATGGATATAACAAGTGCTTACATTTTCATTATAATATTTAAATATATTACATAATCCAAAGAATTAAACTTTGGTATTTTTTCCAATAGTTTCATATACAAAATACGTTGCATTTAATATCATTGCAACATTCTGGATCCTAAATAAGCCATAGGTACGACTTTCTCAAAAATAACAAAAGCCTTGCACTTCCCAATATCATTGCAACATTATGGATCCTAAAAGTTCGTGACTTAACAAAAACATTAAGGCGTGATATTTTAAACAGCTTCATGCTCATTTAGATGCAATTTCATCACTCGAATCCTAATGACCTGTAAAAGAAAATGAACAAATTATTAGTCTTTCTATTTGGTACATAAGACAGGTTTCTAGCTACTTGTTACCTAAAAAGAAATCTCCAAGCAAGGAAAGGCACTTATCAAGTACACTGATGATGGATACACTTTGAATTCATATATAGCAATTCAAATTTACTTAACATAGCGTGTAAAGAGCCATGCATGATAAAAGCTTTATACAGGAGGATTATTGCTTATAGATGCAGAGGCTAAGAATTATGCATATTGATATCAATACCCAGGATAGAAGGCTGCTGAAATGGCTAATAGAGGAAGAGGGATCCATAGAATGCCGAAATAACTTAAGAGGGGTTAGGGAGAAGATTTGTAAGTTTTATCGTGCTAACTAAATTATTAAACATGAAGCTGTTTTGCAACAGAAAGTTAGCTTTCCTCTTTGTTCTTTTCTATCAAAAGAAAAAAAAATGTCCTTATCTCCTACGAGACCGTAAGTCAATTGGTCTTTGGGATTAAGGGCAAAAAGTCTGTTGCATGCAATAATACTAGGCCAAACAAGTGTTAAAAACATAAAGGTTAAAGTGCTAGCATCCGAACAACCCTCCCTTCAATAAATTAATATTAAATAGATTAATGACAATACTAGAGCCAATTTCAACTTATCATTACAATTGTTCGAAAAATAACAAATATAGCCTTAATAGTATGACTTGAGCACCTTTTATAATATGTACTTTACCAATTTCAAATCTATAGGAGCAAAACTATGAACAGTAATTTATCATTCCAAAATTCAGATCGAATTTCAATATATACGAAACATACCTCTTCATGAACTTGGGACATGATCATTTGGGGTCCTTCCAAGCAACATAACTTTTATAATTGATAGTTCATTACGAAGTTGATTTTGTATTTCAGCATCTTCTTCCCATTTCTCTTTCATTTTTGCAATTTGAACTTCTAGGAACTGAATTCTTTCATCACATAAGTCATGATCTTCAGCGTCTATGTGCTCTTCTTGATTAGGTGATATAGATTCCAAAGATGATGGACCTCTACCAAGGCCACGAACACGACCACTTCTCTCTGGACCTATTACCTCCTTCATCACTTGAGAATATACATAACTATCCCATGCAACATTTTCATTCGTAACCTCAATGCCATTCGGAAGTTGGCTCAACTTTTCCTTTATCATTTCCTAAACATGTTTAATTTGTGAAAATTATCATTTTAATGCCAGAAGAAGCTAGATGTTGCAACTAATTTAACAACTAGGGAAATGAAATTATTACAAGATAACCACATAAAAGAGTTAAGTTAAGAGTTCAAATCATACCACAGCTTGTTGTGATTTTGAATCCATTGGAGCAGGTCGAGTCTTTCGGTCCTTATGAGATTCTAAGTATACATGAGCTCGTGATGGTGGTACTCCATTAACAATCTAGTAAGAGAAATCAGTACATTAAGTTTATAAAAATAAAATGTACACTAAGTAGAAATTTAAATAAAAATTCTAACCTTTTCAGCATATAGAACAACAAAACTTTTGGCTCCAGCAGTATGTACCATCACTTGCTGCTCACGGCTCTTCCGATTAATTAAGCTACGTCTCTAAGTTTAAAATTAAACAATTAGAACATTAAAGTGTACATGCATGATATAACTTTATATATAAAGTTAAATGTTATACCTTTCCACTGTCTGAAAACCAACATGTAACCAGAGAGACCCATTGATCTTTTGGCACAATATCAGGTTTATTGCTAAGCACATTGGTTATATTTCCACGACATGGCTCACAATATTGGAGTTTGAGTTCAGTTTTAAAGTTGCTCCACTTTTTTCCCATAGATGATATCACAAACTTCTCTGCTAATGGGTGGAGACTGATGAACTTTGACTGTTCAAAGTAGGAAAAAAAAAAGTTCCTTCAAGTTTAACCTTTAATAAGCAAGTTATAGATTTAGTAAGTTAAAGAGATTATAACTATACCTTAACAATTTTCAGTAATCCTCCATCTTCCTTTTTACGAAGTAACCTCCAATCATTGTAAGCCAATGAACATAAATTAGGATTTCTAGCCACAGTGCCTAAAAAATGAGCAAGATCTGATCGTTCACCACTAATTGGCGGCCAATATTTATTCCACTCCACAACTATTCTTTTCTCCTTAGGTTGATTCCAAATGTGGGCCATTAATGTAATTCCCCTACGCTTTGGAGTTGGAGACCCTACCATCAACATATTTTATTTTTAAAATATAACCATTAGTTACCAAATGTGCTAAATATAATAAATTATATTAAAAATAAAAAATTACCTTGTAAGTCTTCATTGCTAAATTTTCAAGGTTATGATCTTCGTTGTCCTTATTGGGAGAATTGGCTTGAGTGTTGGAGCATGTCCCTGTTATTTCATTTACTTCCATGGTCTCTTCCTGTGTTGCTACGGAAGTGACATTTACTAGTCGTGGTCTTTTTCTTCTTCCCATTGCTTACTATGTATCAAATGGACATAATATTCTAGTCAAAAAGGTTGAAAATGCAAAATAAAATCAAACAGGATTTCATTTTCATTTTCTTTATAAATCTTCTAATGGTTGCACAAAAAAAAAAAAAAAAAAAAAAAAAAGAAAAAAAATCCATGCAATTTCAGCAAGTTAATTATCACCAATTATGAAGCAGAAAAATCATACGATATTATTATTCATTTTCATTTTCTTCATCAGATTCTTGTATGTTGTCATCATCAACGTATGTCCCTTCTAATCCAATAGTAATTGTGAGATCATTATCAACGTCCTCCAAATATTCCCCTGAACCAAAAATAACAGGCTCACTGCCTGAAAATATTGTAGATTCATGATAAAGCTGATCATCATCCTCTCCTAGGTCATATATGTCCCTTGGCTTCATAGGTACCGTAACAAACCAATTTGTTTCCCTGGGATCTTGTACATATATAACTTGTTGCACTTGCGATGGGAATACAAAGGGCTCGTCATTCATCCAAGCACCAGTGTGTATCAGGTTACCAAAATTAACTAATGTGCAGCCTAATTAAACTATCTTTCTTAACTCCTCTCCCTTGGACAACATCAACCCAATCACACCCAAATAGAACTACCTTAAAGTCCCCAAAGTAGTCTATCTCAATAATAATAGTAACACGACCATAATAAGACAAATCCCCTAGTATAGGCCTTGTATCACTAGAGCTAGCATAGCTCTGTGTCTTAGCAACCACCACAACTCCACTATTTTGAGTACTCATTTCTTTCTCATACTCTTTAGCTCGAAATCGATATCCATTGTTGACATCATAAGCTTGAAACTTTCTAGCAATGTGATTTGGTCCCCTTGCAAGTGATTTCACTTTACTAGTGATTCGCTCATCATTTGCATTTTCAGGATCATTGACCTATTTTATACACAGAAAAAATGATCAATACACATTTAATCACTAACAAAAATTTTAAAGTAGAAATTATTGATACATACATAATCCTACAACCACTCACTAAATTCTTCATTATGTAACAACTCTTTTTCACGTTGTGATGGACGCCTTCTACGTGTTATTCTATTTATGTGAGACATATGATCCCTACATTTATATGACATATATTAGATATATATAAGATCATGACTCAACAATAAACATAATGTATATACTCACTTTCTTATTGAATCAATATTTTGGTCTCCGCAATTAAATAAAATATATCTATGTGCTTGCTTTCACATTTTTTCATCCATTCTAAAACCACAAATGTTACCATATGGTTTCCCATCTACAGCGAAAAGAATGTCTGGTTCATTAACTTCAATATCTTCAGCCTCTTCATTGTCAGCATTATTTCTAGAATGACTTCTAGATTTTAAACCTTTTAAGTATCTTGAACAAAAAGTGAGACACTCTTCAGTAAGATAAGCTTCAGCAATAGACCCTTCTGGTCGAGCTTTATTTCGCACAAAGGATTTCAATGTTTTCAGATACCTAGTAGATAAACAAAAATATAATAATAATAATAATAATAATAATAATAATAATAATAATAATTTACGGTTCAATTGTATATATCAAGTTCAAAAACTTCCATCAGAAAAAGAATATATTACCACTACCTTTCAATTGGATATATCCATCGATAATGCACCGGACCTGCAACTTTAGCTTCGTGTACTAAATGAATAACCAAATGAACCATCATTGTGAAAAATAAAGGAAGGAAAATCTTCTCTAAACAGCACATCACTCTTGCAGCTTTTTGCTCGAGTAAATCAAGTTCATGGACATGAAGGGTTTTCCCGCACAACACTCGAAAGACGTTACACAATTCAACGAGGACTGAAACAGCCTTGTCATCAAGATTCCCTCGTAGAGCAATAGGAAGAAGACATTGCATTAATACATGACAATCATGACTTTTTAGACCAGCCAAAGTTCAATGCTTTTTAACATAACGTGATATGTTGGATGCATATCCATCTGGAAATTTAACATTTTCCAAAACTTGATAGAAAATCTTTTTTCGCTCCTTACTCATGTTAAAACAAGCAGAAGGTAAAAACCACCTTCCAGATTGACCACGTCGTTGAGGCTATTATCTCTTCCTTATACGCAATTTTTTAAGGTCACGTCGGGCACTCAAGTTATCTTTTGATTTCTTCTCTCAATATTCAGCAAAGTGTTTACAATATTGTCACACACATTTTTTTTCCACATGCATCATATCAAGGTTGCGACGGATCAAATTATGCTTCCAATAAGAAAGTTTAAAAAAATCGCTCTTCTTTTTCCATGTTCCATCAGGTACACCTGAAGCTTCATCACTTAATTTACCAAAAGTAAAATTGATGTGCTTCAGTTGCTCCAATACTTTCTCTCCTGAAGGTGGTCTAGATGCAGTTAAATCATTTAAGAAGCGATCATGATTCATAAAGCAAAATTTATGACCGTATTTTAATCTCTTAGAATGAGTTTCCACATTACAAGATGGACATCCAAATTCTGCATAGACATTCTACCCTGATAAGTTTCCCAATGCTGGAAAATCATTTATAGTCCACAAAAGTGCTGCATGCATTTGAAATACTTCTCCAGTTGAAGCATCAAGTGTAGGAACTCCTAATTCCCATAATTCAACTAATTCTTCAATAAGAGGTTGTAAATACACATCAATGTCATTTCCCGGTGATTTTGGGCCCGGGATAAGTAATGACAAAATGAAATTTTCTTTTTTATACACAACCAAGGAGGTAGGTTGTAGGGAATAAGAATTACAGGCCAAATGTTATACGTGCTGTCCATTCTTCCAAATGGATAAAAGCCATCAGTTGCAAGCCCTAGTCTCACGTTACGAGGCTTAGCATGAAAATAAGGGAATTTAGTGTCAAGGCATTTCCAAGCCTCAGATTCTGCTGGATGCCTTAACACTCCATCTTTCTTACGTTTTTTCTCATGCCATGTCATGTCATTTGCTGTTTTAGATGACATAAATAGCCTTTGTAGCCGGGGCTTTAAAGGAAAATAGCGCAACACCTTTGCATGTATCTTCTTTTTCTTACAAACGGAGGCATTTTCATTTTTACCATCGTCTTTCCATCTAGAAGCATGACATATAGAACACTCCTCATCATTAACTTATCTTTCCAAAACAACATACAATCATTTGGACATGCATCTATATTTTCATAATTAAGACCTAATACATCAACTATCTTTTGGGACTCTCTAAATGAACTTGGTAAAGTAGCTCCATTAGGAAAAGCTTCTTTTAATAACTTCACCAACACATCAAAAGATGTATTTGACCATCCATAATGACATTTGATATGGTACAAGTGTAATAAAAATGAAAGGCGGTTAAATTTTGTACACCCAGGATATAATTCTGAATCTACATCTTTAATGAAATCATTAAATTTCTGAACATCATGAGGAAGAAAACCACTACTATTTTCAGCAACACCCCCTGAATGTAAGTCATCCTCTACATTTTCATCCAATTCCATATTTTGAGGTTGAGTAGGAGCTCCAAAAATATCATGTAACATTTCCATCATATCTTTATCTGTAGATTGGTTATCATTAAGACCAGTTACTCCTTCATCTACATTCAAATTTTGCACTTGAACAAAATCAGATAATGATTCCCCATGACAATACCATGTATCATAGCCTTCAAGCATCCGATGCTCCACTAGGTGGGTAAATACTTCTTCTCTAGATCTAGAAAACCGATTTACACACCTTTGGCATGGACATGGAACTTTCCCATTTTCATCATCTCTAAAAGCAAAGTTCAAAAACTCATTTACCCCACTCAAGTACTCATCCCACTTATTACTAACAATCCATTTGCGCTTCCTATGATCCATTAGTCACACTAGTTGATATGAAAATATAAAAATATGCTATTATTGATATAATAGGGAGTATAAACTCATAATACCAACTAGCACAGATTTTAATAACAAACAAATGAATAAAAATTATACTAACATAATCATTGACATTAAATAATATTTATTTATTATATGTTTATAATCCTTGTAATTATCAAAACTAACAAAAAGGAAACGACACTTTTAAAAGCAATATAGTAAATTAACAAGTTAAATAAGCTCACCTATATACATTTATAGGTCTAAAACAAAACCCTAATAAATAACATAAACTAGTCCCAACAATAGTATATGACTAAAGCATAAGAACAGTCAAAGGAGATATTAGATGTCAGACATGCATCACATACAATTTAAGTGAGAACACCCGAAATTATTACTAGGATAATGCTTGGCTACCACAACAAATCACACAAGCACACACTTCACCTTTAGCTTATACAAAAAGTAGATACTCACATACCTACAAGCCACAACCCAATAATAATAAATTATATGTATCTTTCTTTATTTCTATCTACATTTAACTAAGTTGATTAAATTATAACATATAAGTCCAATAACTAAAGGGTCACAAACAAGACGAAAGTTCAATAATATGAGGTGGTTTACACAGGAAAGCCAACAACACATAGATGGAAAAATATTAGACAAACTACAAAATTTTCATATATTAATAGAATACACACTCAAATATTTGCAACCATCAACGAAAATAAAGCTAGCACTCATATAACCTGCATTATATAATGTACACTTTGAGTAAATGTATACAATTTTTTCCTATATAAAGTTAAATGCAAATTTATAAACACAATACAAAACAAATCTATCAAATATTGATTACACAGTAGCATATCTCAAATAACAACAAACTATAGAATTTCTCAATATTAAAATGATAAAGGATGTGAATATACCTTGAGAATCTTGCTGCAAGTAACACTTTTAATCTACAAAATAACCTTCTTCCGAAACTTGTAATCTACAAAATAAGTAGTTTCCTCCACCTGCCCACAATTTTTTTAGAAAAGAAAAAGAAAAAAAAAGTCAAACCTAACCAAAAAACATTCACGAAAACACCAGGGTTTGGGAAATTTAGATAATCTAAATTAATCTTTAAATATATATCCAAATTGTTCATTGTACAACAACAATTTCCTATAATAATAATTCAAAGAACGACATTATAATTATACTGAGCTATCAATTAGTAATTAATTGGCTAAATTATACTGATTTTTATGGAGCCTCAATTCAATTTAATAAGTATGTTGTTAGAAGGGGTTTTTATACATTTTACATGAAGGGGTTTCAAAAAATGAAATTGGGTATGAAAAACAATAGAAGAAAGAGAAAAAGAGTAATTCAAAAGTTTACCTTCAAAATTCCAATAGTAGACCACAAGTACCCAAACCCTAGAAAATGAATTACTAAATAAGAAGTAGAGAAGATCAAAATTTAAAGAAGCAAGTAAATGACAATGTTAAAATCAAAGAGAAAAAGGGAAAAAGATGATAGAGGAAAGGAAGAAGATGATGAACACCATGGAGGGAGAAGAGAGTACCTGAACTAGCAAGGAGTGTGAGTGAGACGGAGAGAGTGAGAAATAAAATTTTGGTACTTTTATTTTAGGGGTGAAAAATTAATTCGGGCGCCACAAGGTTGACAAGCCCACGAACTGAAATTTGGGCTTTACCAGCGTTTTTTTTACAAATGTCATCCAAAGCTATTCTTTTGGATTGCTACTCACGGGCTTAGGTGGCATTTGTTATAAATGCCACTATATAAACGCCACTAAAGTTTATATTTGTTGTATCTGCGAGCTGTTCTCCCGTCTTGAGAATGTAGCTCGATCTCCTATTTCTCGACCAGTTCTCGGATGAAGTAATGTCGTATCTCAATATGCTTTGTGCGACTATGGAAAACTGGATTTCTTGTCATGGAAATAGCTGACATATTGTCACAATGGATGGTTGTTGGATCTTCCGTGTCTTGCCGTAGATCTTGAAGAATTCTCCATAGCCAGACTGCTTCACATGCTGCGCTTGAAGTCGATATGTATTCTGCTTCTAATGATGATAGTGCCACTGTTGCCTGTTTCTTTGATGACCAGGAAATGGACTTCGATCCTATTTGGAACACGTATCCACTCGTACTTCTTCGATCATCAATGCTTCCAGCCCAATCGCTGTCTGTGTAGCCTGTGAGCTTGTAGTCGATTTTGGACTCGTAAATTATTCCATGGCTCTTTGTCCCTTTGATATACTTGAGAATCCTCTTTACTACTGCAAGATGCGTCTTGCTAGGTTCACTCATGAACCTAGAGACAATGTTGACTACATGTACTATGTCGGGTCTTGTGTTTGTGAGATAGATGAGAGATCCGACCATGCTACAATAGAGCGATGCATTCACTTTCTCCTTTCCATCATATTTGGAGAGTTTCTCATTCGTAGCCATTGGTGTCGCCATTGGCTTGCAATCTCCCATGTTGAAATTTTTGAGCATATCTTCAACATATTTCTCTTGTGAGAGAAAAATTCTTCCTGGACTTTTCTTGACTTGCATGCCAAGGAAGTATTTCATATCTCCATGGTCGGTCATCTCATATTCCGACATCATTGCTTTCTTGAAATCTTCGATCATTTTCGAGTTAGTGCCCATGTAGATAAGATCATCTACATAAAGGCACAAGATAAGAAAATCATATGGCCCTTGGGCCTTGATGTAGAGTGATGGCTCACTTGGCTTTTTATAAACCCATTTTGAATAGATAGCCATCAATATTGTTATTCCATGCACGAGGAGCCTGCTTGATCCCATATAGGGCCTTTCGAAGGCGATACACCTTTTCCTCCTTGCCTTCGATTACATATCCTTGCGTTTGCTCAACATATACTTCTTCTTTTAGCTCGCCATTAAGAAAAGAATATTTGACATCTAATTGAAAAACTTGTAATTTAAGTTGAGCTACGAGTGCAAGGACTAACCTGATTGTCTCCATTCAAACAACTGGAGCATATGTCTCGTTGAAATCAACTCCAGGTTGTTGTGAATAGCCTTTTGCAACTAGGCGAGCCTTGTATTTTTGAATGGAGCCATCTTCATTGTATTTGATCTTGTAGACCCATTTGAGGCCTATTATTTCTTTGTCTCAAGGCTTTTCAACAAGCTCCCATGTGCGGTTCTTCTCGATCATCTTGATTTCTTCATTCATGGCGTTAATCCATTTTTCTTCTTGTGCTGCCTCTTGGAAGCCTTGTGGCTCGCTGGCAATAAGAGCCATGATAGCATGATTACACTGATATTTATCCAAGTAGGCTGGAGGACGCCTAGGTCGTTGTGATCGTCGAACTTCTTGTGTTGGACTTGATTCTGGTGTTGAACTTGAGCTTAACAGTGAAGTCATGCATCTTTGTTTCAGTTACTTGTTGCCTAGCATTTGGCTATGAACATTTGGCTTTAGATTGTTATTAAGGGTTTGTTCTCTTCAACGGCATGCACAACTAAAAAATAAGGTTTTTGCGACCGTCGCAAACGGTCGCTAAAATAATTGCGATCGTCAACGGTCGTATCGTGGTGGTCGTTATTCACTTGGTCGCAAAAAGTCATAATTGCGACTGGTTGGCGGTCGCAATTTTATTGCGAACCATTTCTTTTATTTTCAACGAACGTTGTTAAAACGGTCGCAAATATAATTATTTACGACTGGTATAGCAGTAGTCGCAAAATTACCAATTTGCGACGGCTTTAGGAGGTCGCTAAAAATAAAAATAAAAAAAAAAAAAAAAAAAAGTAGAAACACCCAGCAGAGAGCAGACCCATCCAGCAAGAAGCAGCACCCTCAACCACCTGTACCACCCATCGAAACCCAGCATACATTCACACCCTAAAACCCCTGTACCCACCACCACTGGCAACCGCCTTCCCTAAACCACGTCTACCCGCCATCACCGCCACCCGCCTTCCCTAAACCTAGAGCTGTCAAAAGCTGACCCGACCCGAAATACCGACCCTAACCTGACCTATTAACCGACCCGTCTGAACCCGAAAAAAATGGTGACCCGAACCCGACCTAACCAGACCTGAAACCAACCCTAGACCCGAGTTGACCCGAGTATTTGAGACCCGAAACCGAACATTAACCGACCTAGAGACGACCCGACCCGAATGTAACCCGTAAATTATTGACCTGAACAGACCTAAACCGAAATTGACCCAAACCCGTTTTAACCCGTCAAAACCCGAATTCAACCCGACCTGTTCCTAACCCGATGACAGGGTAAAGTCGTATCCCCTAATCAAAAGTAATTCCTAAAACCACTAACTAAATATGGATAGGGAAGTAGGGTCGAATCCACAGGGAAACAAGTCTTTCTATTCCTAACTAATTATTATAATCTAAATTATCAAGGTAACCAATATTGTTATTGTGAAAAGGAATTAAACTACGGAGATCAAGTTCAGGGAGAAAAACAATAATAAGAAGGCCTAGGGTCACAGGTTCACCAATAATTAATATTCTGGGATAAAACATGACAATCAATAATCAACATTGCACAAATAACATGATTAACAGGCTCTCGCAATTTATTAATCAACATAGATCTAACAGGCTCTCGCAATTTACTAGATCTAAGTTCCTATTGAAAATAGCCTTTAATATCAAATTAACATCTGCTCGATTCATCAATTCAATATTGCTATACTTTTACAATCAAATCACATCTGCTCGATTCATATTGCAAAGAATTAAAACAATTCAACACGAAATTATTATGCAATATCAAATATCAATAATAACAAATTATCCCTTCATATTAATTATGGATCCCCATAAACCTTAGAATTAAACTACTCAGACATAATTAAATCTAAACTAAACGAAGCAATAAAAGTAGTCATGATAGAGTAAAGAAATAAAATAAATAACTGAGATTAAAAGAGAAGAAATCGTTACCAAAGTTAAAAGGAACAAGAGTTGTAGAGAGAGAAAATAATACTAAGAGTTTAAGAGAAGAGAGAAAGAGAAAAGTTAGAGAGAGAAAAGAGAGAGTAAGGGAAGGGAGAAAAGAAATCCCCCCTAAATTCGCTTAACAAAAGCGTATTTATACTAAGCTAGAAAATCCTAAGTTAAAACAAATTAAACGACGCTCAAAACGTCCTCCAGAAACACGCGCCCGATCGGGCGAGGCACCGCCCGATCGGGCGCGCCTTTTGGATCGGACGAAGGGCTGCTGCGATATAAGTCTTCTTTGCCCGATCGGGCGCGCTATCGGGCGGATCATCGGGCGGACCATCGGGCGGACACCTTTGGGCCGCTTGGACTCCTCGTTTGGGCTCGTAACTTGGCCCAAACCAAATATCCTCTTTGGGGCTTAAATCATTCGGTCCAAATGCCTCGTCTTCACACAAGTCGAGCCCTTATTCACCGGCTTGATTACTCTAACCGATCTTGGGCTGTGAAAGATGGTCGTGCTCCTCCAATGCTCGTAGTTGCTCCATAAAATTCCGGGAAAATGCTCCAAAGGTGCAATTCCCTACAAAACTCAACCAAAACTACGAAAACACTAGAAAACACATATTAGTAATAAAAGTGGCTCTAAAGAGCCAAAAACACTACTAATTATGACCAAGGGACGGGGGTAAAATACTATATAAAATAGACATATCAAACTCCCCCAAGCCAAACCTTTGCTTGTCCCTAAGCAAAGAGCTCATCAATGAACATATAAAAAATGCCTCACCCCAATAATCAAATCAAGCACAAACGATTCAAGGAAAATCTAATGAACATGCTTCAATATCAATCAATCTCATTCATCCAATTACTCTTCCTCCCCAACAATTGTCAAGTAGAGCAAACCAAATGAGCATATAGAATTCAAGACTAGTGCTCACACACTCAACTCTCATTTATGTGGCGAGTAAAAGATGTACTCGATCGCTCTCCATCCCAACCCCTTTATGTAAACAATGCCCTCCCAAACTCACAACACTCGTGTGTTTAAAAAGACATACACTCAACCTAATAGTCGACTCGGAATATGTCAAGTCATAACTTGCATTGATAAACAACACTTTCACATTTACACAACTCTATGCACAACGTCGGAAGGTCTTTAAAGCTTGTAATGTAAGGCTAGGGTAAAGGGTAGGATAAATTTGGGGATATGTGAGAGAAAAAGCTATGCATTAAGGGAGCCAAAACCTAATAAACCCATGATCAAAATAATGATCATACACATATCCAACATAACCAACTCCAATAACAATCCACCAAATATACTCCAAACAATATAAACAATCCCAACTCTTACAATATTACTCATAAAAATATGATAATAATGAACTAGAGTGAAAAACAAACTTTGAACTCATAACTTGAAATATTTCATTGAAACTCATAATTTTCTTCTTTTCTTTTGATCAACCTTCACTTAGATAGTTTGAACATCAAACACTTTTTTTTTCTTTTTGCTCTTTTTTTTCATCTTTTTTTTCTAGAAGTTCACTTTCTTTTTTTTTCAAATTTCTCACTTTTTTTTTCTTGAACTTCTTCTTTTTTTTCCTTTTTCATCACACTTTTATTTTTTCAATAAATATACAACTTTAAACTCATCAAAACAAAAATATGATCAAGAACAAATAACTTCTTAAAATCCACCCAAATTGTGCAAATAATGTGCACACTACAAACTCCCTCACCTCACTCACTAATAGCTCCCCCAAGCCAAGCTTGGGACTAGTAACCAATAGGGAAAATAAGGCTTGTAATATGGCTAATAAACAATAAAAAGTCAAGGCAACAACGTGGGTAGCAAGAAGGGAACAAATGTATCTAAAATCATCTGAAGGCTACCTAAAGAACAAATGCCTTCGTCCTCCACATGTGCGTAATATTGAGTCATGAAACACTACTCATAGTTGCAAACCAATACTCAAATTCATTGACATACCAGGAACTAATCACACATTCCTAACCAAATCAACTAGTCAAGCACTATATTCACAAGTAGTTGGACAAAATTGACGCATGTTTAGGAATCAAAGCAATTAAACTTCAAATCATGATCAACAAATCCACAATATTAATCATCAAATACCAAGAATCAAAACAAATTCGAAAAATTTTAATCAAGGGGCACAGGGAAGCATGATTCATAATTCATTGGAACGAAACTAACTTAAGAAAACAATAAAATCTATACTAAGCACGTCAAAATAAAAAAAAAAGAAAAAAAAATAAATAAAAAGAGAGAGGGTGAAAGATATACCATGCGTACACGAGAACCTCCCCCCAAGCTAAATTAGACAATGTCCTCATTGTCTTAAAGGGAAGCTAGTAGTCAAGATGACTAATCATCATCATCACCACATCAATGTCACCAAAGCCTCGAGGATTGCAATGCATCTCTTTAGAACAAAATTGGGCAAGAATGAAACAAAGTGTTAGTGGGAAAAAGTCTAAATTTGAGTCAGGTGCACTATTCTGATCATAACTTTTGATCTATAAATGATAATGCAGTGGTTCTAATTTCATTGGAAAGTAGACTTGAAGAGCTTTCCAACAATAGGTCACACGCCAAAATCGGATAAGAAACGCAAAAGTTATGGCCTGTCGAATTTCACAAACTTTGCTGACGCGTACGCGCGCCCGATCGGGCGAGCTCTGCCTGATCGGGCCCGTGCTACTGATTTGACGGGCTGATCGCTGTTACTCTCTGCCCAAATATCTTTTGTACTAGTTTTTCGTCTTCTTTTTCGCTCTCTTGATCAAAACCTGCACAAAAAGGTACTCCCACAAGCATAAGATACACTCTCCTAACAAAAAGAAAATACACAAAAATAAAAGACTAAAAAAAAATAAAAACTAAATAAAAAGCAACAAAATACGGGTTGCCTCCCGCAAAGCTCTAGTTTATCAAGGTCTCGCTCGACCATACTCTTTCTCTCAATCGGAAGAATTCAACGCCTTGAGTAACTTATCAAACGCCCCTGCAAACATTTCATTAAGCACTACATAGGGCTTAATAGCTAGCACATTAATCCCTACAAAGAAAAGGTTAGGAGCACATAAAGAGAACTCAAGATAAAAAGAAAAATCAAAAGAGAGAGATGAAAATACACCACAACCTTCTACTTCCTCCTGTAAAAATTTAGAATTAGTAGAACGAACATGGAGGCAGTCATTGTCTTTATCATCCAATAATGATTTGAATATTTTACCCTCACAAATAACCTCATCATCAACAAAGGAATTTTCAACTACCATTTCTACAACTAATGATTTTTCAATCACCGATTTGTTAACCAATGATTTTCCAACCACAAATTCTATAACGGGTTCTTCATCCTCAATAACATTCGTATTATTATAGTGTCCATAGACTTTTTCATCAAGAGCCTTCCAATAACTTTCATTAGCAACTAATCGTTTTCGAATATGATCATATGTTAATGGAAAGACTCTAAAATCATCAGGAGCACGCATGAAAAACTCACTATAAGGGCATTCAGGATTTTCATGACAAAGACGTTGACAACAACAGTAGTCAGGTGCTGCATAAAAATCATATAATTCTTGTAGTGACGTAAGCATGGGTATTTTCAACTCAAAAAAATAAATAAATAAAAATAAAATAAAAGATAAAAAAAAATAATCTAGACTTTAATAATAACTAGAAATAAAAATAAAACCGTTTCCCCGGCAACGGCGCCAAATTTTGACAGGGTAAAGTCATATCCCCTAATCAAAAGTAATTCCTAAAACCACTAACTAAATATAGATAGGGAAGTAGGGTCGAATCCACATGGAAACAAGTCTTTCTATTCCTAACTAATTATTATAATCTAAATTATCAAGGTAACCAATATTGTTATTGTGAAAAGGAATTAAACTACGGAGATCAAGTTCAGGGAGAAAAACAATAATAAGAAGGCCTAGGGTCACAGGTTCACCAATAATTAATATTCTGGGATAAAACATGACAATCAATAATCAACATTGCACAAATAACATGATTAACAGGCTCTCGCAATTTATTAATCAACATAGATCTAACAGGCTCTCGCAATTTACTAGATCTAAGTTCCTATTGAAAATAGCCTTTAATATCAAATTAACATCTGCTCGATTCATCAATTCAATATTGTTATACTTTTACAATCAAATCACATCTGCTCGATTCATAATCTAATTGCAAAGAATTAAAACAATTCAACACGAAATTATTATGCAATATCAAATATCAATAATAACAAATTATCCCTTCATATTAATTATGGATCCCCATAAACCTTAGAATTAAACTACTCAGACATAATTAAATCTAAACTAAACGAAGCAATAAAAGTAGTCATGATAGAGTAAAGAAATAAAATAAATAACTGAGATTAAAAGAGAAGAAATCGTTACCAAAGTTAAAAGGAACAAGAGTTGTAGAGAGAGAAAATAATACTAAGAGTTTAAGAGAAGAGAGAAAGAGAAAAGTTAGAGAGAGAAAAGAGAGAGTAAGGGAAGGGAGAAAAGAAATCCCCCCTAAATTCGCTTAACAAAAGCGTATTTATACTAAGCTAGAAAATCCTAAGTTAAAACAAATTAAACGACGCTTAAAACGTCCTCCAGAAACACGCGCCCGATCGGGCGAGGCACCGCCCGATCGGGCGCGCCTTTTTGATCGGACGAAGGGCTGCTGCGATATAAGTCTTCTTTGCCCGATCGGGCGCGCTATCGGGCGGATCATCGGGCGGACCATCGGGCGGACACCTTTGGGCCGCTTGGACTCCTCGTTTGGGCTCGTAACTTGGCCCAAACTAAATATCCTCTTTGGGGCTTAAATCATTCGGTCCAAATGCCTCGTCTTCACACAAGTCGAGCCCTTATTCACCGGCTTGATTACTCTAACCGATCTTGGGCTGTGAAAGATGGTCGTGCTCCTCCAATGCTAGTAGTTGCTCCATTAAATCCCGGGAAAATGCTCCAAATGTGCAATTCCCTACAAAACTCAACCAAAACTACGAAAACACTAGAAAACACATATTAGTAATAAAAGTGGCTCTAAAGAGCTAAAAAACACTACTAATTATGACCAAGGGACGGGGGTAAAATACTATATAAAATAGACATATCACCCGACCTGTTCTTAACCCGACTCGAATTTAACCCGACCTGCTACAAACCCGACTCGAATTTCAACCCCACCTATTGCAAACACGACCCGAATCAACCCGACTTGTTATTGACCCGACCCAAATTCAACCCGACTTGTTATTGAATCAATATGTATAGGTCGTTATCTCTTGTTGGTATTGGAACATAAATTGAATCCTAAATCTATTCCTTCAATATTTCACTTTGAATTTTAAGAGGTTAGTTTCACAAAATGTTTTTAGGGACGAATTTCAGGGACGAAACATGTTTTCCGCAAATTATTGACTTGAATCGAACCCGACTCGAACCCGAGAATGACCAGACTTGGAAATGACCCGACTTGATTATAACCCGCAAATTATTGACTTGAATCGAACCCGACTTGAACCCGAGAATGACCTGACCTGATTATAACCCGTAAATAATTAACTTGAACTGAACCCGACTCGAACCCGAGAACGAACCTAACTCATTTAAACCCGTAAAGACCCGAATTAAACCCGACATATTTTTCACCCGTCCCAAATGTAACCCGGCCTTTTACTAACCCGACCTAAACCCAACCCAAACCCGATAAGATGTATGACCCGACGTGACCCGACTCAAGCATGACCCAACCCGAACCCGACCCACATATGTTATGACATTAACCCGTATTGACCCGACCCACATTAACCCGACTCAAACCCGACCTGTTTACCCGAATTGACAGCTCTACCTAAACCACATCTACCCGCCACCACCGCCAACCGCCTTAACCCAAAAAACACCAAAAAATTAATCCCACAAATTAAACCAAAATTCAAAATAAAATTTAAATTAACAAAAAAAAAAAAAAAAAAAACTGCAAAATAAACAAAAAAAAACCAATAAAAATATAACCCACAAAAATAAATCCACAAAATTACTCACCAAAAACGAACCACAACTCAAACCCAAATTCAAAACGAAAATCAAACCCAAAAATAACAAATATCAAACCCAAAAATTAACAAAAAACGAAATCAAAAATCAAATCCCAAAATGAACAAAAATCAAACAAAAAAAAAATCAACATTCGAACATGGAAATTCGAACAAAAAATGCAAAAAAAATTCGAAAAAAATCAAACAAAAAAGTATAAACACGATAACATACCTCAAACCCCGAATTGAGTTTGAATTTCATCTCAAAATTGGTTTAATAAGGCCAAATTCGACCACAAAAAGTCTAGATCTAGGCTTTTCATGGTCCAATTTGAGCTTAAAAACCGTTAACTTGTTCAGCCATAAGATTATGAAGGTGGAGATCGTGGTGGTGGACTCGTGCTTGTAGCAGCGGAGGCGTGGTGGTGACGTGGTTGGTATCGGTGACCGAATTTTTGAAGCTGCTTCGTGCGATTTCCGATCTAATTCCGGTGAAAAGAGTCAGATAATTGAAGGAGGAGAGGAGGAATGGAGAGGAGGAAAGAACGAGGAGAGGAGGAATGATGGAGGAAAGAAGGAAAGGAGAGAGAAAGAGAAAAGAAGCAAGAAGCAGCTGTGTAGTTGAAAATAATTAGGGCTAGGGTTAGTGGGGAACCCCTTTATACCCCATATTAAAAAAAATGTAATTATGACTGCTGAAAACGGTACTAGATAGCGACCGTTTTACACTAATTACGACCGTTTTCAGTGGTCGCAACTATTTTATTTTTATTTTTAATTAATTTTCACATGTATTTTTTTAAAAAGAATTATTTAAATATGCTTGCGACGGTGTAAATGGTAAAAAACGGTCGCAAAATTGCGACCGCTTTAAAACGGTCTCAAAATTGCGATTGCAAATAAAACGGTCGCAGATTTCTAGTTTTGCGACCGTTTTACTGACGGTCGTAGAAAAACGGTCGCAATTTGACCGAATTCTAGTAGTGATGTCATCTTTGATGGAATAATGGAGCGCCTGTCAAACTCTTTCATAGGAATCATGTACTAATTGGCTTTACTTGAACGTAAATATCCGTAAACTTATCCCTTTTTAAGGTGAAATAAAAATACATGTTGCTAAGATATTTTGAGCTTCATCTGTTCAACGCTATTTGCTGAATCCACTGCATGTCATAGCGATTATTTGTGTTTCTATTTTCCCCTTCAAGGCTACAATGGTAGCTTACAAAAACATAGCTAGACACATAGTAGCATTATTCAACATTGTTAGCTTCTATAGATTTTTGATACTAATGATATGATACAAGTAATGCTAATAATCATGCATGACAGTCTCTTTTATTTTTAGTTATTTTGATTTTTATAGTTTTGGAGGTATGTTTAATTTGTTCTAATTTTTTTATGGATAGATGTATCACTTATTCCATGTTTCATGCCTCATATTTTGGGTCATGAATTGTGAGTATGAAATATTCAAGCGACGACCTTTGTCAGGACCTACCAAGCGAAAGAGGGAGTGGGCCCACCTAATGATTACGATCTCGAGCACTATTGGCAAACCTTTTGCCCAATGTGTTTTGGAACCGGTTCAAAAAGAGGGACGACCATGTGTTCATGGCAAGCTCCGAGGTTCGTGTAAAAAAATATTTCTCGTTTTGTTTTTGAATCCCAATATATTTATGTATGCTGATTTTTATTTTATTTTTTGTTTCATGTCATATAGAATATGTCCTTTGTGAGACTAATGGACAAAGCAAAGGTTGAATGGCTAATCTAAGCATGACGAGGAAGCCTTGATCGGGCTCCAATTTCTAATGCACTCGAAAGATCCATCTAGTCTTTCTCACAAGGCGTTCAAGCAAAGGGTCATACATTTTTATCGCGACATAGACGAGTTGGAGACATTGCGTGACCGATTTGGTCGAGAACAAATTAGAATCGCGTAGTCTATTCTTTGTTATTGCTTGAAGTAATAGTAATTTTTGTTGAGCATAAACTCTTCTTGATTAGGAACTATAATACTCTAGTATGTGATTGTTTTTAATAATGAGAAAGACACTTATAGTTTTAGAGAAATTGAGAGAAAAAAGCAGGAGAAAGTTTTGGGGAAATTTTTATTATTATGAAGATAAGATTATTACAAGCCAAATAGAAATATATATACATCATCAATCTAACTAGAAGCTTCTGTAAGAAGATATAAAAATATCTAACTTAATATCTGTAACTAACTTCCCTGAATTTCAAGGAGTTTGTTATAACAAAATCTATTTGGATTCTGCTGACTGTGCACCCTTTGCTGAAGTGGCAGTCGAACCTTCTGTGATGTCTGTGGCAGCAACATTACCTTCAATACCCCCCTTCAAGGTGGGAGTAGGAGAAACAGCTCCCAACTTGCTCAACAAATACTGCAATTGAGGAGAAGAGACCGTCTTAGTGAACAGATCTACAAGCTTGGATGGAAATTTATGAGGTCTGGTGAATTTTCTAGAAGGTTCAGGGTTAGGTGGGAGAGGATAAGGAAGTTCAGAAGAGTTGGATGAGGTAGAATCTGAAGAGACATAAGAAACAGGTGAAGAGTGGACAGAAGAAACAGGTGAAGAAGAGGAGTCATAGAAATAAGAAGAAGAAGAAGAAGAAGAAGATGTATGTAAATAAGAATCATGGGAAGGAAAAA
This sequence comes from Chenopodium album, assembly GCF_948465745.1. NCBI lineage: Eukaryota > Viridiplantae > Streptophyta > Magnoliopsida > Caryophyllales > Amaranthaceae > Chenopodium > Chenopodium album. Next base: position 10,130,240 of record NC_137846.1, read on the forward strand.
CATGAGTATAAGGTGGTGAGTCATTAGAAATGTCTAAGGATGTTAGGGCTGGCAAACGGATCAGGTCAGGTCGGGTTCGTGTTCGGGTCAGTTCAATTTTGGGTCGAATACCCCTGACCTAAACCTGACCTATTTAACTTTTCGGGTCAAAAAGCTCAACCCTAACTTGATTTTTTCGGGTTCGTGTCAACTCGAATCTAACCTGATTTTTTTTTTATCAACTTTTTTCAACTCTGAATTTACTTAAAATTTCAGATTTTTTTTCCCATTTCAATTTTAAATATTAACATCTTAATTTTATAAAGAAAATCATTGATAAATAATCAAATTGATACCATCAACAAATTAAAAGTGTAGATCATAAACATATAATAGCTGCCATTCTAGAAAGAGTCTTGGATAATAAAATACCAAATTAAATTACATTACATAAGATCTAAAATTAAAAAAACATAAACTTGTCTCCAATTTCAATGATTTGCGGAAATATAATTTAGATATTGTTCGATGATGATGAGGTTGATGTTGCTAGATCGATCGAGCAGTAGTGTATCAACGATGAGGTGAGGCTGATGAAGCAAAGAAAGCGTGATGTGATGGTGGTGGAAAAACGCCGAGGGATTTTCTAAACAAACCGTAATTTTCAGAAAACTAATACATAAAATAAAAAAAAAATACCTTGGATTGATGAAGGAGAGGTTGAGATAACGCAAGGAAGTGTAGATTGATGAAAAGAATTCAAGGATTAAATAGAAATTAAGGGTCTGAAAAAGGTTGGAGAAGATTTTAGGGAATGAAGAGAGAGAAAATTTGAGAGAGAGAATGGAGGAGAACCGAGAACGGTGAGTGAAAGTGAGAAAGAATAGAGGAGTTTAGGGTTTTTGATGTTATTAGGTGGGCTCATTTCGAATTTGAACTGGGCTTATGATTTATTTAGGATTTTTTAATTTTTTTTCGGGTTATGTGGGTTAATTTCGGGTTGGGATTTTCAACCTTAACCTAACCCATTTAAATTTCAAGTCGGGTTCGTGTCAACCCATTTAAGTTTTTGAGTCGAAAATCTCAACCCTAACCCGCTATTTTCAGGTCGGGTTCGGGTCGTGTTTTCGGGTCGGGTCAGCTTTTGCCAGCCCTAAAGGATGTAGAGTTTGGTAGATAGATAGCTGTGGAAAAAAGTGAATTAGAATGGGATTTTCTGTAAAAGAGGTGATATGGGAAATGTTTTTCATGGAACTGAACATTTCTGGTAACTTTGATCTTGTGAGAAGAAAGATCATACAGTTTGTAGCCTTTTTGACTAACAGAATACCTAATGAAAACACAAGGGTCATCCTTTTCATCTAGTTTAGTCCTGTTCACCCTAGATGTGTAGGCAAAACACAAACACCCAAAGGTTCTTAAATGAGATAAATCGGGACTGAAACCATGCAATCTCCTGAAGGGAATGTCATCATTGATAGTAGAAATGGGCATTCTGTTAATAAGGTAGACAGCACACAGAACACTATCACCCCAAAACTTGTCAGGAAGTCTGCCTTGAGTGTAAAGAGCTCTAGCAGTCTCTAGAATATATTTGTGTTTCCTCTCAACAACACCATTTTGTTAAGGGGTGTCACTACAGCTGGTTTAATGAAAAATACCATGCTAAGTTAATAAAACCCTCATACCCCCTTCACATAACTCCTATGCATTATCTGATCTAACAGCCTTAAGCACATAATTGAATTGAGTAGCAACCATGGAAATAAAATTAGACATAATACTCACAGATTCAGATTTATTTCTCATCAAATGAACCCAAGTAAATCTTATATAATCATCAATAATTGTCAAAAACTGATTACAACCAGTTGAGGTTTTTATAAAATGAGGTCCTCAAACATCAATGTGTATAAGATCAAAAGGTTTGACATATTTAATGCTACTCTTAGGGAAAGGTAATCTACACTGCTTAGCCTTAGGACACACTTGGCAAATAGTGTCAGTTACACTGGTACTGCAATCACCTAAATCACAGCTAGGTCTAAGCAACTTCAACTTGTTGAAAGGTAAATGACCCATCCTTAAGTGCCATAACCTTGCATCTTCAGTTACTGCAACACAGGCAAGACTACTAGGAACTGAATCTTTAGCAGCATGATCCTGTTGTTCTAGAACATTATACAGTCCTGAACTCATATTACCAAGAAGAATCGAATCCCCTCTCTGTGTTTGGACAAAACACTTGTCATGAGTAAACAACAAGTCACATCTCATATCTTTGCAGAGCTTATGCACAGAAATGAGATTGTACTTAAAATCTGGCACATATAACACATTCTGCAAAATTATTCCATTAGTCAACTCTATCATGCCAACATGAGTGATTAAAACTCTTCTACCATCTGGTATGGTGATATACTTATTATTATCAGCAGATTTATACTCAGAAAAACAAGAAATGTCAGAGCAAATGTGATCTGAGGCTCCACTATCAAGGAACCATTTGATAGTAGAACAAGATAGAAGACAGAAATTACCTGCCATAAGTGCATGGTTGGAAGAATTATTGCTCTCATCTGACTTCTGAGTGCTCAAGTAAGCCAAATATTGATTGTATTCATGAGCTGGAATGGTTTTGACTGCAGCACCATCATAAATCTGAGCATCGGATTCTGAGAAACTCGTGTCAGCTAGTTTGTCATCCTTGAAGCCCTTCAAAATTAGGAGGATAACCATTGACCTTGAAACACCTATCAATGCTATGTCCTGGAATCTTGGAGTGAGTGCAATAGAATTTAGATCCAGGCTTGACAGTTCTCTAGTCTGCTGCATTCACAAACTGCCTTGGATAAGCACCAATATTCTGAGAATTCTGCTGACTGTTTTGCCAATTGTATGCAGGTCTGGAAAACTTGTTTGGACCTGATTGGTTGAACCTCCTTCTATCAGCAGAAAAAGCCATTGATTCACCACCAGAATGCAGCTGAGAGATTTCTTTGTGCTTCTCCTCTTGAGAAAACATTCTGAATACTTCAGTAACCCTAGGTAAGGACTGCATCATAAGTATGTTGCCTCTGATAGTAGAAAATTGATCAATAAGATTCATCATGAACTGGATCACCATTTTCTGCTGATGCCTTTCAAGAATTCTCTTAGTCAAATTGCAAGTACAATTGTTGCAGGTGCAGTAAGGAAGAGGATGAGCTTCATCAATTGCATCCCAAATTGTCTTAATCGAAGTGAAAAACTCATAAACGGACTGAGATCCTTGAGTAACTTCAGTTAACTTTTGCTCAAGGGTATAAATCTGAGCTAGAGAAGTAAAACCAAACCTCTCCTCTAGATCTAACCAGATTTCTCTAGCAGACCTCAAGAACATGACACAGCTAGCAATACTTTCATCAAGATTGAAAAGAATCTAAGAACATACCAGATCATTGTACCTCTCCCAAGCAGTGTATTCTGCACTTGATTCATCTAAAGGCTTAGTGTAAGTACCATTGACAAATCTAGCTTTGTTCTTAGCTGATAAGGTAAGCAACATAGATCGCTTCCAGCTAGTGAATCTATCACCATTGAACTTGAAGGAAACAAGCTGAGCAGAGTTTGCATCAGACGGATGAATGTAGTAGATACTTGTTGGATTCTGGTTCAAAGGCAAAGTTGCAGTACTCTGAGAACTTTTAGCAGCCATTACAATCAATTCAGATAAAAAAATCACCAAATTCAGAAGAAATTCAAGGAAAAATGATGATGAAACAACAAAATCAGCAGAAAAAGAAGATCAGATAAAATTATTCAACAAGTATCTCAGATGTAAAGAGGAGATTTCTGGAAAAAATACGGAAGATCAAATGAAAAAGAGATTTGCTAGCTCTAATACCATGATAGTTTCAGAGAAATTGAGAGAAAAAAGTAGGAGAAAGTTTTAGGGAAATTTTTATTATTATGAAGATAAGATTATTACAAGCCAAATAGTATTATATATACATCATCAATCTAGCTAGAAGCTTCTGTAAGAAGATATAAAAACATCTAACTTAATATCTGTAACTAACTTCCCTGAATTTCAGGGAGTTTGTTATAACAAAATCTATTTGGATTCTGCTGAATGTGCACCCTTTGCTGAAGTGGCAGTTGAACCTTATGTGATGTCTGTGGCAGCAGCATTACCTTCAATAGACACTCTGCCACTTTCTCCATTGTTCTTAGTGGATATTTTGTACCATGCACTTGATAGCTATATGATATACCTTCTCGTTTAGTAGAGGATAGTTAACATGCTTCTTAGTGGTTTTATTTCTTGAGTTTGTCCTTTCTTTTTTTTTTTTGTTCTGAAGTTATACTACTCCTTTTGCCGCACCGTATTACTTTACACTTTTTTTCTAACATTTGGCCTTCTATAATTTTAGAGAAAAAAAGTTGTACGAGTATTTAAATACTTGATATGCATAAATGACATTGTTCTATTAACTCTTTTATTTCGTATAAAATTTTCTCTTTAAAACCATAATTTGGGGATGATTCTAATGTGTCATTTTTAAAAAATGACACCATAACATGATGATGTGTCACGTTATGATTGGTTAATTTTTAATTTATTTTTAAAAGCCTAAATGTACTATGTGTAATTGTAAATACATGTATTTTTTTTATTGAATACTAGATTATAGTTTTTTATAATTTATTTTTATCTTTTTAAAATCATTTTCGAAATTTAATTGTAATTTAAATTTAGACAATAAAAAATTCATCGTTGTTCTTCATTATTCACGATCTTAATTAACCACCCCAAAATCTTGTGTAATCTATTCGGAATTTAGACCAAAATTTCGTCCTAAGATAAGATTTATTGGGTCATGAATCTGCTTCCATGATTCGTATACAAATTTCGTTTTAGGGTTTGATTGATAATTTTGATTTATGTAAAAAATTAAGTTCTTTGATGGTTTTGAGGATGAAAATAGCCTAAGGAGCGTGTATTATGATTATCTAAAACACATACCTTTCAAATTTTTTAACAATCAATGGATAACGAGGGTGTGCTCTGTGATTTAGAGTTCAAAATTATTATTTTTTCGCAAACCTCTTTGATGCATAATCGAGATTTGCGATTTGCGTAATCTATTTGAGGTTAGGTAATTACCTGTAACTATTTAGGTCATTACCTAAAAAATTTAGTTTTAATTGCAAACAGATTATATAAAACACTGTTTCCTTATGTAATGACCAAAATTACTTTATGTCATTACTTAAGCTTGAAACAAGTTTGCGAACAAATCATTACATTTTTACGGATCAAACAGAAGGGGCTCGAAAAGAAAAAAGAATCAAAAGATTGTCTTCTCCAATTATTCAGTCGGAAGAACTCCTGTCATTCAACCTAAATTACTATACCGTCGACCACAGCGATATTGCAAAACACCTATACGATTCTTCCTTAACAAATGCTTAAAAATGAGATTGTAAATGAGATTTTTTTAATGAACAAAAACCTAAAATCAAAAACTGCAAAAAACGAAACCCAAAAACAATATTAATATAACGAATTTTTATCCCCAATAAACAATGATTTTGGGAATGGGTGGCTAATATATGACATGAATTGTAACACCCCCAAATCTCCCTCTACGGAAATACTAGTATAATATGTATAATTATACCGTAGAGATAGAGTTGGGCGTATTACCGACGCGTGATTACGCAAAGCTACCAAACTCACTAAATAAAACCAATACTTTGCAGCGGAAACTTCAATACTCTTTTATTAAATAAACCATAAATAGAACCATTGTCATGAATACTCAAAATAAAAGACAAAAACCGACATCCCTAATCTAGATGAAGACATTCCCGGGACTCCAATGCTCACATATTGACTTTACCTGAAAATTAGTCAACGCTGCTTACCATTAAGGTAAACAGGGCGAACCAAAACAAAAAGAGAACACGAATTAGCCAAATATGCTAAGTACGATAAGTGCAAGATAATGTAAACTCAATTTATTGGCAAACATGCTTTCCAAACCAATTTCCAATTGATTTCCAAACTCATGATTTAAAACAATTCTCAATACTCAAATATAATTTCAATAACTCAATAATTCAATAAGAATGATTATTTAAAATCCATCAATTCAAAACTCAATAATAAGAATGATTTATAATATCAGTTTAACTCAAAATTCCTTTCTAAGTGTCCACACCCCCCAAGCTAGTCTCCTACTATTTCAAGGTTATTCTTGGAGAAAGACTAGGTCATACAAAGTCCATAGTATTCAATGAATCCGCATAGTGGGATTAATAAAATAAATTTGCTTGTAAAACATTTAAATAATTAATAACATCTTTAACTCATAAATCCAATAAATATCTCAAAACTCCTTTTTAATTAAATTCAATATACCTTTGAAATCAAGCCTTTAAAACATAATAAATAATTTGATTCTTTCAAAACATCATATAAAAAAAATTTATACTCCAATAATTTATTAAAACCAATTATTAAAACATGCTTTTATTTCATAAATCATAATTCAATTCAATTTAATTCAATCATCATAAAATCATTCAAACATGCTTATTCAATCCAATCAATTTCAAAGGTATCTAGCCACCTACACGTACCTGCATCCTTGCTTAGCAAAACCACACAAAAGAACTCAAGAACCTTGATTGCACACACCCTACAAATAAATATAACCTTAATCAATATAAGGTTAACAAATAATCACAACAATTAAATTAAAAACCTCCAACTACATGTACATGAACCTTTTAAATTAGTTTCTCATAAACATTATTAAAAATCTGATTTTATATAATTAAAATTAGTTATAATAATTTTCATAAATCCCCCATAATAATTATAATTAATTAAATAAGAGAAGAGAAGAAGAAAAGATAGAAAACCAAGGAGAAGAGGAGGAAAGGTGGCGGCAAGGGTGGCTGTCGGTGGTGGCTTGCAACGGTAGGTGGCGCCGAAGGTGTCTGGCGGTGGCTACAGGTGGCAGCCGTGGGTGGAGGTGGTGCTCGGTAGTGGTGGCGCACCAAAAGGAGGAGAAAAATAATGAAAAAAAAAAAAGAAAATAGGAGAAGAGAATGAGAGAGAATTAAGAGAATTTGTGTGAGTGTTTAGTCATGAAATAAAGGGGTATTTATAGGCTAGTATGGGCATGAACTATGGTAGGAAAATGTAGGAAGATTTATGGCAAGAAGAGTTAAGGAATTACTTGGAGTAGTGAATAAACAAATATGGAAAGTTTTGATATTAAGGTGATTGAGAATAATAAAAATATGGAAGGTGTGTAGTCATAAAAATAATATGGTAAGGGAGATTACTTGGGGAATAATCAAGGGAAATAAAAGGTAGGAAAATATGATGATAAAATATTTAGGAGATGGAAAAATAGAATTAAGGAAAATACTAGATTTTAAGGAGATAATTAAAAATATAAATTACCAAAATAATTCTCCCAAAAATCACCAATAAAATAACTAAGATTAGCTCAAATTTTTGGACCTCCTTATAGTAATTTAGGAAGTTATTTTTCTAGTTTTTAGGAATTAAAAATAATTGTGTAAATAATATTTATTTTATAAAATAATTAATTAAATACATACCAATTATTCACCAATAAAATAACTAAGAAAATTAGATTTTCTATACATAGAAAATCCAAAAAAAACTAGCTACTGTTTGGGAATTTTCGGACATCTTTAATTAATTAATAAAACATAGTTTTTTCTTTAATTAAAATATCTGAAATATATAAAAAATCCGATTTTTAAAATGAAATAAATGGATAATAAATCTTATCCAAAATAATAATTAGATTTCAAAATACTTTTGGCGCCAAAGTTCAAATATCATTTTGGCTCTAAATAATAAATTTACTAAAATACCCTTTTTATTAAATAATAATTAATTAATTAATTAATTAATTAGGAAAAATACATATGAAAATACAGGGTATTACATGAATGAAGAACATTGATGAACTTGGATGAACAAGATGAACAATTTTAATTTTAGGGTTTTTGATTCTAATAATTATAATTTTTAAAATTAATTTATAATTATATATTTCTTAAAAAAATTCATGTTTTAAAAAGAATACATAAAAACAATACAATTTTAATACATTATGAGCATTAAAAATAATTCAAAATGAAAATAAAAATACCAAATGTGGGCCAATCAAATTTTGCCACATCAACAAATTGTGGTGCCTTTTTTAAAGAATGACATTGTAGAATATGTAATAATTTAGTACTTCCCCCATTCTATAATAATTATTGATATATTTGACTTTTTATCTAAACTTTGACTATTAATATCTTCAATTTGTATTCCTCGTGGTAAAAATAATAATAATACTTAATTAGTAAAATTCAACATAATATACCCGTGTATTAATAAAACAACGGTGATACACTATAAAATAATGGTGGTAGTAATAATAAAACAATGGTGACCAAAAATATTGTACTCGTATGACTTGATTGGAAAAAAAAAGGATGAAAGAATAATTGTTGAGCACATTTGAAAAGACCTATACTATCAATTAAAAAGCATTATAAAAGATGCCACGTGTGACCCCTTTTACATTTAAAGGATGTTGATAGCTTGTAATTTTGTATATCCTAAGATTCACGGGGTTGTTAGTGTTTTGGTGCATATTTAGGTATAAAGATGACACTTTTAAGCTTTTGGATAAATACCCTATAGCTTCATTTGTAGGGAGATCTTCTTCTCCCTTAGTCTTCTTAGGCCCTTTCTCTTAATTAATAATGTAGATCTTTAATTAATAGTTATTTCAGCTGAGAATCTCTCAAACTCAAGCATTTTAGAAGATAATTTCAAGCTTTATTCTCTCAATTTTAACATTTCTCCTAAACTTTGAAGTTTCAAGTAGTATTCTCTTATTCTCTTACTCTCTTCTCTTCTTAATTTTCTGTTTTTATATGGTTTTGTGAATCTTAATTTTCTCTTAATCATTGTTAATTGTTCTTGCACGTTCAATGTTAGAATGTTACTCTTATCCATGATTTGTGAGTAGTTACTTAGCAAGGGGTTAGGTGAAAACTCAACTAGGCCATGGGTTGATTAATTTTGAGATGTTTTCATGTTCTATTTGGTTTGAAGATTGTTTGCTCATGAATTGATTATTTGCATGTGTATTTTTAGTGGCCAACTTCACTTCCTATCCTTGCATTGAGAAATGGAGTTGGATTGTGAATCCTCTCTTGTCTGATTAGATCATACTCCTTTCATGAATGTGGTTGCCTTGTTTCAATGATTAGGATGCTTTAGCGTAGTAATTCGGAGAGAAATCCCAATTATTTGTGCTTCATGCTATCTTGGAGCGATCGAAAGACAAACTTGAGTTAGAAACCCACTTCCTACCATTGAGACTTTGTTTCTTATCATGTTAGTTGTTTGGTCTAGGAAATGCTAGTGTTGTGGCTTTGAAAGAAGGCAACATTGAGTTCTCATTCTATCACTGATGTATGTTCATGATTTATCCTTGTTATTAATTATTTGGTTTGGTTGGTGTTGAACCCCATTTATCCCTAGCACTTCTTTCTCTTGGAATTTAGTCCCTGGGAAGAATGACCCTTACTTACCATTATGCTTAGGTTAGTGGTTAGTTAGGTAGTTTGACTCTAGGGTGTTTGTCTAACAACCAAATATCCCTTCTGTCAGATGTCATGTCATCCAATTAAAAACATGAATTATACACGTCAAATAAAAATTGTTAACATCAAGAATTGAACTTGGGTCCCTTAGGAAATGAGTTACTCTCTCCGTGTTTAAATAAGTGTTACACTTATTACTAAATACGGTTGTATTTTAATAAATGTTATACTTTTTTGGCAAAAAACTACGGAGTACATTTTAATATTATATCTCTCTCTCTCATGGTCCCTACCCAAACCCACTCACTAATTTTTTATTATTTATTTCCTCTCACATTCATTACTTTTTAATAAACTATTATTCCACTATCTTTCTTATACAATTTTTTAATACTACAACTACTTCACTTACCTCTTATTGGGTTGACGCTCACCCTCTAGCGTTTGGAAGCTTCCTTGCTGCCCGCTGCTCGAGATTTGGGCCTCAGCATCCATTTCGTCGCCACTAGTCTCTGTATCAGTATCGTGCGGGGAGTCCAACACTTCTAACAAACGCATACGCGGTATGATATCTAGCTGCCTTGGGCGTCGACGACGGTTGCTCTGAGCGGACTCCAGCTGTTGTCGAAGGGAAGCTGCATTAGATGCCGACACTTCCTTTCCTCGGCTGAGACGACGTTTGTTGGATTCTTGGGCTGCGGGGAGGTTGGCCTTGGTTTTTTCGTTGGCACCCCTCATCTGCTTGAGGGTCATATCATCAGATGTCATTTCGAAGGTTGGGTTAGGGTTTTGAGGGTTTTACCTAGTTGAGTCCCCACAGACGGCGCCAAATTGTTTATGCTAAATTTTTTCAAGTGGGATTGAATAGCAAAATCTAGTTTACGAACGAAAATTGGGTAAAAATCGCGGGTAAAATGAGGATATACCAAACTTTCACTATGCAAAAGATCAAACGAAAATTATTACAATGTATATGATCAATGTGTTTTTAGTTGCTAAGTTGCGATGTCCCCAATGTTGATGGTGCCTTCCCCTTATATAGATGATTATTAGGATTTATTATAGCCGTTGTGAGTTGATAATAGTAGCTCCTTGTTTTGCGGCAACTACTCCTTGACTCGTGGTACTAGGCTTATCCTAGTAACGGCTTCATATTGCTGGTGGGAGACTTAGTCCTTCAAGCTTATCACCTCCTTGAAAATAGGAGTTTTGTTACCTGTGCTTCGTCCGTCGAGTCAGAGCTCAATCGTCGATCTTAATTCTTCGTCATTGACCCTTGTTGACTTGCGCTGACTTTGACTTACTAAAATTTACCCATAACAATTGTCTAATATTATGTGTTTGTCAATTGTCTAATATTATGTGTTTGTCAAAGTGTGACACTTATTAAAGGAGAAAGTAAAAGTTTTAATATCTTTACTATCTAATACAAGTATTTGTACTTATTTGTTTCTATGAGATATAGTTAAGGACTTAAGGACGTTAAGGTAGATCAAGAAAAGAGTGTTGTTTTTTTGTACTTTAATAATTGCTATTTTATTATACTAAACCATTCTAAATTAAATAGAAATATAATTAAGCTTATTTTTTACATTAAAAAAAATAAACTAAAAGTCAAATTCATTTATATTTTTTTTAAAGAAAAACACTAGTTGTATATTATATCCTCAAAACAAGGTTAAAAGTATAGTAGTAATGAACACATTACTACATTTATTTGAATTAATTATGAACTAGGTATTTGTTTTATATTGTTAAAGATATGTTTAATGGGCTAGATTAATAAACAAAAACATTGTCGTTTAGAGTACTTTTATACAGTTCTCAAAAAAAAAAAAAAAAAAAAAAAAAAAAAAACGTTGACAAATTTTCTTTGTAACTCTGTTCTCCTCAATATACGCCACTCTCTCACGGTGTAGTGCTCGGGGAGTCGACGGCCTATCACGGTTAACTGCTGTGGAAACTCGTCTCTTCGCCACGCCTACGCTTCGGCAGTCCGGCCTTCCACCGCTCCACTTAATCAGTCACTCAGGTAGTTTGCGTCTTTGTGAATTTAATTTAATTTTTATTGTGATTTCAATTTAATTTGCAAGTTAATTCTATTATGCATATTTACAGTTTATGATTTACATGAACATGCTAATGCTAATGATGCTGCTTTCGGACATTGTATTGTGCTTTGTTGCTTTACAATATAGATTTTGATGGAGCATTGCTGATTGTTGATCTTTTTTATGTTTGTTTGATTATTATGTAATTAAAGGTGAGTCCTTTAGAAGTTTATAAGGATTTGACAATCATGCTGATATATGTGAGTGTCAATTTGTTCCGCCTTTTTTGCTGTTAACCAAAATCCAGATTTTTGTTTCAAACTTTCAAGAGATCCTTACATGCTGTTTATGTGCTGAAATTACATGTTTATTTGTTTTATAAAGGTTTTTAATTTGAAGTTACAGGTTTATGTAGTAATATAAAGATCCAATAAGACCTGGTGATGTTGGGTATTTTTATTGATCTAGTAAGGTTTCAAGCCTAATATGCTAATTGAATCAAATTTGGTTGTAGAAACCTTTCAATGGAAGGCAAGGAATGTGAAGGGGCTCCTACAATGGAAATTCAAGTAAGTGACTCATCACTTGGTTGGAAGGATAGTTGTGTTAAAAAGTGCAAGGGTTGTTGCGATATTTGGCTTCCGTTGGAGGTGCAATCCAATATCCTTGCAAAGCTGCCGAGTAAAGCTCTTGTACGATGCCAATGTGTTAGTAAGGAGTGGCTGGCTGAAATTCGAGACGTTTTTTCTAAAATGTTGTCATCTCAAATTTTCAATGATAAAGCTAATTCAAGTACCCAAGTTATTCTAGTTCGACCCCTAAAGTTTCATGTGTTGGTCATTGATCTGTCTCGTCAAAAGGTAGTTAAAACCCTAGTACACCATCACCCCATCCGGCACAAATTGGAACCTATTGGTACTTGCAATGGTTTGCTTTGCCTTTTGAATTGTTCTTTACGTCAAATCCAGGTTTACAACCCGATAACTAGTGCCTCTAGAGTTATAGATATTCCCAGGGTTACCTTTGGAGGTAAAGTTGATTACAATTTTTACGGGTTTGGCTATGATTGTAGGAGCAATGATTATAAGATATTAAAAATGCCTTACACAACAGAAACGCAACCTATGTTGTTCAGCTTCAAGAACAACTCATGGAAGTTGGTCCAATCTTGCCCCTTTGATTATAGTTCAGAAATAAATTGGGAATGACCCTATAGTAATGTGTTACATTGGGTACCTGTTTTTGATCCATCGTCTACTTATGTTCCTCCTTCTAAAATTATATGTTTTGATCTTGAAAACGAGAACTATTATGAGTTACCCAAGCCAGACGATATTGGCGACAGAATAAGAAGATGGCATTTAGTTGTTGTAAGGGGATTGTTGCATTTTGTACACTTCAACTATGAGAAGAATGAATTGGGTATCTGGGTCATGGAGGTATATGGTGTGAAAGAATCATGGAATAAGTGGATTCATATATCTCTCAAAGAACTCTGTCGCACATTACATACTGGTGAAAGACTGGGGCCTACTGAATGGAGTATAAAGCAATCGAAGCCTTTTGTGTATTCAGAGGATGGGAAGAAAATCATTATAGCTGTTAGGAGGCGTGTCTGCTGTTTTGTAGCTTTTGATCTAATTACTCGTGAATCAAAGATTATCGCAACGCATCTATGGCCCGAAAGTAGATTCGCTAAATTTACCCCCTTGTCATGGGCTAGTTTTCAAGTTTCCCCCAACAATGAGTAACCGTGTTGATTACTACATTCGTTAACTTTTAGTTGCAACTTTAGAATATTTTATATCTCACAAATAATACCTCAAAATTGCAACTAAAAGTTAACGGAGATAATATATTTTTTCAACTTTATTTGATCTATGTTTGTTTCATTCTCATTTCCTTTTTTTTTCCTTTTTTTTTTTTCTGAAGGGAACATTCTTATTTACTTTGAATTAATGAGATACGTTTTTCTTTTGTTTACTCCACCTGGCACTACCTCATTTTTACTCCCTCCGTTTTTAAATACTTGCTCCATTTCTCCATGCGCAGAGTTTTAGGAAAAACTAACATAGTGCCCGTGCGATTCACGATTTATAAATCATATTATTAATCCCACAGGAAAAAAACACAAATAATTCAATTAGTAATAAAGGGCTCATTTTCACTAACAATTTAATTATTAAAATTTTGTTTAGTCGCAGTAATGGCCGATACAGAAATTACAAAATGTGATTTGAATAATATTTTATGTCATTGGCATTTGTTTTAATATTTTATTCGTTTTTTTTTTTTAATAATGTTATTTTATTAATTGAAAATAAAGGAATAATGCTCCATGTAACTATATAAGAGAAAATAAACAGAGCATAAAAACAAATATAAGAGAAATAGACAGATTCATTTTCTATCCCCGGTCAGGAAAAACAAAAAATTTTCTTGTCATATATCTGCTTTAGTAGCTATATAATCTAATATTTGTTTTACCCGTCACTATCACCAAATCTATAGACACAATAATAACTTTATATCTTACGCACTATATATAAATTTCTAGCATAGTTTTGGCTAGGTAATAAATTATTTGGAACCAATCAAAGTCAATAAAATATATTTTGAATTCAATATAATTTATATACAAAAACTAACATTGCTTTCAAAAAAAAAAAAAAAAAAAAAAAAAAAAAAAAAAAAAAAAAAAAAAAACCTAACCAAAAATATGCAACAAAATGTATCAAGTCTTTGTTATCTCATTACAAATATAAGATAAACGAATTAGTGATTGATTGATTGATTCGTTTGTCTTATAGCATAATGCATTAATTGATTGATGTAAATTAGAATATTCTAATTAACAACATTACTATATGTAGAACAACATAAAATTATTGCCAATAATGATTATATATTTAGTATCGCACCCGTGCAATACACAATTTTATTTTGAATCAAAGTAAATTTAAACATATTAATGAATGTTTACTAGTATTTAAACATATGTTTATTTGAATGTAAACACGTACATGTTCATTCTCATATTGAAAATATCCACATAGACTATAATAATACATGTTTAACTTCATATTAAATTATATGCTCATGAGCGCCATTTGAATATTATATTTAGCATCATTTGAATATTATATTACATACATTTTAGCTCTAATATTGATAGATGTTTATTTGAATTTGATACATAGATGTTCATTTGGATATGTGTATATTCACACATATATTAATGTATGTTCATTCACATGTCAAAAAATGTTCAAAAATAAATCACATATTGTTCATTCATCATAAACCTTTGATGATTCTATTTTAAAATATTATTCTATTTTAAAAAATATTCAAAAATAAATCACATATTGTCACTTACATTATGGAGTTATATAATTTTTAATTGAATTTTTTTAAAAAAAAAATGTGTATAAACAGTGATGACGATGATATTCCTATTCAATCAAGAGTGAATAAAATACAATTGATCCTCAACTCTTAAAGATATAATAACAAGTGTGCCTATTGAAAAAGACATGTTTGCAATTACAATGTGTAATAATCATTTATAATAAATTATATGTTCATTTTGACATGATATTTTTTTTTTTGAAATTCTTTTGATACATATATATATGTTTATGATTGTTCATTTAAGTATACAAAAATGTTCATTTCACTAACACTTTGATATAGATTCTTTAGGTTCATGTAACATAATTGAAAGATAATTAATGTTCATTTATATATATCTTCTTGAACATGTATATTTTGAATTTTGGTTAGACTATATATGTTCATGTTATTTGTGATAATTTGTTCATTTATATAAAACAGAATGTACATTTTTGTTTTGCCAATTGAACATTTATTAAATTTGTAATATCAATATAATGTTTATGCATATATATTGATATACAAACACAATATATATTGTGGTGATGTTCTATATAGAGTAAAACGCACGTTGCAATAATTTAGAGATGGAAATTCTAATCCTATATTTATACAGGAGACATTGCCATCATTTATATTGAAAGTTAAAAATGAACAACATAGTAATTGGTGGGAATCATATTTTGATAGAAACATATTGAACCACAAGTAAGTTAATTTGACATATAGCAAAATGTTCATTTTCATAACAATGAATACACACATTGACATTGTAATTTGTTTGAATTGCAGATAAACCAAATCAAGAAGCTGAGAATATAGTACATTGCTCAATTGATGCTAATTGGATTAAACAGAAGCTAGAGGCAATAGAAAAGGATCAAGAAGATTTATGGAAGCTTAGATTACTAAAAATATTATTCTTTCGGATATTTGATCATTTATAGAATTCTAATTGATCAAGTACATTAATATTCATATTTTTTTAATTCACTAGTGCTTGTTATATACATATACATACATATTTTTTTTTACTGGAATGAAAATGTTCATTATCAAGAAGTCATATGTTCATTATCAGAATAAAATATGTTCAATTACGTAACAGTTATAACGAAATACAATAAAATGTTCATAACCAAAAAGGAAAATGTTCAGTGTCAAAACAAATTATGTTCAGTTACGTACCATTTATCAGAAAAAAAAAATTAAGCTCGAACAAATATATATTGTTTCAATCCAAATTCTTACTTATTATTATTTGCCAACCTATTCGCTATATTAGTGTCAAAAAAAACTAACAACCTATCATACTTAGAAGAAATATGTTGACTAGCTACCACGTTGAACACTTTGAACATCTCTTGGAACACTTGGAGGAACTTGAAAATTTCTTAGAACACTTGGACGAAATTGAACCTTTTTTCTTGGCACACTTAAAGAAACTTGGACATTACTTGGAGCACTTGAAGGAACTTGGCTTTTTCTTGGAGCACGCACTTGGACAATACTATACTCTTTCTTAAAAACATATTCATTGTACCTTTTATAAGCTTCTGCTTCTTTACCAATTAAGTAACTCAAATTTACTTGCTTCTTCAACAACAATTTCATTCTTTTTCCCACTGCATCTTAAAAACAAATGAACACAAACATTGGCATACATGTTCAATATTTAAACATAATCATTATAAATGATCATTTATCATTACCTATTTGATCATAATTATTAAAATTAATTTGTTGACATTATGAATGAACATTTAGCATTATTAAAGTGTTCATTTATCATTATCATTTTGCATTATAAATATTCATTTAGCATTAATAAAATTGAACATTTATCGACTATGAACTTTCATTTAACAGTAATAAAATTGATATATAAGCTTTATGAATGATCATTTAGCATTATAAGATTGATCACAACACAACTGTTAAAATAGTTGATTATTTAGGATTATAAATTAAAATAATGTTATAGATTAAATAAAACAGTAAACAAATTGCAATTAAGAAATCAAAACTACTGCAAAACAATGAAACACAATAGCTATGTATTATCACTCAAATTGATCAACAAATTGAACTAAAACTATAATTATAAAAATCATAGTATTAGAATTGAAATTAAAATCGACAACAACAATATTGATGAATGATTCATGACAACAAAATAAATCAACAAATTTTACTCACATTGATAAACAAAAGCAATATTAATTAAAATCAAAGTATTACAAATTCAATTAAAAGAACGAGAAAAATAAAACACTAACAACAAAATTAATGAAAAATTGAATGAAAGCTTACATTGATCAACAAACGAATTAAGCAATCCGATCCAACATCAGATGGAAACACAACCTCAAAATCACGATCAAAATCTGAAATCGAAGAATACACAACTGCACATTCAGCAGCAAAACCTTCGAATCTCCGATCGAAGAAACCTCCATGAAAACAACGAAGAGTAAGGTTTTTCAATCGAGCGAAGATATTAGATCGAAAAACAATTATGATAAGAGAGAAAATGTTCTCAAACAACTGAGAAGAGAGAGAAAATTAAGGTTATATATATATATATATATATAGCTTGAAAAATAAGAAAGGAATGTAATAACAAAAAAAATAAAAAAATAAAAAATAAATAAAAGAAAAAATGTAGCAGAAGAAGAAACCAGGTAGTTTGGGAGGGGGGAGTAGGGAACTTTCCCTAGAGGGGGTTGTAGGTAAAAAATTTCACTTCAAAACTGTACAATACTCCTAAAAAGGAAAATATGAAGCCGCAACGCGAAACCAACACGGGCCAAAGGGCCTCACAAAGCAAAATTTAACTCTATTTCACTTTACACAGGTCTTTCCACACCCAGCTAGCACCACTCTTGGAAACATAAGTAGACCATGCATGAATCATGTAGATAGTGAGCCCATTTTACCCAAATGTTCTCCTTATTCTGAGCCAATAAGGCCCACACCTGCTTGCCAATAGCAGCTTTACACCATGTTTCTTCTCATAACAGACTTCCTGCCAAGTTTAGGGCTCGCTATTATAAGTACCATGCTACAAATAAGATCTGCAAACTTGATTGATCTTGTGAACAATGGAGGAAGGAAGCAAAAACATTTGTGCCCAGTAAGTACTAATACTCATAATTACACCATTAACCAACTGTATTTTGGCAAAGATTATGAATTTATGATCGATCCCAATCATCAGCAAATGGTGAAGTTCAATCAGTGAAAGATATCCTCATTATTCTCCACGTAAACTTGCTTATATGATTTTAACTAATTATGCTAATTGACGACATTCCTGAATTGTTAATACAGCTCATGAACGAGATTTGTACTAAATATTGATATCGTACCTGTTTTAATTTTCACAACGAATGAACATAACAGGTGTTTGTTAACTCATTTATTCAAAGAAAAAAGTTGCTAACAGCAGTTAAGTACATTTGTGTTTTTTCAAGCCAGTGTCTTTGCTAGAAGAACGCTTGGACCTGTCCAATAAAAAGTGAATGAGAAAAGAAAAGAAGGAACTTCATTCGAGGTAAATTTTAATTAATTTCTACATCATTTATTATTTTTCCTGGACTATCATATAAATTTGGTCTTTTGGTATACAGATTGAAGCAACTTACATGGAATTATGCATGCTTCGAGAAGTTACGAGATGCATTACCGCTTTTAAGCTTGAATCGAAATTCCTACCTAGCACCCTTTTATCGCGCATTGAAGAATTGTTAAAAGGAGATAAAATATGCGAAGGCTGCTATAAGACAATGGAATAACAGACGCTGTTCAAGTTCCTGTGATTCCATAGGAAGTCCAAAACAGCTGAAAAAACGATTAGAGTGGGGAACGGGAACAATCACTGCACAATGTAAGCGACTTAACCTGGTTCGAGTTTCGCTTAGGTGCATGCAGACTGCTGATAGAACTTAGAAGTAGATGATCTGACCATTGTGTTTCTGTAACACGAAATATTTGGTCCAATGAACTTCACACGAATATAGTTAGTTCTCTTAGTTAACATAACGATTTGAAGTTGTATAGGCTTCATTAGGCGGAAATAATTTAGTGTTTAATTAGTGCAGCATAGTTTTTATACAGTACAGTATCTGAAAATGTTTTGGTTATTCTATAAATATTACATTCAGAACTGTCAGCTTATAATTTCAATGCATTATATATTAGCCTCCTGCAAACACAAAGCAAGCAAAGACGATCCTTGCTCCCCTTTATTAACCAAAACAAAAATTTCATCATACACATTAGGTATCAGTGGCATATATACAATCATACTTCAATTCGTAGTTGATGAAATTTCATTCCCGTGTTAGAGAAATCCTCAAGGCTAAAGCATCGAAATTGCCGGTAGCCTATTTACAGAACTTAACGTAGGACTTATCAGGCCGGAACCATGTCACTAATCTAGCTTCAAAATTATCTACTGACAGTGCTGAAAACTGTACATCTGTGAATCATATGATCTGGCTTTAGAATGAAAGTGAAATACGCAATTTGAAGAAACTGCCTCACAGCTAGCTCAAGCATAAACCTAATATATCTTCAGATAGAGCAAATAGCTTCTCAATCTCCAGCGACTTAAACTGTTATACACGCTTTTGATTTGGCACAGACGACCTTGATGGCCTCCTGCTCAATATAAAGAACAAAGAGATCAATGAATAAAATTGAAAAACACTGATAAATTGATAGCAAATGAATATTAACAATCTAATGATTGCAGAGAAAATTAATATTGAGGAAATAATCAATCAAGGGACATCATACGCGGCAAAATTGACATGTACCTTATTATTACAAACTTACTTAAATTAGCAGATTCTTGAGGCTCAGATTGATCAAAATATCACAAACTCACAATAAGCAAAGAGTAGACCTGGCAAATGGGTCATTCGGGTCGAGTATGGGTCGAGTCAAGTTTGGGTCAAAAAGTAATCGGGTCAAGTTCGGGTCGGATTAGGTCATTTCGGGTTTAGGGTTGATTTCGGATCAACTGATAATCGGGTCAGGTCGGGTTTCAAGTCAACATTTCGGGCCGAGTTCGGGTCGGGTCAGTTCGAGTCGGGTCAATTTTGAGTCGAGTCAGTTCGGGTCGGGTCAATCTTCGGGTCCAATTGTCGGGTCATATTCGGGTCGATGCATTGGGTTAAATTCAACTCTATATACGTAGTATATTTTATATATTTTTTGACAAGAAACTCACTATATTTATTAAAGCTACTTTTTTCATGGAATATAATAATTGTTTTGACTTTAGATTATTTTGTAATTTCATTTGGTATTAAACATTATGTTATGTATGCATTATTATTGTACTATTTTTTTTCTAGACTTGTGAGAATTGTGACTTTTATTTCGAGCTTTAGTTAATTTTTTTAATCTTATGGACAAACTCTGTACAATAGTCGTTAGATTTCAATCTTTTTATGATTTTTTAATAACTTATAGAGATAAAAGGCCGAAGAAATCGAGAAAAGTAATGCTCAAAATATGTAAATTACTTACATTGTTACACATTACAAATTAATAAAAAAAAAATAAAAAAATTAAGTCAGTTTGATTGCGATTTTTTCAATTTCGGTTTACTAAGGTCAAGTCTTTAACTTAAATAGATTCTGGTCATTTAAGGTATAAGATAATTTTGGTTCGGGTCACTTTGGTTTCGAATCTATTTGGGTCAATTAATTCAAATTAAAGGTCGGGTCACTTTGGGTATCGGGTCACTTCGAATCGGGTCATTTCGGGTCTCGGGTCAACTTCGGGTCGGGTCATTTCAGGTTTCGGGTTAAGGTCGGGTCAATTCCACTTCAGGTCAGGTATGGGTCGGGTTAGGTTGATTCGGGTTTTGGGTCACTATTTTTGGGTCGATTTCGGGTCATTCGGGTCGGGTCATCGGGTCTGGGTCAGAATTACCAGGTCTAGCAAACAGACACCATTTTATGCATGGCATTAAGAAAATAATAAAGGGCAATAGACATACGATACAAACTATTCATCAAATAATGGTTGGCACCCATGTCAAGTTTAGTGTCCTGAGATCAAATGTCCCTTAGTCTAAACTTTCGGCTGATCAGGTGAGCAGGAAAAATTGGGTTAAGAAATATGAGCATCCAGTGTGCTCAATGCTCAATGCTCAATTGCAAACCTTGGTTAAGTAAGCAGCGTAGCAGGTTAGCTAACCATTTTAGATAATCATTCCAAGTTTATAATTTTCTGTCTACATGAAACTAGATAATCATTCTTGCCCATACATTAGACAATAGATTTTTTAAGAAAAAACTATTGACTTACAAAAATATGTAGAGGGGGGAAAAAGAAAAGAAGGCTTACCATATGCAAACGAAGGCCACGTATTTAGAGGCACTTCCAGAGGTGACACATCATATGATGACAGTGCAAATGGAGGCACATTCAGAGGCTACACAAACGAAGGCGGCACATTAGGAGGAGACACGAAATGACTAGAGCTGCAATGTGGATCCGATCAGAGCCCAAGCCATTACATGCATGTACATTAGACGTATAAAGAGTTTTGTGTCCAGAAGAATGTTGCACAGATTTAAGACAGGGTGTAATATCCTAAGGAGCTCCTTGGTCATCATTCTCTACTCGAGCTCGCTTTTCTAGCTGTCTTGAAGCCCAAGTGCCTGCTCTGCGTTTCTTAATTACTTTCCCCTTCTCCAATTCCATGATGCGTGATGAAAGGGAATCAAGTGGGAATTTTGACTCAAGCATAAAATATGTAATGCATTTAACTACATCTTGGAGACTCTTTAATTCCATGCATTCGGCTTCCATCTGCAATTATAGTCAAAAGTATACACAAACATAATCAACTTGACAGCTCATTACAAAATAAGAGAGACCAGAAAATACACGAGCAAATACAGTAAAACTGGAAATGAGAACAATAACAAAGAGGACAAATTAGGTAAGATTTCAATATCCAAAATTAAATAAAAAAAGAAGACTACATGAGAGTCTGGAAGTTGATCATGTTGTCTAAATGAGGCCATAGAATATGTCAAGTCAGATACTAAGGTTAAAGGTAGGCAGGGAAAATAAATGGTACATAAATTCAGCTGATCCCAAGTCCCAAGCATATGAACCTTTAATTAAACAGGGCATAATCCTTGGCAAAACTAAGAACCACAACTTTTTGTTACTCGGATCAGTCACGTGACTGATAGTTTTTATCATCCATATCAATCATCACAGAAATTTTACAGATCTTTCACCTGCCAATTACATAATCACGATGAGTGTAACTAAATGAGCTGTTCCATTGAGCATATACAGCAATACAATTGACTGCCTAGTAACTAGTCCACAAATATACAAATATACCACATACAAAATAACAATTAAACAAACAAAACGATATATAACCATGTTTACAAACTTTTGTAAAGTATTTGCATTTGTGTTGCCAAAGGTATACAAAGTTTATCACCACCTCTGATTTTCTTATGCATAACAAGGAAATAAATTATCTTGCTACAAAACAGTGACGTACCTTTGATTGAATAGTTCCGTCCTTTTGGATCTCGTTCACTCTTTGCTTCAGAGATTCCAAGTGTTCTTTCAGCAGAGGTACTGGCGGAAAATTGTATTCCAGCTTAAAATGGCAGATGAACTTGATAGCCAAAAGACACTTCTTACTCTTAATAAGGGATCTGATATGATCTGTTTAATGTGAAATAAATATACAAGTAGTTGAAAAAATGTGAGTAGGTCTAAAGAGCAGATAGCACCATTGACATACAGACTTAGTAATAGATGAAGAGGCATCTATGGTAGGACAATAAGTACTAAACTCACATTTCTCAGTGCACTTTCAAAGCTAAATAACGAAAAAAAGTCTCATAGACTGGGAAGGTAAGTAGTATAGAATTAAATTTCTTTCTTAAAGAATACATTGTTTCACTAACAAACTCATTCTAAAACAAATTCAGTGGTCATTGACATACAAACTTTGTTAGTTCCCCACCCTACTCTACATCCCTTTTCCCCTTTCAAGGTTTCAAAAAATTGGCTTTGTCACTTCTTCTCCCACCTGTCTTGAAAAAATGACATGCTATTCGGACAAAGCTTAAAAATTCTAAATTAATCCAACCCATACAGGTTCAATGACGGACCTAATATGTTAATTAAACAGAATAATCTTGTAAGCATAATGTAATAATCACACTATGTAAATTACGTCAAAGTAAGCACCAATACTACAAAATTGTTTTATCAGCAAGTCTATGAAAAAAATAAATAATTATACCTGGAATTTTCTTGGAAAGTCCCAACACACGGCAAATATTTAGGATCCCAGGCAGATAGATGTAGACATCATTGCCATCATAAAAAATCGTCAAATGTGAGAGAAGCTCTTCAGCTTTGAAATATCTTGCTAGGTTGAATTTAGCTAACAATTCAAAAAACACAAAGTGATTTTTGGTAGAATTACTCCCGTGCAACTTAGTCTTTAAAAGAGCAGCAAAACTTTTTGCTTCATTAATAAATTCAGGTGTAATTGGTGGTGATACTTCCATCAACAGTTTAAACAAAAATGAGCACCGAGTTTTATTATCTTCCGTTTGAAGCTTGTATTGGCGGAAAGTTTTTAAGACATCAAAAACAAGCTTTCCAGGATCAGGTGCACATCTAAGCGCATTCAATATACTGTAATGCAAGATACCAAGCTCCCCCACATGCTTAACCAGATATAATCTCACACCATCAACGTCCATATTTCTGCACAA
The DNA here is from genome assembly GCF_948465745.1 of Chenopodium album. Taxonomy (NCBI): domain Eukaryota; kingdom Viridiplantae; phylum Streptophyta; class Magnoliopsida; order Caryophyllales; family Amaranthaceae; genus Chenopodium; species Chenopodium album. The sequence continues at coordinate 10,154,100 of NC_137846.1, forward strand.
TGAGGAAATATCAGCACCAATTTCCGGTGAGGAAGGAGCTATAACATTTGCTACTTTAGCGATATCTGAATCCAGTAGCTCCTGACTAACTTGTTTGCAGCTGCTGCTTACTGAACAATCAGAACATGTGAAACAAAATCATCAATTAGCACATACTAACAAAGTAACAGGCATGATGATATATTCATTAACCTACAGTTGATAAGACTAACAACAACACTGATCAACTCGGCAACTCATAGATCAAAAATTATAAGAGAGAACAGGGGATACAGGGACAGTTAATCATCCATGACTACATTAAAACATGTTATCAATCGGAAAAGGCCAGTACGAAATGCAATATCAAGTTATCAAGCCACAATCTTATACAAATTTGTTCAACTGAACAGCCAATCTTACAGCATAAAGAGGTTGTCTCCAAGAAACCCACATGGATCATATCATTTCAATCTCAATTTATAACAAGAAAAGAATATTAATTTAAAAGAAAACTAAATAAATAAAAGGACTTGAATTAAAATTTAAAAGCAGCTAAAAGAAGGCAGTGGAAGAATAATGCAATGCTTACCAATCTCCATCTCTTTATGCTCTAGTGATGGACAACGAGAAAGTATACATTGCTTATCACTTTGCTTCTCTATTAAAGACTCATCACCTTCCTTCTCAAGTAACTCCTCCCGTTGGCAAGACTCGTTAGTTTGCTTCTCTTTGAGTTCCAATTTTCGCCAACGTTCCTTGATTAATTTCTCTTCAAACTGTAGGCCCTTGTTGCGACTATCAATTCGAGTTTCCGTTAGAGCCAAAGCTTTACAGCGCTCTTTAATCTCCTTTTCCTTCAATTCCAATGCTTGGAAACGCTCTTTAATCTCCTTTTCCTTCAGTTCCATCTGTTCATAACGCTCATTAAGTTCCTTTTCCTTCAATTTCAAATCTTCATTTACTTTCACTTCCAATTGTTGGCAAAGTTCCATAACTTGTTTCTCTTTCAAATCCAAGGCCTTACTTTGTTCACTCAATTTCTTCTCTTTCACTTCTACAAATTGGCACTGCTTTTCAAAATCTTTCTCACTACTCTCAAGCCACCTCCAACGTGCATTCATCTCCTCCTCTTTCGACTCCATTTCTTTGAAACGAATGTCAAATTCTTTTGCCTTATCCTCGGTTTCTTGGAAAATCTTATGTTGCTGCTTCTCTTTCAAATCCAGAGCTTGGGAAAGTTTTTTTAATTCTTTCTCTTTCAATTCCAACTTTTCACAGCTTTCCTTTATTTGCTTCTCCTTCAACTTCAACACCTCACATTGCTCACTCATCTGCCTCTCTTTCGACTCCACCACCTTACTTTGCTTACTCAATCGCTTCTCTTTCGCATCCACTGATTGGCATTGCTTAGTTACATCTTTTTCACTAATCTCAAGCCACCTCTTTCGCGAATCCATCTCCTTCTCCTTCAACTCCATATCTTCTTCACACTCCCTAATTCGCTTCTCTTTAACCTCTAACATTTCACAACGCTCAACAATCTCCTTCTCTTTCAACTCCCACTCCCGAGTTTGCTTTTCTTTAGCCTCTAACACTTCTAAACGACCATTAATCTCATTCTCTTTAAACTCCATAGCTTCTTTAAGTTCCTGCATTTGCTTTTCTTTAGCTTGTAACACTTCAAATCGATCATTAATATCCTTCTCTTTCAACTTCATACCTTCCTCCCTCTCCTGAACTAGCTTTTGTTTAACCTCTACTAATTCACAATGCTTATCCATCTCCTTCATTTTCAACTCCAGAGCTTCTTCATGCTCCTGAAATTGCTCTTCTCTAGCCTTTAACACTCCAAAACGATCACCAATCCCCTTCTCTATCACCTTCACAGCTTCCTCATGCTCCTGAATTCGCTTCTCTTTTATCTCTAACACCTCACAACGCTCACCCATCTCCTTCATTCTCAACTCCATAGCTTCTTTATGTTCCTGAATTTGCTCCTCTTTCATCTCCAGCACCTTGCAACGCTCACCCATCTCCTTCATTTTCAACTCCATAGCTTCTTTATGTTCCTGAATTCGCTTCTCTTTCATCCCTAACACCTCACAACGCTTATCCATCTCCTTCATTTTCAACTCCATAGCTTCTTTATGCTCCACAATTTGCTTCTCTTTCATCTCCATCGCTTTACAACGCTCATCAACCTCCTTCTCTTTCAACTCAATAGTTACTTCACGCTCCCGAATTCCCTTTTCTTCAGCCTCCAACACTTCAAACCGCTCATCAATCCTCTTCTTTTTCAACTCCACAACCTCTTCACACTCCCGAATTCGCTCCTCTTTAGCCTCTAACCCCACAAAACGCTCATCAATCTCCTTCTTTTTCAACTCCATATCTTCCTCACATCCCTGAATTCGCTCCTCTTTACCCTCCAACACTTCACAGCGCTCATCAATCTCCTTCTCCTTCGCCTCGAACTCCTTCCATCGTTCCCCAACTTCTACCTCTTTCAATCCCAATCCCTTCTCTTTAGACACCAACATTCTACTCACTTCATTAATCTCCTTCTCCTTCAGTCTAACAGCATTGAATAATTCATCAATTTCCTTCTCAGTCAACCCCAATTCATCCTCCTTTTCTTCCATCAAAACAAACCTCCTATTCAATTCTTCCGAAAATTCCTTCAATTTCTTCTCCCTCTCATCCAATCCGTCCCCTCTCTCATTCATCAATACCTCCCTCAATCCCACCTCCTCCGCCGCCTCCTTCGCCTCCTTCTCCCTCACACAACACTCCCTCTCTCTCTCCTCCACCTCTCGCCGCCGCTCCTCGACTTCCCCCTCCTTCACCTCCACCACTCTCCGCCGCTCCTCCACCGCCTTCCGCCGCTCCGAAACCCTTGCCTCCGCAACATCCACCGCCTTTACACGCTCAAAACCCTCGGCAAATCGCTTCTCGCAAACCTCCACCTTCTCAACACGCTCAGCAACCTCTCTCCTCTGCAACTCCAAACTCTCACACCACTCCTTCACCTGCTTCTCTCTCATCTCCACACCTTCAATCCTCTGTTTCAGCAAATTCTCCTCAATCTCCAACTTCTTCTGCCGCACTTCAACTTCCTTCTTGAAATTCTGAAGCCTAATTCTGTTCATGTCAATTTCTCTCTCCTTTGACTCAACCGCCTTGACTCGCTCCTCCACCGACTTGTGAATCGTTCCGAGTGAGTTCTGTAAACTTCGCCATTGCTCGCCGAGTGTAAGAATTGAGAAGGAATGTGACTGGAAATCCTGAAAAGTTTCACCAATTTTCTTCATCAACATTCTTGCAACCCTTAAATCGTTCGTAGTATTCTCCGATACTGACATGATTTATCCAAATTTTGACCAAAATCAAAAATTCGAAACCCTAAAAATTTGAAATTCTAAAACAATTATTATTCAAAGTTTCGTACAAATAAACAAAGATTATTAAAAGTAATAATCATATACTCTGATAATTAGTAGGGTAAAGTATGAAGAATGAAGAGTGTAGTAATTTCGTGGGATGAATAGTGTAGTGAGAGAATGGAGGAGAGAGAAAGTGACAGTAGTGTACTACGGAGAACGGAGTAGAGCATACAGTAACGTTGTATAGAATAAAATGATGTAAAAACAATAAACTGTGATGAAGAAGCTTCAAGATAATATTGGTTGAATAATGCGGTTATGTAGGAAGTTCAAAAGTTGCAGAACCAATTCATCATTGGGCATCAGTTTTTTTATTTTTTTTTTTATTTTTTTTTATTTTTTATTTTTTTTCTTCTTCTTCTCTCTCTCTTTTTACTTTTTAAATTAAAAACTAGTTAGTGACCCGGGCGATACCCCGGTTTATAGATATGGTGATTATAGATATAGTGATATTTCAAACGTTTGGATTTTTTAAAATTATTACTCCGTACTACAAAAATTAAGAGAATCAATTCTTGTATATAACTATAAAATTTCATTCCATGATGTTGTGTTGCTAGAATTTTCTACCTAGAACTTGAAATATTTTCTTAAAATTTTAAATAGCATATATATTGAATAGCAAAGAGCAACAATTAAATCTCGTAAATGTAAAAAGAGTCCTGTCTATATGTCTCATTTTTTTCATCTTGTGATGCATCTTTGTTATCTACTGGGAGTTGTTGTTCTTCATCTGCATCTTCTCCTTACATAAGCTTTTCAATTTCCCTGTACAAATTTATATTACAAATTTACGATATTAGTGCTTTTGGGGTTTTTTTGTTCATAATAAACAGACACCCAAATAGAAATATATTCATTATATTTTTAAATTTTGATTTGCGTAATATAAGAAGAGAAAATGAAGTGTCATATGTCAATCATAAAATTTTGTTCCCGTAAAAATCTCAAGATTCTATCAATTCCATATCAATCAAAATACGAGGCACACAGAAAACTTATGTTGAAATTTACTATCATTGTATTATAGGCAATTAGGCATACAAATCTATTCACATGATGTAAGATGACAATATAACAATGTAAGATGACAATATAACAACGATCAACTTGTATGTTTTAAAAAAAGTGTAGGAAGGCAACAGCCAATACAGAAATTACCTTTCTTTATTCTGGTTTTCTGAATGTGATCAATGACGTTTAGGTGTTTTCGACAATAGTTACGGCCACAAATCAATAAAATATGGATACTTTCATAGTAAAACACATTTGCTTGATCAGTCGACCGCAATAACTACAAACTAAAATCACTGAAATATGGAAACTTTTACAACGATTTCACACCTTTGCTGCATAATTTGGCTAGTTTTATACTGAAAGGTTAAGTGTTAGTAGTTAGTACTAATGTAACGTATATTAATTCAGCCATCAATGCCACAAATTTAGCCCAATTTAACTGTTATAAGATGAGGCAATTCAATGGCTTTGACAATTTATTTTTATTTTTTTTTTTAAAGAATGGTTTTGACAATTCTAATTTCTCTTTTAATGATTTTAATACTTTATTGAGTCAAAAATATTACAGTCACAAACTTTTTTTTTTTTTTGAGAGATTATAGTCACAAACTTCATAACGATTACTTACTAAGTTAATTTATAATCATCTCAATTTTTTCTATTAAATGGTTTAATTACACAATCAAGACAATTAAATGATTTTAATTATTACACAATAAAGACAATTAGAAACCCAATTTCACCTAGGATACTTCTCAAAATTATTGATCAGTTACCCTTTTTAGGGGTTGCAAGTAAATGCATCTTCTTAGCCCATTGTCATGTACCAGCAACTGAAACTCCTAGACTACGTCGGCAACCAACGATTGAACCTCCACCACGACGGACATGGCTGGCCTTCTCGTCCTCTATTACGCCGACCACCAAGTCCAAACTCTGTGAATCTAACTATTGTTGGAGCGTTTTTTTTTTTTGGAAAAACCATGAAAATTCCATATACACCTTTGTGTGAGTTTCTCATGTTTCGAGAGAAACAATGAATTCACACTTTTACAATGAGAACCTTTTTTAGTTTACTCCGTATTTCATTTTTGTATTTTTTTTTTTTTTTTGAGGAATGTATAATTTTTTATTGGAAAGAAAGCAATCTTGTAGTACTAAATAAAAAAAATAAAAAAAAATGTATATTATAAAAAAAAAAGTAATGTAACCGCCTAACCGGGTATATGAGTAATGGCTGTAATTTTTTTTTTTTAATTTTTTTTATATTGACATTGTTACTTTAATATGGGTTGATGATGTGGCAATTTTGATGATGTGGCTAATTAAGGGAAAAAAGTGACACGTGGCGGATTGGAACATCTTGCCTTTGAGTTTTAATAATAATATTGATTGATATTGATTCTTGGACGTTGCCCAAGTGTCGCATTGCCCAAATGTAGAATAGAAATAGTATCAATTAGGATATATGAGTCGGGTCCAATAAGGTCTAATTAAATTAATCTTAGATTTGAGTCATGTGGTCATGCTAAATTAATGTGTCCATACACGTTGGATTCTAAATTAGATTTTTATTTGCGTTGGTCAAATCATTTTTTTAACACCTCTATCAAAATTCCATGAACTACTCTAATCATCAATAACATAATACGAAGTACTAAAACAAATTTATTTTTTTTAACACCGAGAATGATTTTTTTTAACACCTCTATCAAAATGCCATGAACTAATCTAATCATCAATAACATAATATGAAGTACTAAAACAGATTTTTTTTTTAACACCGGATTGACATGTGTCACTCTCTAGTATTGTAATTTCCTTCCAAAACTCCCCCCCCCCTTCTTTTGTAGCAAACTAGTTTAGATCCCGTGCAATGCACGGTGGTTTTAAAAAATAGTGGCAACTTTTTTTTTTTTTTTGACAGGATAGTAGCAGCTTTTCAATATAAATTGTTATTTTTGAAAATTTAAAAAAAAAAAAAATTAATATACACACGTACTACTTTGATTTGAGTTTTAATTAATAAATATACACATAGGGAAAATTATGTTAATATTCTCTATTAAAGTCATAAATGTTTGTGTGGAAAGGTATATCAAATTTTTTTTAATTTAAAGAAATTATCTTTGTTACTAACTTATATAAAAATTATTTTTGCATAAGATTTTAATTCATAATTTGAATTTTAAAAAAAAATTAAAGACACGTGTCATTGCTAGTGTGTCTTTTAGTATATAGTTATTGATATATTTTATTCTCAAAATATTTATATTATACAATTATAACTATAATATTATTCCTAATCTTATACTTTAATAATTTTAGTCCTTGTTTTTCGTGTTTTATTTACTTTAATTAGTTACACAAGATTTTTGTGACCTTTTAATTAAGAGAGAATAAACTATAATTTAGAAGGTGAAAAATGGTGGATCGTATTGAATAATAGAGCCAAAAATACAAATTAACATTTAAATTACTATTATGTACATAGTTGTACAATAGTGTTGATTTGAAATCTTATGAACAAATAATAATTGAGTTAGTTTTCTATTAAATATTTCTGTAATAATTTACCAACTTATAATTTTTAAGTTTTTTAAAAAATAAATAAACAAATAAATATTCTACTTAGCTTAGGGTGTGATCACATCTACTGAACTAAATTGATTGGAGCTGAACTAAACTGAATTGAACTGAATAGAGCTGAAATGAATGTTTTATGAGAGAAAGAAATTAGGAGCCGAACTGAACTGAAATTAAGCTGAAATGAACAGACTCTTATTTTTTGGAAGTACATTAATTCATGGACATATGGTTTTTTTCTTTAAACTAAATTAATTCATTAATAAAAAATCATACGACATCTATATTGTATAGTTTTATTGGGAATACTCCGTAGCATGCATCATTAATATAATATAACGTATACTATTTTTAAATATTTTCAACACAACTAATCAACGATAATATTTTTTTTCTCAATTGTGATTTTAATAATTTTTACCTTATTGTTTCATCTTTCTTATATGCATTGCATTTATTTATTCCACATTAGTAGCCTCATTTTTTTATATATCACAAATTAATTATAAGAAAAAAATTATTACTACTGTGCATCGTACGAGCACTAATCTAGTACATACTATACTGAGGTTTATGTACTTCCTCTGTGTTTTAATAAGTGTTACACTTATCAAATGTGGCCGTGTTTTAATAAATGTCACACTTCAATTCCTTTTTTGACAAAAAGTTACATTTTAATATTATATCTCTCTCCTCTCATGATTCCTATCCAAACCCAATACTACCTTCAATTCTTTATTACCTCCACTATCTTTCTTTTATAATTTTCTAATACTCAAAACTAAAGTAGCAAAGTGTTAGGTTTTATTCATTATACTTCACTTTACATAATTAAATAATATTATTAATTTCTTATAAATTAGATGGTAGATTATTGTATAATTTATTAAGGAGTTACATGATACAATTATAGATGATAAAATAAATAGGGATGTTACACATATGAAGAGGTTTTCATATGAACTAAAATAATTACTAAAAGGAGGTTGTGCATATGAAGAGTTTTTATAGGAAATTATACGTTAATACAATATGTGTGGCCAAAGAGTAATGACGACAAATAGGATTCATACAGTGCCAAATCAAATTCAGGTAAAGGATAACACATGACAATACCATATTATCCCTAAAAATTAAGAGGACTTACTATCCTTTGCTTCCATGCGATTTAGATTTCCTTATTTTGAACATTAAAGCAATAAAAAAAAAAAAAAAAAAAAAAAAAAAAAGTTAGGATTTCATTTTTCTTTGGCATGAAACAAAGTAGCTAGCTAAAAAAAAAAAAACCTTACGGCTTAATGATTTAATCTTTTGTTGAATTTATTTCAGTCATTGATGATGATATTTGTAGCTCTGAAACATAATGTAGTGCAAATTGCACTCATTTAACCAAATTTTCGCCATAAATAATTAAATAATTTTTTTTTTACACAAAATCTATCTTGTAATTGAACAAATATGCTACTAGAATTGAAAATGTACATAATATTAACCAAAATTGCAAATAAATCAACCAAAATTACGAAATCTATGTTGTAATTAAACAAATTTGCAAGTAGAGAGCGAAACTAGTTAGTGAAAATTGTTAAATTACCCAATTTTTCATGTCGTTTTCATATTTTTCATTAGCACTTGCAATTGCATCTCTTATTTCTATGTTTACGCTTGAATTTCTGCAGTTATTTAGATTTGGAAGTTTGATAACGGAGGTTTGGAAGAAAATAGAGAGGGAATGAGAATGATTCTAGAGAGAGATTGTTTTCTGATTTTTCTATATTATAAACAAAAAAGTGTGATTTGGACATTTGGTTTTTAAAATTATTAAAGGATCCATTAAACAAAAAAGTGTGATTTGGACATTTGGTTTTTAAAATTATTAAAGGACCCATTCAATCAAAAGTTTAAGCTGCACAAAATATTCCATATTGTATTTAATAAAATAAATTTGCTTTTAAAATATATATTCTATTTTATTTACTATAAAACGCAACATTTGATAGAGGGACTGCAATCTAATGGCTAGTATCGAGACTAGATATTAGTAATTGCTTTATACCCAAACCCGCAAAAAAATAGTGGGTCTTTACTCTTTAGAGCCAAGTTCGAGTTTTTAATTAAAAATGTGTTTTCCATCTTATCCAACTCCACACTTTATTCGGATCGGGGTAGACTAGCAGGTCAAGTTGGTCCAGTCTAGCAGACTTAGACATTTATTTTACTAGGTTAGGTTCCGTGCCATGCACGGTAAGCTATTTTAAATTATTGCTTTTAAAAATAAATTTATTATGAAAGAGTCTATTATTAGCCGAATAAATATTTTAAAATACGCATGTATATTTATATTTATATACGATAGATTTCACCAATACATTTATATCATTTTCAATGAATATGTTAGCAATATGTATTTAACCCATACATAGATCTCCTTTTTACCCACTAGTATTCATTCTTTTTTTCTCATACAATATACGGAGTACTTTTTCAATAATCAGCTGGTAAAACTATTTTTTCATATCTTTCCTAGCAAGCTTTCACACATAATTATTTACAAAAATCTTTATTTAAAAAATCCTTGTTTTAATAATGGTAGACTTGTACATAATAATACGTTTGTAACAATTTATGTTAAGAATTTGATTTGATTTTATTTTTTTTACTTAAGTCATGGTATCAATATATATTGTGATTTGATACATTAAGGCCCGATTCTCATCAGATTAGTTTCAGTTCAGTTCAGTTAAGATCTAATAAGTTCAATTCAGTTTAACTCATTTCAGTCAATGAGAATAGACCCTAAGTTTACACGTATCATTTTTTGTGTCTTTTATTATATAGTTATTGATTTATTGATAACAAAGTACAAGCTTTTGACAATTATATCGAAAAATGTAATATCTTATAAAAAAAAATGGGTAAAATACCAAAAAATAAAAATGTAGTTGATAATTCCTCAAATGACAATTATCCATCAAATATGCAGTTTATTTCTCATAACCCTCGATGTAGCAAAGAAATAAAAGTGAAATCAACCTCATGACCCCGACCTCCGTCGCCAACTTAGGACCTAGATACTGTTCTGTATTCTTTAATTGTCCTCATGCATGCCAGAGAATAGAGATGAAAAGACATATTACACAATAGATGAAACTGGTACAAAATTGAAAGTCAAAACTTAAGTCAACAAATAGTCAAGGAATGGCCTCTTTCTCAACCCAGGTTGAAAATTGATTAACAAAAATATACCTCCTTGGTCCACAAAAGTCGGCACTCCGTAGAAATTAGAGTTCAATCAGTTCGTGAACGTGTATACTACAACCTGCATTTTGCAGCAGCATAAGCATCAACTGTATATCTAGCAAAAGAATAGTTTGTTTGCCAGAATATTACAAACTATCGATATTTACAGCTACTCGTAGAGACTAAACAGCAAGAAAAGATACTAAACTACGTTAATACTGTCTAATTTTTGAAGGTATGGACAGGTGATCACAGATATTTTCTGCTTTTCTGCTACTATGTTACCAATCAGGCCTCCACCTCTTTGCCAGCACGCTAGGCTTCATTTGTTTCAGAATCCCCCTCATTTCCCTATTCATCATCATCAGCATCATCGAGTAGTTTCTTAACCTCGTCCTCTACCTAAGTTTGATCAATGACTTTTCTGGAAGTGAGATCAGTAATGAATTGCTTGGCTGCAGGGAAAAAAAATGTTAGCGACTGTTTTAAAGCAGGTGTTGTAAAATTCTGAAAAGATAATCCTTCTAGTAGGCCCGTAGGAAATAATTTCCATATCAACATCCACCAATTCGTAAAATTTTGCAGAAAATAAGATTTCATGAGAACTCTGCAAGTCATTACTTACACTTAACATCCCCCTCATCATCATCATCATCATCAACAGCAGCAGCAGCAGCTTCATTGGATAGTTTTATAAGCTCGTCTTGTATCATAAGTTTGATCAACGGCCTTCTGGATGTGAGATCAGTACTGAATTGCTTGGCTGCAGGGAAAAATAAGGTTAAGAGATTCTTTCACACTTACACAGCAGGTGTGGTCAAAATTCTGATAAGAACATCAATCTAGAGGCCCGTAGGCAATATTTTCAATATCATCATCTACCAATTCATAAAATTTTGTTGAAAATCAGAATTCATGAGGGATCTTACCAAGTTGGTTCAGAATGTCAATTATGGTTGCCTGCAGATGAAAAACACATTAGAGATTGGCATAAGCTTCAATTGTTACAATGCTCGTATTATATATAACAAGTTAACAACCACAAACATGCAAACAGAAGAGATGAGAATACAAAAACAACAAATCCCAGAGCAACATTGAACCAGCCATCAAAAATTCCAAAACTGCGTTGACTTTCAATCCAGCATAATACGTAGTAATAATAATCAGTACAATGCCGGTAGAATTATCAGTGTCTGCTAGTCAATCCAGCATTAGACGTAATGCTTAGCATAAGCTGATCATGCTAGGTCCAATAAGCCATTCAACAGTAGATTCCACATAACATGGTGATGGCAGTGTAATCATTTAAGACCCAGACAGACCAAGTTAAACTTAATTAGTACCAAATGACACAAGCGTAGAGCAACAAAATGAGAGGTATAATCCATTAGACAATCAGCAACCTTCTCTAATAGGTAACAGTAACAGACATGGACATACAATAAACACTCAATTCTTACAGTACTCAAGTCAACTTGTTTTAGAATGTCACATATTGCATTCCTTAGTCCATCATCACTTGGTTTCAATGTGTCTTCTTTGGATTTCTCCATCCCTTTCACAGCATTTTTACCTTCAGGAAAACAAAGCAAACCCAGTTTAAAACATTATTCTAGATGTAACACACGACCTAAGCAACTCTACTTGAGAATTTACAACTTAAACATGAGAACCATTCCAGAGAATTAAGCATAAAAGCCTAATCAAACCCATTGCCTTGTTTTGTACAAGACTTGCAACTTAACAGGAATTGTTTGACAAGAACGCAGCAATTCATTACTTACACTTAACATCCCCCTCATCATCATCAGCAGCAGCAGCAGCAGCTTCATTGGATAGTTTTGTAAGCTCGTCGTGTATCATAAATTTGATCAACAACCTTCTGGATGTGAGATCAAAACTGAATTGCTTGGCTGTAGGGAAAGATAAGGTTCAGAGACTGTTTCACACTTACACAGCAGGTGTTGTCAAAATTCTGATAAGAATATCATTCTATTAAGCCCGTAGGCAATATTTTCATTATCATCATCTACCAATTCATAAAATTTTGTAGAAAATCAGAATTCACAAGGGATCTTACCAAGTTGGTTCAGAATGTCAATTACGGTTGCCTGCAGATGAAAAACACATTAGTGATTGGCATAAACTTCAATTGTTACAATGATCGTATTATATATAACAAGTTAACAACCACAAACATGGAAGCAGAAGAGATGAGAATACAAAAACAACAAATCCCAGTGCAACATTGAACCAGCCATCAAAAGTTCCAAAATTGCGTTGACTTTCAATACACAATACCTGCCCAGGTATAATAATACATAGTAATAATAATCGGTACAATGCCAGCAGAATTATGCTAGTCATCCAGCTTTAGAGGTAATGCTTAACAAAAGCTGATCATGCTAGGGCCCATAGGCCATTCAACAGTAGATTCCACATAACATGGTGATGGTAGTTTAGTCATTTAAGACCAAGACAGACCAAGTTAAACTTAATTAGAAATTTAGCACCAAATGACATAAGTGTAGAGCAACAAAGAGAGAGGGATAATCCATTAGACATTCAGTAACCTTCTGTAACAGTAACAGACATGGACACACAATAAACACTCAATTCTTACTGTATTACAGTCAACTTGTTTTAGAATGTCACATATTGCATTCCTTAGCTCATCATCACTTGGTTTCAATGTGTCTTCTTTGGATTTCTCCGTCCCTTTCACAGCATTTTTCCCTTCAAGAAAACAAAGCAAACTCTGTTTAAAACACAATTCTAGATGTAACACACGACCTAAGCAACTATACTTGAGAATTTACAATTTCAACAGAGAACGATTACAGAGAATTAAGTATAAAAGCCTAATCAAACCCATTGTTTGTACAAGTTGCAGTAACAGGAATTGTTTCACAAGAACTCTGCAAGTCATTACTTACCCTCATCATCATCATCATCAGCTTCATTGAATAGTTTTGTAAGCTCGTCTTGTATCATAAGTTTGATCAACGACCTTCTGGATGTGAGATCAGCACTGAATTGCTTGGCTGCAGGGAAAAATAAGATTAAGAGACTGTTTCACACTTACACAGCAGGTGTGGTCAAAATTCTGATAAGAACATCATTCTAGTAGGCCCGTAGGCAATATTTTCAATATCATCATCTACCAATTCATAAAATTTTGTAGAAAATATTAGAATTCATGAGGGATCTTACCAAGTTGGTTCAGAATGTCAGTTAAGGTTGCCTGCAGATGAAAAACACATTAGTGATTGGGATAGGCTTCAATTGTTGCAATGCTCGTATTATAGATAAAAAGTTCACACATTTTTATGTTTTCAAATTTCAATCAACGTGTTGTCTAACAAGTTCGGCACCCAGGACTTAAATTCCAGGCTTCCTAGTCCAATCTGCCATTTAACAGTAGTTTCCACATAGCATGGTGATGGCAATGTAGTCATTTAAGACCAAGACAGAACAGGAACTTAAAAGTCAATTAGCACCAAATCATATTAGTGTAGAGCAACAAAGAGAGATGGATAGTCCATGAGACATTCAGCAACCTTCTCTAACAGGTAACAGTAACCGACTAACAGACATGGACTCATAATAAACACTCATTTCTTACCGCTTTTAAGTCAACTTGTTTTAGAATGTCAGACATAGCATTCCTTAGTTCATTATCGCTTGGCTTTGATTTGTCTTCTTTGGATTTCTCCTTCCCTTTCACAGCATTTTTACCTACAGGATAACAAAGCAAACTCAATTTAAAAATTTATTATAGATGTAACACACTACCTAAGCAACCATACTTGAGAATTTAAAATCTCAACATGAGAATGATTAATGAGAATAAGTATAAAAGCAGAATCAAACTCATTGCCTTGTATAGTTGTATTGTAGCAATAATTGCCAATAAATGATGTAAGACTTGCAACTTATCATGATTTCTTTCAAAAGAACTGTGCAAGTTATAACTTACACTTAATATCCCCCCCCCCCAACAATTCTAAATGGACTCGATTTTAGAAGCGGCTTTTGCTGGAGAACAATGTATAAAAGGGCTCAAGGCAGAATACTAGTGTAGAATGTAGTGTAATACTAGTTTTCAGTTTCATTAATACTCCTGACAAAGCTATGCAAATAGCATTATACATCTGTCTAGGAATAATTTCTGACTCAACCAACTCATAAAAACTTTGAATCACATTAAGAACAAGCTTTGCTGGATCTGGAGACAACTGAAGAGAATCAGAAATCTTGGCAAGCATCATATCTATGTAATTGAAGTGCTTAATAAGATAAGATCTCAAGCCATTAGTGTCCTGAATCTCGTTGCACACCACTCACTGGTAGCGGTTCTCTGGTTTTCACTTGTGCAGAACTTGTAAGCTCTACGCAAATATTGACAGAACAACAACAGTAATGAAAATTCATAATAACCATGTCCAAGTGAAAATGTATTATCCGGCACTGAGGCACTCAAGACAGAAAGAGCAAATCAAAATCAAAGGAATTCCAAAAGAGGCCATGACAACAACCAGACTTAAAAAACCATATGTAAATATAATGTCAATGTTCGAAGATACACTCGGGATTAAAGAAGAAAAAAAATACTTGAACACAACTCATTTAAAATAAGAACAAAGCAACAAGTGTCTTGTAGTTGGCAATGCAGCAAAAATCAATAAATCATACTAGTCCAGCAAGAATATCAACAAACGACACACACACACACACACAAGCACACATACATGATCAAGATTTATACAACAGAGCTGTTTAACCCAAAATTTGCTTCAAGGTTGTGTTAGACTGTTAGTAGTTTGTTACAATGTCATTGCTCTATAAGCTAAGCCATTAGAGCCCATTAGTGAGATAATTAGGAGACTAATAGAAGACACAAGGTAAGATAAAAGAAAATTTCAGAGCAGGACAACTAACCTAGTGGCTAGTGTGGTTACTTCCTTCAACTTTCATTGGGAGAGGGAAGTGTTGTTGCATTAGGTTCTTTCCAAGCAATATCATGGTAATATAATCAGTCAAATCAGTCAGGTATCTCTAATCTCATACACATTAAGCTTTTGTGAATATAGAGAAGAGTAAGGTTTTTACTCAGACTACAAAATTTGAACACCATAAGCAACCAATGCCTCAACTCTATAGTCATGACACAAAACCAATACAAGTCCCTTCTCCCCCCCCCCCCCCCCCCCTCTTTCACCTATCTCGGACTCGTATAAAAATTTACAGTAGCATACATTACTGCATCTCTGTGCTGCAACCATTACATTGTTAAAAGTCAATCAAATATTCTAAATCTGAAATCTAAGCAATAGATATAGATGCCAACTTGCTAAATACGGCGAAGTTAAGATCCATGATCGTGAACATATGACATCTCTGCTCTTAGCTCTACAATCTAAATACATCCATATTTAAAAAAATTTATTAAATATACATATATATGGACAAAATTAATCATCTTAATCACCTACTTCATCAATATTATCACAAAAACACCACCATTATCAATGTCATCATACTCATCAACAAAAACACATAGTTAGATGTATCAAAAACATTCAAATCCGAAATACTTCCTCTGTTTTTATTTTATTGCACCATTAGGACTTTTACACTATTCACTTAATCTTCTTTGACCATCATTTGTGATTTATACATTAGGAAAAATATAGTCATGTGAGATCTAGTTAGATTCGTATTGAACTCTACTTTTTAAATATCAAATTTTTATAATTTTTACAAAAAGTATAATTGAAGATATTAATAGCTAAAATAATACATTGGTAAACGTGAAATCCCTTATGGTACAATAAAAAAAAAAGAACCGAGGAAGTAGCAAAAATGTAAACAAATCTTTCTCCATTAAATCCATGAAGAAAAAAATAATTATAATAATAAATTATCATGTAAAAGAGTTAATTTCATGATCTAAAATACCAAATTTTTCTTCAAAATCAATGCCTTCAGTATTCGACATTTTCTCTCTGCAATCTCGACATCGATCATCCATCAGAGCTTCTCTCTCCTCCACCGCTTTTCGACGCTCTTCCTTTTCTCCCTCCATCACATTCACCTCCTCCATTTTACGTCGTTTCACCTCCATTCCATGACAAACTTGATCAATTAGCGTCACTTTTGCTTCAAAACCGTCGATTTTGTCATTCATCTGTTCCAATCGCATCTCCACCTCCTTCATCCTCTGGTTCAGACTATTCTCCCGCAATTCAACCTCTTTCAAGAAATTCTCCCGCAATTCATCAATCTCCTTCTTCTTAAACTTAACTGCATTGAATAAATCATTAACCTGCTTCTCCCTCATCTGCAAATCTCTGAAGTAGGAAGAGTGCAGTAATTTCGTGGGATGAATAGTGTAGTGAGAGAATGGAGGAGCGAGAGAGAAAGAGACAGCAGTATTGGTTGAATAATGAGGGAAAAACAATAAGCCGTGACGAAGAAGCTTCGAGATAATATTGGTTGAATAATGCGGTTATATGTGGAGATAATATTGGGTGAAAAGTGGCGCGGTGGTCTAGGAGAAGACGAGAAGTCAGGGAGTTCAAAAGTTGCAGAACCAATTCATCATTGGGTTTTAAGATTCTTGGGCATTGCTAATGTAGAAATATCATTTCGGGTATATGGGTAGGGTCTGAAAAATGTTAATCTAATATATATATATATATATATATATATATATATATATATAAAGGGGAGTTTTTTCCCGATATTTTAGAGAGCCACGTAGGATTTTTATTTTTTAAAAATTATTAGAGCGCCACATAGGATTAATATTTTTAAAAAACTACAATAGGATTATGCCACCTAAGATAAGTTAACGTGCCACGTAGGATTATAAATTATAGCTCTATCCAATGAATAATTCAAGTGCCACATAAGCATAATTGATCAATGAGATTTTAATAGTTACATTATTAAGTTAACGTGTCACGTAGGATTATAATTTATAGCTCTATCCAATAAATAATTCAAGTGCCACATAAGCATAATTGACCAATGAGATTTTAATAGTTACATTAATTAAATACGAAATATTATCTTTTGAGATTAGGAATTTTATCTAATATTTTAAAACAAATACGGGGAAAATGATACATTACGTACAACTAATAAAATAACAAACGTAATCACATAAATAGAAAAAATATTTAAAAATATATATATAAACGACTTGTGCATCGCACGGGCTTTATCTACTTATGTTTATTTTGTTTATTTTGAAGTTGAGTTATGCCTCATGCTAAATTAATGTGGTTATATCATTATATGAGTTGAATTCTAAATTAGTTTTTTATTGGCATCGGTCAAGTTATTTTTTTACACCGCTATCAAAATGTCATGAACTGATTTTCATACACATATACTGCGCTTTCTACACCCAATCGCATGTCTTTGAAAACTACAACTCCATAGCAATATAGCATAGTATATTCCCACCGTGCCATAATATCATACCCTTTTTTTTTTTTTTTTTTTTTTTTTTGTTTAACATGAGAATTAAGGGGGGAAAAAGTATAAAATCATGCACCAAGTCTTGGTACAAACTCGGCATGTGTTTGTAAACACATATTAGGGCATTTTTATAAATAATGTGATGGTCTTCACCAAAAAAAAAAAAAAAATAATGTGATGGTATAATGGTTACATAATATATTATAGTAACATTTTTCTAATACTAACGTAATTTTATGGCCGGATTAAGCAAATTCCATTAGTACCATTATACTAATGTGATCATATTTGATAACATCATTATCACTCCAATACATTTACAATGGTACACAAAAACTAGAAAAAAGACCTTTAAAGTTTAAACATATTTCATACGTAATTCACTTAACAACAAAACATTTTCACCTTTTATATTGTTGGACTAGCTTAAATCCCGTGTAATGCACGATTGTTAATAGTGTTTAAAAATAATATTACAAAAATTATATATATAGAATGACTCATGTATTAAAAATATGGTGTATATCTATAAATATTACTAAAGTAACAATCGTTGACGTCATCACTGCTTACGTGTCATTCTCTTATTTAATTTTTTTCCCACCAAAATGCAAGGATGATGTCATATTGTTTTTTCCCCCTTTTTGAGCTACCTATTTAACATTATTTTGAAAATTAAATTCAAATTGAATTTTAAATTTAAGTTTTCTACGCATGTTACGCTATTTTATTATTTACATGTAGTTGTTAAAAATAGTTAATAATATAGTTTAATTGAATCTTAAAAAAAATGGATTTTTGAAAATTGTATTTTCATATTTAATTAGAAAGTACTACAGAGAAAGTAGTTATTTTCTCTCAACATGTGCTAAAGAGTCTATAATTTATTTCTTATTTTAAAACTGTGCATCGCACGGGGCTAATCTAGTTATTAATAAAAACCTGCAAGAGAAAATATTTAAATTTCATGTAACATTTACAATGGATAGTTTAATACTTTGGAAAGGAATTATATTTCATAATTTAGATACAATTTTTTATTTATTTTTTATTTTAGGAAGGTACTTTTGGAGAGAAAATTTTTAATGCAATATTGACTAAGTGTCTTTTTTGTTCGCTTTTAGTATTATGTAACTAGATAGATTAGTTTTAAAATAAGAATTGAATTATAGACTTTTGACACATAATGAAAGAAAATAACTTCCTCATTTTTCCTAACTAATTTCTAATTAAATATGAATATACAATTCCCGAAAGTGCATAATTTTCATATTTAATTAAGAAATTTCAATTAAATTATATTATTAACTATTGTTAACAACTTGTAAATAATTAAATAGCATAATTTGTGTAGAAAACCCAAAATTTAAAATTTAAAAATTCAAATGGAATATATTGTCAAAGCTATGTTAAATAGGGTAGCTTAAAAAGGAAAAAAAAATGACATCATCCTTGCATTTTGGAGGGAAAAAATTAAATAAAAAAGTTATACGTAGGCAATGATAACATCAGCGGTTGTCATTTTACTATATATATAGATATAGATTGATGATTATTGATTTGAGTTTTTTTATTACTATTCATTCCCACCCCCTATTGAAAATTTGTTTGGATTCCACCAGATTTGAGATGAGAAAAAAGAGAAAAGGTACGGAGTTATTGACATAGTTGTGGGTATAATTACAGAGAATAAATTAAAGAAAAAATTGATTCTATTAATCCAATTTCTGGCCGGTTCACTATTAATAATCCCATCTTTAGATTATTATTTAATAATCTCACTTTTATAAGGGATCTTTTTCCATTGGTCCCTTATAACCGGTAACCTGTACATGCATTGGGTAATTTTTTTTTTAGTTGAGTGACACGTGTCACTAAATAATTGGTTAAAAAAACCATAAAAAATAAAAAAAATCTGGTAATTTGGGTAGGAGTTACAGCTTACGGGGCTTTTCGGCGATTAAAGGGAGTTTTCGGCAGTTTTAGGCGGTGATAGGGGGTTTTCAGCGGTTTTCAAGGTTGTGGGTATGGCAGTTTCGGGGTTGGGATATGGGTCAGGGGGTGATTTCGGGGATGACTTTTGGTCGACGGGGTGGTTTACGATAATAGGGGGTTCTCGCTGGCCGTTTTCGGGGGTTTAGGGTGGTGGCTGGTTGGTTTTTGGTGGGGCTAGGTTGAGCCTTAGGGGTTTCACGCCATCACGGTGGGTGATGATGGCTGGTGGAGTTTTTTTTTCAATTTTTAATTTTTTTTTTTGTTTTTTCTTTTTCAACCTATTATAAAGTGACACTTGGCATCTTAACTTATCAAATCCGGTTATCAATAGGTTGTGGACCAATAGAAGAAGATCTACTATGAAGGTGGGATTATTAAATAATAATCCAAAGGCAGGTTTATTAATAGCCAACCGACCAAATGTGGGATTACTAAAATCAATTTTTCCAAGAATAAATAGATTAAAGTTGCGGATGAATATTTCTTGTATTTAACTATTTTGAAAATTCAAAAAAATAATTTTTTTTTTTAAAAAAAATATCCAAAGAAGTGGGGCCTATCAAAAAGGATCGCTAGAGCCTAGAGGTACTCCCCTTTGCAGTTGGTTTGGCATTAATTTCATCCCACATTATAGTTTTTATTTTCTACGTTTTAGAGACCCAGATATTGTTTCGAGTTCTATTTTTGAATAGTATGTAAAAACCATTATACCCCTTTTTTTTTTTAACTTTATTCAGTAAACTTCCAAACTTACCCTTTAATTTTATACTTGTACTAGATTAAATCTCGTGCAATTCACGGTTGTTAAATACTTTTGAAAATAATATTATAAAAATTATATAAATAGAATGACTTGAGAGTATTAAAAATATGGTGTATACAGTATACAATATTAAATATAAAAAGAAGCAAGAGAAAATATTTAATTACATGTAGCAGTTATAATGGACAGTTTAACATTTTTGGAAAGGATCATAAGATCATTATGACTTCCACTTTATCAGATTGCTATTTATTTGACAGCGACCCTCATAAAGATTACTCGATCTATACCTTAAACAAATTTTCGCCCTTTTTTTAAAGGATTAAAATCCAATTTTATAGGCTAAAAAGGAACCTATCAACATACCAAACCAACCATTATTTCCATGGTTAAACGTAAAAAAAAAAAATTCACTTGAAAAAAAAAATCACTAATAAAACTTATTACTCATAAACAATCAATGAAATCAAGTTGCGTTCTTGTTTCTCTTACTCAATTTTTTTTAATACTCTCTCTGCTTTTTTTCTTCATCTCTTCCCCTTTTCTTTTTCTTCTCTTCTCCCGGATCTAACCGAAAACTCTTAATATCAGGTAGAAACTAGAAATAAAGATGAGAAATAAATATTTGATTAATCTGATTGTATTTTCACACTAAAAATGGAGATAATAGGTCCATATAAATAGGCTTACATAATGAAACTAACAAGCTATAAAATAGCAACTTAAACTTCACGTAAAAAAGAAATAGCAAAAGGAAAATTTAGGAAATATTTCAATGTTCATAATGACATAAAAGAGAAGATTATTTGAGAGTCATCTATTTTATTATATGACTCAATTCATCAAAAACCCATTTCGTGTTTGACTTCCATTGCAAAATATAGCTGACAAAAAACATGAAAAATATATATAATTTTGAATATTATTAGTATATCTAGTAATTTGGAGTTATATTTAATTTTTTTTGTTTGTTACAATAATTTTGAATATATATTTACTTATTTGTTCTAATTGTATTATGGATTATGTATCACGTACTTATTCCATGTTTCATACAATGGTGAATTTAGTATTTCATATAAATGGGTTAATTAAATCAAAATTAAATAAATTATATTATAATTATTTATAAACTAACAAATTACATGAAACTTTATATTACATCATTATTGATACATGCATATAATTATTGGTATTGATAGATTAATTATTATTTTATATCACTTTTCTCATATTAAAAACTCTATGTTAGTAAATAACTTATTACTTCTTCATCTTTCAAATATTTATAACAATAATTTTTTATACAAAATAAGTGGACTCAATTGATTTCATTACCTTAAATATAGACCCGCCTCTGATTTTATATCTCATATATTGGACCATGAACTGTAAATATGAGATATTAAAGCGATGACCTTTATCGAAACCTACTAACGTTTTGATTTTGATTAAAAATAATATATCGCGTTTTGTTTTTGAATCCCAATGTATTCATGTATACTAATGTTTGTTTTTAATTTGTTTCACGACATCTTATTTAATATAGAATATGTTATTAATGGACACAACAAAAGTTAGAATGAATTAACTCCGAGCATGAGGAGGAACGAAGCCTTGATCGGGCTTCAATTTCTATTGCATCTTGGAGATCTTAGAAATTCAAGCATAGACGTGTTGGAGTGATAGCGTGATAAAATTACTCCGAGAACAATTTAGAATCACATAGTGTATTAGTGTTTTTTTTTGTTGCTTGAAGTAGTGGTAATTTTATTAATTAGGAACTATAATCCTCTAGTCTAGTAATTTTTTGATACAAAGTATTAACTTTTTGCAAATTCCTCAAAAAAAAAAAAAAAGTCTTAGGTTTTGTTCACTTTACCTTAAAAAAATACGAAGTAATATTTAGTAAAAATAATTTCAGTTCAGTTAAAATCATTTACTTTAAATAAAAAATATAAGGCCCTGTTCACTTCACCTTATTTTTACAGAATTAAAATAATTTTTAAAATAATTTTTGCTTAATTGAAATTAATTTTACTGAACTGAAATTATTTTTGTTGAACTGAAATTATTTTTACTAATTTTCTGTTATATTTCTTTTTTAAAGTTACCGATTTTTACTGAACTGAAATTATTTTCATTGAACTAAACTTATTTTTGCTAAATAGAACTTATTTTTACTGAACTGAAATTATTTTCATCTAATATTATTTTTTTAAGGTGAAGTGAACTGGGCCTAATAGAAATTCAGTAAAAATAATTTCAATTCAGCAAAAATAATTTCAATTCAGTAAAATTAATTTCAGTTCAGTAAAAATAATTTCAAGTCATGATCAGTAAAAATAAATTCAGTTTAGTACGTAAAAATAATTTTAGTTCAACAAAATAAAATAAGGTGAAGTAAACTGGACTTTAATAAAGGTGTACTAGATGAGTTTAAATCAAGAGTAAGATTATATTTTTCTCTTCAAATCAAGAACATAGCGAGGGTATTTTTTGGGAAAATATTTTCTAAGAAAATCATATAAGGACAATAATAAAGGTGCATTCTATTTACTTGATTAATCATCAAATTATCTAAACTGTTATGAAATTTAGTTATATGAATGTCCATTATGCATAGCTTTGTAACCCCCTAAGATCCCGTGCTCTGGAGCTGCTCTACTCAGGTCAAATCTGCTCTGCTCTATTTTCAAATAATAATTAATAATAATAATTAATATTGAATAATAATAATTAATATTGTGTTGTTGATAATAATTTATTATTTTAAATAATTAAAATAATTAATAATATTAAAAATAATTATAATAATTATTAATATTAATGTTAATGATAATTAATATTTATTTTTCATAATAATAATTATTAATAATAATAATTATCAATAATAATAATAAATAATTCAAAATATTAAGAATTAATATTTAATAATATTATTAATTAATAATTTCTAATAATTATAATAATTCTTTCAAAAAAATAAATAATAATTAATATTTTTTTTTTGAAAAGCAATACTTAATATTTAATAATAATACTAAATACATAATTTTATTTAATAATTATTACCAATGTAATAAAAAGAATAAAAAAGCTGCAAAAAATTGTGTGCTTTAAAATATTTTCTTGCCAACAACCCTATTTACTCAAAAGTGACAATAAAGGTGATAACAATGAAGATAAAACCAACAATAAAAATGATGAAAATGACTATCATATGGAAGTGGATAGTTAATTCACCATGATGTTAAACTCTAATCTAATTATATTCCTATTTTGATATGCGCTTGTAATAATTTGAAGAAGTTAAACCATTGTCTTTTATCTTCATACTATTAACATATGTCAATGTTTTCACTCACCTAAATCAATGGTATATGCACTTAATAATAATAATAATAATAATTAAATAATAATAATAATAATAATGATGATGATGATGATGATGATGATGATGATGATGATGATGATAATAATAATAATAATAACCCCTTGTAACACCCTTTGCTCTGCTCTGTCCAAAAGCTCAAAAGAACAGAGCCTAAACATTATTACATCCCTTAGTAACCCCTTGTAACACCCTTTGCTTTATTGTTTTCCATTGTAACTCCTACATTATTGTGACCTTTCATTGTTCTTAGGGATTTACTATATTCACTTGTATATGTATAAATAGTAGTCATTGCCTAATAAAAGTGATGGATAATATGATATTCTCTCTACATCTTCCACTTTTCTTCTTCCTTTCTTTTATTTTACAACACATTATCAGCACCATTCCCTAATTTTTTATTGTGTCGAGAATTTGAGAATATTGAAAAGGCAAAGATGTGATTAGTAGTCTCCGTTGAAATTCTATGCCAAGGCCAGAATGATCGTTGTTAAATTCTTACATTATATTAAAGCATCATAGTTGATTATTGTGAGGTAAGTGCCATTATATTTACAAGTTAAGCTTAAATTAAAGTTTTAATTTAGCTTGAGATACATTATGTTGTGAATGTGCTACAATGTTTCCGTAAGTTCATGGCATATTTTGCTATATTCCTAAATTAGTGTTTAATTGATTGAATATGTTTTTCATTGATCTATTTATATCCTATATATATATATATCTTGATTATTGCTAGGTGGTTAAACAATTCATATGATGTGAAATTCCTATCATCACAATGATGACTTACGAAGTAGTAGATCTATTTGTTATTTGACTTCCATACTTATGTGATGTGGTCAATATTGGATTCCATAATGTGTTTATTGATTTTGCAAATCATAATACCAGTTTGTATAGTATGTCAATAAAGATCGACTAATCGTTCCTTATATTTATTCTATATACCTACAATACTCCATATATTTGTTTGGCTTTTATTTGTTGAGTGATCTTCTATATAAAATGCATACTGAATTATTTATAATTGTCGAAATAAATATTTTGTTCTATTATAAGAACGACTTCATCATCATTCTATATTTATTTTAATAAATTATTATATTATCAATTAATTTTGTATTCTGAAAATCGCTAGTTTTTATGAAAGTTTATGAATATATAATTAAGCAGTGTGTTGAAATGAATATTAGGACCAAGAATAAGAATACTCCGTAATAGTGTATGGAATTACTATTTTCTTCGAAGCATGTAGGTGTAGCTTAAATATAATACATCTAGATCGAGGCAATCCGAAGTTTAGTCCTCAATTCTGCTGATTAATTTGAGAAAAGTTTTAAAGTTTTATCAGTAATTCTTCGTTATAAACGATAGATTTATCACTTTATATTGCGATGACATGATGTTTGTAATTTATTATGTGATCTCCGGGTTAAGTTGGATTTTTGTTATATTAATGTACATTATGCTCATATTATATATATGTTTTATAGATAACTAGTACTTGATAATATTAATACCATACACAATTTTATTGGTAGTGGAACGATAAATTATTTCTTTTAGTGTATGAATTTATTAAAATATTATTACTATTATTCATTTTGACTTGATATTATTTTGTTATGGTTGAAACTTGAAATTCTTAAATGAGTGACCCTCCATATTATTGGAAAGAAATATTATATCTTGATTTTAAATAAATATTGATGCATATATGCCTTAGTGATACTATCAGAAAGGGAATAGAGATACAAGTTAAAATATGACCAAATTCATGGTATTTATATACTACCTCCAGTTCTTATTACTCACAACAAAAGGGTATTATTTGTGAAATATAAAATATTCCTTTGTTGCGAGTAATTTGAACCGGAGGTAGTATTTCATTTAGTTTTGCATCACTCCATGAGAACCTTTAGACGACTATATATCTGTCTATATATTACAGACCCTTACATTGGAGTACTTTAGAAAGGTATCATTAGGAATATATGTACGTGATAGCTCAAGCTCTAATTTTTCATACAACTGTTTTGTGTATTAAATAGCTTGAGGTTTAAGAATCTTTATGAATAATTGAGAACTCATTTTTATATATGGATGAACAAAATAATAAATACATCCTATATATTGGATGTACATGTTAGTCTAATAAGTAATAAAATAGAAATGACTTATCTCTTGATGCGTGAACCAAACTGACAATAGCCGCGTCGTGGAGAACCACTGACCTAAAAGACGATTCCGCGCTACCTCCCGGTGCAGTAGACTAGAAGCGGTCGCCTTCCAGGATAAGCACGGCGCCGGAGTTTATGTGCACTCACAAACCCGACTGAAATTCAGAATATTTGCCTAGAAATCAAGAACAGTGTTTAGTATGTTTAGAGAAGAGAGAAAGGCACGAATTGTTGTATCTTCTGACTGAAAAAGCAACGAGTATTTATAGGCAGTAGAGGGAAAACGGGAAGCATAAAACGTGGGAAGAATCTGGCTAAGAAAATGACCAGATTAATTTGACCAGTCAACAAATCGAGGCAAAAAAAAAAAATTGAATCAACTACAATCAAGGGATTAATGACTGATTTAATTCCGTTATCCCAACAGTCAGAAAAGAATAATCCCAACAGACAAAAAAGAATATTCTGTTTAACAAAGAAAGGGAAATAAAATTTCTCCAAAAAGATAACAAGGACCTACGCCCGTGCACCGCATTCCCCAAGTCCCGAGGCCCGACCCGGCTCGGCTCGGCTCGGCGTGCGCGCGCGTGTGTGTGGAGTAACACACACCTCCCACTCACCCAACTAAGTAGTGTTAAAGCACTACAATATATAAACAAGGAAAAACCTCATTCCCCAACCAATGTGGGACTTTTCCTCTCAATTGTTTTTCTCTCTCTCTCTTTGTTTTTCCCAACTCTCTTGTTTTATATCAAGAACTTCCAACAATCCTTTATAGGTTCGAAGATATGAAAAAGAAAGAAAGGAAAAATGAATTTTGGGCAAAACAAAACAATTGCATAAGTGTCAATGTCTCGCGACTTGAATTAACACATAGTGGACATCAAGCTATGATCCCTCACCTACCAAGTGACCTTCATCTTGAACTTAATAGGGATTTAGGGACCCGTCACTTTGAGCCACACAATTGAACATGTATAATATTCTGAAATTCCGCGAATAAAGGTGACGCATTATACTGGTCATACGTCCATCTTGGATGCTCATAGGTGCTCTAGAGTATAAGCCCACGAAATACTCATAGGAAGCGGCCACACTTCCACACCTAAGTAGGTGAACTCCATCAAGTGTGAGCTACGACACACCTCCAAAAATATGGATATGGGTTCATTAAGAGCCGTATGCTCAACCTCCTTCTCATTTGTAGCTAAGCACAAAACAAACATCTAGAGATGGAAAAATAAAAAATGTGCTTCCGAATTATTACATAATGTTCCCCTTTGAACTCATAGTGAGTAGGAGTTCATTATTTCACAATTCATACAACGGGCTTTAGCCCCATCTCTACCGATGTTTCCAAAACTAGTTTTTTACATAGGCCTTTAGTTAACGGATCCGCAATGTTCTTTTCGGACTTAACATAGTCCAGTGATATCACCCCTTCAGACAACAAATTTCTGACGACTTTATGCCTCAGACGGATGTGTCTCTTCTTCCCATTATAGGCATGGTTGTGTGGAACAGCAATGGCAGCTTGTGAATCACAGTGAAGTGCAACTGAAGGAGCTGGCTTCCCCCACAGTGGAATATCTGCAAGCATGTTCCTCAACCATTCTGCCTCATGACCTGCCAATTCAAGAGCAATAAACTCAGATTCCATAGTAGACATAGCAGTACAAGATTTCCAGGATACGGCTCCACCCCCAAGGGTGAAGACATAGCCACTAGTAGAGTTAACTTCATCATTATTGGATACCCAGTTGGCATCATTAAAACCCTCCAAAACTCCAGGAAATTTGGAGTAGTGCAAACCCCAATCCATAGTACCCTTAAAGTACCTAAGCAACCTCCTTAGAGCAATCCAATGATCACTGCTTAGATTATGAGTTTACCTGCTCAACCTACTAACAGAATAAGCAATGTCAGGTCTAGTGTAGTTCATAAGAAACATAACACTACCAATAATTCTAGCATATTCAAACTGATTAATTGGATTACCATTATTTTTCTTTAGGTGGAAACTTGGGTCATGGGGAGTCTTAACTGGATCGACATTAAATGAGTCAAACTTTTTAAGAAGTTTTTCAACATAGTGTGACTGATTAAGACGGATGCCATTTGGAGTCCTTTTGATTTTTACTCCCAAAATCACATCTGCCTCACCCATGTCTTTCATTTCAAAATTCGAACTCAAAAACTGTTTTGTCTCATTTACGCGATCCAAGTTAGTCCCAAAAATCAACATATTATCCACATAAAGACAAATAATTACACAACCATGACTATCATGCTTAAAATAAACACAAGAGTCACCTTCATTAACATGAAAACCATTACCAGTCATAGTCTTATCGAATTTGTCATGCCATTGCTTTGGAGCTTGCTTAAGCCCATACAATGACTTGACTAATTTACAAACCTTGTTCTCTTGGCCTGGAACAACGAACCCTTCAGGTTGGACCATGTAAATCTCCTCATCCAAGTCACTATTCAAAAATGCAGTTTTGACATCCATTTGATGAACAACAAGATCAAAAATGCAAGCAAGAGCAATTAAAGTCCTAATGGTTGCAATTTTAGTAACAGGGGACTAAGTATCAAAATAATCAATGCCAAACTTTTAAGTAAAACCCCTTACCACTATCCTTGCCTTATACTTGTCTATGGATCCATCGGCCTTTAATTTTTTCCGAAAAATCCATTTACAAGTAATGGGCTTACAACCTCTAGGAAGTTCAACTAATTCCCAAGTGTTATTATTGAGAATTGACTGTAATTCACTATCAATTGCTTTTTTCCAAAAAACAGCATCAACTGACCTCATTGCCTCATCATAGGTTCTTGGATCATCTTCCAAAACAAAAATATGCACAAAATCATCATCAATTAAGGAAGATTCAGATAAATGGGAAGTAATAAAATCAGGACCAAAACTGTTTTCCTTTCTTGCTCTTTTGCTTCTCCTTGGCTCCAAAACAGAATCATTGTTAGTAACAGGAGCACTAGCAATAGATAAACTAACAGAACTACTAGCATGTAATTCACTATCATTAGAAGGAGACATTTTCAAAGGAAAAATGTTCTCAAAGAACTCAGCATATCTTGCTTCAATGATATGACCACCAGCATAAGAGTTGTTAGCACCTTTAACAAGAAAATGATAAGTTGCACTTTGATAAGCATAGCCAATAAAAATAGCATCAACAGTTTTGGGACCAATTTTATCCCTCTTGAAACTAGGTATGCCTACTTTTGCTAGGCACCCCCACACTTTCAAATATTTCAAGTTAGGTGCTCGACCCTTCCATATTTCGTATGGAGTCTTGTCAAGCTTCTTGTGAGGAACCCTGTTCAAAACATGACAAGCAGAAAGAACAACCTTCCCCCACATGTTATTAGGAAGCCCAGAACTAATAAGCATAGAATTCATCATATTCTTTAAAGTTCTATTTTTCCTTTCAGCTATACCGTTTTGTTCGGGTGAATAAGGAGCCGTCGTCTCATGAACAATGCCAAGTTGCTCACAAAATGCCTTAAGAGTGTTAGGGCTGTACGCACCACCCCTGTCACTCCTAACCCTCTTAATCTTTTTGTCCAACTGGTTTTCTACCTCTGCTTTATATTTGAGGAACATTTCCTCAGCTTCATCCTTAGACATGAGAAGATAAACCACGCAAAAACATGAACAATCATCAACAAAAGTAATATAATACTTCTTAACCCCTCTAATTTCGTGATTATTAAAATCACCTAAGTCACTATGAACAAGTTCTAGTACTTCAGTCTGTCTATCTACTGATTTAAATGGCTTCTTAGTAAATTTGGCTTCAACACAAACTTGACATTTCGAAAAATCGGTGTTAGAAAAACTTGGAATCAAATTTAAGTGTTTAAGCCTTTTAATCGAATCAATATTAACGTGACCTAATCTAGCATGCCATAAATCAATAGACTCAGCAATATAAGCAGAAGAAGTACGAGCATTCTTATTCATAGTGTCAACTTTAACATCAAGAGTAAAAAGCTTCCCATTACAAAATCCCTTCCCCACAAATTCCCCATTGCGAGTAAGAACTAATCTATCAGAATCAAAGGAGAGCTTCAGTCCAGCTTTCATGAGCAAACTGCCAGAAATTAAATTCCCGCGCATTTCTGGAACATGCAAAACATTAGTGAGAGTAAGCAATTTTCCAGAAGTGAGAGTGAGAACGATCTTCCCTTTGCCTTGGATAGAAGCAAAAGCTGAGTTGCCCATGAAGACATTTTCACCTTCAACCTTGTCATAGGTAGTGAACATGTCCTTGTTGGCGCAGATGTGCCTGGTAGCTCCAGTGTCAACAATCCACTCAGCAGCATTACCTGTAAAGTTAGCTTCTAAAACAACAAAAACAATAACGTCAGAATTCTCAATAAGATTTGCTTGACTTTGCCCATTCTTCTTCTTGACCCTACAATCTTTAGCCTTGTGACCAGTCAAACCACACTCATAACATATTCCCTTAAACTTGTACTTCTGAACCTTCCCATTAGGCTTGAGGTAACTGTTTTTGGCTTTGGACTGGTTGTTTGATTTGGGTTCAACAAGGTTGGCTTTGGCAGAAGAAGAGGAAGGAAAAACGGAAGGGGCTTTGTCTTTGATACGGTTTTCCTCCTCAATTTTGAGGTGTGCAGCAAGTTCCTCTAAGGTTAGGTCTTTATTTTTGTGCATGAGTTGGTTACGAAAATCCTTCCAAGAGGGAGGGAGTTTCTCAATCAGAACAATAGCAAGGGTAGTATCATAAATAGACAGACCTTCAGCAGCCATATTAATACATACACTCTCATAAGCATGAATCTGATCAATAATAGGCTTATCATCAATAACTTGAAAACTTAACCACTTACTAACACAATAGCGTTTAGTACCAGCATCATCAGTCCCATATTTTTTCTCTAAAGCATCCCAAATATCCTTAGCATGATAAAAACCCATATACATATCCAACAGACTATTCGACATATAATGCAACAACATGCCCTTACAGGTTCTATCATCCTTAGAAAACTTAATCTCAGATTCAGACAAATCATCTTTATCAACAGGTTCAACAATAGCATCAAGAACATATGCAACATCAATCTGCTCCAAATAAAAATGCATCCTAACAGCCTAACGTTTATAATTCTTTCCATCAAGAGGTTCTAGTTTAGACATATCAGGAACAAGGAATTTGGAAGCCATAATCGTCTTTTAGATTGTTAGTCTAATAAGCAATAAAACAGAAATGACTTATCTCTTGATGCGTGAACCAAACTGACAATAGCCGCGTCGTGGAAAACCACTGACCTAAAAGACGATTCCGCGCTACCTCCCGATGCAGTAGACTAGAAGCGGTCGCCCTCCAGGATAAGCACGGCGCCGGATTTTATGTGCACTCACAAACCCGACTGGAATTCAGAATATTTGCCCAGAAATCAAGAACAGTGTTTAGTATGTTTAGAGAAGAGAGAAAGGCACGAATTGTTGTATCTTTTGACTGAAAAAGCAACGAGTATTTATAGGCAGTAGAGGGAAAACGGGAAGCATAAAACGTGGGAAGAATCTGGCTAATAAAATGACCAGATTAATTCGGCCAGTCAACAAACAGAGGCAAAAAAAAGGAATTGAATCAGCTACAATCAAGGGATTAATGACTGATTTAATTCCGTAATCCCAACAGTCAGAAAAGAATAATCCCAACAGACAAAAAAGAATATTCTGTTTAACAAAGAAAGGGAAATAAAATTTCTCCAAAAAGATAACAAGGACCCACGTCCGCGCATCACATTCCCCAAGTCCCGAGGCTCGACCCGGCTCGGCGCGCGCGCGCGTGGAGTAACACACACCTCCCACTCACCCAACTAAGTAGTGTTAAAGCTCTACAATATATAAATAAGGAAAAACCTCATTCCCCAACCAATGTGGGACTTTTCCTCTCAATTGTTTTTCTCTCTCTCTTTGTTTTTCCCAACTCTCTTGTTTTATATCAAGAACTTCCAACAATACATACTCCACAGTGAGTGGGACATTGTTTGATGTGATAAAAGGGATTCAGATCATGCTAGTAGTCTTATATTCCCAAATATACATATGATGTGATCGAGATTGTAAATGATGATTTACATTCAACTAAATATACTCATTTTCGAAAGTGGATAAATAATTGTATGAATTATATGCGTGTGATGTATTCTTGATTACAATTCGTGTTAAGATTCACAAGCAATTCATATATGATTAAAAGATTACTTATTTTGAGCAGGATTTAATGTTTTATGAGTTTAAGAAACTGACTATGAGCTACTCCATATACGACTCTATAGCAAATTAACTTGATTAATTAATCTATTTGTTATACTCATGCTTATAAGTTATAAGCGATTTTGATTTAACGATTGATACAATTGAGCACGAGTAACATGATTAAGAGTTTCTTAGAATTATTATATCTAAGCACGCATATTTATGTGTATACCTTATTATTATAAGTTTCAAATAAGTGTATATGAATAATTTGCTTGATACATGACATTGTCAAAATACTAAAAGACTTAAATGGTGCAAGACATTTTAAAAGGTTGTTGAATTTTCGTTCCCCGTATGTAAGGTTTAGGGGAAGATTACCTTATTTTATGTAATCCTTACACATGACCAATATTATGTTATATTATTGGTTTGCTTGGTATATACATTAGCTTAAATGTCAAGGAATATAATTATTAAATATTTACCATGACACCACCTGAAGATGGATATGAACAAATTTCATTTTTGTTTGGATAGATAAGGCATTGTTGAGAATAGTTATATCAAGTAAAAACTGGTATATGCCTAGATTTTATGTAGGATGCTCCTGATCGAAGAGTAAAATATGTCTGATCAATAAATTTGACATGTATCAAGATTGCAATTTATATTTTAGAATAAGTTATCATTGAAAAAAGTATAATTAGTCGATGTCTTGCCGAAAACCGAATGTTGACATTGTTATATCACATCATAATACATGGCTATATATGAAAAATTTGTATAAGTGATCACTAATGTTCTTAGTATAATGAGAAGTTAGAATTTGAGAAATTATTGGATGTGATAAGTTTGGTCATCTGGGTTTAAAGTACCCATTATGAAAACTTGAACTTTTATTTAATATAAAGAAACATTGTGCTGACTTTATTTCATATCACATGTATTATAGACTGAAAGGCAAGACATGACAGTGTGATTGAACATTTTTTGAATCATGTGATTTTCATAGTTTGATTGAAAAAAATCAAGAGATGCAATATTGGTTTTGAACAACTTTTTATGCAAACAAGTAATATGTGACCAGAAGTTCACCATAATAACATATATGTAGCAAAGCATTAGGTGACTTGAAGATCACCATATATAGTGGATTAGTGGTATACAAGCTATTTTAGTGGTAAAATGATCTTTTGGGGCTATTGTATATCAGCAAATAAGAAATAAAATAAGAAAGAGATGGACAACTGAACAATTCACGACTCTCCATTGATATTAATCTCCAGAAGAGAATCAAATCATGAAATATTTATCAAAATTACATGTGAAAATACATTATTCCCTAAAAAAGATAATTTTTTTTGTTAATTATGGTTCTCCTAAAAGATGATATTTGTTGCACGTAAAATTATATTCTAAGTTGGTTAAGAATTTGACGTCCTTATATTTGAGATATTTAAGAACTGGAATTATTACTTGATCCCTATAATCGGTCATGTGAAAAGTTTATATTGAAGGCTAATGGTTGTCTATGTATTATCAAGATATGTTGTGTATTGCTCTATGATTTGATTTGTAATCAGTTATGACCCATCCAGGGGCGTAGAAGATACATTTTGGTCATAGTGGAATTATGTGCATATATACATTGAGATAAATCTTGCCAATATTTAATGATTTTATCTCTACGTACACATAAAGTGTAGATTATATGATCGGTTCCTATACAAAGATGTGATACGTGGCAAGAAAGTGCAATTGATATTTTTGAAAAGTATAAAACATCAATATAAATAATATTATATGAAATATCACAAAAGTGGAATGAATAACTGAATTATTTAATGGCCTACATTATAAGCAAAGTATGATGGTACCATTGCAAAGTGTATTCAGAATTGATGTTGATTAGCATGCAAATGTTACATGAAATAATGTTTATGATACCGGTATATATACAATGGAACCAATAGATATGAATATGCATTAAGTAATGGACTTGTGAAGAGGGGATATGAATTATACGTCCATTTTGATGTTGACATAATTATGATGATTATGATGAGAAAGAGCTCATGGACCTGAAGTCCAACAAAACATGGATCCCAAAATCCACATTGTACAATGTTTTGCATTTTTGATTTTTACATTCATGTCCATGTATGGGAATTAGATATGCATTATTCGTCATATACATCTATCATCTATAGTTTATCATTATATGATATTGCTTTATTCATATATCTTTACTTTTCATATTGCATTTAAAATTATTATCATTGCTTCCAAAAGATTATTGGATTGATTCTCATCACTGCCTCTGTGGCTCTTTAAACACTTAAAAATAATAATAATACAATTGAATCGAATCAAAACCACCAAACTGTATTGACCTAAAATAATTCAAAAGAATTAAGCTATATAGTCAATATAAATATGGAAAAATTGCTTTTAATAATCCCACCTTTGATCGGTTTGCTGTTAATAATCCCACCTTTTAATTATTATCTAATAGTCCCACCTTTATGGTGCATTCTCTTTTATTGGTCCCTTACCTGTTGGTAACCGGTTTTAACATGTTAAAATGCTACATGTCACTTTATGATTAATTGATAGATTTATAAAATAAAAAAAATAAAGTTTCAAGAATTTTTTTTAAAAGAAAAATTAACAAAAGTAACCCACAAGCGAACCCCAAACCCTCAGGCATTGATCCCCTCCCTACGCCCTCCACCCTCTGAAAACCTCTTTCCCCACCTCCCACTACAGGAACCCCCTTCCCCACCCTCACCCAACGAAAACCGTCTGCTCATGTTAATCGCAGGGAGTATGGGCAAATCTGATGGTGCGATGGTGGACCGAACATTGGAGTTGCGATGCTTCAATAATCACAACTTGTTGGGTGATCAAATTTGGGTTGGCATTGATGTGTGTAAGAGTTGCGAGGGTGGCGCGACGTTGGATGCGATGTGTGATTGGGGTGGTTGGGTTGCTACTATCCGCTCTGCGCTGTTGATGTTGAGGGAGTTACGGGTTGTGAGGGGGAGAGTGGCAAACGGGGAGGTGAAGTTTTGTAGGTTGCTGCTTAGAAAGTGCGGTGGTTGTTTTGGTGGTGCGTGAGGAGGAAGGTGGCGAAGTAAAGTGTTGTGCGCTTTAATAGTTTTTTTTTATTATTTTTTTATCCAATCGTGTAGTGACACATGTCATTTAGTATTTTTTTTTAAAAAAAACCCAACGTACAGATTACCAGTCTCAAGAGACCAATAAAAGAGGATATCGTATAAAGGTGGAATTATAAGATAATAATCAAAAGGTGGAATTATTAACAACGAACCGATATTATTAAAAGCAAATTTCCTATAAATATTTAATGTAAGTTGTACATGGGTTTTTTTTTCCCTCCTTCTCATTTGATAATTAAATGAGAAATTGTCGTAAAAATGAATAAAACAAACTCTTGAGTGAATATACCCGAATGTACATAACAATCTTTGTGTAAATACTTGTAAGAAACGTATTAATGAATATTTTCTAAATAATTATTTTTAACTCCAGAATCATTGAAAAAAGAGGGTTGATACTGAGATTCTTCTAACCAATTTGAAGAAAGGAGCAAATCACTCAAAATAAATTACTCCCTTCGTTTCACAATGATGATCCTTTTTGAAATCTTTTGACTTTTCTTTTTTAAACAAAAGAGAATTTTCTAAATTTCTCTTAATCTATAAGAACAAATAAAAATTTTTATCAGTGTGAGATTAAAGATATTTACGGTCAAATATGGATAAATATTTACATCGATTTATGAAACAGGTAATTTTTCTTAAATGAACCTGGTCCACAATAACATTATTGTGGACCAAAACTTGTCACGTGACTTTACTCAGCTGCTGAGTTTACTCTCCTCTCCTCTCCTTTCCTATTTTCTTACATATTAATTGCTCCAAATTACCAAATTAATTCTTTCCTTTATTTTGCCAATTACTCTGACACTTTCTCTCTCTTCCCTTCTTCCATTTTCTCTCTCCTCAGCTCGAGCTCATCAATGGCGAGAACCAGAGGAGGTGGTACATTTCAACGAAAACGCGGCCTCCGTTCTTCTGCTACAAAAGTCGACGAACCACAACCTTCAGGCAATCTTCGTTTATTTCTTTTTTACTGCAATATTTAGTTGATTAATTGTTGTTTTCTTTAACTGAAATTATTTGGATGAATTTTGTATGAATTTTTGTTTGAATTTTGATTTGCAGTGAAGATCTAGGGTTTTGCGAAGCTTGATTGTAATTTCGTTCAATTTTGATTGTTTTTTGTTTTGTGATTCAATTTTATTGATAATGTGTTGTTGTCGATGATTATTTGTGTAAATTTGAACTGGTTATTTGTTGTTTTTCTTTAATTTCAACTATTTGTATGAATTTTTGTTTTAATTTTGTTTTGTGGTGAAGATCTAGGGTTTTGCTATTTTCAATTTTTATTTTCTTTCAATTTTGATTGTTTCCTGTTTTTCATTCAATTTTATTGTTAATGTGTTGTTCTCGATTAAGATTTGTGTAAATTTGAGTTGATTAATTATTGTTTTTGTTTAATTGAACTATTGTTAATGTGTTGTTCTCGATCTAGTGTTTTGTGAGGTTTGAATGTAATTTTGATAGCAATATGTTTCATGTATGATTTGTTAATTGTGCTTTATATAATAATTATAAAAATTGTTAAAGGTTACTATAATATACATTTTGATTTCTTTTGTATACAAATGTTGTCAAAGGATTGAAGAAGAAAACTAGAGCTAAAAAGAAAAAGAATGCTCCAGAACAAGATGTTTCCAGAGAGCTTCATGAGCATCAGGCAACTGGTTCACCTTCGTCTCGGCAAAAGAGAACTCGAGAAGATGAACCTGAACCTAGTGTTCGCGCTACTGCTCTTGTTCGTGTTAAGAGGCAAAGGACAAGAACAAATACAGTTGAAGCTGGTGGTGATGTACCTATGTAAGTAACTTTGTTTACTTTGTAGTGTTCTGAAAAAATTAGATTCAACGTGCATGTTTGTGTGACTTTGCGTTATTATTTCTATTTTGCAGATTGCGACCATTTAAAACTAAATGTAGGCCTTTGCAATTGGTTGACTTGATGTCTAACTTTACTGATGCTCAAAAACTTTCTGTGAATGAAATCGGCTTTGGAGGGTTGTTATCATTGAAATTGAAAAGGAATCCTACTAATATGTATAGGTGGCTAATTGATTGTTTTGACTATGGTAGCTGCATGTTTTCAATAGACAATAGTAAGGAGTTTGTGGTCACTGAATATGATGTTTATGACGTATTTTGCCTTCCTTTGAACCCTAATAATGTTGAG
This sequence comes from Chenopodium album, assembly GCF_948465745.1. NCBI lineage: Eukaryota > Viridiplantae > Streptophyta > Magnoliopsida > Caryophyllales > Amaranthaceae > Chenopodium > Chenopodium album. The sequence continues at coordinate 10,191,819 of NC_137846.1, forward strand.
GAGATACCTCGATCTGCTAATAAAAGTAATCCTGACTTTGTTTTCAAACATAATTGGAGGTTGAATTTTGGGTTGGCAGATGAAAATGACCAAATTCCACTTAATTTGTTAGAGGATAGGATACCTACTTTAGATCAAGGTGGTGATGAGTTTAAGCAACTCTTTGTTATGCATGCAGTATCCTCTTTTTTGGCTCCTACTTCTAACCGAACTGCTGATCTTAGGATTGCTAAGGCAATTGATGATGTTGGACAAATTAAAAATTTGAATTGGTCTAAATATGTTCTTGAAAAACCGTGTGAAGGTGTTAAAAGTTACCAAAAAGGAGAAATTCAAAACTGTTGTGGTTGTATTTTGATGTTGGAGATTATTTACTTTCATAGGTTGAGATTTAGGAATGTTGAATTAAGTACTTCTTTACCCTTAATTCAACATTGGAATGATGAGTTGATTAGGGACAGAATTAAGAAGGAAAAGTTGTCGAAAAGTTTTGGTTCAGGGATTTTGCTCTGTGATGTGTGTCTTGTTAGTCGTAAGCTGAATTTACAGGATGCTCCCGTGGGTACTACAGCAGGAAGTGTGGGAAATGTTGAACATTTTAGGGAGGGTAATGATGTACCTGGTACATCTGGTACAATACAGTTTAATCTCCCACCAGGTTCTATGTCAGATCAGGAGATTCATTCATCTGCTATTGATGTAAGGAATTTTTGACTTTTATTCCTTTTTTTTTTTGAATTATTGGATTTGATTTCAATATTTATACATGATTTTTTTAATCTCTTTGCAGCCTGTTCATGAACAATTTTTGTTCATGAAAAGAGATATGAATGTGATATCTTGTTTTTACAATGACAAGATAAAGGAGATTCTTCTTTCACGCCGCAATGAGATCCACAATGCTGTTGGTGTTAATGATTCTCATGATGATCATTTTTTTTTTGGATCCTCAAGTTCAATCTGTGATTGATGAGATCTCTGAACTTGCTATTTGGGTGACAAAAATGCCCGAGGTGTTGGATCAAGTTTCTGCATTTGAGCAAAACAAGACAAATGAAGGGAGGGAGGAAATTAGGGAGGAAAATAGGGGAACTTTACCTGTGATTGGCTTTGAAAATATTATTACAAATGGAGGGTCCAGGTGTTCGATTTCTTTTAATTGGAAATCTGATGAAAGGCTTATTGTTATTTCACACTTTTTGAAGTCAAATAACAAGGAAATGAAGCTATTCGATCCATTAGTCTTAGAGATTGTTGACTATTGCATTATCAATGATTCTTGTTTGCCTCCTAAGTAAGTAAGATTTTACTTGATTACATTGTTTTTCTTTTATTTTTTTATTTATTTATGAAACACTTTTTTAATTCTTATTTTATATTCTTTGACACAGTGAACTATTGGTATGCTTTCATGAAAATCATTTGATTCAAAGGCAAGAGTTTTACACATTAGGAGAGCCTTCTGAAATCATGAGCAGTAGTATTTTGGATTGCTGGGCGTTGCTTCTCAATGAAAATCAGAAATTTGTTAAGGATGGACCTCGAAAATTGTACTTTGGTTCTTCAATTAGTGTGAGTTTTTTTTATTATTTCAATATTTATACATGTGTTTACTTTTCACTTATTTTTTTATTTGTTTAAATGTTATGAAGGTTACAATAGTAGAAGCTGCCTGCAGTGATGACAATTCACAACTAGTGGACAATGTATATCAAGAATTGGAGGAGTGGATGAAAATAGCTTGCAATGATTTTGATTTGTCAGAAGTGGAGCTGGTAATACTTTCTTTTTTTGATGCTATGATAATATAGTTCCTTTTGCTCATGTGAGGCATGAGGTAAAATCTAAACATCTCTGGCACAGTTCAATGTACTGTAATTGTAATGGACAATAGAAAATTGTTACAAGGTGCTAGGGTGCAAGTGATCCTCATGATTATCGAGGAACATATTCGAGTAATACTTGCATGCACTTCGAGTAATTTTATGTTGTAGTTACCTTTGCTTTGTATCTTTTCTCTGTTTCTTCCGATTCTTGCTTAATTGACAGATTGTTAAATAGTGTAGAGGCTATTTAAAGCCAACAACTGTTTCTGGCAAAATTTATTCCCTGGTCTCTGCCTAGGATGAACTATTAATAATTGAGCTTATGTCAGAAAATAAAGTGATAGGTCATTTTGCCTTTAATTTGCTGGGAAGCATTAGCCAAAGCAATAGTGTAGAGGCTACTTTGTTTTTTTTTATTGCTAATTATGATATCTTTGTTGCAGATATTTTTACCTTGTCTAAGTGGCAATCATTATTGCTTATTTGTGGTGAATTTGACTCAAGGAAAAATTCAGTTTATTGATAATCTGAATTATGATGAGAATGGTCGTAACTTCTTCAAAAAGTTATCTAGTCTCTTGGTATTACTTTCTCACTCTTCCATATTTTCACTATATTCTTGTCTATGGTTTTTACAATGAGTTTTAGTAATTAGGATTTGGACAAATGTGACTGTGATATGATTATATGATTTTTTGGTAGTGTGATATGATCAGTACCTTCTTTGATCAAAGACTTACTCAATCTGGAGCTATGGTTGACTATGCTTTGGAGTTTCCTACTTTGAATTGGAGATCTAGCAAAGATAATTCAGATTCTGGTGTTTATACTATGATGAGTATGCTTTTATTCAATGGAGTTGATGAGTTTAAATGTGAAATTTTAAAAACAGTTATGATTCTATTCCTTTTAACTTATTTCTTTTATTTCTTTTAATTAATATCACAATATCTTATATCGATTATATATTTTTTTTAGGCTTCAAATAGGAAGATTCTCCGGGTTCAAATTGCTGCATCTTTACTGTTATCTGATATGAATGAAGCTAGATCAAATGTAATTGGTAAGGTGGCTGAATTCAAACCTGATAGGCAGCATCTTTCAAAAGAGGTTGAAGAAAGAAGGAAGAAAGAGATTGAGCAGAGGAAGAATAAGAAGAAGCAGACTGTAGACAAGAAGAAGAAAGGAAAGGCTTAAGATATCATAATTTTCTGAAACTAAGCAAGGAAAGGCTTAACATTGTGAAACTGATTTTTAAACTTAGTTGTTATCATAATTTTCTAAACTAAGCAAAGTACTTTGAAGAATGTATAGCTAATTAGTATTCATTCAACTTTTGTGTAGGTTATTGAATGAAGAATGGAAAAATATTCATTTTGTGTAAACAAGCTTTTGCCAATATATTATGAAAATGGTATATTGTTTGTTTAATTCAATTATTAAAGATCTCTGTTATCTTATGTCACTATATGTTAAAATAAAGTCACTATATTATTTATAAGGTCATTGTTTGGTTCAAAAAGGTCACATTTACCATAGATCACTATATGTTAAAATAAAGTCACTATATCATTTATAAGGTCTTTAGTTGGTTTAATATGTCACTTCATTACCATAGGTCACTATATGTTAAAATAAAACCACTATATTATTTATAAGGTCTTTGTTTGGTAATAAAAGGCTACTTCCTTTTCAATATTTTATAGTGTCAAAGGTATAAGGACTATGTTTTAAATTAATGGTAATTCACTATATGTTAAAATAAAGTCACTATTTTATTAATAAGGTTACTATTCTAAATATAAAGGTAACTAAGTCAAAATTGTGGACTATGTTAACTAATGGTAATAAACTAACAATATATATAAGGGTATTATATAAAGATTACTATATTAAAATAAAGATCACTATATTGTAAAAAAAGATTACTATTCCAAGAAGTATATACCTCAAAATTAAAGGTTACTATGTTAATCATAAAAGATACTATATCATAATAATCAGTATTTAAGATTTAAGCATTTCAATTTCTTGATTTGTTATCTGTTGATCACAGGAAACATTGAAACAGCTTTAACAACTAAAAGGAGCCTTCCGTGTAGGACCGCAAACTACCAAATAACAACAAGTTTAGAGAAAAAAGGTTTGTGTATAAGGTATTACAGTACTCATGTGCTTTATTCCTTGTTTCTTTGAAAAGCAATAAGTACAATTAAGATCAAATCAAAAGACATAATACTATAACAAAGGACACTATGTCAATCATAAAAGACACTATATCATAAAAAAAGACACTATATCTTAAAAAAAAGAAACTATATAAGTATTTAAAAGATATAAAGTTTCCAAGAATGAAATTACAAATAAAAGTTAACCATGTAACAATTCAGGTTACTATGATAAAAAATATTAATATTTGGTGTCTTAAAACTATCAAAGCATATACTTATTATTAAAATTTGGTGTTTTGGCACCAAATTCTCTATGTTTCCTCCTCTTCCCCTTTTTCATGTAGTCATAGCTTCCTGGAATCCTTTTATTTGATTGGCCTCCTTTAGTTTTTGCACGAGCTGGGTCTAGTACTTGAACCACATTAGACGAAGTTGCTTCTGAATTTTCTTCTACACCTGTAGTGTTCTCAAAATGGTTGTCAGTTGACTTCATAGCAGAAATAATCTCATCAATTGCACTTGAATCTTTTGCATAGCTTTCTTCTAACACTTTCCTTGCTTTTTCAAACTTGTGGCTCTGAAGGATTAAACTATAATACTTCCTCACCATGTGTAGCCGCCAGGGTGTGAAGTTGTTTAATGTCCCCTTCTTCCTTTGCTCTGCCTCAATACTCTCCCAAACTTTATCCTTAGCCACTTTAGTCCACCTGATAGATATGTATTGCTCTGGGATTTTTTCAACAGAATGCTTGTGTAAGATTCTAAGGCTATGGAAGCATAACCAACCTGACTCTTCAAAATTCTTGCATGGACATTGAATTGTTTGGTTAACAGGATCATAAGTTACTGCTTGAGTTGTGTCATCTCTGCCTTCAAGGTACACTTGGTAAACCATTTTGTCTCCATTAATGAATAGCAGTTTAGTTTGTGATCCAATGGCTAGGTTGAATTCTTCTTCAAAGTCCCTGAATAATGTATGTGTATAAACCTCAGCAGCATGTTTTAGTAAGGCAGACATTGGATAGCTTGAAGTAGGAATTGATTTTATGCTATTGAACTCATAAAAATCCTCATTCCTTCTCCAAGTCTTCACTGTCTTCTGAAATATGTTGTAGAATTCTGTCAAACTTGTTTTCTTGTTTGCTTTGAATCCCACTGCATGATTTGTGCTCTCACTTCTCTGTGATGACAAGATTCCCGCGGAGAAAAAGTCCTTACTTAGAGTTGTTGACCACTTGTGCTTCAGTGAGTATAACCTTTTGAACCAACTATTGTTTTTCAGTTTGTACTTTGTCATCATTGAATCCCAACATACTTCAAACTGAGCTTCATTAATACAACCACTCAAGCATTTCATGAAAGTAGCTTTGAATGTATCATCACTCTTCAAAACTCCAAATCTTGTTATAGCATTTTGAATCAAGTGCCATAGACATAATCTATGTCTAGTATTTGGAAATACCTGCACATTTTTATACGGTTACTATAGTTTCAAAATTGGTTGTTGCATTTAAAATATAGGTAACTATATAATTTTAGTACAAACATATTTAGATGTAGTGGTATTCAAAAAGTTCCTTCAAAATTAGAAATTACCTTTGGTATTGCTGCTGCCATGGCTGCATCTTGGTCTGTAAACAGTGATACATGACATTTACCACCCATTGCCTTTTTGAAAGTCTCAAATAACCACACAAATGAATTTGTGGTCTCGTCTCCCATAAAAGAACAAGCAAACATAGTGTTCTTCCAGTGGTTGTTTATTCCTACAAAAGGTGCACAGATGAGGTTGTAACGATTAGTCCTATATGTGGTGTCAAATACAGTGACATCCCCATATATTTTACAATCTTCAAGCATCATGGAATCTCTCCAAAACAAGTTACAAACCCTTCCATCTGAATCCAACCTTACTCTGAAAAAGAAGTTAGGGTCCTCAGAATAAGCTTCCTGTAGTTTGTCACAAACTACTTGAGAATCTCCTCCTTCAATGGCCTTTATTTTCAGTTTATAACAATAATTCACGTGGTCTTTCACTGTATGACCAATAGCATCTTCTCCACCAGCTTCATTTGACATGTAATTAAAGGATTCCAAAGGTCTTAGTCCAGATTCTTGCATGGCCTCAATTACTTGCCCTTTAATTCCAGTCATTGCACGCTCTGAACGGTGGAAATGGTTCCATTGTGGTCTAGTGAGTGGATGATTGTGCACCAACACATGCTGAACTATCTCAAATTGCCCTTCCTCATTCAATTTTGCTATTATCAAAGCATTACAGTTTGTCCTTGTTATTGGAACTCTCCTACTTTGTCTTGTTTTTTTTTTAACTGAAGAACTTTCCTCTGTCAAGAGTTCTTCTGCAATTTTTTCCTTTTTTTTACCAGAATTTCTTAATCCTGCTGCAGAGCATACAAACAACTTTTTGGTGATGATATCTTTAGTTCCAATTTTGCTTGTTTGTTTTGCTTTTCTAACACTAAAACCAACTGCAGCAGCATGTTGACAATACAATTCATGTATTTCCGCAAGTGTTGCTCGAGTTTCTCCTACTAACCAACCACTAATCTCATCATTATTACTTGCACCTGTTTTTTTAAAAAAGAGATCACTATACTATCACTAAAGGCAACTATGTTACTTAAAAGTGGCTTTGCATGTCAGAAAAGCTTTAACAAGCATCATATAAGTACAATGTATTTATTTTTAAAAATAGATTACTATACTATTACTAAAGGCAACTATATTACTTAAAAGTTGCTTAATTATGCATAATCGCTTAATTTCAATCAACATCAATTACACTTAATCGCTTAACTTTCACAATTACGCATAACTGCTTAATTCACAATTACGCATAATTCAATAAACATACATTACGCATAATTACTTAATTTTCAATCAACATAAATTAAATATGCATAATCGCTTAATTCACAATTGCATAATATAATCGCCTAATTCAAATTATCAAATTAAAACCTAAATGTCTAATTTAATCTTCAAATCAAACAATTGCATTATCGTTTAATTCACATTATCAAATTCTAATATGAATTGCATATAAATATATCGTATAATACCTTGAGGTTTCATTAGAGATTGATTTTCGTCATGAACTTCATTATAATCCTCAGCTTCAATAATTGCTTGTTCTTCATCTTCAACAACTTCATTCAGATTGAAATTGATGACATTAATATCGAAGTTTTCTATAGTGTCCTGTATACTTCGATTTAGATCCATTTCAATTGATTGTATAGAAGAATTCTCCATGAAATTTGAAAAAATTGATTGATTAAGTAGAAAATAAAACCTAGAATTGCGTAGAATTAGAAGGAGAGAGATGAAAATTCGAGCTCTATTTTAGTTGTTAATGGCGTCGAACTGCAACTGGAAGGAAATTAGTAGGTTGTGGCAGAAGAAATGGCTTGTGAAATAAGTTAGTGGACTGGGCTGTGAAATAAGTTAGTAGGAGATGGGCTGCAGTGGTATGTGGCACGTGAGTCTCTAAGGTCCACAATAAATTTATTGTGGACCGGGTCCACCCAAGAATTTTTGTGAAACAGGAACGTCATTCTGAAACGGAGGGAATAGTTACCTGGGACATCAGTGACACTTTTAGACATTTCCAATATAGGATCGCCTCAAACCATAAATTATACTTCGTATTTACCTTAGTTCAAGATACATACATAATACATACACGGCTTACAACACACAAACGAGATGACTATGGATGTATCTATCTGACTATCTAGGCGTTATAAGCGAAAAAGCCCCAAGTACAAAAACCACCCGAAGGAACCATTTCTTCGTGCTGCTTCCAAGACTTTTAGTAAACGAAATGACTATGGATGTATCAGTTCTAGGCATTATAAGAGAAAAAGCCCGGTGTACAAACACCAACCGAAAAAACTCTACTTCTGTCATCCCTAATTGCAGGCCCTGGTCCCATATTAATTCAACAATTCATCCCAAAATTAGAGCCACATGTCTAAATCTAGAAGATTTTCTTACCATGATACCAACAGACATATGAGTATTTCCCTCAAAATGGTAGTGGTGTAAAAGGTAGTTTAAAGGTCCAGCAGCAACTCCAAAATAGCTCAAGAGTGAGCAAACACAATACGTGGCACCGAACTATTAACTTGCTAATTGGTAGCAGGTAAATGTATAGGTTTCTTTGAGATTGACCTTCAACAAACATTTACCTTGAAAATCTTTCTTTGATTCCTGGACTCCATGGAATTCAAAGTGCGTTTCTTCCCAATCGCCAAATGTGACTGATCAAAGCCAGGAAGAGCAACTCCCTTCCTCTCTAATTGCTTTATGCGCGATTCCAGAGGAGCAGGTGAAAAGCTGGACTCAAGCTTGAAATTGGAAATGCATTTAAGCAAGGTTCTTAAGGCAGTTAATTCCATGTTGACAGCATCATTCTGCAGCAAGTTTAAATTACAAGATCAATCAAGGAGAACATTGAAAATGGCAATCCAAAAGCAAAAATAATTAGGTTTAGGTGCAATAATAATAAAAACTTGAAGGTCTTGAACAGTTGAACTTCTACATCACATTCTGTTATAAATGAAATTCTACAGTAATACTTAATAATAATAGTAGTAATCAAGAAAAGATAGACTTGTATCATTTGATGGAGGAAAGATATGGAAATAGAAGGATCCTAGCAACATTACCTGAGCGTTGTCACTGCCTTTCTTGACTATTTCCTGCACTCTCTTCTGTATACACTCCAAATGGCCTTTCAGTAGAGGAACTGGGGGGAAATCATCTTCCAACTTGAATGCACATATATATACAACTGCTTGAAGTTTCTCCTCCCTCGAAATTAGAGATTTGATAAAACCTATTCAATGTAATAATAATTTTGGTATGCACTCAGTGACTCAGATAACCATAGGCTTAAAGTTTCTACTACATATAAGAAAAAGGTACATTTGTAGAAAAAAAAAAAAAAAAAATTAGTCCAGAAACAAGAAAAGTTAAGATTTGTTTTTTTTTTTTAGGTAAGAAGAAGGACCAGTCATCACTTGAGAGTAGAGGGGGGAGGTAAGGGAATCCTGCTACTCCCAAGCATTTTGTAATTGGTGAGGCTCGAACTCGTGACCTCAAAGTCACAAGGTGAGTTCCCCACCAACTCTACCAAGCAAAAGGTGAGGTTGCTAGAGAAAATGAAGAGGTATGAGATAATATTAATCACAAATTCACAATTTTGGAAGAATAATCACAGAATTTAAATTTAATACGGCCACAAATGATCAGCTGCAGTTAAAAAGACTAACATTATAAAATAGAGGAAACATATGTTCATTAGAACAAACAAGACAAGCATCATAAACCTGCTTATTCCAACCAATTGAAAAAAAAAAATAAGAGTAAAAAAACAATAAAGCAAATTTTTCAATGATGTATAAAATTACATATATAGGCAGAGTTAAACATGGGGCTATGTCTTCTACATCTACAATTCTACACAACGCAACGCCTCTAGGCAACTGCTTATACCAACTAGGCCAGGCTATCGACAGTTTCGAACTGAATAAAATCAAGATATCAAGGATGATTGATATAGATTTGGAGAAAGCTAGAAAATACGCAAATAGTTGAGTATTTCATTATTACAATTGCTTATTAAATAGGCTTACAAGTGTAAAAAATACGCAAATAGTTGAGTATATTCAAAGCATGGTATAATAACTAGTAAAAGGGTAGAAGCTAGTCAAATTCTACAAAGAATGGGATAATAACTCATACAGCATACAAGGTATGTTAAATTCTACGAGTAAATTAGCCATCTTGCCAATGCATCATACTTCCATCGGAAGTATGCAAGCAAATGAAGCCATCAATGAGAGACATAAATTACTGTACATGTATATCAATCATTCAAACTCAAATGACATTTAGGTCAATATGAGTACTTGTTACTCTCTACCAATAGATGGGTTTTGTCAGGATTACATCAGTTCTACTAAGTTTCAGATGGAGACGCAGGTAGAGATTCAACATACCTGGAATTTTCTTCTCCAATCCCAATATCCGGCACAAATATAAGCCTTGTCTGCGCAGGAGAGCCTCACTCTCAGTATAGAAGGCCCCGAGATGTGAAAAAAGTTCATCTGCATCATATGACTGTACTAACTCGTATGTGGCTAAAAACTGCAGGAAGGCAAATTTATCAAGACGATGAGTATAACCCTGCTTAGCGAATAAATTTCTCCACTTGATACTGAACTTCATTGCATCATCTTTTAAATGCGGCGTTATACTAGTGTTTAGTAATAGCAATGCTCCTGACAAAGTTGTGCAACAAGCAGTATAAGCCTGTCTAAGAGTACTTTCTGACTCAACCAACTCGTAAAAACTTTGAATCACATTAAAAACAAGCTTTGCTGGATCTGGTGACAGCTGAAGAGAATCAGAAATCTCATCACGCATATTATATATTTCCTTGCAGGGTAGCTTAATCAGGTAAGATCTCATGCCATTTGTGTCCATATTCCTGCACAACGATTGAACCTCACAGCACGCCACTGGCTTAGGTTCTCTGGTCTTCACAAGTGCAGAACTTGTAAGCTCTATGCAAGTGTTGAAAGAACAGCAGTAAGCATTTAAAACTATACAAAATTCGCCAAAAAAGAAAGATATTAATGTGCTAGTGGGAAGGCCAATGGAAGTGATGATAAAGTAACAATAAGGGCAGAATTTTCTACTAAAAGTGACTAGGAAGAAAGATATACAAACCATATTCAAGTGTTGATGTGTGTTATCAGACACTTAACACAGAAAGAGCAAATCAATATAAATTCAAGAGAGACTATGACAACAACCAGACTTAAGAAACCAAATGTAACGATAATGTCAATTTTCAAAAATACAACTAGGTTTTAAAAAGTAAAAAACAAAAATATGAGCAAAACCCATTAAAAACTAGAACAAAGCAACAAATCTCTTGTATTTTGCCATCCAGCAAAGCCATACTAATTCAGCAAGATTATCAACAAATGAGACACACACAGTCACACACACACACACAATGCTCAATGTTTTAACAATAGAGCAGTTTAGATCAAGAACAAGGTTTTTACTCAAACGATCAAACCACACAATTTGAACTCCATAAGTCACCAATACCTCAAAATCTGATACTACGTATATTTTCCTGAATTCAAGACAAAATACCTATGCAAGTCCCCCCCCCCCCCCACTCCCCTCTTTACCCCTCCCAACCTTTTCTCCAGGAAAATTAATTAAACAAAGAAAAGAACCTCTCCTATGAAAATTTAGCATACAGTTCTGCATCTGTTATGGTCTGAGCCTTTTGCCGCAACCATTACCATTGGTAAGTCGTACATAAATCCAAACTAAGGCAGTAAAAGTCAATCTATATAAGAGATAATGATTTGGGGTCGGCTAACATGAAACATCACAGGGATAAAATGGAGATCAGCAATGAATATATATACCAACTGGCTACTGGCTAAACATGTTTAAGTTTCGGGATCGAATCCCATGAACATCTCTACCCTTTGTAGCTCTACAATCCACTACACCAAAGAAAGATATGAATAAAATTAATCTCATTCACCTACTTCATCAATATTATCACAAAAACACCACCATTATCAATGTCATCAACAAACATCCATATTTAAATCATTCAACATGAATATAAATATATGCAAATATATTCAACCTATATAGTTAACAAATCTTTCTCCATTAACTGCATCAATTATAAAAATAAATTAGGCACAACTTTATATAATGCCAAATTTCTTAAAAAATCAATACCTTTGCCTCCTTCATTCAACATTTTCTCTCTGCAATCCAACTCTCGACATCGATCATCCATCTGCTTTTCCCTCTCCTCCATCACTTTTTGACGCTCTTCAATTCCTCCCTCCTTCACCTTCACCTCCTCCATCATGGCCTCTTTCATTTTCGCCATTTCGCAACGTTTCACCTCCATCCCCTTACAAACCCCATCAATTTGCGCCACTTTCACTTCAAATGCATCAATCTTCACATTCACTTGCTCCTCTCTCATCTCCACCTCCTTCATCCTCTCATTCAAAGCATTCTCCCGCAATTGAACCTCTTTCAAATACTTTTCCCTCATTTCATTAGTCTCCTTCTCCTTCAACCTAACATCATTAAATAATTCATCCTTTTCCTTCTCTATCAATTCAAACTCCAATTCTTTACCCTCCAACACTTGATAACGCTCATCAATCTCCTTCTCTTTATCCTCCAACATTTTGCTTCTCTCATCATTCTCCTCCTCCTTCAATCTAACAGCACTGTACAATTCATCAATTTCCTTCTCAGTCAACCCCAATTCATCCTCCTTTTCTTCCAACACAACAAACCTCCTATTCACTTGTTCCTCAAATTCCTTCAATTTTACCTCCTTAGCATCCAATTCATCCCCTCTCTCATTCATCATACCTTCCCTCAATCCAACCTTCTCCGCCGCCGCCTTCGCTTCCTTCTCCCTCGCCAAAACCTCATTTTCTCTCTCCTCCACCGCCTTCCGCCGCTCCTCCACCACAATTTCTCTCTCCTCCACCGCCTTCCGCCGATCATCGACCTCATTTTCGCTCTCTTCCACCGCCTTCCGCCGCTCCTCAACCTCAATTTCTCTCTCCTCCACCGCCTTCCGCCGAACATCGACCTCATTTTCTCTCTCCTCCACCGCCTTCCGCCGCTCCGAAACCCTAACCTCCTCAGCATCCACCGCCTTAACTCGCTCTAAACCCTCGGAATTTCGCTTCTCACACACCTTCACCGCCTTAATTCGTTCCGCAATCTCTCTCTTCTGCAACTCGAAAAACTCACACCACTCCTTAACCTGTTTCTCTCTCAATTCCACATCTTCAATCCTCTGTTTCAGCGAATTTTCTTGAATTTCCAGATTCTTCTGCCGATTCTCAACTTCCTTCTTGAAATTCTGAAGCCTGATTCTGTTCATGTTAATTTCTCTGTCCTTTGACTCAACCGCCTTGACTTTCTCCTCCACCGAGCTGTGAAGCTTTCCGATTGAGTACTGCAAACTTTTCCATTGCTCAGCGAGTGTAATGACTGAGAAAGAGCGAGACTGTAAATCCTGAAACGTTTCACCGAGTTTCTGGAGTAACATTGTTGCAACTCTTAAATCATTTGTAGTATTATCCGAATCAGACATGATTAATCGCAATTTTGGACTGAAATCAAAAACTGGAACTCTATAAATGTTAAATTTTACAAGAAATTATCACAATATTTCTAGCTTAGGTTAATAGAGTAGCATGAAGTCATGTACAGTGAAGTTATAATTTTGAAGGAAGAACAGTGTAGTGAGAAAATGGAGGAAATGATATAGTGTGTGTAGGACTGTTGGTGGACTATTGACCGTGGTAAATATGGTAATAAAGGTAAAAGAGTAAAGCGTGATGAACAAGGTTCAACATCTTATTGGTTGATTAAGGCGGTTACTTTTTGTTTCTACACCGTATTTGTGAGTCCATTTGACGCTTTACAATTTTATTCAATGCAAAAAATGTAGTCCGTTAAAGTTTGATACTCCGTATTACGTATAATTTTTAAAAAAATTTAACATAAACTAACTTCGATTTATAAATAAGTAAATCCAACAAGGATTTTTTTTTTTTTTTAATTTTTTTTTTTTATGGTATCCAACAACATCTTAAATAATTACATTAACTAGATTAGCCCCGTGCGATACACGGTTTTAAAATAAAAAATAAATTATAGACTCTTAAACACATGTTGAGAGAAACAACTACTTTCTCTACCGTACTTTCTAATTAAATATGAAAATACAATTTCTAAAAATTCATTTTTTTCATATTTTTTTTTTAGAATCAATTAAACTATATTATTAACTATTTTTAACAACTATTTGTAAGTAAAGTGAAGTAAAATGAATGAAATGAACAACCCAACCTTTGAAGCTTTGCCGTAAATAATAAAATAGCGTAATATGCGTAGAAAACCTAAAATTTAAAATTCAATTTGAATTTAATTTTCAAAACAATGTTAAATAGGATAGCTCAAAAAGGGAAAAAAAAAATGACATCATCCTTGCATTTTGGCGGGAAAAAATTAAATAAGAGAGTGACACGTAAACAGTGATGACGTCAGCAATTGTTACTTTAGTAATATTTATAGATAGATTGATTTATATGTACGGAGTAATAGATTAGCAACTAGTCAAAATAGGTTATTTGAATTTGACCCAAAAAATATAATGGAACAAATTTTTTTTTGTTTGACAAATAATGGAGAATTTTTTGAGGAATGGATTGAATACAAATTTTTAAATCCAATACAACTACGAAGCGTTTTGTAAGGCATAAAAATAAATAGGTTGAGAATTAAAAATAAAAATAATGATTTCCTTATTTGGTATGAGTTGAAATTTGAGAATTAAGTAGTCCCTCCATCCCCTTTTGTTTGTCACTTTTGAAAGAAAATCACGGGGATTAAGGTGGAAAATATGAATTAATAAAATTTATAAGTGATCATAAGTACGGGCCGGATCTTAATATCAAATGTCATGCCCAAATCAGCCCAAAAATTGCGGGCTTATCAGGCCAAAACGATTTTTCAGGCTTTGTCCAGACCGAGTTGGGCTTTTTACTAAAAAAAATTTTTTGGGCTTGACCGAACCCGCCTTATTTTCGGGCCGAATTGGGCTGGGCCATTGTTGATGACATCTAATAAAAATATATGGGAAGTTAAAATTCCCAACCAATAAAGTAAATACTAAATGATTAAAAGTGCATAGAATAGAGACATTTCCAATTAAAAAAGTAATTAAAGTACATGAAAAAGAGAAATTTAGATATTTAAGAGTGTAAAACATTAAATTAGTCAAAAGTTGGCACAATTTTTATGGCAAATGTTAGGGTAAAATAGGAAGAGGACTTAATAAAAACGACGACAACAAAAATAATAAAAAAAAAGTATAAAAGTCTTTTTATATATCTTAATAATTATGTAAATATGAAATGTGACAAACATTTAGGGACACCCAAAATGACAAAATTAACAAACAAAAGAGGACAGATGGAGTAATAAATTACCTTTTTTTTTTTTTATGAAAAGTAATTACTTACTTAACTATCCTTACACATTGTTTTACTCTTTCCTCCTACCTTTCATTAAGGATAAAAGAGTCTTTAACTCTAAAAAAGATTATATACACCCAAGTGTAAGGTACATTCAAGGGTAGTTTTTGCTCATTCTAAAATTTTAAACCGAGCAAAAAAAATCGAAAATGAGAAAAAAAAAAAAAAAAAAAAAAAAAAACCTTGTAGTGCACCTACCTTTACGTGTACTAGGGTGTATAAAAAAGGTGTTGACTTATCATATAACTATTATATAAAGCTAAACTTTTAGTCAGACCACGAGACAACGACATTTGACATTCCAGTTTTTTGCCAAGTGTAGCGCCATGTTGGATAGATTTATATAGACTTTGTAGGATAAAAAAATTAGTTTAGAATTCTATTTTTAATCAAATTTGGATAGAATTTTAGGATAAAATTGTTAATTTAGAGTTTTATTTTCAAGAAAATACGAATATTTCATAAATACAAATTGAATTATAATTTTATTCAAAAAAGTATTAGATTATAACTCTTAATAATTATTATTTAAATTTATCGGAGTGAAGCAAGTAGTTCAACATGTACTAACATCCATTTATTATAATATATTCTAATCGATTAAAATAATATACTTCACAATCTAATATAATTTTAATATTGTGTGTAGACTTGTCAATCATGTCGGGTCATGAGTCATTCGGATAGAGTCATTTCAAATTACGGGTCAAGAAATGTTCAAGCTTAGCCCAAGGTTGTGGGTTCGGGTCAACCCCACAGGCTTAGAACAATTTTTTCATTTAATTTATTTTTTGCTAATTTTTAGAAATTTTTAACATTTCATGCTTAATTTGCTATTTAATTTTTTGTATGTATTTAATCGAACATTTTAACCAATATTATTATTAGTTATTACATGCTTACTACATAAGTTTAAATTGTCAAAAAGCAATTCAATTCCTAACTAATTTTGTATCAATGATACATTTTTAAATATGACAATTAGATTGAAAATATATCTTACAATTCAATAAACAAACCCGTGCATCGCACAAGACACAAAACTAGTCAACTATATTCCTAATTCTCCTATGGTATAGAAATTCAGGGATATTTTACGGGGTAGCATATTTCATCTCAAACAAAACAAGGAATAATTAAACTTGGGGAATTGTAAATCCTTATCCCATTAATTATCCCCACAAACAAACTTGTTGCTATACAAGTTTACACAATTGTACCCAATATGTAATGGCATACAACCTCTTATAGAATTAAAGCCTCTTCAAAATTAACAAAGAGGCTAAAGTTTAGGAGAGAGAAGAGAAAGAGAGAGGAGGCTAGGTTTTTTTTTTTTTTTTTTTTTTCACAATTAGTTCTAATTCTAAATGTATTTTGTCAATCAAAGCTAACCTTAGATAATTAACAGAAATTTAACGAAATGAGCCCATTGATGCTATATTTGTGAAGATTTAAAAGAGCTAGGGTCATGAATGAGAATTTTATTTTATTTTATTTTCACCATTGAGAATTTTTTTAAAGTTGAAAGCCATCAATGGAAATTTCCCTTAATAAAATGATCAACATAAAATCTAAATTATGGGTTAAAATGTCTAATTTTAGAAGAGAGATAATGTTGGTCGAATGACACCAATTATCTAACCAAAATAAGATAGTAGATCCATTTATTACTTGCCAATGAACAAAATGGCTGAGCAGTTAGCACTGTTGTTCAAACAGAGATTGTTATGCAAGTATTTGGCGCAATCAGTTTGAGCCCATAAGTTGTTAGGTTCTGACATAATATTCCACCCTAATTTTGCAAAAACGGTAGAATTAATAACATAAGATTTCTGAGGCAAGACCACCTTAATTTTAGCAGATTGAGAAAAATCGGGAAATTCTCTGTTTCTCATGGTGAGAAACAAAATTTGTTTCTCATGAGGGCATTATTGTGAATAAATCAACAACTTTTTCAATATTGTGGGCTTCACAGTTGAATAAAGTTGAAAAAGTTGTTGATTTATTCACAAAAATGCCCCCATGAGAAACAAATTCGTTTCTCACGGTGAGAAACTGGGGCTTCTTTGATCACCTGGGACTTCAGAGCATTTCCAATTCGACATCACCTTAAACTATTATTCCATTACCTTTTGTTCAAGATAAATACATATACAGAGTACATACAACACAAAAACGAGATAAACAATGGCTTGTGTTCCTTCTAGGAGTTCTAAGAGAAAGAGCCCGAAGTACAAACACCGCCCCACATGAACCATTTCTTTGTGCTACTTCCATAACTTGAGTTCTGTGATAATAAATCTTTACCTGTTGTTCCAAGTGCGTTTCTTCCCAATCAACAAATGTGACTGATCAAAGCCAGGAAGAGTAACTCCCTCCCTTTCTGGGTCTGAACTATCATTCACCTTTCCTTCCATCTCCTTCTCTAATTGCTTTATGCGCAATTCAAGAGGAGCGATTAAAAACTGGACTCGAGCTTGAAAATGCAAATGAATTTAAGTAAGCCACTGAGAGTAGATAGTTCCATCTTGAAAGCATCAATCCGCAACAAGTTTAGACTACTAGATCAATCGAATACAACATTAAAATTGGCTGTCCAACAACAAAACTAATAAGGAGAATGCATAATGAAACCTTAACTGTTTATTTCGATAGCAAATAAGGAAGGAAAGGAAGGGGAGGAAAAGAGGAGGAAGGGAAACGAAAAAGAAAGGGAGGGGGAGGTGAGCTCTATTTTCCCTCCAAACCTCTCCAATTTTCGAGAGATTATGCATATCAAAGAGAAAGAGAAAATGGATCTCTCCCTCTCCTTTCCCATACTTCCCCCAATCTTTTACCCAAACAAGAGAATTTGTTCCCTTTCCTTTCTCTTCCCTTCTTTACCTTCAATTTCCTTCTATCCAAATACAGTATAAAGGTCTAGAACTTCTACATAATATTCTATTTAAATGGAAATCTACAGTAATAATTTCAAAAAAAGAGGCAATAAAAGAAAAAGAGCAAAAATATGGAAATAGAAGGAATTTAACAATACCTGAGTTGTATCACTGCCATTCTTGAGCATTTCCTGCATTCTCTTCTAGATGAACTCCAAATGAGCTTTCAGTATAGGAACTGAACTGATGGGAAAGCATCTTCCAGCTTGAATGCACATATATACGCAACTGCTCGAAGTTTCTTCTCCTCACTCGTAATTAAAGATTGGATAACATCTATTCAAAAAAAGGATGTTTTGGTATGCACTCAATGACTTAGATAAATTATATTAGAAAAAGGTACTCCCTTCGTTTCATAATGTCACTCCCATATGAAATTAATTACATAAAATAAGAAAACAAATATATTTGGAATATAACATTAAAGTACAACATTATTCATAATTAGTTTACCTTATTTAACTTTTTTGATTTTTTATTAGGAAAGCGCAAGTCACAATTGCATAATTTAAGGTAAAAATTTCCTTGCTTAGAATCATGTCATCAATCCACAATCAATTTATTCCAAAAAAATCAAGTTATAAATGAAATATATTCAATATGGGTAAATCTTTTTAAAATGCCCTAAATAGTATATGAGATTAACATTATGAAACGGATGGAGTACTATTGATTACTAGAATAGAAGATTTTAGCCCAAGTGAACGGGAAACAAGGAGAGCTAAGGTGAGTTTGCTAGAGCAAATGAAGAGGTATGAATTCTAATCACAAAGAAAAATCACAGAATTGAAACTTCATACGTCCAGTTATCTTCAGCTGCAGTTGTAAATACTAACACTATAAAATCAAGGAAACATATTTATAAGGATAAACAAGAGACAAGCATAAAAAACTTGCTTATTCTAATCAATTGAATATAGATTCATTAAGGCAAATTTTTCAATGAGGTATATATAGCAGAGTTGAGCGTGGAGCAATGCCTCTATGCAATTGCTTGGATGTTCTGGATAGAAAGACACATGAGACAAAGCCAAGCTATAGGCAGTTGGTATCTGAGCTAGATAAAGAAGTCAAGGATGATGTTTTATATGTTAGGAGAAAGCTTGAATATTAACATTTCATTTATAGTAGTAATTACTTTAAACAAGCTTACAATTGTAAAAAGAATGGGATTATACCAAGTGAAAGTGTAGAAGCAGTAATCTACACAAGACATACCACATACGCCAGATCAATATACAAAGGATGATTATAATCCTTAATACTATGTTTTATTAGTTGTCTTATTTTGACTTGCACGTTATCATGCACATTGCACACCTTTGACCCAATATATCTTTTATTGTGTATATGGAAAAATTATATCTCTAGACAATTCTAACATGATACAACTTAACTATGTTAATTATTATGTATAATCATCAAATGATGGTCAAAGTGAAATAGATGAATAGCATCAGACTCAAAATGAAGTAAATTGGATAAAGCTACTTTTTCCCAAGAAGAAGATGTTATGGTTGGTGAGTGCACAACGAAAGTGAAGATGTGTTTGATTGAAAAGTATAAATTGAATTGATAATTGGCAAGATAATTAATATAAATGACCACACGATTTTATGTAACGACGAACGCTTTTATTCCACTATTTGAAAATAAGAGAGTACAAATATCCCTTTAAGGGTTTATATTACAATGTAACTCTCTCTATATTACTCTCTAAGAAGTATTACAAAAGTATAGTGGATTATAGACCTGGCAATCCTTACCTTGACCCGATGACCCGACCCATAACCCGAAATTGACCCAAAAACATTGACCCGACCCGACCCGAAATGACCCATTTTCCAGGTCTAGTGGATTGTAAAGAAGGTAAATGGTACAAGGGGGTGTAGTATGTAGGAAGGCTTGTGTATGGTATGGCTTCTTGTGTTGTGTTGTATTAATGATTGAATGCCCATGGCTTATATTTATAGGTGTGGATGGAGCTTGGAAGAAATGACCACTACTAGAAAAGTGCCGTTTTCCGACGGAAAAAATTCCTCGGAAACACCCTGCTTTCCGTCGAAAATAGGGTTTCCGACGGAATTCCATCGGAAATAGGGTTTCCGACGGAACATGTCGTCGGAAAACCATTTGTAAGAAAAATGGGCTTTTCCGACGGAATTTCCGGTTTCCGACGGAAATCATGCATCGGAAGACATATTCTGGCCCGGAAAAGTCCATCGGAAAATTCCGACGAAATTTCCGTCAGAAACTTCTACCAAAAAAAATAAAAAAAAAACCCACACCACCACCCACCACCACCCACCACCACGTCCAACCCCCACTGCCACCCCATAAGCCAAAAAAAAAACCACCCCACCCCACACCACCACGTCCAACCCCCACTGCCACCCCACAAGCCCTAAGCCGCCACCACCACCTTAACCCATTCAACCCTAGCCCACCTAACCCGAACTAACCCACCCACCAGATTCACCATGACCCTAACCCAATAACCCAGATCTACCACCACCTTAACCCATTTAACCATAACCCACCTAACCCATAAAACCCATCACATCCGACCAAACCACCAGATCCGACCACCCACCTATTTTAATAATTCATTATTTTGAATAATTATAATAATTATTAATAAAATAATTTTAATAATTATTAATATTAATGATAATTAATATTTATTAATCATAATAATAATTAATAATAATAGTTATCATTATTAATATTTAATAATTCAAACTATTAAGAATTAATATTTAATAATATTATTAATTAATAATTTCTAATAATTATAACAATTCTTTCAAAAAAATAAATAATAATAATAACAATTAATAACAATTTCTTTTATAAACATTTGATATTAGAATCACAATGTGTAGAAACATTATATGTATGTGGGTATTGATTGTTAGTTCATTGAGTTGAATTATTTTTCAAATCTTTCCATACAATTTAAGAATTAAAAAAAGAGATTGTTTTCAAGTAGTACTTTGTATATCATTATTATATTTAGGGTATAAAATATATGATTAAGACAAATTTATAAGTAAAATCATTATTACTCATTAAATCATTTTATTTTAAAATTTTTGTGAAATAAATATAAGTAAACCGTTGTCTTTTATCTTTCTACTATTAACATATGTTAAATATGGTATACATGTATTTATGTTTTCACTCACCTAAATCAATGGTATATGCACTTAGTAATAGTAATAGTAATAGTAATAATAATAATAATAACATTAATAATAATAACATTAATAATAGTATTAATAATAATAGTAATAATAATAATAGCAATATTAATAATAATAACATTAATAATAGTATTATACTAATAATAATAATAGTAATAATAATAATAACAACAACAACATTAATAATAATAACATTAATAATAGTATTAATAATAATGTTGAAATCTGCTCTGCTCGGCTCGACTATCTTGAAATCTGCTTTACTCTGCTCTGCTGAAATTTAATCTGCTTTGCTCTGCTCTATCCAGAATCTCAAAAGAACGGGGCTTATCTTTATCTTTGGGAATTTTCTTTTAATTTTATTGGACGGGAATTTTTGGGAATTTTCATTGGTGTAGAAATATAGATATACTACGTAAATGGAAGAGTTTATACAAATTACTCCATATCAATGTTCACTTTAAATTTTGACCAGTTTTGCAATTCTCCCATTGATCAGTTAATTTAATGATAAATGAAAACTCTTGAAATTAATAAGATTAATTTATATTATTTCGCCCTAGGACTGTCAAACGGGTCATGTCGTGTCAGGTTCGTGTTTGTGTCGATATTAAACGGGTTGAAAAACCCTTGACCCAAACCTAACCCGTTTATTAAACGGGTTGAAAACCCTTGACTCAAACCTAATCCGCTTATTAAACGGGTTACCCGTGTAACCTTTTACCCACATAGTATGTAATAAACCAATTAATATTCAATCAAAAAAAAAAAAAAAAAAAAAAAAAAAAAAAAAAATAGACAGACTTCATTAGTTCATTAAAGATCGATACTACAACAGTTTTAAGTTAGTAATTTTAACAATATATACCACAAGGGTTTAAAGTTAGTAGTTTTAACTATATAACCATACATAAGAATTGTTTCAAATTAACCGCAAAATTAGATTTTATTTACAAAAGATGAAAATTATAATTTTTTCGCCAAATTAACCGGCAAAAAATTACCAAAATGTATAACTGGTGTCAAGGTAATTTACAAAATTACAAGTTTTGAATAAAAATTTACAGTTTTTTTTTTACTACTCAATTAATAGATTAAGCGTGTCGGGTTCGGGTTGACGGGTTGTTGTTCAACCCATTTATATAATCGGGTTATGCGTGTCGGTTTCGGGTTGAAAATTTCAACCCAAACCTAACCCGTTTACTTTCGTGTCGTGTCCGTGTTGACCCAATTATGTAAACGGGTTGAGAATTCTTGACCCAAACCCGCTTATTTCGTGTCGGGTTATCGTGTCGTGTCAGCTTTCGACAGCCCTATTTCGCCCGTTTTTCACATGTTAGAGGACTACGGACTACCACTACCAGGCATAATACTTTGATAATCGACGATCATTAATATTTGAAAAGAATAGAGTAGTAATATATTGATAATAGACACTTATTATAGTTAATAATAACGAACAGTACTAATTAGCATACAATAGTTGAAAAGAATAGACAAAAGAAGTGCTCCAAATCAAACAGAACACAAATACAATGAGTTAATAATGACTTAAAGCTAATTTTGACGCTAATTAAATGACCTTAATTAGCTTAATACTCTGTATTATCTAGTATGAAGAACGCCTTCTCTTTCTACCATTTTGCTTCTGTTTCGCTTGCATTGCCACCAATTTCTCATTAATCTCCTTCTCCTTGATTTCAATTTGCCTACTACGCTCTTCAAGCCGCTTCTCCTTCGATTCGAGTCACTTGTTCACTTGCTTCTCCTTTGATTCGAGTCGCCTATTCACTTGCTTCTCTTTCAACTCGAGTTCCTTCTGTTTCAATATAACACGCTTGTTCACTTGCTTCTCTTTCGATTCCATTCGTTGGTTAATTTCCTTTTCCTTCAACTCTAACGCCTCGCTTTGCTCCTTCAATCGCTTCGATTCCAACTCCATCGACAAACATCGCTCCTTCTTCTCTTTCAACTCTACCGCCTCACTTTGCTCTCTCAATTTCTTCAATTCCGACTCCATCAACAAGCATTGCTCCTTCTCTTTCAACTCCAATTCCTCGCTTTTCTCCTTCAATCGCTTCGATTCCAATTCCATCGACAAGCATTGCTCCTTAACCTCCTTCTCTTTCAACTCTAACGCCTCGCTTTGTTCCCTCAATCTCTCCAATTCCGACTCCATCGACAAGAATAGCTCCTTAACCTCCTCCTCTTTTAACTCCACACCTCAATTTCCTCCCTTAATCGTTTTGATTTCGACTCCATCGACAAACATTGCTCCTTAAACTCCTTCTCTTTCTCCTTAAACACTTCCCAACTAGCCTCGATTTCCTTCCGTTTCGACCCCAACACCCTCATCGTCTCACTAATCTCCTTCTCCTTAACCAACAACACACTATACAACTCATCAATATCCTCCATCTCTTCCTTCTCCCTCAAACTACACTTCTCTTCACGTACGACCACCTCCCGCTCTCGTCCCTTGACAACCCGCTCCCGCTCCCGCTCCTCCACCTTCTTTATCCTCTCCTCGACAACCTTAACCTTCTCGAACCCATCCTTAAACCTCCTCTCCAAAATCTCAACCGCCTTAACCCGATCTTGAATTGCTCTCTTCTCCAACTCAATCGACTCATACCAATCCTTAATCTGCTTCTCCCTCAATTCAACCCCTACGGTTCTTCTTTTCAACCAACTCTCATCGAACTCCAATTTCTTAACCCTAATCTCAACCCCCTTCTTGAAATTCTGAAGCGATGTTCGAGTAAACTGATTTTCTCTCTCCTTTGACTCCACCTCCTTGACTCGCTCCTCGATCGATTTGTTCACCTTTGCGAAAGATGCCTGCAATGTTCGCCATTGTTCTGAAAGAGCAAGCATTGAAAACGATTTCGGCTGGAAATCCTGAAACGTTTCGCCGAGTTTCAGCATTAACAGCTTCGCAACTCGAAGATCGTTCGTTGTTTGATTCGTAACAGACATTATTGTTGTTGTTCTTGAATTAACAAGAATAAAACCCCAAAATTCATCAAGAATTAAAAACGCTAGTTTTCTGCAATTGATCGTATATTTTTGTTTTAAGTGAGGATTTCAGATGGAAGGTAAGAGATATGGTGATATGTATAAGGAAGGAATAGTTATCCGTGAGAATCAAGTTTCCATTTTTAAGATTATTTTTTGGGTTTTATTTATGGAAAATGAAGAACAAATTTCCAAATTTTTACTCGGAGTATCAATTGGGGTTTTAATGTACTGATTTTCTGCTGGATTTAGCATAAGTTTGATTGATATAAGATTCTAAATGAAATTATGTTATTTCAAAATTCTATCCAAACTTATAGCTGAAATTTTTTGTAAGGGATTTTTAATTGTAATTTTTTTTGACGGGTTTTTAATTGTAAATTAGATAACCCGTATTAATATAAATTAATTTATTTAATTTATTTTTCTTACATTTATCTTATCTTAACTTTTTTTTAAAAAAATTTGTACTTGTATTTATCTAATTTTGTTTAAATTTTATTAGGGAGAAAAGCTATCCGAAATTATTTATTAAAAAAATAATAATAAAGTGAATAAAAATATGACACCGTCGTTGATTGATGTCGATTGTTAATATGGTGTAGTTATTGATCCAGGATCCCTCCTCAACTTAAAAACTAAGATTTTGTTCTTTTCACCTTTAAAATATCAATATAACTGAGAATTTCTGAGCAATTGGAAACAGCTCCGGCACCCGTTGAAATGATAAATAAGCTCTAATAATTAAGTAGACGTATTAGGCTCCTTCTTAAGAGAGTTCAAAAAAAAAAAAAAAAAGTTGCCTTCTTAAGAAACTAAGATTTTGTTCTTTTCAGTTTTCACCTTTAAAAAATCAATTTTAATTTGCATAAATAAGCTGTAATAAATATGCGTATTAAGTTCCTCTTAAGAATGCAAAATAAATGGGATAGATTTTTTTTTTTATTATTAGCAAAAAAAAAAAAAAAAAAAAAAAAAGAAAAAACACTTCGTGTACATATAATGAGTTTTAGCCTTTTAGGACTTTATTATCTACTTTGTTTGTTGACCTGATCTCTAAAATCAAAACTCAAAATAGTCCACACAAAGTAGGAATCTTAGTTCACTTTTTATACGGGTAAAGAAAAAAAAAAAATTCAGATCATACAAAAAAAAAATAATTGTTTAATGTGCAGTTTTTCAACATTTAAATATGATTAAGTCAAAGTTAGTCAAATCAGATAATTAGGTTTTGAAAAAAAATTCAAAATTGATAAGCAAAAATGAGGCGAATTAAACATAAACTTATATCGATATCATTGATATATATTCCCTCCTGCCTTCAACAAATACATACCCCATATTATAAAGTTTAGACCAACAAATTACATGGTTATATTATGGCAATGAAGAGGAGAAAAACAGAAATAATGGATGAGACTTTACTGGAGATTCTTGTTCGAGTACCGGTGAAATCAGCCCATCAATGTAAGCTCGCCTCGAGCGTTGGCTCGCCTTGACTTTAAGTTCTTACTTTGACACTGTAATAATGCATCACAAGATTCACAACATCAAGAAAATCATCTACAACTTGTCAATTGTTGTGTGAATAATAATTCCTCTAATACAACTTTTGAGGTCCAACCGTTACCTACGAACCACCCCTTTAATCCTTTAATTTCCTCAATCAACAATGTCATATGAGTATGCTATCATGTGAAGGATATACTCCGTCGTTAAATAGTATCAAACACCTTAACTAAGCAATCTTAGACTCCCCGGCTTCTTGGATAATCCTATTACTGAATTCAGCGGATGATTGCTACTTTGATTCTTCTTTACTGTCATTAGCTTTCAGCACTAGTCTTTCCTTCTATCTCCTTCTCTAATTGCTTTATGCGTAATTCCAGAGGAGCAGGTGAAAAACTGGACTCAATCTTGAAATTGGAAATGCAGTTGATTAAGACTCTGAGGGCAGATTTTTCCATGTTGACAGCATCATTCTGCAGCAAGTTTAAATTACAGGATCAATCAAAGATAAGGTTGAACGAACTTCAGCTTTGTATTCTGTAATAAATGGAAATCTTTTATTTACTAGTAAAAGGAGCAGTCAAGGAAGGAGCCGAAAAATATGAAAATAGAACGATTTTAGCAACAATACCTGAGCTCTGTCGCTATCTTTCTTGAGCATTTCCTGCACTCTCTTCTGGATGCACTCCAAATGAGCTTTCAGTAAAGGAACTGGTGGGAAAGCATCTTCAAGCTTGAATGCGCATATATACACAACTGCTCGAAGATGCTCGTCCCTCTTAATAAGAGATCGGATAAAACCTGTGCAAAGTAGAAAAAATTTGGTATGTACTCAGTGACTCGGATAACCACAGGCTTACATAAAAAGGTATCATGAAGTACTAAACTTCAGTAAGTTTAGTCCAAGTGAATGGGAAACAAGGAGGGTTAAGTGAAGTTTGCTATGATAATATTAATCAAATCTGTGAGTGAAAATTCAGACTTCATATTACATCCAGAAATGTTCAGCTGCAGTTAAAAAGAGACTATTATCATCGACGAAATACATGCTTATAAGGCAGATGAGACAAGTAATAAAACCTGCTTATCCAACCAACTGAACAACTTGGCTTAAATTAATTCATTAAAGCGAATTCTATAATGATATGATGTTTTTGTATAGGCAGAGTTGAGCGTGGAGCTATGGACTTCTATATTTACACAACACGGTGCTTCTAGGCAACTGCATGTCTGCATGGATATTCTGGATAAAATGACACATATTACAAGGCCAGGCTATTAACAATTGCTATCTGAACTAGATGAAGACATCAAAGATGATTGTAATAGATTTGGAGAAAGCTTAAATAGTTCATTTATTATAATTGCTTTTAGGCTTACAAGTGTATAAAGGTATACACAAGTATTTAAGTATATACAAAGGATGAAATGATAACAAGGGTAGAAGCAAGCTAGTCATTTACATAAGATATGTACGCCTAGTCCCAATATGCAAGGATGATTATTATCCTTATTAGATTAGATGCAGCTTCTTTTTCTCTAGAGGAAAAGTCCATCTCCAACTCATACAGCTTACAAAGTAAGTTAAATTCTATGAGTGAAATAGCCATCTCGCCAATGCATCATACTTCCATTGGAATACAAGCAATTAAAAAAGAGATGAGGGGTGGGGAGACAGAAATTACTGTAAATGCATATCAATCTTTCAAATGTAAATGACATTCGGGTCAATATGAGTATTTGTTACCCCTCTTACAATAGATGGGTTCTGAAACTTTTGACAGGAATAAAGCTGTAGTTTTATTAGTTCAACATACCTGGAATTTTCTTCTTCAATCCCAATATCCGACACAAATATGAGTCTTTCTCAGGCCAACGAACCTCACTCTCAGTATAGAAGTTCCCGAGAAGTGAAAAAAGTTCATCTTCATCATACGACTGTGCTAACTTGAATGAAGCTAAAAACTGCAGGAAGGCAAAAATCTCCATAAGCTGAGACCGAGTATAACCCTGCTTAGCGCTAAAATCTCTCCACATAGTACTGAACTTCATCGCATCATCTTTTATATGTAGCGTGATACTAGTGTTTAGTTTCATCAATGCTCCTGACAAAGCTATGCAACTAGCAAAGTAAACTTGTCTAGGCATATTTTCAGACTTAACCAGCTCGTAAAAACTTTGGATCACATTAAGAACAAGCTTTGCTGGATCAGGTGCCAACTGAAGAGAATCAGAAATCTTGCTAAGCATCATATGTATGTCCTTGTAATGCTTAATTAGGTAAGATCTCATGCCATTTGTGTCCATATTTCTGCACAACAATTGAAGCTCACTGCACGCCACTGGCTGAAGTTCTCTGGTTTTTGCTTGTGCAGAAGTTGTAACCTCTATGCAAGTAATAGAACAAAAGTAAGCATTAAAAGTTATACAAAGGGTGTCATGCCAAGAATATGTGCAAGTGAGAAGGTGTATGCAGGGAGAACCAGCTAGCTCTGGGTTCGAGGGGCATTAGTAGTGACAAAGTAGCAGTAAGCTCTTCAAGTTCTATTAAAATTGCCAAGGGGCAAAGGTATAGAAACCAAGTCTAAGGATCATCAGACACTCGAGGCAAAAAGAGCAAAGATAAATCAAAAGAACTCCAAAAGAGACCATGACAACTCCCAAACTAAGAAATCAAATGTAAAGATAGTGTGAATGTTAAAAAATGCATCTAGGAATCTAGGATCCTGTCTAAAATAACAACATAACCCATCAAAATCTAGAAAATTTTAGAACAGGCTTGTCAAGCAGGGCAGCTAACCTAGTATGATTTCTTCCTCTTATCTATCTTTCATCGGGAGAAAAGGAAGGGGGGAGGTCGCATCAATTTCTTACCAAACAGGATTACAGTAATAAGATCAGTTTCACATAGCTAGTTCAAACTGGCAAGTACCTCTAATCTCAGACATGTCAACTTACATAGACATTTCGGCATCATATATGATCTTCTCCCTTTGCCACAACCATTAAGGCATTAACATTGGCAGTTTTGCCATAAATCCAACCCAAGAGGATCAAAGCCAATTTAACTCGAATACATATGATCATATGAGCAATCGAGGATACCAATTAGCAAAATATGGTTAAGTCTAATCCGGGATCAAATCCCGTGAGCATCATTGCCATGTGTAGCTCTACAATCTATATAAATCAATAAATAAAAAAAAAAAAATATCAATTTTATTAGCAGCATCACAAAAAGGTCAAAATCACCACCATCATCAAGAAGTCAACAACCACCCATAGTCCATATTTGAATGTATGCAACTATGCATATATGCCTAAAAGGGCTAAAACCTTATTTAGTAAAAATGTAAACAAATCTTCCTCCATTAACTTTAACTGCATCAATAATTGAAAATCAGAACATACTTAAGATTAAAATATTAGCGTAAAAAAGGTAACTTTGTGATAAAAAAAATGCCAATTTTTCAATACCCTTGCTTTGCTTAGCCTTCAATTCCAGTAAAGCCTCCCTCAATTCTCTCTCCTCCATCTCCAGAACTTTGCGTCGCTCATCAAATTCCTTGAATTTCATCACCAAATCTTGGCTTCGTTCATTCAACACTTTCTCTCTGCAATCCAACACTCGACATCGTTCATCCATCTCATTTTCTCTCTCCTCCACCACTTTTCGACGCTCTTCAATCTCTCCCTCCATCACCCTTTTCTCCTCCATCATCGTCGCTTTCATTTCCGCCATTTCGCAACGTTTCACCTCCATTTCCTTGCTAAGTTCATCTGTTTCCGTCACTTTAACTTCAAAAGCGTGGATTTTTTCGTTCAATTGTTCTTCTCTCATCTGCACCTCTTTCAGCCTCTGGTTGACGGAATTCTCCAGCAATTCGACCTCTTCTAGGGAGAATTCGAGAGATTTTGCAGCTTCAAGGATTTCTCTCTCCTTTGACTCGATTAGTTTGACTCGGTCCGCCATTAATGTTTTGAGCAAGGAGAAGGAGTTCTGCAAGGTGCTCCATTGTTCGGAAAGAGGAGAAATGGAGGTTGCATGAGAGTGTAAATTCTCCATTGATGATGAATTCATGGAATTTCCAGAAAAATGACATTGGGAAAGTGAAGAAGCTTGATGATGATGAATATACATACACAGAGAGTGGGCAGGAATTAGGAACTAGGAAGGAAGACGAAGAGACGCAGTAAAATTTAAAGACGCAGTTGCTTTTCTTTAAATTTTACGGTTCCAAAATATTTTGGACACTTTATTGATTCCCAAATAGGAGCTGTCAAAAATTGATTGATCATATTAATTGAACGACTTCCGTAGAAATTGCTAATTTATAAATAAATTCCCTAATTACGTCGGTTTAAAAACTTATTTCCACGTTATTGTCCACGTAGGATAGGTACAAGGTTTTTTTTTTTTTTTTTTTTTTTTTTTTTTGGTTTTTAATTTCTAGTTCCTTTAGAACCACTAACACCATTAGCGGTTCTTAGACAGGGAGTATTTGAGCCTTTGTCCCCTTTTTGATGGTATTAAAGTGAATTTGGAGGTGCCTCTTAATAGTGTTAATGAGTCGGTAATGCATAACACCTCAGACGACTACCTTAATATGAAAACCAAATGTGAAGAATCTATAAATGGAGTATGTAGCAATTAATGGGAAAAATTCAAGCAGAATGGAGAAACAGCTCTGAGTAGTAGCGAGTAGGAGAACATGGTTTGAGGGTGGAGAGAAGGTAGGAGCAGGCCAGCAATTAAGAATTATTAAAAGAACCGCTATCATCGTTAGCGGTTCTTTAATGAACGAGAAATTTTTTTTAAAAAAAAAAAAACGAACCTTGTACCTATCCTACCATGGACAATAACGTGGGAATAAGTTTCTAAACTGACATACTTAGGGAATTAATTTATAAATAAGCAATTTCTACGGAAATCATATTAATTAATTGGACTTTCACCAAAAAAATTAAAATAAAATAAAATAATTGGACAAAAATTGAAGGGCCAATTGACTAGATTGGTAAATAAAAAAAATCTCTTGCGAAAATTTGATAAAAATAAATTCATTCCGGTGACAATTTAATAATAATAAAAAATAATCTTAGGCAACAATTGACCCCAAATAGAAAAACGGAAAAATACTCATGAATATCTTACTTATTTCCTTCGTGTTTTAATAAAGTGTTATACTTTGACTAGCATATAGTTTTAGTCAATTTAACTTAAATAAAATAAGAGGTAAGTGGAGTAGTCAAAGTGTTTGGGTGAATAATTTATTAAAAAATTACAATGAGAAAAAAGAATTAATACTCTCTGGCCTTTTATTAAGAGTTTGTATTTAATGTTAGGTAACTAAAATTAAGAGCATATGCCTAAAAAAAATAATAAAATAAAAATTAAGAGCATATATTCTATTGAGGCTGTCCCCATTGATATCAGATATCAACAAACCATGTTGATATCATGGCAATCTTGTAAATAATAGGTTTGCTTTTTGGAAAGTATTCATAAAATATTAGAAAGCTGAGTTAGACTCCGTTTTTTTCATTTCTTTTACAAAACGTGTTACGGATTTTCAATTGACGATAGGGTAACGACGTTTACTCTTTTACTTTACTCAAATCTGGGTTGGAGGAGAGAGAAAATCAAATCAAAAAACTTAATAAAAGAGAAAACAAAGATGATTATCAGAAATAATATTCAACAATCTGATAAATTGTTTCACCTCAATTTCTATGATTATCAGGAATAAAAAACATAAAATCCTAAATGCATCCACACTTACATTCCAATATTCCAGTACAAATCGATAATCATCAGAATATAGAACAATATCCAAATTCAATAATTTCAATTACCTAATTTTACGAAATCAAACTAACCGAAGCAGCCAAATCGTTGTTTTCCGACGATTCGGTTTAGGGCTCTACTTCAGAATCTGGTTTGGCAGGAGAATGGTCCAGTTCGTTTGTTGGGGCCGGTATCCGGTTCTAGTTAGGGTAATTGGTTCGGATGAAGGTGGTGAAGAGGTAGGAAGAAACCATCGGAGAAAAGCTCATCAGCTGATAAATAGAGTAGTACGTGCTTTGTGGGTCGAACTCGTATTCGAGAACTCAAATTCCGGGGAGTTTACTTCCTACGAAGGCGGCGGAGAGAATGATGAGGGGGAGGAGAGAGAGTGAGAGTTCTTGAAGGTCTGCGTTGGGTATCAAATGAGGGAAAATAATCTAATGATCGTTGACGTCAAATTTGGAGAAAACGGGAACTCATTACGGGAAGAGCTATGTAAACTGTGGAAATACCAATTTGCCCATCATTTAAATGGAAAATAGACTGAAATGCCCTTGATATTAACAATACAAGTTGATATCAGATATCAACTTGTATTTGCTCTATTCTATTAAAAGGGTATACTTTTTGACAATGTTATTATCTTTTTAATGATTTTTTTTCTAATTTACTTTTGACATTAATTTCAAATATTTTGTACTTCCTATTACTTCATATTAGTTTTAAGGAATCTACATTTTTTTTTAATATTGTAAAAAAAATCCAAATAGGCTCATTATAAAAGAACGGAGTGAATGAAAAAAAGTACTCGTAACGGGGAGCTTGGGTGGGGACAATAAAAGGAGAAAGATATAATATTAAAATGTAACTTTTTATCGAAAAAGATTGTGCAACACTTATTAAAACACTGTCAAATTTAATAAGTGTAACATTTATCAAAATATGGAGGGAACAACTTTTCTTGTGGTTGTAAATTTATATCTCCCATATATTTTTCCACTTAATTTTCCAATATTTTTTTTAGAGATACAAAAAGTTAAAGAAAAATATTTTAAAATTAATTTTCATTTAATTTTTCAACCCTTATCAACAAAATAAAGAGAGGGGGGGGGGTGGAAATAAAATTAGGCAATTCAGGAAATAGCAAAATAAGAAGGTTGGTCAAAATCGAAGTGAGTTGAAATAATTCCATATGAACAACGAACACAAGGCACATATGAGTAGTGGTGTCAATTTGGGTATTCGGGTCGGGTTTGATTAGGTTGTATCATATCTAATTTCAAACTTAAGTCATGTTAAATGGGTGAGATTTTAACACCACTAACATATGAGTGATGTGACCCCCCTTTTTTTTTTTTTTTTTCTTTTTGTGTGTGTTCTACCTAGTTTACCCTCTGGGCTAATTCGGATTCGAGGATCAGTTGTGGGTGGTTAGATTTCAGTCCCCTTCCAATTGTTGTTGTAGGAGATCAGACATGCGATCTACCTTCCATGTGTAGCCCCAATTACCACTACACCAACAGTCAATTGGTTGAGTGATATGACTAGGAATTGTAACGGATCAAATTCGGATCGGATGGCGCTAAATCTGAATCTGATCTGCTTTCTAATCGGATCACAGACTCGGATTCGAATTTGAATCCGATCTGACTCATTATTTTAGCATCCGAATCCGGTCCGTTATTCGGACATTCGATAAAATCCGCTTCGTTTATGTGATATACTATAAATTTCATATACTTTCTCTAATAAATTTCATATTTTACATCATATTGGTCGGAATTGGATCCGGAGTCGGATTTTGTGCAAGGTCCAAGTCTGATCCGCCTCTTATTTGGATCTAGACTACTTTTTAACGGATCTGTATCGGACTTTTTCCTTCAAATCGGATTGGATTCGAATCGAATTCGGATTAAATTGCCATCCCTAGATGTGACATATAACATAAATGGTTACTCTTATTAGTCGTATATGCTATGAGGCCTATGACCAAAACCAATTAGAGATAAATAAACAAGGTGTGTTTTAGAGAAATTCTGCTTCGATTGCCTTCGAATAGCTCTGTTCTTCAATGACTAATATTTTACATTGTAATAAATTGCTCTTTAATGAAATCACACTAGTACCAAAATACCAAATTACTTGTTCATTTATACCAACAAATATGCACTTCTCTTTGTAGAAAAAAAAAAAAAAAACTTTATGAGAATAACACCTCCTTAATATGCACTTTCCTAAAACAGAATATGTTCCACATGTCACCTTTTTCAAGTTCGACATGTCAACAATATGCGTCACATGTCATTATAAACATGACATGTCACTTTCACATGTATTAGGTTTGCATCTAAAAAATGCTTATAAAAAAACTTGAACTCAAGACCAACAAGTATTAAGTTAAAAGTCTTACCATCTTAGCCATTTATTAAATGTGTGTTTTTATTCAACAAAATTATAGTTAACTTACATAAGTTAATTTGTGTCTTATTATACTATTTGTTTCATTTATGTAATGATTGAGTTTGACAAATAAAAAATGTTTATAGCAAGACTTAAACTCGAAACCAATAAGTCTTATTATCTAAACAGTCGAATTTGATTAGCAAATTAAACAAGTACAAACTAGCAACTCGGGGCATCGCCCGGGCCACACACTAGTTGCAAATAAAATGACAAACTATTAGACCACCTTATTCGATTATTTCAAAAATAAGCTATCATCAACTTTGATACGGAGTAATAAGCTGAACTAATATAAAGAAAAAGCCTAAGAACTAGCTTTGCTGGAGTACATATATATGTCCTCTTAGTGCTTGAAAGCTTGATTAAGGGCTTATTCTAATTTATTGAATTGAATTGAACTGATTGGGACTGAACTGAACTAAATAAATCTAAAATGAATTAATTATGAGAAAAGGAAATTAGGAGCTGAATTAAACTAAAATGAACTGAACAGAAATTAAGCTGAACAGAACAGACCTTAAGTAAGATCTCATATTCTCATGCCTTTAGTATCACTGGATGTGGCTATCTGGTTTTCGAATGTGTCAAATTGTAAGCTAAGCTATATGCAGGTAAATAGGTAATGATAGATCAAGAATACAACTTCAATAATAATAACAACAAAGCCTTAATCCCAAAATGTTTCGAGGTTAGCTAACATGAATAAAGCTATAGTGAGCATTAAAAATTATACATAGTACTGTCCTAGAGAGTGCCAAGAAAAAAAGATTTATGCATCATGTAATGATAGAATAGCAGCAGTAAGCGCTTAAAGTTGTATGAGTACTTCGTATTAAAAGTGCCAAAGAAAAAAAATATAGAAACCAAGTCCAAGGTTTATCAAACCTTCAAGACAATAAGAACAAATTAAACCTAAAGAACTCCAAAAGACCATGAGAACAACCAGATTAAGAAGCCTAATGTAAGATAAACATAAACAAATTTGGTAAAATAAAATACCAACATGACTCGTCAAAATGTAGAACAAAGCTAATGTATCTCATAGTAGTATTTGGCAGTCCAGTAGAAGTCAATCAAGAATATCGACGAAGGACACACACATGCTCATGTTTCAACATAGTATTATGCTCGTAGGTTGTGTTAGTAGTTTGCTACAATGTTGTTGCTGTATGTGCTAAGCCATTAGACCCATTAGCGAGATAATTTAGGAGGGTAAAACAAAAACTCTTGTAGAGGCGCAGTAGGACGAAAGAAAATCTAAGAACATGCTTGTTGAAAAGGACAGCTAACCTATTAGGCTAGTACCATTTCTTCCTTCTATCTTACATTGCGGGAAGGGGTGAGGATGCATTTCCAGGCGAACGAAGGGAGCTCCCGAACCACTTACTATATATAGAAATGGAGGGAACTTCCAACAAATTTTACCACTCACCAGGAGAAATGTTCAGCAACTTTTGACAATCCTTCATACCTGGCTGTTAACAATAATTACAATAAATAATGTCCATTCCGAGCAAGAAACAAAAAGTCAATGAATGATTTACACACGTTGCCTTCTGTTCACGAGGAATATATACAGATACCAAATGCAACAGACTTCAGAAATTTCAAGTACTGCCTACGTATGAACTTGTTATTCACACTTAACATTCACAGGTTGTTACTTTACCTAAATTTGTGCACATCTGGTATCTTTGAAAGGTCAATAATCTGGCACGACTAGACATTCGAAGTACTTAAAACAACATCGCATTTAGTTAGCATGATCAGGTTTCTATGCACAAAATAATCATCTGCTCAACTTATCTGCTGTAGAAATTTGCTTGCACTGCAATGGAATCACTGTCTCGTGCTGTTCTCTGAGTTTGACTCCTAGCTGTGAATATAGAGTAAATCAAAGAAATGATAAGAGGTCTAGCACTGAAACAAAAGTGCGGGTGAGAGCTGCAATATAGATGATTGCCTTACCGTTATAAACCAATGTAGGCATGCCAACAGGGTAACTTCCAGAAACTAACCCACCTGTTCTTGTATTATATGGAACATTGGACATGGTATTCAAGGGACGAAGATGATAGCTATGCCAAGTAACAGGCAGATATCGATGTTGCCAAAAAGGATATCCATAGGGCCAGATATTGGCAGGCTGTCTAAGAAGTATAGGATTATGAGGAGTTAACTCATGACGAGCAACTGCCCTAGGACGCTTTTTTTGTTCAGCAGACTGTACAGAGACTGCAGGGCGTTTCTTCTCAGTAAGGGAGTCAGAGGGAAGAGTTGTATTATTTGTTTCCATCTCCTCTACATCTGTCTTTTCTAAGTCTGAACACTTCTTTATTGTAAACGAACATGCATTGGTCTTTCGTTTTACCCTTTCCTCTTCCAACTGCTCAATGCGCAATTCAAGAGAATCGGGGGAATGATGGGAATCGAGCTTGAAGTAGGAAATACAGTTCACAACTTCTTTGAGGGCAGTTAATTCTATATCAGAAGCATCATCCTGCAAAAGAGTCCAAGTCATGAAAAGAGAAGCACCAAGGGAATGGCAAACCAAATAAATGAAATTCTAGTTTTGAGGTTTTGCATCATTGCATGGGTTGTGTACTTATGTACATGTTCATGTGTAACAGACATAAGTCTCCAGACATTTAGATAGGCAGGCCCTTCACTGAATCTCAAGGCCTCAGAAAAATATGCAAAGTGACTATAGCTGTACATATGTTCAAACTAATAGGGTAGTATTCAATTGAAGAGTAAGTCATGCAATCTAGGGTATCATAAAATTATGTATATACTTTGCATAAAAAAAAAAAGAAAAAAAAAAAGAAAAAACCTATGGCTGGATTTAAGCAACCCATTATGGCACACATGCAGTACAAAAGGAAATTTGAATCAGGAACAAACGACATAGTACCAGGTCACTAAAAAAACACACAGTAAATAATTTTTTTTACCCAATTATACCTAACATGGCTTGAGGAAACACACCTAAATCATGTCTAAACCAACAGGATTACGAATGATACTATACCACAACCTGCTGGATTTCAATAAAGAGAACCTACGATATACTAGACAGTAGACACACAGCATGTAAATTGTTGTTATTGCATAAATGTATTAGTGAGTTGTTCCAAGTTTGGCATGAGTAAATAAAAAGATTACCTATAGTTTTTATTATTATTATTATTAATTTTTTTTTTTTTTTTTTAAATAATGATAAATGTACCTGAGCTGTTCTGCTGCCACTGTTGAGTATCTTCTTAACTCTCTTGTGGATGTTCGCTAAATGGGTTCTCAATAGTGGAGCTATTGGGAAAGCATCTTCCATATTATGTGCACATACATACCTCACTGCTTGCAGCTGTTCATCTCTCAAAATAAGAGATTGGACAAGGTCTGTATAATGAACAAAAGAATTTGATCTCTAGTCAAATAACCTAAGACAAAGTCGATATGAGATAACCTGGGACATGTTCACAAGACAATTGACAATATTACCAACATACTTTATTCCAGACGAGCAGGAAAAAACACTAATAAACCATCTAGGGCCAGAGCACAAAAAAGGAAAGCAGCTCAAATCAAACACACTAATGATAAGGAAGACAAGGAATCATAGACAGCCAAAGATCCTAGAGCTAGAAATATCTCTGCATTAGCCCCTTCAGCTACAGTTCACCAGTCAGATGCACTTGTCTTAACTACTAATTTAATTGAAGATTTGAAAGTACTCCCATGCTACAGAAGTTAGCATGATAATAAAGAGGGAAGAGTGATAAACCGATGAACCAGTATATTATTCCATAGAAAAGAACAATTCACTAAAGCAGATCCTAAAATGATGAATATACAAAATTTCAACAGCTATTATGTACAAAGCCCTTTATTTTTTATTTTATCACTATTTCTCAAGTCTCAAATAAATTTGATGAATTCAAGAGAGTAGACATACAATTTAGTCTATATGGTGTACGTTTTTGCAGTACATAAGGCACGGAACCAATCTATTCCTCTACTCTTTTTTGAATATGAAGGTCAAAGCAAATACCACATATATAATATGCAAGTCCTTTGTACCACTATTCCTCAGGCCCCTAGAAAAGTAGATTAATCAACTAGACTAGAATTACAATTTGGCTTACTATGGTGGAGACATGTCAGTAAATAATTTACAAACCCATTATATTGAACCACTTCAACAAATTTATGGAGTAGCAATATCAAAACGCGTAATTACACTGATTTTCATGCATGATTCTTTTACCAGAAGAAAAGGTAAATACGAAGTATTAATGAATAAAATAAACTTGGGTATTAAGAGAAATAAGAGTTTCAAATACCTGGAATCTTTACTGTCAGTCCCAATGCATCGCATAAATATGAATTCTTCTCAGGTTGATAAACCTCCCTCTGATCGTAAAAGGTTACAAAAAGTGAAAGGAGATCATCTACCTGGTAGAACTCTGCTAGCTTGTATGAGGCTACATACTGCAAAAAGCCAAAATTCTCCAAAGAAATATCATCCTGCTTCAGCATCATCTTCCAAATGTCAGCAAATTCTCTGGCTTCATCTTTTACATGCGAGGATATATCAGCCCTTAGTTTCATTAACTGGACTAACAGAAATATGCAGCCTTTTGTAAAATCTTTCACTGGAACCTCTTCCAACTCCAACTCATAGAAACTTTGAATCACATCTAACACAAGCTTTGCTGAATCTGATGCCAAACAAAGAGAATCTAAAAGCTTATCCTCCGACACATCATACTCCTTGACATGCTGAATAATATAAGATCTTACACCTTTCATGTCCATGTTTTTGCATAGCAATTTTATGTCATCGGACAACCTGATGGATGATGAAGCAACATAACTTGTTAAAGTCTCTGGCAAAGGCTCTTTAGTTTCAACTTGTACTGAAGTGGAGCTTCCTAAAAAGTAAACATGAAGCAAAAATTAAGATTCAGTCTGAGACTATTTTAGATTCTCAGAAGAATCGGATAGAAAACTGAAATTCAAAAGATAATGTGAGCAAACTAAGATTAGAGGAGATCTAAAAGATGGCAACAACTGCAGTCTTAAGTACAAAATATTATATCATTCATACATTTTCAGTAGCACAAAATATTAAGGGAAGCAAGAATGCAGAACAGAGAAAAATACAATCTTTAAATTGAATATATCCAAGGGTACTATTGTACAGAAAAATGCTCAGAATGGTACAAGTAGCTAACCAGCTAATACATAGAAATCATTTAATATGAAGGAAACAGATTCCTCAATATTCTGTACAAAGTACTGCCCATGAGCTAAGCATAATAAATTGATGTCTAGAATGCATTGGAAGTTGGAAAACAACTTAGAGACTACTTTAGAGAGCCAACAATTGGCTTAACTACCTAGACAGATTATTTGGGCTATCTTTGATATCAAACTCTTATGAACATGGTATTGGTTTCAAATTAAATTTCTTGCTGTTACAAAATTAGTTTTCTTTTTTTGAACTATCATAGTCCAAGAATATTATTAGACAGGCCAAACATAAAACAAGTAATTTTCACTAAAGGCTACACCCATTT
Source organism: Chenopodium album (assembly GCF_948465745.1). NCBI lineage: Eukaryota > Viridiplantae > Streptophyta > Magnoliopsida > Caryophyllales > Amaranthaceae > Chenopodium > Chenopodium album. The sequence continues at coordinate 10,231,471 of NC_137846.1, forward strand.
CAAAGATAGCATCAGCATCAAAACAGGGCGCTTTGACTACTTTCACCCCTCGTGGTAGTGCCACTACCACTTCACTAGAGTTACAATTTATCCATGATGACACATATTATAAATTTAGTACTATTTCATTTACAGTACTCCCTCCGTCACCAAAACTTCGACCCTTTTGGGTTGATTTCGCGGTTATTGAAAAACTTAAATAAAAAGAAATAAAACGTATTGGAAAGATAAATTTACATGGGGTTTGTAAAAAAGTAGAGAGATAAAGTATTAAAAATATATGGAAAAAAAAAAATTTACATGAAGAAGCTAATTTTGCACAAATATTGTTGTAAATTGGTGGGTATTTTAATGCAAATGGGTCGATCATTTCGGGACTAAAATTAGGCCAAAAGGGTCGAAGTTTTGGGGACGGGGGGAGTATAATAGATTATTACATCTATGCTAAATCAAAAGAGAGTTACTGACTTATCTGCTTCTCTTTCTCCTCCATCGCTTCGTAACGGTCATTGACCTCCTTCTCTTTTGGCTCCATTTCCCTGTACTTCTCATTTATTTGCCTCTCTAATAATTCAAAAGCCTGAAGAGCCTCATTCAATTGCTTCTCTTTCAGCTCAGCCATGCTACACTGTTCATTGATCTGTTTTTCTTTCAATTCCAATTTTTCACAACGCCTATCAATGTGCTTCTCTTTCGGTTCAAGAGCCTGAAGGCGCTCATTTAGTTGCTTCTCTCTCAGCAAAACCATCTTACTGTGCTCACTGATCTGTGTTATCTTCAGCTCTAATTTTTGGTAACATTCATCAATGTGCTTCTCTCTCAGTTCAAGAGCTTGAAGGCCCTCATTCAGTTGTTTCTCTTTCGGTTCAAGAGCTTGAAGGCCCTCATTCAGTTGTTTCTCTTTCAGCTCAATTTCCCTGCAGAGCTCATTGATCTGCTTCTCTTTCAACTCTAAACTTTGGTAGCCCTCATCTATATGCTTCTCTTGCAACTCCAAACATTGACAACGCTCATCAATGAATTTCGCTTTCAACTCCAAATCCTGACACTGCTCATTAACTTGCTTCTCTTTTGCATCCACCCCCTGTGAATACTGTTTCATTTTCTTCTCCTCCAGCTTCATCACTCTAAAGCATTCCTCTATTTCCTTCGCTTTCATTTCTAGAACTTCAAGATTTTTATTCAACTGCTTCTCTCTGACTTCCGCTGCTTGGCGATGTTTCAGCTCAATCCCCTTGCAACAATCCTCTATTTGCTTTACTTTCTGTTCTAGAGCTTCAACACTATCATTCATTTGCTTCTCTCCCAATTTCACTACCTTCAAGTATTCATTAACTTCTTTCTCTTTTGATTCCAGACTATCACGATGCCTATTCAATTGCTGCTTACTCAACTTCAGAGCTTTTATACCTTCACTCATTTCCTTTTCCTTCAATTCTAATGCTCGAGTCCGCTCATGGAGCTTCTGCTCTACCAGTTTCAGGCCTTTATGGCTCTCATCTGTCTGCTTCCCTTTCATTTCCAGAACTCGAACACCTTCACTCAGTTCCTTTTCTTTCAATTCTACTGCTTGGAAACGTTCATCAATTTCCTTCTCTATCAATTTCTCTTGCAGCTCCAATTCTCGAAACCTGTCATTCATTTCCTTTTCTTTCAACTCTATTGATCTACACCTTTCATCAACTTCCTTCTTCATCAACTCCATCCCTTTACATCTCTCATCAATTTCTTTCTCTTTCAACTCCAATGCTCGAGCACTCTCACTCATTTCCTTTTCTTTCAACTTCAATGCTCGAGCATCCATATTCACTAACCTCTCTTTCCTGTTCACTGCCAAAATACACTCACCAACATCCTTCTCTCTCGACTCTAGCTTTCCTCGACGCACCTCGAATTCGTTCTCCTTCACTTCCAATGCTCCACACCTTTCCTGAACCTCCCTCTTCAACACCTCCACCCTTTCACAACTCTCAATCAACTCCTTCTCCTTCAACTCTAACACCTTACGCTCCTCCGCCATTCTCTTAGCTCTCATCTCCAACTCATCACACTGCTCATTCAACTTCCTCTGCTGCAACACCAACCCTCGACGACTCTCAATCAATTCCTTCTTCTTCACCTCTAACTCATTCCTACAAACCAAAAACCCCTCATTCACCTCCTTCTCCTTCAACTCCAACTCCTCCATTCGCTCTCGAATTCGTCTTTCCCTCGAATCCATCATCCCTTTCTCCCTCAACTCAACCCCCTCATTCACCTCTTTCTCCTTCAACTCCAACTCCTCCATTCGTTCTCGAATCCGCCTTTCCCTCATATCCAGCCCCTCCTCACGCACCTTTACCCCCTTCTCCCTCAACATCACCCCCTCATTCACCTCCTTCTCCTTCAACTCCAACTCCTTCATTCGCTCTCGAATTCGCCGTTCCCTCGAATCCAGCCCTTGCTCCCTCACCATCATCTCCTTCTCCCTCAACTGAAACCCTTCATCCAAATTACAACGTTCAGCCAACTGCTCCTCTCTCATCTCCAACACCCTGTTACGCTCCTCAATCTCCTTCTCCAACCCTTCCAACTTCTTCTGATTCTCAAGAATCTGCCTATTCTTCAAATCAATCACTTCATATCTCTGTTTTACCTCTTTCTCTCTCATCTCCACCTCTTCCACCCTTTCTTTCACCGATTTCTCCCATAATTCTAGCTTACTCCTCTTAACTTCAGCCTTCTCCTTCATCATCTCAACTTTCTCAAAAACATCAAAAATTTCTCTCTCCTTTGACTCAAGTTCCTTCTCACGACTCGCCATTGAAGCTTCTACAATGGAGAAGGAACTCTGCAAAGCACTCCATTGTTCGGAAAGAGAAGGAATGGAAAACATGTTTGAGTTCGAATTATCAAAAGTTTCGCTGATTTGTTTCATCACTAACCTGGAATTGGCGACCTTCATAGTGGCTGAAATTGTGGATGTTTGCTCCTCCTCCATTGATGATGAAAAATTGCAGAAATGGAAACCCTAGGAGAGAGAAATGTTAACCAAAAATGGCATGATAATTGGGGGAAAAGGATGAAGAAATTTGCAATTTCTGGAAAGAAAAATAAATGTGAAGAACAGGGGTAGAGTGGAATAGTGGAGAATGGAATAACACAGACACAGTTGTTGCATTTGTTGAAAAAAGACAACGTAGCGTCGTCTACTAGTAAATCGTGTCAATATTTCTTTTGTATTTTCCGTACTTCTTTTATTTACCTGAGGTGTAGAGCTTGGAATAGGTCGGGTTTGATTGGCAATTTAAGATTAGTATCATTATCGTAGACGAAGTTTGATCAATCAATCTGAACAAGACTTCATTTCTTATATGTGTTACAGTTTTTAAATGCTCCCAATAGTTTGAGTTTGATAGAGTACTTTTTATTTTATTTTTTTAGAATTGATATTAGTATTAAATTCAAATGTTGTACTCCTAGTGTAATTTATTGTTGGATTAGGTTCATTGTATAGTTTCAGATTTTTTTTTCTATAATTTTTATAAATATATAAAATAACTAAAGGTGGGCATGGACCGTGCCGGCACGGGCCCGGCGGCCTACTTGTGGGCCGTGCCATGAACACGAATCTTGAAAATTGGCACGAGCACGGCGAGCGGCACGGTCGTCAACCCATGGGACGGCACGCCGGCACGGCCTGTGCCAATTAGCAGTTGGAACTAGCCGTTTTTCCCCAACAGCCATAAACGGCTAGTTTCCAACAGTAACTTCCAAATTTCCCACCCAAAAATCCCTATAAATACTCCATTTGTTCCTCCCAAATTTTTCACAATTCATCAACTCATCTCTCCTCTCTTATTCTCTAATTCCTACTCTCTTTTGTGTAAAGGAAAAAAAAAAAAATCTCATATTTAAATTCTCTAATTCTCTCAATTATAAAAATTAATTAACAAAAGAAAAATTATAAGTTCGGGAAAGCAATCGAAACGTCATTGTAAGATGTAACTCAACTTTATTTTAATTTGTTATTATTATTATTATATTATTATTATTATTATTATTATTATTATTTTTATTATTTTTTATTATTATTATTGTTGTTGTTTTTGTTATTGTTATTATTGTTTTCTTGGAACTTAATTATATAAAAACTACTTTCTATTTTTATTGTGGATAATTTGGATTGTTAGTGAGCTATGTCTAAGGCGGGATTTAGGCTTTAGACAACGTCGTTCCTAACCTCTCCTACCTGGGATCTCATTGACCCAAGTAATCTACTATTGTTATAATAATAATTATTATTATTAAAATCTTAATTTATATAAAAACTACTTACTATTCTTATTGTTATTGTTATTATTATTGTTGTTATTATTATTGTTATTGTTAATTTGTTATTATTATTTGTATTATTATTGTTGTTATTATTATTGTTATTGTTATTATTATTTGTATTATTATTGTTGTTATTATTTGTATAATTATTGTTGTTGTAATTATTATTGTTATTGACTTATTTTTATTATTATTAAATATTAATCATGACATCAAACCCGAACGCTTCCTCCTCCTTTAGGAAAGCCAAATCAAAACGTATGGAATCACCAAACCCAAACACTTAATGCCCTCCCCTAACATGCCCTCCCCCCTCCCCCCTAACATGTCCTTTCCAAACACTTTCACCCCTTTCTTTCATCCCCAAACCACAGGAGGATTCGAACAAATGGATGATATGTCTCCATGGACTATGTCTAGTTCGGAATTTTAACAAAACCAATTCTCACCTCATTTATACGGATCACAACATGAATTTTCTATTCCTACTAGCCAAGGTAGCCAAACACAAGCCGCCGGGTCGAGTGAACATCCACCCAAATGCCAAACACCCAAATTCCAAACCCATTAGACAAGTGATGTACCGAAGAGGAATTTGCCCAAACCAACCGAAAGAGTAATGTTTGGGCACATTATCAATTAAGTAAAGATGGAAACAAAGCCAAGTGTCGGACTTGTTGGAAAATTTTCTCGGCCGAAACCAAGGGAGGGACAAGACACCTTGGTAGACATGCAAAAAGATGTGGTGGACCATCTAGTGATCCAACCCAACCCAAAATTTCTCAATTCCATCCACAATGCTTCACTTACAATTATGAGAGAGATAGGGGTGAACTTGGGAGAATGATAGTACATGCCGAACAACCTTTTCTTTTCGCCGAAAATGATGCCTTTAACAATTATATTAACCGAGCACTACAACCCCAACACAAAAAAATCTCCCCAAAAATCGTTCGTTCTGCTGCCATGAAGAATTTTCAAGAGTACAAATTGAAGTTAGAAAATGAATTGAGTAATCTTCCTAGTAGAGTTTCTTTAACTGCCGATGCATGGGATAGTGGTTACGGACTTCACTATTTATGTGTTACTTGTCATTGGTTGGATCATGATTGGTTGTTACAAAAACGCATCATTCATTTTAAAATGCTTGAATACTCTCATACCGATCTTAACATTTCTTATCATTTAATGCAAGCTATTGATGCATATAGTCTTAGGGATAAAATCATGTCTATGACTTTTGATAATGCAACTTCTATGACATTTAGTGCAAATTTGGTTAAACCCCAATTGACCGATGTACTATTAGATGGAGATGCACTTCATATTAGATGCATTTGTCATGTTCTTAACTAGTGTGTGAAGGATGGAACACAAGCAATTGGTCCATTTTATCACAAAATTAGAAATGCTATTATGTCTATTAATAGCTCTAACTTGAGATTTCAGGATTAGAAAGGTTTTTGCAGGCAACAAAGGATAAAGGCTATAAAAATAGCACCGGATTGTCAACTAGGTGGAACTCCACCTATGAAATGTTGAGTTGGGCAATCGAGTACAAGGTTTATTTAACACTTTTTTATAATAAAAAATTTCCATAATTTGCTTTACTAGAAGATGATTGGGTTAATTGTGAAAAATATATGCAGTTTTTACAATTACTATATAGAATGACACATTGTCTTTCTTCTGTATATAATCCTTGTTCCCATTCTTTTCTTAGCAATGCATGTTTACTTGCACAACTTTTTGCCAAACACCGATCACAACACGATTATGATGGATATATTCCATCTATGGAGGAAAAATGGCGTAAATATTACACTACTATTCCTATTATTTATATTTTTGCTTCTATTTTAGATCCAAGGCAAAAGTACGATGACACTTTTTTATTAATTGATATTTATTTTACTAACATGGATTTTGAAAATGATGTTGAAACTTATAAAACTAAGGCGACTAATGATTTTTTCTCTTTATATAGAGTTAATGAATCTAAATATGGAACTGTGTCTCGATTTGCCCCTTCTCAAACATCCAAAAACGTAAGTAAAAGGGGCAAAGGTTTATTTGCTCAAGCTGCTAACATAATGTCTAAGTTTTCAGGTACTGATTCATCATCTAGGAGAACACAAAACGATGTTTCGGAGTTGCAAATGTACTTAAGTTACGACTTCATGAAAGGCATGGACGATGAAGAGAAGTTCGGCCTCGACATCCTTGATTAGAGGAAAACACAAAGCATGAAACATCCAATTTTGGCAGCAATGGCTCGTGATATTTTTGCTATCCAAGTCTCATTCGTTGCCTCCGAAAGAGCTTTTAGTGCGTCGAGACGGGTTTTAGGCGATAGAAGAACAAGACTAAAACCTGAAACACTTGAAATGTGTGTTTACTTTATATATACATATATATTAACAAAAAAAAAGGTCGGGTTGGCCCGCTGCCCGACATGGCACGATGCCCATGTTTAATATAAATAGCATATTTTTAATTTTTTATGGTCAAACTTGTGAGTAAGCATTTATGTCAATTAAATTGTGACACGTTTTTAGAAACAGAGAGTATAATACTCAACCTTAGGAATGACAATGAGCCAATACTCTCGTAAACATCTTGCAAATAAGTTCGATCAAAGCTTGGTCAAAACCCGTCAAAAAAAAAAAAAAAACCTTGATCAAAGTTCATTCACTAAATAAGGTGTTATTTAGTTGAACTTGACATAAAAAAAGTATAGGAAATTGAAAATTCTAGAAATTGGAATTTTTTGAGGTGATTGGTTGACAAATTCATTGGAGGTGGAAATTCCTAGGAAATTTAACTTCCCACAAAATGTAGGTTAATTACTTACCAAGATAAGTAGAACTTCTCATAGCATTTTCTAGGAAATACAATACAATTACATAAGAATATAAATTTCTAAGAATTTGCACTTCCTACAGTCAACCAAACAGGCACTAAATAAATGAGCCTAAACAAAAAATCTAAATTTCAATCTGTCAGAAAATAAGCTCAGCTCCAACAACTCCACCCAACTAAATAAACGAGCCTAAACAAAAAAATCTAAATTTCAACGATAAAAGATACAATAGTGCAAACAAGCCGTTTATAGAGTTTTCCCCACCCTATTCCCTAAAAACACCTAAAAAAAATTCTGCTACACAAGCTAAGCGATGAATCTCATTTGCTAAAAAAATGAGTATGAGATTGGGACAAAGCAAAACGACTAAGTGTTGGGGTTGGATAATGCTAGGGGGCGTGCCGTGTAGCATGGGAACAAGATATGTGCACCAAAGAACAAGGCATACAAACACCTATTTTTGGCTTATGATTAACAAACTCCATTCTTCCAACTAAAAAATACTTTCAAAAACAATTAAAGAATAATAAACGCTCAGATATCGTACAATAGCAGAATGAAGGCTCTAAACAAAGTTTACATTAAAAAATAAATAAATAAATAAATAAAAGAATTGCATATACTTTACATGATTGTAGTTAAAATTTAAGCTAATGATTGAAACTTTGTTCTCTTCAAACTTAATGATTGTTGAAACACCTAAATTAACCAGCACAAAAGGGTGAAAACCCTAAAAAAAATAAAAAATAAAAAATAAAAAATAAAAAATAAAAAAACAGAGGATACAGACAAGATAATGATCATTATATCTTTCACAATTGAAATTACAAGCATAGTTTTTTCCAATGTCAACATATCATATTTTTTTGAAAAAATGGGTAAGGTAACATACTGTCTACATTATTTATCCAGATTAGACAAAATGATGGACATTTTTAGAATCAAAATCAAACTAAAGAACCAGTTTGTCACATCTGTTGTATGAATATTTTCTGAGGAAAACTGTAACCGGTCAAGGTCTCAGGGGCTCCTCAAAGTGGAAGCAATAACTACCAGGGCATCCTCTGTGATTTCAAAGCTGAACACAATCAGAAGAAACCAAGACAAAGTAGCTCATTTGCATGACTGAGATTCTTGAAACATCACCACAAAGCACTGGCTGTAAACTTCATTCTAAACCTTAATCCGAATCACAAATGAACCTGTTCAGGAAGCAACATATGACCGGTGCTTAGATTGTGAGATACAGAAATGAAAATGAAAACTTGGAACATAAAAGCATAACAGATTCAAAACAAAAAAGGATATCTGCTGAAAAACATGATGTGATTGATTGTAGGGAAATTATCAATGGTACACCCTAGGTTTGGGCTTTTATCAATGATACACCTCCTTAAGTTTTCATTATCAGCGGTACTCCTATACTTTCAACTAATTAACTACAGTAAGCATTTCGTTAAAGAAACGTTAGTAATAGGTTAATGTGACCAATTTTAACTCCCTCCTAAATTTTCCTCCTATATTTAAAGTAACCTACCCACTTTTGTCATTACATAAATGAAACCTCCTCATTTGCTCTCATTTGTGCAGCTTCTTTTTCTACATTTGGTACTCAAATTAGCCAAATGAAGAAGAAGCTTCATAAATCAGAGCAAATGAGGGGGTTTCTTTTATATAATGATAGAAATAGGTAGGTTACTTTAAATATGGGAGGAAAATTAAAGAGGGAAAAAAAGGAGGGAGTTAAAATTGGTCAAAATTGCAAGTCATTAACCTGTTACTAACGGAATGCTTACTATAGATAATTAGTTGCAAGTACAGGTGTACCGTTGATAATTAAAACTTAAAACTTAAGCAGGTGTATCATTGATAAAAGCCCAAACCTGGGGTGTATCAATAATAATTTCCCTTGATTGTATATAGATATCTCTACAAGTAAACAATTAGACTAGCTGCAGTCAAAGTGTCGAACCGGCAGGAGAAGAGTTGATTCAGAGTCTAATTTCTGACTGTAGGGATTTCAAGATCTCCATATAACACACTTTAAAATAGACCCAACACCCAAAAAGTCTAAATCCAACTTAGGCATTATTTATGACAATGAGCCATTTATAGCAAGCTTGACTGCCAAAAAGTCATATAATGTACTAAAAACTGAAAATAGCCACAAAGTATCTCTTTTCAGATGAAAGTAGGAATTAAAATAAAAGCCACACAAGCTTTAAAATGATCACTCACATGCAGGAAGGTTAGAAATATCTGCTGAAACAGCACAAGGTATTCCCAAGTTTGTAAGTGCCCCCCTTATGATTCCACATGGAAAGTAGAGATGCATACTTGCCGCCTGTGCAGCTTTGTTCTCCACCGAAGCCTCAGACGTATCTTGGGACGTAACAGAACTATCAGGTGACGGATCAACAGATATGTGTGATAGCCAACGGAATCGATTATCTTGCAGCACAAAAGTACCCTAACCAAACATAACATACTAATCTTGTGAGGCAATAAACCTTCAATTAATTAATATCAAACCATAAAGTAGTTGGCAGGAACTCACTCTATGATTTGTCTTCAAATTGTCGATCTGTTTCTTGAAGATTTCAGACCAGAAATCCTTACAGATGAACTTGATTGCGTCAAGATGGTCACCAAATCGTGGTCTATCCATGGTATACCTAACAAAAACAACTTCATGTAACAAGCTGAAACTTCCTAGTTCCTACTTCCTACAGCAGTAACTAAATGCAAACAAACATTTGAACTCAAAATTTGAAAAAACAAAAAGTAACAGCAAATTAACATGAAACATCAATCTTGATTCTTGAACCTTATTTTATTGAGAATGTGCACTTCACTAAGGAGGCTATTTGGCTATAAGCCTATAAACACATCAAAAATGGGATGGAATCAAATAAAGGAAACAAATAGAATGAATTTCCAACCCATTCCCTTTTCTCAGTGAAAAATAGTCCTACTTGCTCCCTCACCTTCCGTCACTCCAGCATTTATCTATTTGAATCACGATGTGCAGCACTCCCCCCCCTCCCCCCCAACCAACCAACTAGATGAACTTTTAAAGTTGATTTTAGGGCTAATTTGCTAATTAAGATAGAGGTGTAGAACAGACTACAATGTTGTAAACTGGTAATACATTTGGAAGTAGCAGTTATTTCACCTCTTGGTATTTCGCTTCAAATAAAGCAGGAAATTTTGACTTTAACCTTAAACTTCTCTTACATTTCAGTCCCGTATGAGCAACATAGTCCATATGTGAAACATTAAGTTGAACCAGTAATTTGAAACGGACTTCAGAGGAAAAGGTTCATAGGTTTTTTCTGGTTTGGAATGGAATAAGCACCCTTACTTGCATGAAGACTTTTAATAGATCTTACAAGGGCTTATTAACAAGGCATATAAAATGAGATCAAGAAATAGACTTGGCAAAGCATAACACTCACATAATCTTTCCCAATAACTACCCCATCACAATTTCCAAACATCATTCACAGTTATCTCAATCCTTGCGATCTCTTAAGTCTACATTTTACAGGTCAACAGCATGCAATGTACAAACATATGTGTAAACACCCCACCCCCTAAAACCTGCTGAGCATTTAACAACTCTCCCTTTTCATAGGTCATACACCATTACAATGGTTAAGCTTCTCGGTATCTAAACTTAGATCACTTCCCTTCTAAAATGAAGTATAGTCGGATGATTAATCATCACTAAAATACGACAGAAATTTCAACAATATTCTCAATAGAAGTTGATTATGACCAAATTTATAAACCATCCGAAAAACTACACTTTGAAATCAGTATAGGCTTCTCACATAAGTGGAATTAAGCAGAGAAGTTCTTGTAAGTGATCATAACGCTCGTAATCTAATTCATACGAGTACATTAAAAGATCCATGAACAGCTACTATGATTACCTACTCAATAATTACGAATTATCTAATCAAGCTTCTAGTGTGACGGATCTTACTCGTTTGGCAGCCGAGAAAATGGTGGCCATAACACAATTTACACAACTTTTCAAGACAATGCAACTATAGTACAATATCTGCCACATTGTGAGAAATTTACCAATACTAATCAAAAATCTCCTACATTGTGAGAAATTTCCCACCAATTTCACAAAACCAATCCCTAACAAGCTAATTCCTCAATTTTCCGCCAATTTCTAATCCAAATTCAATAAAATCCAAAATTATCACAATTAAAATTCCGCAAATTTGTAAGAAATTCATCATCAACAATCAAAATTCCCTTTAAAATTCAAAAATCCAACCAGATCGCATCATCACAACAACTAACGATTCCAAAAGAAATAAAATTAGGGTTTGAAAGAGTGAGAAAAAAGTGAATACCTCTCGGAAAGTTGGTGGCCGACTTGGTAGCCAATGGATTCGATACGACGAGCGGCGAGCTCAGGCTTGGTGGCGTAGAAACGATCGGCGTAGGAAGAAACCATTTCAATCAATAAACTATCTACACAACTCTCTGCTACTTCCCTCCCCATTTTCTCTCTCTTCTCTCAGCTTCCAAGGTTTTTGTGAATTTGATGATGTTGAGTTTACAACCCAGAAAATGAAGTAAAATTAACCAGACCAAGAAAACAAGGGAAAGTTGAGAAGCAAATTGGAGTTTCTTAACCCAAAAAATTACTAGTATACCAAAACTATGGAGTAAAGCTGTTAAAAGTACTCGTACAAAACGAGTCCATCTCATTTTTTAAATTCATGACATGAATTCATTTCGGGCTGTATAAAAATATCTGATCCGTTTGATCTAATCCAAATTTTGAAATGTGCATAAAGATTGGAAAGTTTATGATCCGTTTTATCAATAATATATTGAAAAATGGTATATATAGCCCTTAAAGTTACGTATAAATATTAAATTCACATTTGAAAATCGTACAAAATTAAGAAATCATGAAAATATAAACACGAATCACACTGATTTACACGTGTTTTTATCATGAATTGCTAATTTTATACCATTTTTAAAAGTATATTTAATGCTTATATATATATATATATATATATATATATATATATATATATATATATATATATATATATATATATATATATATATATATATATATATATATATATATATATATAGCCCTTAGGCTACACATAGCATTACCCTTATATATTTAACCAAACGGTATCATGAATAATTTGTTGTATTGATATTAGTGCAATTAGGGCTGCAAACTATCCGAGCCGAGCCGAGTTTTAGTTTGTTCGGGCTAAGCTTGATAAGAATTATTAGTGTTTGAATCATCTCGAGCTTGAACGAGCTTTTAAAAATCTTGTTCGAGCTCGGCTCGTTAAAAAATTCGCTTGTTCGAGCTTTGTTCACGAACGTAATCGTTTGCATTTCGAGTTTAAGTTCGAGCTTGAACCAAACTAAATCAGGCTAAATTAAATAAACGATTCCTAATTATTTATTATTAAAAATATAGTTTCTTTCAAAATTTTAACACATCCATTTAACTTTATATAAGATGTTCATATTCTTTCTATAGAAAAAGATAATGACGGAGTTTTCATGCCTTCACATAATGAAATAATTAGTACTCTTTCCGTTTTTAAATATTTGCTCCATTTCTCCATGCGCGGAGTTTTAGGAGAAATTGGAGAAAAGTAATAAAATATGGAGGTAATGGGGTTGGGGAAAGAATAAAAAATTGTAAAAGACAAAAGTAGTTGAGAGAATTATAGGAGAGATAATATGAAATTAATAAAATATGATTTCTGTTGGGTCAACTAGGTGAGAGAAATGAATTAAATATTGTAAAAGAATTCCAAATGAGGAAATGGAGCAAGTATTTAAAAACGACTGGAAAAGGAAAGTGGAGCAAGTATTTAAAAACGAAGGGAGTACTTTTTACAGATATGTATGAATAAAAGATATATAAATTTTCCAAGTATTTATTGAGTGTGAAAAAACTTATAAATGGACTTAGACAGGCTGTTCATGAACATTACCGAGTTGAACATGATATTGTTCGAGCTTTGTTCATCTATTTGACGAGCTTAAGATTTTTGTTCAAGCTTGTTCATTAGCTTAACAAACGAGTTTTGACCAAGCTTTGACCGAGCTTTTTCGCGAGTAGTTCACGAATGTATCAGCTCATTTACACCCCTAAGTGCAATTTACAACATATCAACTTAAGTAATTAGATGATTAAATGGAGTATTAAAATGGTCAAATTTGTTTATTGACATACGTGAAATTCAAAACTTTACATCTAAAAGAGTACCCCCTCCATACCATTTATTTGATGTTATTGTATGATTACTCTCTTCTTCCTTCAAAATATTGATTAACTCTACATTTTTTACTTTATTAAAAGTTATTTTGAATTAATAATTGGGTAATGATATATGTACCTCTTAGGCTATATATAAACATTAAATATACTTCCTAAATAGAATTAAGTTAGAAATTTATGACAAAATCACGCGCAGATCAGTGTAGTTAATGTTAATTTATCCTCAATATTTTCATTTCTAGCTTCTTATGGCTATGTATGACGTATGTAATATTTTGGGAGAGTAAATAAAATGAAGTAAACTTATGCAACCATGCTATCTTAAATTTAAATTTATCACTCTTTTGGAAATATTTGCAAAGAAAAATAAAACAATCTTTAAGAGGTGGAGGAAGTACATAGTATACAACTAGTTATTTGAGCCTATACATTATCCCAGGATATGGTACTAATGTCATGATCATATCCTAATTGATATGGAGTATTTGTTTTTGTAAAGATAAAATACAATATGACAATAGTTTGATGGAAAACACTTTGGTATCTATACTTGAGGATGAATTCAAATCTTGTCAAATTACATTACTTTTTGCCATTTTTCTCGAAGTTTTTTGAACCTACTTTTATCTCTTCACTCCTCTTTCGGTCTTTCCTTTGTTGCTCTTTGCTTCATCATCAGTTACAGTTCACTAATTCATATGGCATATTGAGGCACCAATCAGGCTATTACATAGACCCAAACATAGCAAAGTACAGCCAATCCTCAAATGCTCATTTGCTTTTGTTGATCTGAAAAACAAATGGGCAAAAAGTACACAAACTTTGCCTCAAGTGCTATTTTACTCAATGTCAGAATATGCGAACAAGCAGGCAAAGAGCCAAATGCATTGGCATAGTGCAAGTTCAAACATAAGCGCAATTAGCATTCATAAACCATATATAGGATAAATATAATAGATCAAAATTGCAAAAGCCGTTAAATATATAGCCAGGCAGTTTAAATCATCAACATAGTTCACAGCCAATGCAAAATCCAACATATAACAGACTCCAATGGATTACTTAACTTGGCCAATTCAAGTCACATAATTCTGATTTTTATTTAGGAGACATCCCATCCTGGGTTTTTTTTTTTTTTTTTTTTTTTTTTTTTTTTTTTTTTCTACACTAATCTTTGATGGGATATCAAGGAAACCGCAATCTGCACTTGTATTTCTCTTTAACCTTGAAGACCAATAATTCCTGCACCAATATCAGAGATTTTGTTACTATAAATCCAAAAAAATCAAAGATAATTGGCAACCTGACTAGCACTTAAGTCAGGGGATAAGAATCCGGAAACCATTCAAGGATTTACAAGCTTACCACAAGCGATTCTTCCACCAGCATTGCCTGTGGTCTTGCTGAGTTCATGTCCACCTAAACATAATATCCCAAACAAGAGATGAATCAGGATTCTTATACTGTATTCTGATCTGGAAATGAGATAAAATGCTGCTACAGTAGGTCTTGTAACACACAGTTCAAAATAAAATCCAACTTTAAAATGGCATACAAGGGAACTGCTTCACCATGCGCTTCTCAATGCATAAGAGTAAATTTAAGTCTTGTAACATATGATGTCCATGTCATGAAGGTATGTTATAAACACAACAGCAATTATGTGCAATCCTAAGAGACCTAAATGGCTAAATCCAAATTGAGCTTACATATCTAAACTTCCAAAACTTCAATTACATGGGCATTTTGATAATGGCATGCTTTATTCATACATTCTCTAAACGTATCTTTTCAGTCTACCACTGGCCAAGCCTAGTTAGTTAGGGAGATAAGAAGGTAAGGCTAATGCCCAAAAAAAAAGGCACTCATCGGGCTTCCCCCTCAATGAAGTATTCCAGGCCTTTTCCACAATTAGCAAGAAGCCACCCTAAATGTCAAAAGATCACTCAAAACCAAATTAACTCTATTGTCACCACCCTAGATGATTAATTTAGCCTGAAAATTGCAAATTCAATATAGCTTCCTCCATATTGCATTAGCTGCGGTAAAAAGTTCAATTTAGCAAATTGACCACATAATATAATGGAGTGATGCCTTAACTATAATTAGGTCCAAATTTTGGACTACCAATTAATTAATAGTAAAAGAATATTACCCCTTCCAAGATCATCGGGATCAGCATGGACAACAACAGCCCTTCCCACAATAGAATTGGGACCAGAAAGAGGTATCTGCAAAACCAACAACATGTTGGGTTAATACAAAATGATACATGATAAAAAAAAAATTAAAATAAATAAATAAATTAATAAAAATTAAAAAATTTCAGGGTCAAGAAGATGGGGAAATCAAAAATTACCTGGTTATCAATGATGGTAAAGGTAGCAGTACCTGAGACACACATATGAACAAAGTGTATTAAATAAAAAATACATAGCAAGATTTTGGAACATGGAACCTATAAAATTGGTACATAAACAAATGAAAATTTACTGGCTGACCCCAGGCTATTGTCATGTCTTTACAAGAAGAGACAGAATGCAATGAACTAATGGAACACCAGAATATTCTTACTTTCTAGGGAAATATAGAATACTGCATACTAAATATGTTGAGTATGGACATGGGAGAACAAAACACAGCCCTTAACCTTATAACTTAAAGCTGAAGGGTCGAATTGCAATGTCTGTCATCAAAACTCTGAAGCTGACAAACTAATAAAATCTCACCTTCCATCACTCCAACATTTCATCTTCCTGAATCACTATATGCATTACCTTCCATCACTCCAACATTTCATCTTCTTGAATCACTATATGCATTACCTTCCATAACTCCAACATTTCATCTTCCACATACGCACGCACGCACGCACACACATAAACTTTTAAAGTACACATGCACACACACACACACAAACCGCAACTAGATAAACTTTAAAGTTAATTTTTGGGTTAATTTGCTATTGAGATACTGGTTTGGAGCAAACTAGAAGTGATAAACATTTGGAAGTAGCAGTCATTGCACTTCTTAGTATTTTGCATCTAATAAGGCTGGAACCTTTAACTTTAACCTTAATCTTCTATTACGTTTCATCTCATATGAACAGCATAGTCCAAATGTTGAAAGCATAAACTTGTAACAGAGTTGAAAGGAAAGGTTCATGGCTTTTTTTTGGTTTGGAATGGAATAAGCACCCCCATTACAAGGAAATTATTTCTTAACAAGTCTTATAAAAAGAGATAGACTTGCCAAAGCTGGTCTCCAGGAGTACATGCTAAAGTAAACACAACAAAAAGTTTACTTTAGCAAATTAATAAAATTAGCATGACCAGCAATGACAACTCAAGATTGACACAACTATTGGATGCTAAATTCAGAGGGTCCTTCTTAAAACTATTTACTGATTCTAGTTTACTTCGGCAAATTAAAGAATGGCCAAGGGTGACCGAAATCTCTCTCTGAATCGGGTTCAAGGGACACAAACATCACCACACAAGAGATTAAAAACCACCAGCAACTTACCATCATCCCCAACTGTGATGTTTCCAAGATCACCAGCATGGCGAACTTCATCTTCAGGAGCTCCATGCTCTTTTCCATTCGGGTTAAAATGTGGTCCTGCAAACAAGTTCATCAGACACTACCAAACATATTCTTCACTTCCACAACACATAATCATAAATCATTATTAAAGTTGTACAACGAAATTCGATTCATACCAGTTGACATACAGCCATTTGTGGTGTCACCAAGGGCATGAACATGGAATCCATGGAGCCCAGGCTTAAGACCCGAGACATTTCCAGTTACAGTTGTTGGGCCTAAAGGAGAATGCAATCAAACAATTAGAATTCCCGTAACAGTCATTCATTCGATGTTACCAGCAACAAGAAAATAGGATCAAATTTTACCATCTCCTTCTTGTGTGAAGTAAACAGTACCAGCAACACCCTCACTGCTGCTTAGAACAACCACGGCTTTGCCCATATTTATGTGTGTATTCTAGAAAACGAACACTGATAATAAGTTCGTATATATTCGAGTAACGAAACAATAATCACAATCAATACAAAAATAGGATAAACATTGATTGATATTTGCACAAAAGAAATGTAAACATAAACATTATAGAAATGAATTATAACAGCGTTCAGCTAACGCAAGGTGAAAATCGAGCTTATAGTACATAGAATCACAAACATCCATATAAAATAATCCTCAAAATGTTCAGAATTCAATATTCCGGGCAAAGATTAATAGTCCTCAAATTCAGAAATCAACCAAAATCAGAAGAATAAAAAATTAAAAAAGTAGAAAATTCAACAACAAAAACGACAAATAAGCAATCGATAACACCAGAAAAAAATGATCTAGTCAATATATATATTTATAGTTCTGGAAAATAAAACAGATGTAAATCAGTAAATGCTATAGATTTGCGCGAATAATCAAAAGAAATCGCTTAATAAGTTAATTAGAATTGATTCCGATCGTCAAAACAATTAGATAAACCCTAAATTGAAATCGAAAAAGAGAGGGAATGATGAAATGAGTACCTCAGAACACCCCTGGAAAATTGAAGAGAGAGAAAGTGAGAGAAGAGTTGAAGATTCGAGCAAAGGTTGAAATGAGGTGAATTGGTGAGTGGTGAAGTTGGGTTTTTAGAGGAGTTGAATTTTCAAGTTAAGACAGGTAGCCGCACGACTATAAATAAAAGTTCTAGTTGTTTCTATTACCTACCTACTCCCACACAATGGATGGCCTCGTATTTACACCTATTAGGCCGGATGTACATCAACCCATTTTGGAATGAATGCCATGTTTAGTTGTTCGTTCATGGATTCATCATAGATAGACATGTACCGATTTACTCTGTATGTCACGACACGACTCGTAATTAGAGCTGTTAGTTTCTGATCCAAACCGTTAAACTCAACTGTTTCGAACCGATCCGAAAGGGAACTGAACTTTTAAAAATCTGTTTTTTGAAAATCGAAAACCAGTCCGATCCGATTGTTTCAAACCCATAACTGAACTAAACTGAATAGTTGCAAACCGTTAATGCCCAAACCTGTTATCAATTCAAATCGTTATAACTCGAAACAGAGAGCAACCTGAACCGATTATGTTCGAACCCTATAGTAACCCAACCAAATTTAAACCGAAACTGGCTAAACCCGACTAAAATCTGTTATGACCGAACCGCTTATAACCCGTTATCCATTGTGACCGAACTGTTTACAACCCGAAACCCGTTGTGACCGAACTGTTTACAACCCGTAACCCATTCTAATCGAATCGCTCACAACCCATTACCCGTAATAACCGAACCGTTATAATCAACTACCCGTTATGACCGAATCGTTTATAACCTGTTATGACCGAAGTGTTTACAACCCGTAACTCGTTATGACTGAACTGTTTACAACCTGTAAATCGTTTTGTCCAAACCTTTTACAACCCGTAACTTGAATTACCAAACAACTTCATCCAATAGTCCATTACATCGAAATTCTTGACCACTCACGTCACAAGGCCATATCATATCTAATCTAAACCCAACTCGAAACTAAACCGTTTACACAAACCTGATACCCCTTACTAATGCCTTATTATATATAGATATGCTAAATGTATTGAATGTAATAGTGTTACTCTTCCCACACCTTTTATTTTATATTTTTATTAAAAAATCAAAAAATCAAAGATAGTGTACTTGGGTTATTATTTATTAATGTACTGTATAAAGTATCAACTAAAACATTTTTGGGGTTAGAAAGCAATTAAAATTGCTATGTGAAACAATCTATATAATGGCCATTAAGAGGATTTTACTATATATATTTAAATATATTGACAATAACAAATTTAATAAAATAGACACAAAACTAAGTATTTACAGATTACAACAATTTTTCGAAATTAAAATTGCATAGGATAAAGCAATGGATAATACATTAATACCTAAAAAACACTTATACCATAACTAGGAGAAAATCAGATCATTTCATACAAGTATACAACCAAAAGCATCTCTTATGATGCATAAATTAAGTTTAAATTGCAACCATAGAGGAAATAGCTCAATATCAATTACAAAAACCACCGGTATGGGTAGGCAGAAACCAAAAATCAATTAGTTTTTAGTTATTTACTATTTAGTAATTAGTTAGTCACCATTCAAAATGCTCTATAGTACTTTTGAGCTCAACAACAAAAGGTGAACATAGCCTAAGCCTAAAATATACTGCTTTTTAATAGATACAAAATGTGACCATAATCCCATGTTGAAGTAGCAGCAACGAAGAACGAATGCGCCCCCTGTACTTGTAAAAAAGTCCTATAAATATGAAAAAACAGCAATTAAATATTAATAAGAACTGAAAGCAAGAACATTATAACAATAAGAAATGAAAAACAGCAAGTAAATATTAATAAGAAATTCGAAAAAAAAAAAAAAGAGAGAGATAGTAGTAAACGAGGATTAAACCACTGCAAAACAAAGTCAATTTCACAATTAACAAAGTCAAATTATAAAGATAGTAGTAAACGAGGATTAAACAACTAGGATAGACATAAGTCATGTAAATCGAGGATTAAACAACCCAAAACAACTAGATCTGGACATATACTTCATATTTAATTCCAATGTCATCGATTTTCACACTAATATTACTTAAACATTTAGATAGGCCAAAAAAAATGATTTTTTTTATTATACTTTAAAGCCTTAAAAAAAGATCAAAATATACCTTGGTTATGTGGAGGAGAAGAGTCGTTAATCGTGATATGGGCGAAATGAGCCGAGAGCTGACGAAATATACCTTAATTATGTGGAGAAGAAGGTCAATTTTTTTCTTTTACAGAGAGGGTCACTAGTTCTAGAGAGAGAGAGGGGGTGGAATACTGAATGAATGAATGGAGTTATGGAGGCGAATGAATTAGGTTAACAAGATCAAGATAAGTGGTCATATATATATGGTGGGCCTTATTGTGTCATCCTATACTAAAGTAGGATCATTTTAGGAGGGAATTTTCCCTCCATCCAAAACTTTACTATGTACTCACTTTTTTTTCTTTTAAAATCATTAATTTATCAACAAATTTATTTATTGATTTATTTGTGTTATCTAATTATTAATCTATTTAATATTTCTAAAAAAACTAATTTAAAGTCATATTTTAATTTATTTAATAAGGAAACTATAAAAGTAACTAATAAGGAGTTAGTAAATAAAAAATAATAATTAAAAAAAGTAACTAATAAGGAGATTTTTCTTTCAAAAAAAAAAAAGAATATAAGGAGATTATGACTAAATAACTAGTATAGCGTATTTATGATTCGACCAATTATAACCTTACTGATTCAAATTCATTAACTGATCAACTGAACATGCATAGTCATTTCTCGATTTTGACCCGATATGATACATATTGTATGATAGTGTGACACAACTCGATTATGACTTGAGTTAGTTCAAATGACTAAAAACTACTAGCTTATCATATATATATATATATATTTTTTTTAAGAAACTAACTTACTATAATTAGTAAATCGCTAATTAAAACAACATAAAAATACAACTGGCCTATTACCTATTACTATAAGCCTATAACTTTATAGCGTATTTATGATCCGACCAATTATAACCTTACTGATTCAAATTCATTAACTGAACAACTTAACATGTATAGTTATTTCTCGATTTTGACCCGATATGATACATATTGTATGACAGTGTGACACAACTCGATTATGACTTGAGTTGGTTCAAATGACTCACTTTTGCTCATTATTAGATCAATCCATTTTATTAATGACTCGTATAGTCATAATAGTTAACCCAATGTGTTTATGACTCGACTTGTTCTAATTTGATACCTATCCATTCAAACTTGTTTAAGTCTCTAGTTGATTTCGATCCGATTTGAATTCATGAATGACCTAATAAACCCAATACTTTATAACTTGACTCGATTATAACATTAGTGAACTTATTTGTTTAATTTACTATGGCACAATTCAATCAACCCAATTTGCTTTGTGACCCCTATTAATTGTGAGTTTATGACTAAACCCCTTCTAACTTGCTACCCAATTAACCTAATGTGTTTATGATTAGACCAATTACAACCTAACCCGTTCTTGCCCATTATCTAATTAACCAAATAATGATAAGAACAAATTTTAAGCCGATATGATTTATGACCCATTTTCAATTTAACCCAAATCGATTATGACTAGAACCAATAATGACCCGGCTCGGTTTTAGACCAGCTGTTTTGAACTGAAAATCATTTTCAAACTGACACAATTCAACCCGAACCGATTATGACCTAAACCGATGCCGACACGACCTGATTTACCTAATCAGTTTTGAACCGAAACCTATTTTCAAACCGACATATTTCAACCCAGACCGATTATGAACTGAACCGATAATGACCCAAACCAATTTCACCGATCTGTTTTCAAACTGAAACCCGTTTTCCAACCGACCCAGTTCAACCCAAACTGATTATGACCCGAATCGATAACAACCCAATCCGATTAAGTCTCGATCTATTTTGAACCGAAACCCGCTATAAACTGGCAAAACCTGTTTTCAAACCGACCCAATTCAACCCAAACTGATTATGACTCGAACCGATTACTACCCGATCCGATTAAGACCCGATCTGAATAGAAACCGCAATAAATATAACCAAACCAAACCGACCCGATAATTTTCAAAACCAATCCGAACTGACCCGTTGTTAATTTTAAAATGTTAAAACCTGACCCATTATAACCGATAAACCCAACCCAAAACTGAACCGTTTACCTGAATTGACACCCCTACTCGTAATAGATTTGGTAGTGGTATGCTGGATCCTCTAGTGTGAGCGTGTGACACGGAGTAGTACTTATTAGAAATTTAGAATGGTATGTTACTCAAGTCGGATTGTTTGAATTCCTTTTGTTGCATTGAAATGTCACTCGTAACATGCACTTAACTTTGGACTCGTTTGGTTGCAATGGGAATTAACTTCCCATGGTGATTTATAATTATGGGAAATTATTTCCTTCCTCAAATTCCTAGGAAGTTGCTTAGTTTGTTTGGTTGGCATTAGGGATATTACAATTATTAGGAAATTTGAATGACTTGAGGGGGTGGGTAAGTGAATTCCCACATTATGTGGGAAATTGAAATTCCTAGGAATTTCTATTTCCTCCATTTTGCATTTTTTTGGTTAACCAAACAACACATCAATAATGTATTTCCTAAAAATTTTGAATGCCTGCATAAAATTGGCGCAACCAAACAAGTCCTTTATCTTTTTGTTGATTTGTTTTATTACCATTGAAGAGTCATGTGTCTTTCTAACTCTTCTTGTCCCATTTCAACTGTTTGTTTTATTACCGTTGAATAATCATGTTTTACTAACTATTCTTATTTCGCTTCACTTGTTTATTTTTATTACAAAAAATGAGGGGTCATGTCCTAGTGAGCAGTCTTGTTCCAATTAAATTGATTGTTGTATCTTAGTTACTTTTCAAATTATAATTATTCATTCACAACTAGAAATTGGGTTGATCATCTTACGTCCATGTGTTTCCATTGCTATAAACACATACATTTTTTTTATTTTATCCATGATCAAACAAGCACGCAAATTTCATGAAAGTTTTAAACATATAGGATGTATTTCACCAAAAACTCTAGCTCAAGCTCTTGATGTTGATCTGTAAGAGGTATTTGATCAAGTATAATTGACAATTTCATCTCAATATACTTTCCAAACATAGTGCTTTCCCAATTAACTGCACCAAAGATTGCACCTCAAAATGAAATTGAATGTATCTTGGATGTCATGGGTGATAGAGAAAGGGAGAAAGAACATATTTAGATGTTTAACGATTACTTCGTAGTTAATTCAGTAAATAACGAGAAACAACTCCATTAGAACAAACTATTGCAACATGAAAAAGGTACTTGAGGGGATCTATATTTCCGGCAACAAAGAGAATTGATTTAACTTAACATGGTACTACGGCAAAATCAATACATGTAAATAAACATATTCCTTTAAGATTATAGACACTTAGGCATGACTACATAATAGTATAACACATATCCTCTTATACAACTTCGACAATGGTATAACCATTTAACAAATTGCTTATCATCCATCATAAGCCATTTCCTCAACTAACTCATATAGTCACTAGTACTTGACATTGTCTACAGCACCAAACGAGGATATTTGTGATTTTCCACTTTAGATAATCACATGAAAAAAAATAGAATTTACACAGCCTACGTATGTTCATGTGATCCAAAAGAAAGTTTTAGAATTCAAAAGTCCGTTTGCCTTCTTATCTGGGAGTCTTGCTCAGTCCATCTTCGGCTTTCTTCCCACAACTGGTTTTCCAACCCTAACTTCCGGAGCTCCATAAGCCCTCGCTCAACTATTTTACAAAAAAAAAAGAAGAATGACATATAGAGCTTGATCAATGTGCCTAAAATGACTATGATGACACATATGAAGAGGTTTCACATATCTGGACAATCATGGCTATCCACAAAAATCAGGCAGACAAATCTGAGACATTAAAGACAAAGAATCCAAATATTAATATGATGTACAAGTATGACTTTGTAGCGGTTGTTAGTGCAGAAACTTGAACCTGGAGCAAAAAAAATTCTCAAAGGCCAAGAATAAAGTACAGTAGTAGAAAGGTTTTGCAGCAGAAATTATGCTTGGCTGCGGTCGTGCTTACAAACACAAGAAAACTTTGTCACAAAGAAAGTACCCTCTGAAATAAAAATGAATAATTAACAGTTTGAACAAATAGTAAACTCCTGCAGCTATGTATGATTACAAGATTTGTTCATTGGCATAAACAAAATACACCTCTTCTAAGGGCTACTGTCAGCAACGGTGAATACAATCAGCAACAATCTATTAGTTGAGCATGCAATAAAATGGTAAACGAAATATAATTTATGAGTGAAACTCAACCAGTATGCATTTACTAGACATCATCAAAAAGGACTGTACAAAATTATAAGACGGACTAAAACTTCAAAGAGAAGAGAATATGAATTTATGGTATTTTATCATACACTTTAAATATAAATTGCCATTTCATTTTTCTCATGTTTTGAATTTTATCCTACTTACACCATGGAATGCTTCTCAAAGACTGTACCACCCTCCACCACATATAATACGATTATACGAGAGTAGTGAGTTCATTATTATTTCAAACAAATGGGACAATTTTTTTTAGGTTACTATGTATTGGATAAGTAGAACCGGAATTTCTTCCGGTGTTCCCTATGTTCTCAGTCTTCTCGCCCAATGCAGTGTTGCCCATCCCTCTTCAATGTGATGATTTGCCAAAGCAATTCCTCCATTTTTTCACATGTACATTAGCTCGTATTAGTCCATAAAGTAGTTAAGACTCTCCAATAAAGCTTAGATGAAATAAAGCTTTTCTATCAAACTAAACTTTCAAAATGTCCCTGTACCAGCTTAAAATTTCTGCTCTCTTTCAGAGCTTATTTCAACATTAGATCAAACGATTGAATGTCTAGATGCAAACAATCTATACATATGACTTTTCATTGAGAAGCAAAGAGAGAAATAAGATACCATCAACTGCATCATGCGAGGAACTTGCTCGTGCACTATGGTTGATCCAAAAGTGCAGGCGCTCATCTGCTATGTCTGGTTCTAGACCATGGTTTCTAGCTCTTCTCCAGAAATAAATCAGCCAAGCCTGGTAGTACCCAAAAAAAAAAAAGATCATCTAATGTTTAGAAAGGAGCAGTAAAATAAAAATTGAAAATTATGGAATGATTGAACACCCTAAAAAAGGTTACAAAAATGAAAAGGCAGAGGAACTTCCATGAAATCCAGCTTAATTGGGCTCTCTCTGATATTTGTCTGGACAAATGGAGCTCGCGAAAGTAAGAAGAGAAATCTTCTCTGTATAACAAACACTAAGTTCCCAACACTAGAATTCAAGGGGCCAAGGCTTTTCAATAAAAAAAATCTGAGAATCAAAACTATGCTAAGCCACATTTCCAAATAGAGAATCAAAATTGAGACTTCAATCATACAAAATGAGAGACAAACCCTTTCTTCATATATTTTTGAAATACTATACAGAGTATACACCATTTTCTTAAATTCACTAGCCAAACACGCAAAAACAAGGACTAAAGACAAAGATGATAGAAAGAAATCAGACTGAAATTTTTTTCTAATAATCTCAGTATGTTAGAATTTCAAATAAATTTGTGCATGCATTTTCTTCAAGTACTTGTTCCCAAACAACATTTGAGGAATAACAAGCATTATTTCTTACATGAATTTCAAACTTGTAATTGAGGTTGTGGCTAAAGTGTATGGATTACCAGACAAATTATTTTAAAGCATGCTGAATGAAAATTCTACTCCTTTTGTCCCGTTTGTATCATTCTATTTACAGAAATATATATAAAGCTAAGCATTCCAGGCAATGGATAATTGCCCACAACTAAAGAACTACTACGTCATCACCAGTTATATAAGCTTCTGAAAGTAATATAATACAAATGGGAAAACAAAATGGATCAGATTGACAATACATATATGACTAATATGAGGCTGGATACTACATCCTCCGTTTCACTAAAATTGCAACAGTTGCTGATTTGGATTGTTACAGAAAAATTGCAACACTGCTCTTTATGATAACTTTTACAACTTAACCCATATAATTTCCCCATACATTCATACTTGACCCATTTACTTTCAATATTCTTAATTTTTGTATAATCACATAGGTTAGTGACCCCAATTGCTACCTCTCTCCTCTACCCTAATATATTGTGCCAATTGTGAATGTTGCAATTTCAGTGAAACAAGGAAGTATTAGGAAAGAAAAAAAGTAGCTGGAATTTCCATTCAATACAAAGAACAAGCACTAACTATATGTATACACAGATATGGATTGAAGAAAAGCTTGGGAATGTTACATCATACCTGCTTAAATTGCACTTCTTCAGTCTCCTCTTGACTCAGATCTGAAATAAGCACAGACTTGGATAATTAATTACAGACATAAATTAAGAATAAACTGACAATTTAAATCATGCCTCTTTTCTCCATTTGTTATTTGATTCCTAACTAGTGCTACACCCTGCAAATCATTTTGTTCATATCATTAACTCCCTTTATCTTAAGTCATTTTTGACCTCCCTTAAATCCTTTTTTGAAATACATTGTCCCAATTCCTTGCTAGTGCATCCTCAAGGATGTCTAACATACCCAAACCAATGTAGCCAGTTCTCCCTGATCAATCCTTAATATCCGTACATCAGCTTTTGCTCAAATATTTACATTCCTTATTTTATCCCTTAGGGGTTCCCACACATCAATCTCAACATACGCATCACTACTATACTCGTCTTCTAAATGCTCCTTCCATAAACATTTTGACCCACACAATAATGCCTATCTAACTGCCATCCTATTGAACTTTTCTTTCATCTTAAAAGGCCACAACAATCGCATAATAACCCAATCACTTCACTCCGATCCACTAAAGAGTTAAGACACCCAAACTTAGTGAGTTTATGAGTTATATCCAGGCTGGTATCTCCATTCCTTTGCAAAATAAATCCTAGATACATATGACATTCTCTAATAGTTTGTCTCCTTACAAGAAAATTAGTAGCGAAATTGAAAATAGGATTGGGAAGTTGAGGATGGATCATATGACATTCTCTAATAGTTTGTCTCCTTACAAGAAAATTAATAGCGAAATTGAAAATAGGATTGGGAAGTTGAGGATGGATGAGGGGAAAGTAAATAAGAGGTAAGGAAGAGGGAGGAAAATGTGGCTTCCCTTCTTTTGTACAGGAAATGTTTTCTACCATAGAGAGTATAATTTTCCACCCCTTCACAAACCAAAAAAGGAAAACGAGGAAAATGGGAGAATTATTTTCCATGAAAACATTTTACGTCAAACCAAACACATCCTAAACCTAAAACCTCGTGATTCTAACTATTGTCTCCACGCTCCAACTTTTAGCATTAACTCCAGCTCTGTTCTCATCAAACAACACTAGTCATCTGCAAATAGTAAACACTCGTACACAGACAACCATGTCCACACCAATTCAATGGGTAGCCTGTAGCCACCGGCATTAATGTAGAGGTACTGGCGATAAACCTTTACACTTCCTTTTCAGACATACTGACAGGCAAAAATAAATATAGATCATAGAATAGTGGCCTTATTTTGAAGTTTTCCTACTTCTTTGAATCCTTAGTTTGTATAACATCACACCATCAATGCTATAATAATACTCGCCTTCATACTGTTTGTCAAAAATATGTTTGCAACAAATTATATATATTTTTCTACTATGGAAGTCTGATATATAGGAGAAATTTACTTCATGGCTACATGGGTTAAGTAAAAAATGTGAATGAAAAAACTTGCAATATGTCAATCAATTCTCTAAGGATTAGAATTTCAATGGATAAAATATCTGTAAAGATGCAACTCACCAAACGCTTCTGCAAATTTCATACTCGGAGATCTCGAGTCATCTGTAAAGTAAAGTGGGAAAATTGTTCAGTAAAAATGATCTGGAACAAGCATAAAATATTCTGCATGGCAAACTAGATTAAAAAAGCACCAGCTTTATATGAAGTAAACTCTTGAGAGGAGTCATAAGCTAACCTGGTATAATAAGACACAATCTAGTGATAATTTCAAATGTGCTCTGTCATAAGCTAAGCTGGTCTAATAAGACACAATCTGGTGACAGTTTCAATAGTGCTCGTGGGCAATCTTTCAGGGTAGAAGTTGCCATTATTTGTCAGAAAGCAACATATTAGAGAGTTGGTTCCCTTCAAGGTCAAGCAAAGAACTATAAGGGAGAAGACCTCTCTGGTTTCCTTTTGATCGCCAAACGTCTATTCAATACCAGTATACACATCATCCAAAGACATGGAATAAAATTTAGATATAACATCTCATGTTGCCTAACATGGCCTTATTAGAGATACTTTAATAGTTAATGTCAAGACAAACCCTATTCATCAACTCCATTCAACCAAATACTAAAAGGCACATAAATTGTACCTGGTGTACACTTTTTGGAACTGAGAGGCAGAGAGGGTAACACTCACCTTGTTTAGGGTTTAGTATTAGTACTATGGTCATCAAAGTTCAACCTAAACAAATTTGATTTTTACATAAAAACACAATCACCCACATAAATAAACCCACTTTTGGCTAGTGTTTGTTTTAGGCTCTAAAAATGTATTTCCCTTTGATGGTTTGACCTTTCCAAGAAGATAGGGAGGAAGGAAGATAGGCTCCAGATGTTATGTTGACGGATAATGTTTTAGCCCATTTAGTTTTTTTTTTTTTTTGGTGGATTGATGGTGTTAGGTAGACCTGGCAAACGGGTCGTTCGGGTCGGGTCAATCGATATTCGGGTCGGGTCGGGTCAATTCGAGTTTCGGGTCAATGATTGTTCGGGTAGGGTCATTTTGGGTCCAAATGTCGAGTCAAATTCGGGTCGGGTTAGGTTTGGGTCGGGTCAATTCGGGTTTGGTCAATCTTCGAGTAAAATTGTCGAGTCAAGTTATGATCGGGTCATGTTTGGGTCGAAACTTTGGGTCAAGGGATCAAGCTCAAATAGTTAAATCTGTTATTGTTATTGTTGTGGCTTGATAATTCATTTCTCATATTTGTAATCCTACTTGTCTTAAAGGATTTGCAGGAAGGTAATGAATCTTAGTTTTCTTTGGGACTTTTTAAATGGATAAATGATTTCAATAAATTAAATAGAAAAAGAAAAGGAAAATAAAAATAAAAGAACATTCAAAACAGGCAAATTATATACTCCCTCCGTCCCAAATTACTCGCAACGGTTTGACTTTTTGCACTATTCACGCATTTCACTTTGACCATCTTTTTTAGCTATTATATGAAAGTCAATGTAATCATGTAAGATGTTGGGTCTATTTTAATGTATAGTTTCTTAATATAAACTTTTTATAACTTATTAAAATATATAATAAAAGATATCAACGGTCAAACATATACATCGGCAAGCGTGTCCAATCAAAATGTTGCAAGTAAACTGGGACAGAGGGAGTAATAAATATCAACTAAAAGATACAATTCAATTTGGTTTAGGTTATTTCAATAAGTGTTTATTTGGGTAAAGTAATTAAGCCCTAAATTAGTTGATTAAGTTATGTTGAGTATCTGTTAATTTTAGATTCGGGTCATTTTGGGTATAGTTCGGGTCGCTTCGGGTCTGTTTGGGTCAATCGATTCGGGTTAAGATCGTGTCGGGTCAACTCAGATATCAGGTCACTTCAGGTCAGGTCAATTCGAGTATCGGGTCAATTCAGGTCGGGTCAATATGGGTCGGATCAATTCGGGTCGGGTCAATATGGGTCGGATCAATTCGCGTATCGGGTCAAGTTCGGGTTAACTCCACTTCGGGTCGGTTCGGTTCAGCTTCGTGCTTGGGTCAATTTTGGGTTGATGTTTTCGGGTCAATTTTGGGTTGATGTTTTCGGGTCAATTTCGGGTCACGGGTTGGGTCATTCGGGTCGGGTCAGGATTGCCAGCTCTAGTGTTAGGTGATGTATCATAACTTCATAAGCCCTTATATTGGTAAGAAACAAAATTTTATTTTCCAAAGAAAAAAATTCGTAACACAAAAAATGTGATAAATTCTTCAAATTTGGTCCCTATGATGAACCGGTTACAAATGATTTACCATATGAGTACGTTTTATATTTACAATCTTTGAAATACAACCATCAAATGCTTCACAATAATAAGAGCCAGCACAATTTAATGAGTAGCTTTTGTATAAAAATCCAGCATGTACCAGTGTGTACATGCCCTTGTTTTAACGTGCATGTGAGCACTTTAGGCATGGCATTAGTCTTTTTGTTAAGTGGTCACTGAGGTGTAATAACAACTAAGCGATAACATCACAAGTGTGCTTAATGCATGAAAAGAAGGAGAACAGCAATAGTTTGCAAACCTGTAAAAACAGGTTTCTTCATATTTCTCCGTCTATGCTGAGCCATTGCAACCCTGATGGCATCTTCCACCTTCAAGGAAACCAAATAAAAAATTACGCTTACAATGACAGCTAATCTCTTCTGCGTCCCATAATAGAAAATAAAAACCAGCTCAAACTCAGCAAATGTCTAGTTTGGCAGGCAGAGAGCATAAAAACAAGGGATGCCTCATCTCATAGAAATAAACATGCATTCAAAGGATCAAAAGTCTATACAATTTCTAATAATTATACATGCAGGAAATAAAAAATGCACAAGTATAGTAGAGTTTCAGAATTAGGAGTAGTTCTAATGAAAAATATGGCATCAACCTTAAGTACAGATAGTTCCCTCAGACCTCTCTCTACCATTAGCATGCTCTCAGTGCTTCCCTCTCCTGAAAGTTCACTGACTTCACGGATTGTCTTTTCCCTTTTCTCATCATTGTTAGCTGCACATAAGTAGACAGTGGATTGATTAGAACACGAGGGATTTTCTTACATATGATGTCTTTTTCATTAAATAGTTCACTTGGTGCCAATACATAGTCTACATTCACAATCAGATTTGCTTTTAAGTTTTTATTTTTTCCACATGATTTGGTTAAGGACAACTAATACCATAAAACCTCTTCTATGCACAAACCACAGACCAGAAAACCCCTCAGCTGGACCTTCCAGGAATGCAAGAGCCATCGCTGACCATCAGTGTTCCAACCTTAGCCCAGTGATGGCACTCTGACAAGTGACAGATATCAGCCATGCTCATCTATGGCTCAATTACAGGTTTGGAGAGCCCGGGGATCACCAAGGAAGCAAGGGGAAGTGGAAAGGAGGAAGGATTTATCCATCTTTGAGAATCCCAAAATGCCCTTTACAAGATCATAGTACTAAACTACTTATACCTAAAGATGTATGACACCTTAGAAGGAGATAGGAAAAAAAAAAAATACCCTGTATTGAGTCTGACATTTTTGAAGAGAGAGTATTTACTGGGGGATAATGTGTCAGAAAAAAATCCTTCAAAAATTATTATTTCAGTAATATTCAGAATTAACATATAATGATATATTTGCAGTAATAACAAACGAAAAGAACAATATTTCTGCACCTGAGTGACTGTCATCCTTTGCTTTCTGTCCTGCAGCAATAACAATCTCGACAGGTAGAGGGGCAAAGGATGACCAATATTCAAGTTTGGCTTCCGCAATATCTGGATAGATACCTTAGAAATGTATATAGCCA
Organism: Chenopodium album; assembly: GCF_948465745.1. Classification (NCBI taxonomy): domain Eukaryota; kingdom Viridiplantae; phylum Streptophyta; class Magnoliopsida; order Caryophyllales; family Amaranthaceae; genus Chenopodium; species Chenopodium album. The sequence continues at coordinate 10,263,284 of NC_137846.1, forward strand.
TATATCAGCTTTCATTATTTGCATTATAAAAAAAAAAAAAACAAAAATAAAAGAAGACAATGATTAAATGTCAACAGGCTCTTGCTAAATTAATCAATTACCATATCGTACACATAAACTCCAGTATCGAGCAAGCCAACACCTCTTAAGAACCACCTCTTCCTATTCCAACGTTATGAACCATGTAAATACAATTGGAAACAGCTATAATAAGACATGAAAGAAGAGTAGAGCTCAAACCATCTCTTCCTGCGTCAACATTAATCTATGAACCATGGACCGAAGGGATCTTAATTCAGACTCAGACTCCTGGAGTTGATCAAGTGCAGAAATTGCCTCATCCCTTGCAGTCTATTCAAAATAAAGTGTCATTTATCTATTAAAAAGCATGAAAAGAAAATATAGTCGCTGAAAAATAGGTAGCCAGAGAAGGTAAAATTTGATACCTCTGCCTCTATCCTAAGTGCCACAACATCTCCAGTTTTGCCACCATATTTTTGTGAAGCAACTCTGAGTGCAGCCTGCACATGAAGAAAGAGGTGGATTAAGTAACCCAAGGCAAATGTTTCAAAAACTATGGCATAATATAGGCAAATACAATAGCACAGTTAGGATAACAGACCTCCCTTTGCTGTAAGGCTGCCTCTTTTCTGAAGAGTAAAAAAGATATCAGCCATTTAGCCATAATTAAACATTAGAACTAAGTGTAAAGGTGTTTAAAATAATGCTTGCCTGTTTAAAAGCCGAGCTTCCATAGTCACACCCTCTCCGAGATTAGCAACCTAAAACCAAGGAAGCATGCATTTAAATGGAAAAATGGAAAACTACTGAAAGTTGTATGATTAGTCAAAATAACATATTGAGATTTAACATCAATAATTACAATATCCAAAGGATTTATAGTTGAAGGTTTCCAAAAGACTTACGGAATACACCCATTAACAATCGAATATCTAATGTGCATACTCTTCTCAAAAGGGGTTTTGTTTAATAATATATTTCCCGTCCAAGAATCAATTTTCTAAGCAGTGGCGGAGCAAGGATTTTGACAATGGTAGGGCACTGTCTATCGGGAAATCCTCTTATATCAAGGCCCTAAAACCCGTCTCCTTAATTTTTTCAATTAAAAAAAATCTAGATACAATCACGTACTGCATAGCAATATAATCGTGAAAGGATGTTCTTAATATCAAGATTAAAATTTATTGGGAAATTCTCACTGGTGAACTCCAATTACTTAATTTTACAAGTAGTAAACATTCTTAAATTTTATTATCAATGGTAAACCCCAAATAGAATGACTAATCAATTGGTAACCTTAATAATGATTTATTCTAATTATTTAATTATAGTTAACATTTAAAAAAAAAAAAAACTGAAATTCCAATTTTGCCCTTATTTATTGCCTCACCCACCTAGCCACCTGACCCAAGCCCTAGCCACCTGACCCACCCAACTGACCCACCCACCTAGCCATCTAATCCAACCTAGCCACCTGACCCCTTCCCCTTGACCGACCGGCGCCTACCAACTGACAATTTTCAGCATCGTTTGTGGGAGGTGGGGCGAATTAAAGGAAGAACAGCAGCAGAAGCACTGCTACTTCGGTGGTGTTGCGGGCTGGTGCTAGGGTTGGAGGTTGTTGAAATTAGGGAGGAAAAGGGAGGGGGTTGGGCGTCGGGATCGGGGAAGTCGAGGGGTTGGGCGTCGGGTTCGGGGGTTGAAATCAGGGAGGGGGTTTGGCGTCGGGATCGGGGAAGTCGAGGGGTTGGGCATTGGGGTCGGGGGTTGAAATCAGGGAGGAAAAGGGAGGGAGTTGGTGGTTTGGGCGTCGGGGTCAGGGGTTGAAATCAGGGACGATTTCTTTGACGGAGGTTTTGGCGATGATGGAAGTGTCGCGGCCGGCGGTGGATTGTTGGAGGGCTTGGAGAAGGGCGCCGGATTGTTGGGGGAAAGAGAGAAGGTAGGGCGGGGTGGCTGGGCGTCGTCGGCTGAGGATGGGGGAGGTCGGGAGTTGGCGGCGGTGGGGGAGGTCAGGCATCTCCAGCAGAGGCATGGACGCCGGCAGGGAAGGGTTGCCGGTGGCTAGGTTGGGTGGGGGAGGGGTTTGGTTTTTTTTTTTTTTTTTTGAAAAATATTTTTATAATAATTTAATTATTAAAAAAATAAAAAACTAACCATAGTTAAGGATTTTTTTATTAAAATAACACTTATAAGTGGTAATCAAAATTGAGGTTTACCATTGATAATAAAATTTAAGAATGTTTACCACTTGTAAAATTTAGTAATTGGAGTTCACCAGTGAGAATTTCCCAAATTTATTTAACAATCCTATTTGTCAAACCACAATTATAGAGTATTCCAAAATCCATCAAATGTTACCCCGAGGACTATAAGAAATGACCAATGTAAAAAAAAAAAATAATATGCTAGAGATCAGCTCAGGCCTCCTATATTGGTCACATACGCAAGGAAGAAGCAGGGCAAGGGGAGTGGAATCAGTTAGCAATGCAAGGGTAGAAGAGTCTTTAATGAAATAATTCTGTTAAGAAAGTTTGTTATGGATTGAGGGGAATCTTTAGGCAAGTGTTGAGCTGGCTTAGTCTATTTAAGGGGGGAATAATCTGTTGTAAGGATCATGCTAAATTGTTGTTAAGTGTGATTAATACTGGGAGAGCTCCTTTCCTCTCAAATGAAAGGTGTATTGAATGCGTTTTGCTAAACATCAATACATACTATCCTTCCTCTTCTCTTATTTACTCTGTTCTTCTCTTAGATTTCTTACAGTATTATCTAATTCATAGCATAATACTTCCGATGGGTTCAAAATCACTAAACAAGTTCTTCGTATCAAATATCATGATATATAAAAAAATAGTAACTAAAACTAATTATTTGAGTGTGCATATGTTAAAAGAAATATCAAAACCAATTTCATTATCTTAATGGAAAAGTAATCTTGCTCAATTTTTTATTTATTTTTTTGTATTGGATAAATAGAACATTAAGTACAAAAATTTAAAAATAAAATAAACAAAAAGAAAGGATGTTGAGGAAGAGAATAGAACCCATGACCTTAGATAGAAAAATTAGTGGTCTAACCACTAGGATGTTGATAAGCTAAGATAATATTTTGCACTTTATATTCTATTCATCTAAAATACTCAATTGAACTTTTTTTTTTTTTTTTCCTCTGGTGTGCCCTACCAGGACCTCAACTAGCTCCGCCCCTGATTCTAAGGAGACTCACCCACCCTTCTAATTTAAATCGAAACACTACCACTCAAACACTTGCAATAAAGAAGACGGAAGGGGTCCATTCAAGACCTTCTACCACTTTGTCCAGAGAGTAAGAAGAAAAGGAAAAAAAAAGGGCCTTCTACCTTTATCCTCTAAAACAAAAATGGCAAGTGTTTTAATATTTCTCTTTTAATAGAGCCAGCATGTTAACAGCATTATCCAATTGGTTAAATCAACTTGTTGCCAATGTAAAATTATGTACCTCCAAGAACTGGATGAGAACAAACCTCGTACTTGCATTCTTTTTCAAAATCAGTCGATTCATACTATCGCTTTTAATCAACTAATTATCTAAAATGTTTCAAATATATTCACGTTACTCAAGAACAATGTATCGCTTAGAATCGACTTATTCTCTAAAATGTTTCTAATTTATTCATGTTACTCAAGAACTATGTTTTTAAGGTGAACCAGTGAGCTGTGATTGACACCCTTAATTACTTTAGCCTACACTTCGCTGAACAAATATTGTTGATTTTTTAAAAATCTGTAAATATAGAAAATTTTAATAAAGAAATCATCACAAGAAAATAATTCCTCCATGAAGAGGCCAAAATATTTAATGAGCAAATGTTTGAAGCAATATCTCAGCCAATATAATGAAGAAGTAGAGATAAAATCAGCTATCTGTTGGATTATTAGTTTCTAAGGTATTACAAGTCAGCATTGTTTATATCACTTGGTACGACAGCTTTTAATAAGATTATATCCTTGTAACAACAGTTCAAATTCCAGAGCTCAGTAATGAAATTATCACAAAGTGGCTCACAATATGAAAAACAATGTATTTGAGTTTCTCTAAGAATGAATCAGTAAAACAGTCATGTTATGTTTAGAATCCTACTAGGATCAAATTCAAGTTCACTAAAAGACATGTTAGGAGCTTAAAATAAAATAAAAATAAAAATAAAAAACACTTCCTTGAAGAAACAAACTCAAAATGGTGACATTCTGCAAAAGGTATTTATCCATAAAGACAGAACTTTCTCTTTATTCAAAAGCAATGCAAACCTACACTCCAATAGGCTTCCAAAGTAGAACTTTACCTGTTTCTCAAGTTGCTTAGCTCTTGCTTCAGAATCTTGAAACCGTTCCTCTGCAATTCGGAGCTGAATAAACATGCATCATAAGTGAAAGCAAAAACAGAGACAGTAAATACCATAACTAAGAATCTCTCTTAAACCAACCCAGATTCAATGCATTTTATGGGCTTAAGCAAGAATAATGTGGTGTTGTGACACATTGGGATAGCGATGGTCCCTTAGACTACCATCTAAAAATCAAGATCTTCTAGGTTAATTGCAAAACATTTGTTGAATGCCTATTGAAACTATTTTTATATACAACCAAGAATAAGTACCAAATATACCAACCATTGTCAACAATGCAATAAACCTCCAAACTCATCAAACATAAGACCATAATTGAGAGTCAAGAATATATAGAGAAGGAAAAAATAATCCAGCAATGTACTGCACCTTGTCAAGAAGACTGTCATTTTCCTCCTGCAGCATATCAAGCTGCACAAAATATTTAAAATAAGATAATTAAGTATGGAGAGAAATTACAGCAGAGAGGTGAAAACTGGTAAAAAAAAACCAAATGAGAGAAACAGAAGAAATATAACTAAAACATCAGATATAAGTGAATATATTGAAATTATCATGCACACAACTCTGAAGTGTTTGGCGTACCACAATGAAAGGTTCTCTCCAATAATAGCAGGAATCTAAATGCATTTTGTATAGGTTAGAAAATAGAAGATTTACCTCATCTTGAAGGGCTGTTGAAGAAAGCTGATCATTAGTTTCTTTTGGCTCTCTTGATATCATGCTTCCAAAGTCCATTGACAACCTATTATATGTCAAAAAATAATAAGAATTAGTGTTAATAAGACTGGTAATGCTACAGATAAGCTTATCAACTAAATCAAACATGTCAGCATAGTTTAGAACACACTACATATCTTCCCCAATTTAAAGTTTCACCATCTGAGAGTTTGCACTACCTCCTACTACTGACGCTACCAGCCATTGGACTCGATATAGTTGGTTGCTTCATAGATGTTTTAACAGCAGGGGGCATCATAGTAACTGATTTAATCCCTGAAGGTCGACTTGTCAAGATAGAACGAGCAGATGGAGGCTGTTCAGAAGGATTGATGGCCATAGAAGATCGCTCAGATAAATTGTGTTCCTCAGAGTTCACAGGCACAAGGGAATGAGCAGATGGTTCTCCATTAGTTCTAACAGATAGAGATGCCCTTCCACTCAAGGCATTTTGTTCTTCCACCATATCTATTGAATCCATAGAAGACCTAGATGTTTTAACTGCAGTTACTAGAGGAGTTGATGACTGCTTTGGCTCCTGAGAGTTAATGGAGTTTTGAGATAGCCGACCTGCTGAAGATGGTCTTGGTAATGGATGTTCATTGTTCTTGGCAGAGAAAGATGGACGAGGACCCATTGGAGTTCGCAGTGGCGTAGGTTGCTCAGTAGCAGCTGGACGAACTGACTACAAAAGCGACACAAGATTTCCATGTAAGTTGGGTTTCCAAGAATGCAGCCACATCATTAACCCCGTTCCCATATTTTTTAATTTTATTTTTAATTATTATCCCAAGTAGAAAACACAAGATTGACGACAATCATCGCGTAAATTATTAGGCTGGTGCATTCTTTTAGCAAGGTTAAATTTAATACTCTTTGAGTCATAATTATCAGTATAATACTCAGAAACTAGGCCAAATTTTAGCATGCTCAACAGATCAGACACCCCCTCTCCTAATGCATACCCTAGTACTTCACCGCTCCATCAAAACCAAGAGTCAATAAATCTTAGGAGGTAATAAAAACTGAAAGTATAAGATAATATCACTCAATCAATTATAGCTACAACTAATACTTTGTAAACAATTATGTGCGTGAAAATGCTCATCAACCTTACCAATCCTAACACAAACCCTCATTTCTCTTAGAAACAAACGAACCATATGATCATAAAAATACCTTGGGAGATCGAGGTCTACCAGGCCTTCCAGCAGCGCGCCCAAGGCCACCAAGCGAGCCCACAGGTTGATAATCAACAAGAAGATCATCCTCATCTTCATCATCATCATCGCCTGAATGAGCCATTACTTGTGCAAGTCTCTGAGCCGCCGCCATAGCAGCCACATTTTGAGGCTTCTTCATGGCAGATACCCCAGAAGACGAAGAACGAGCGTGACGATGCACCGGTGACATAGTCACTGGAGATGCAGGGTCACTTGGGCTATCTATACTCTTTTGTCTATCATACCTTGACCTGAACCGATCCATAATTGCCAAAAATGATCATAACCTACAATACCCAACAACAAAAAACGATCATTCAATCATTATTCATGCCATTACGCTATAAAGAAGATCAATGAATTCATCGAGGCATTTTATCAAACAGTTGGCGTGCATTACATTAGGCAAGATGAATTTCAACGCAAGAATGTAACTTTCTTCTTGGGATTTTGGTTTACGTAGTTGGGTACGTGAGATCTAACCAGGAATGATGAGGGTTGTGTTTGCATGAGCGGTTTTGATTATCTTTTTCTCTTTCCTCCATTGTTTTTGGGTATATCCTGGTACGTGTAATAGCAACAGAGAGCTGTTTGCGGGTTTCTTTGAGAGCAATAACCGTTTTTTAAAATGGTTCATTTCTTTTTTATGTAAAACTTGGGTGGACAAACATAAAATTCAAAATTATTTATTTTTTTGGACAAACAAAGGTAGCTAGAGTGAATCCTCGATAAAGCTTAACTACTCATTCTTGTTTATAATACTTCTTCTTTTTTGTAGTGATCGTAACATTTAGATTTTTACACTATTCATATACTTACTTTGACTATTTTTTTATCAACACAATAATATATGTTGTCACTTTATATATAAATTCATTATATTTATCATTAATGATCAAAGTTGTGCATTTGGCATATATATCAGTCAAATTGTTGCAATTATTTTTTTTCCTAATTTATACTAGTATTACAATATTAATAGTTAATTTTGTTTTACCAAGTATAGACCTATAGTTTTATATTGAGCATATGAGCATATCGTACGGAGTAATAGACATATGCCACTTTCTCATGCCAAACTTCATCATGCATTTTTAAGAGGCTCCACCCACCAATTTTTATAAACTCAGGCCAGTTCTCATTAGATTATTTTCAATTCAGTTCAGCTCTAATAAGTTTATATCTAATAATATTGCTAATGATTTAAAGTCAAATTTCATACTTTTAAGCTTATATTACAACAACAACAACAACGACAATAATAATAATAATAATTTTGATAAAATTCAACACCCCCTGGGCATCGTGATGTCACCGACTCACCGGCAAAAGGATTCAAGAAGAACACCCTCGTTCCTACGTACACTCGACGCTGAGCAGAGAAGCAGAGGACTGGAGCTGAGATCGGCAACTTCGACAAACCACAACGATAATCAACAGTTGTGGCCGGATCTGGAGGACTATGGGAGGAAGGAGAAAGGGGCGAAGAGAAAGAAAGTTGGTTTGGGGTTAGGCCTTGTATTAATGGGAATAATAAAGAGTAGGGATGACCGTTGGCTCTGTTGCTTTTGTTCCAGTTTTTTGTTTTTTTTTTCTATTTATTTTATTTTATTTTGTTATTCATTTTGATAATTTTTTAAAAGGTGTTTTATGTTCTTTTGTCATTTTAATATTTTATTTTTTAATTATATAGTATATGTTTTTAAAATGTTTTGGGGTTCCATGTTTTTAATATATTTTTCATAAATATTTTAATTATATAGTATAATTTTCATAAATATTTTAATATGTATATTTGTATATACACATATATATAATAATGAACCAAAAATACTAATTCTTTTTTGAGAAATCTCAATGCATACATATGAAAAGGAATCAAAAATATGAACAATTATTGCATGTATAATTTTCGTAATTACAAAATATCACTAATTTGGTAAGAAAAAAGCTAACAAGTGCCCTCGAGGTGCTCGTTAGTAAGATCCATTTAATAACCAAGATTAGTGGTTCATTTTGTTGTTCTATTTGTCTCTTAGTAAATGTGAGGAATGCTTCAATTATCAAACTGGCTACTCGTAAAAAGAGGACACGTGTTCATGTTGATATGCCTAAATTCTTATGAAACTGATTGACTAAATGCATCGTTAGAATGCCTTTAAGACGAGTTTGAATATGTCATATGTGTGTTCCAAAGTAGTACTACGTATTGGGGAAATTGATTTACTGGGTCACAAAAATGACACGAAATTGGACAAATTAACACTTCGAGACCTGAACGAAATCAGTTTCCCAAAGTAATATTTCGACCCTGAATTTACACACCGGGTATCACGAAATTACTAGGAGATACAACGAAGACAATCACAACAGTGTGTAGCATGTTTGTGATTTAATGTAATCAAACTTAGATTAATTATGATGAAGATAAATAAACTTGCAAATTGATTTCAAGAAAAATAAAGGAACTAATTATTTTCCTCAAGTTCCCAAGAAGAAAATGAAGAACCGCCCCTTTATGTTCTTAAAAGTACTGACATCATATGTTTTTATCAACATATTTATATTAGAGCAACAAAACAAACCAAATCGTACAAGTCATTCGAAGAAGAAAACCGTCACTCATAAATTCAGAATTGACTCGCGCCCGATCGGGCCGGCCACCGCCCGATCGGGCTATTCTGAGTGACGAAATCTGACACCTTCTCGCGCCCGGCCGGGCGAGCACCACCCTGACCGGGCGGCCGATCAGGCGGCAGTACAGCACTACTCTTTATGAGTTTATTCTTATTTGTTGTGTTACCTTCCTCTTCACCGAGGCTCTTGTTCTTTTCAACCAAGGAAATTGCTCTAATAATCGTATTTAATTAATTACAACACCATTGCCTAAGTAATTAATTAATTAACATGTATTTAGTCTACAATACTCTAAATTATTCAACAATCCTCCCCCATTTAGAGTATAAACCTAGACTCTTTGCAAAACATCATCATCATAAAGACAATCTCGTGCATAATTGAAAGTGTACAAAGACTTGAACTTCCCCTTAGTGCAATACACATTCCAAGAACTCGTATCCATTCGGTGTCGTAAAACGATTGAACCAATTGTAATACATATTGGATTCATGAAGATATTACACACACAAGATACATTACTTGATTACATTAATACTTGACACGTAATGCCATGTGTCCCTATCTTTTCGTAAGTACTTCAAAGCTATGCCCTAATAGCTTCTTGAAGCGGTTAAACTTCGTACTTATATAGGTAGACTTCCAACTTGCTCATGTGACCGAGTAGTACATCAGGAACTCTATTAAGTTAAAACAACTTCTTTTCATCAAAGAAAACTGGAACTTAACCTTGGATGATTAAACAAGTTCCCAATCATCAACTAAAAGAATTAATCTCATTGAACTTAAGACCCAACGTCATATTAGGCGTTAAGTTGAGATTCTCCTAATTGTGATCACATAGGGCTCCAATCTCAAAAAGATCGTCATCCATTTATTAACATCTCTAACCCATGCTTTTTAAAGCAACCGGCGAGATTTAACTTCGTACGAAAATAAACAATAGTTTTTACACTATCCCTGTTAATTCCTTGATGTAACTAAACCTTACATCAATATACCTTGACTCACCATTTTACACTCGGCTATATGCCTTAGCCAAAAATTACATTGTTATCATAATTCATCACTATTAGTGATATTGACTTTTGCAACAAAGAAATCTCAACATGCATTAAAACCCTTAACCATTATGCTACTTTACCAGCGAATGTAACGCAATTAACTCCAACGTCTTAAAGAATCCACAATGAAAGTTAATTTGCTTCTTAGATGCCCATGAAATGGCACCTCCCCCATATGGGAATACCCATCCACTTGTGAATGAATGATCTCTATTTGAGATCCAACTTGCATCCGAATATCCTTCACGAAGGATACCCACTATATCATAATCCATGGTTTTATTCAAGTACTTCAACAAACAATGAACCGTTTGCCACTGTAGCATTCTAAAGTTACTAGTATTGTTAACCAACCGCATAAGCAATATTCGGCCTAGTACTTGTTATGGCATACAACAAAACATCCTATAACTCTAGCAAATTCCAGTTGTGAAAATTGCATTAACATTACTAGGTAATAACTTTATGCTAGGATCCATAGGTGTTGAATAAAGAAAGGTCGAACTTTTATTAACATTGTATTTCTTGAGCACTTTCTCAATATAATGAGATTGTGACAAGATCAACTTCCCTTTTTACCTTCTTTATTCTTATGCCCAAGATGACATCCTCTTTTCCATGTCTTTCATGGAAAACAATGAACTAAGGAAGAACTTTGTCATTTCAATTTGTGACAAATCCGTTCTATCCAAAGATCTACATGTCATCTACATATAGACAAATTTTGACACTTTGACCGTTGTCATCAAATTTTCTATACACACATTTGTCTAAAATTGTTAAACATAAACCCATTTGACAACACTACCCCATCAAACTTTGATGTTATTGCTTAGGTGCCTATATTATACATTGATTTAAATAACTTGCAAACTTTTTCCTATTGGCCTTCCACAACAAACTCTACCGATTGTCGCACATAAACCTTTTCCTACAAATCTCCATTCAAGAACACAGTCTTGACATCCGTTTGATGGATCACTAGAATTTTAATTGCCGCAAATGCAATTAACAACCTAATAGTTGAGATTCTAGTTACAGGCGCATATGTATCAAAATAACCGATACCAGGCTTTTGTATAAACCTTGTGCCACTAACCAGGCCTTGAACTTTACAACAGTTCTATCAATCCTCAATTCCTTTTGAAGATCCATTTGCACCCTATTGGTTTAATCTAGGCGGTAAATTAGCTAACACCCAAGTCTTGTTTCCCATGATAGATTTCATCTTATCATTAATTACTTCCTTCCAAAATGGAGCATCCCGAGACTTCATAGCCTCTTCATATGTTAAAGGATCATCTTCCACATTAAAATGTATGGATGTCATAGTGAAACTTCATCTCTTGATCCTTCAACCAAGTACACATGAAAATTCGGGCTAAAAGATTTTTCTTTCCTTGCCCTCTTGCTTATCCTTAGTTGTGATGATAATGTAGATGTCTCCTCTTAATGAGTTTGGTCATCCACCTCTTGATCAATGAAACCTTAATCAAAACTTTCTGATTTGGTATTCGGAGTTACATCCTTAGATCTAGGAATTGAAGAAAATCTCATTTCATCAAACCATGCATCCCTTGACTCAATGGTGATGTAAACCAACCAAAAGTCATTTTGCTCTATTACATAGAACCTATAGGATTTGTTATGTACCGCATATCCTATAAAATTGCATTCAACTCCTCTTTCACCTAACTTTTACATTTAGGTTCTTGCATTATTCCAATTGCCCCAAAAACCCCAAACTTTGAGATGACTCAAACTTGGTCTCTTTTATACCATAGCTCATATGGGGTAACATCCTTTCCTTTCATGGGAACACGATTTAACACGTAACAAGCCGTTAAAACGACTTCACCCAAAATCCATCACTTAAAACCGAATATGACAACATAGAATTAATCATTTCTTCTAGTGTCCTATTCTTCCTTTCCGCTACACCATTTTATTGTGGTGTAAATTCCGCAATAGTTTCATGTACTAAACCTTTAGATTGGAAATAACTTGGCTTATAGTATTCACCTCCTATATTGTTTCTTAAATTTTTAAACTTTCCGTTAGTTTGCAACTCTACTTCACTTTGTAGAATTTAAATATGTCTAGGCTTCATCCTTAGAATAAACTAAATAAACATAGCAACATCTTGAAAAAACATCAATGACAGTTGCTAAACACTTCATATTGCCTAAGGAAAGTGTTCTATGAAAAACACATATGCACTTAATCAAGCAATAAATAATTCTTTTCGCATTGGATTTAAATGAGAGAATTAAAGATAAACAAACATCAATAACATGATAACACCAATGAAATAAAATAAATAAACAAATATGTCATAACTTAGTTGGCTTAACCCCAACATAACATGACATATTCAAACCAACAAAATAAACTAGTATTTTGTCAACTCATCTATCCTTTCATCGTGATATTTTTAGAATTAAATTCTCCTCCAAATCATGGTCATCACGAAAGATAATTTCATTTAAATTCATTCATCATAAACCAAAATCAGTTTCATGCATAAGAATTAATACACTATATATGCAAATTTGACAAACTCCTCATTGCCATCAAATTTGTTTCATATACATACACTTATACAACTGAAATAGCATGAAAATATTACACAAAATAATTACACAAGACAACAAAATAAAACATAAAATAAATCATAGTCTTGTAAAATAAAACAATAAATTCAAAAACTTGAATAAATTAAATCATCAATAGTATATGCCATACTATCCACATTAATAAGTTCATGAACTATCAAAATGAGCATCACTTGAATTAAATCAAGACATTTGAAATACCTCAAATATTATTCTAATTACCGTGGCCATTAGTCATTACCGCATGATTCATTGAGAGCTACAATTGAATTTTACCATGCATAGACTAATAAAATACTTTATTAAAGCACAACTTTTCCACATTGATTATCATCGATAGTCATTAATCCATGAATAACAATTAGCATATATAATACTAATATACATAATCAATATCAATTAACATAATGACATACATGTTAATATTTCCATAAAAGATCATCATCAAATAAAATCATAATTGATAATAAACCATCCATGCTAAATAATCATAAAATCAAATCAAACAATGAACTAAACCTTTCATCATTTCAAGCATGAATAAAAAATAACAATATAGAAAATTAGATAGAAATACTAACCAATTCGCCATGGATAAACACAATAATAAATTACCACGAATTGCATCAATTTAATGCTACCGAACAAACCGTTCTCCCGCTTGATCCTCTTCCTTGTGGCCTCCAACGTCTTGTCTTCCTCCTCCATTGACTTCGGGGATGAGAACAAACACCACTCCAAGAGATGTCACCAAATTGCAATTACGAACTTTTACCATCTTCGTAAAACTGCTCCTCTTAATTTGTCCAAATTATGAAAATTGCAAGATAATTCTTACACCATGTCATCTTTGTAGGAAATTATTACTTTGGATTGTTGGGGAAATCGATTTACTGGGTCACAAAAATGACACGAAATTGGACAAATTAACACTTCGAGGCCTGAACGAAATCAGTTTCCCAAAGTAATATTTCGACCCTGAATTTACACACCGGGTATCACGAAATTACTAGGAGATACAACGAAGACAATCACAACAGTGTGTAGCATGTTTGTGATTTAATGTAATCAAACTTAGATTAATTATGATGAAGATAAATAAACTTGCAAATTGATTTCAAGAAAAATAAAGGAACTAATTATTTTCCTCAAGTTCCCAAGAAGAAAATGAAGAACCGCCCCTTTATGTTCTTAAAAGTACTGACATCATATGTTTTTATCAACATATTTATATTAGAGCAACAAAACAAACCAAATCGTACAAGTCATTCGAAGAAGAAAACCGTCACTCACAAATTCAGAATTGACTCACGCCCGATCGGGTCGGCCATCGCCCGATCGGGCTATCCTGAGTAACGAAATCTGACACCTTCTCGCGCCCGGCCGGGCGAGCACCACCCTGACCGGGCGGCCGATCGGGCGGCAGTACAGCACTACTCTTTATGAGTTTATTCTTATTTGTTGTGTTACCTTCCTCTTCACCGAGGCTCTTGTTCCTTTCAACCAAGGAAATTGCTCTAATAATCTTATTTAATTAATTACAACACCATTGCCTAAGTAATTAATTAATTAACATGATTTAGTCCACAATACTTTAAATTATTCAACACTATGGTGTATCTAAAATGGTATTCCTTACGGCTACTAAATTGTTGAAAACCAAACCATTGAAATTGAGGGCCTGTTCTCATTGACTGAAATGAGCTGAACTGAACTTATTGATTAGTGATTTTTAACTACGGATTAATGATCTTTGATTATTTATTAGGCAAAATTGGCCTCAACACTCTGAAGTTTGGCGAAGGTGCACTGAACACCCTCAACTTTACAAAGTAGCTAAAACACCACAAAGTACGGATGCAGGTGTAGTGCATGCCTTTAATGAAATTTTTCGACCAAAAAAGTTGCCTGAGAACGGAATCTTTTATTTTAATTTATTATTTGCTCCCTCTTAATTTTTTTTTCTCCCTTTAATCCTAAAACTAAACCTCACGTGACACCCTCTCTCCTTTTTTTCTTAAAACCCACGTGACCCTCTTCTTATAATCCAAGTTCTTCCCCAATTTGGAAACCCTCTTCTCATATCCTGGTTCTTTCGAAATTTGAAAACCCTAAAAAGTTTCGAATTGAAATTCTTCCCCAATTGAAGCATGAGCTCAACATCAACCACTTCATTTAGGAGGAAATCGAATTCTCATGCAAATGTGAGGGTGTATTGTGGACATCGATTGCCTGCTGTAATTCGCACTGCGTGGAAGTTTAATGAAAATCAAGGAAAGCGTTTCTATGGGTGTTCAAAGTGGAAGGTAATTGTAATTTGAAATGTCAGTGTTAATTTTTTTGATTTGGAGTAGAATGAAGTAAATTCATTTGGAAATGCAGGTTGATGATTGCAAGTTTTTTGAGTGGATTGATAAGGAAGACTATGGACCTCGCACAATTGAAGTAATTAATGGTCTAGCTGCAGATAATGAGAGGATGGAAGCTGAATTGGAGCATCTGAAGAAAAACACAGGCACTCAAAAGCAAGCATATGAATATGGGGTAAAACTAAGAGCACTTAAAGCTGAGAACAAGACATTGAAGCAACAACTCAGGGCTATGAGTGGAAGAGAAAGAGGCTATATTGTGGCAATCTGCATTTGTTGGATAAGCTTTGTGTTTTTTTTTTTTTTTTTATTTTGCAAGACTCTAGGTTGGTGAAGATGTCTGGGTAGTTGAATTAAGTAGGGTGGGTAGTAGTATGTGAGATGGTATAATAGTATGTATTAGAGTATTTGAATATGTAGTACTGTGATCGAAATTTGTATGGAAAACCAAGATGTACTCTTTTTAATTCATTAAATGAAATGAAAACAGGTTTTTGTTTCATATCTTATGTGTTGTTATTGTATTGTGTGATAGTATAATAAAATAAGGACCAATAATGACAAAACCAACAACATGTGTACTTTTCACATTGAATGCTTTAAATCACATGGGTAAAAACCAAAAAGTAGTTCAAAGATGCTTTTACAAGGACAAAAACTAATTGTTTTAGATCTAAACTTTGACTACCTCAGTATCCCAAAAAATGCACACCCAAAATACCAACTCTAAACACTAAATCAGCCATGGCTGAAGTTTCAAGGTTGTTGAGCTGCTGTTGAAGCTTGTGTTCCCACTTCTCCACAGTCTGTTAGGATGGAGTTAGTTCCTTTTCTTGGTTTGCCCCTCCTTCTATGTGGTTCTGAAGCTGCTTTTTGTCTTGCATATGCAGATTTCATGGGGAGCCTTTTTCCTAGCCTTTCTTGGTCTTCCTGCTCCTATTTTTATCTCAGGTGGGTGCAATGGAAAAATTACATGTTCCCAGTGATTCTCTCCCCTTAGTGGTTTAATTGAACCACTATAGGCTTCCAGATACTTTGCCTTAGTAAAGCCTTGCATCTACATAATCCTCACAAGGTACCCTTAGCCAGTTACAGTTACATGCTGTAATGGCATGACAACAAGGGAAACCATGTAGGGTCCCACCGTCTGCATGTGCATGTCTTTAAATCTAAATTAACCACTAAAACTTCTATGCCATGAAGAACTTCAAACTCTGTTCTTCCAGATGCCAATACAGTGCAACACTTAGCATACTCTTTGTTTTTTTCAAGTCTTTTCCTTATTCTTGGATAGATTATGTCCTTAGCTCTCTCCATTAGAGTTTTCTTCATGAATAACCTCTCCATCAAAGCCCTTCTTATGTCTTCAAGCATGTGTATTATTGGTTTAGATCTAGCTTCTAGTATCCACCCATTGAAGGTCTCTGCTAGGTTATTTACCACTAGGTTGCACTTAGTGGCTGTTCTGAATCCATATTTGCTGAAAGCTTGAGGGTTTTGTTTGATGAAGTCTTATACAGTAGCAGGAGAGATTGTTTTCATTTCTTCAAGAGCCTTTTCATGGTCTGCCTTGGTGTATGCATACACTGCCCCCTAGAACGGCTTCTTCAACTCATCACCTCCATATTTCTTGTGCCATGGTGGGTATATGTGCCTTGCACATAGTCTGTGTTCCACAATTGGAAACCAAAGCTTCACTGCTGCCACAATTGACTACAAGGTGAAGTGCCAAAAGTTTTCTTTAGCATACTTACACAAGTTGTTAGGGTAATATGTAAGGAAATTAAAGTTTTACATTACCTTTATGTTGATCAAAAATAACTGTGCTATCTTCTCCACCAAAGTCAGGCATATCATGTTTTAGTGTTTCTAAGAACCAAGATCATGAGTCATTATTTCAGCCTCTACCACACCCCAAGCAATTGGAAACATTTGGTTGTTTCCATCACGACCAATTGCAGTAAGCAATTGCCCCCAAAAAAAGTTTTGAGAAAGCAACCATCAAGGCATAACGCCTTCCTATAACTAGATATGTACCTTTCCCTTAGAGCTGGAAAGCTGATGTACAATCTTTTAAAAACATGATCACCATCCTTTTCTTTTTCAGTTGTCTGCAATTCAAACCTCATACCATCATCACTCTTTTTCAACTCAGACAGATAAGTGGCCAGCTGAGAGTAATGATCAAACAAGTTAGCATGAAGTATCCTGTGAGCAAGAGATTTAACTCTATAGCAATTCCACTTTGAGAGTCTAACCCCAAACCTTTCCATCACATCTTTTTCCAACTCTTTCCTTGACCAGTTAGGATTGTCTCTGAATTTCTACAAATACTCCTTAGCAAACCAACCAGCCTTAGCTTGCAAATTCTCATAATCAGCCCTGTTGCATGTTTGCTCTAAATTGCATGATTTCATAACAAAGGACTTATGCTCACCATCCCAAGATGCATACAACTCCCACTCACACCCACACTTGCACCTAGCTTCCATTTTCTTATTTTTCTCAACCTTGTACCACCTGATGCTATAACCTGCATACACTGTATACCTGTTCACCACATCTCTAAACTGTTCAGGAGAGTGGAATTTAATTCTCACCTTCCATACAAGCTTCTTAAAATCAGTGTTCTTATCCACTACTTTAACTACATTGGTTGTTAGTTCTTGTAGTTCACCTTCACTGTCTTCAACATCTGAGTTAGGGATTAAATCTTCATCTTCATCCTCATACTCACTCTCCCATCCAGTTGATAATGGTATGCTTAACAACACTTTTGCTCTAGAATCCCAGCCTCTTGAGTGTTACTTGGAATTTTCTTGCTCTTTTTCAAATTGATAACTGACTGCACATGTTCCTCATCACTAGAACTACTCTACTCCTGTTGGTAATCATCGTCACAGCTGTCATCATTGTCCTCCAGAGATTCAGCTGGACTTAGGTCAATTTCACCCTCACTAACAACCCAATCACAGTCCTTATACTCAACATCACCACCATCCTCATCATTAATTGCAAAATCATGATCACTTTCTGAGTTATAACCCTCATTTTCAGTGTCATACCAATCCTCTACATGTATGTACTCACATGACTGACTAGCAGCTCTCAAATCATCTGAATTATCTCCAACTCCATCAATTCCCAACTCATCTGCATTCTCTCCAACTCCACCAAAATCAGGAACACTATCACCAACATCATCAGGTGTACTTAGATATTCAAGTCTAGACCTAAATTTGTCAAGCCTTTTCTAGTACAGGTTACTTGATTTGTTGTTTAATGTTGTTTTCTTACTCCTACATGGTGGGTTGGTGTGAGAAAGGTTTCGGCAGAATTGGAGTTTTTTGTTTTCTAGGGCTAGTCCTAATTGGTGTTCTTCCTGGTAGTTTTTTCCTAGATGAAGTGTTAGCAGACTGTGAGGAAGGGTTTGGGACTACTGGAGTTTTTTGTTTTCTAGGGCTAGTCCTAATTAGTTTTCTTGGTGAAAGTTTCTTCCTTTCAGTGGATTTTGGGATAGGCATTTGTGTATTTGTTTGACTGCTTGCCACAATTGGCACACTTGGTTTTGCTTAACTAGGGCCTTCAAGAAAGGTGACTTCTTCTGGTTCTTCCACTCCATGAATCACATACAATTCAACCATCCAATTGTCAAGACCCACTTTAACAAAATCTAACACTTCACTATCCTTCTACACTCTTTACTAGACCTTTTTCCAAATCCAAACCAGGCAAAAGATAATACATACCACATGCATTACTGTACTTTACCCCCTCCTCCTTCAACATGGCTAAAAATTCAAAGTAACTCACATAACCGGGGTCAACATTATCCCAATACTGCACTTCTCCCCCAATGTACTGCCAATCAGGAGTTAATATCCCTCCATGATTAAGTTTAATAGTAAACTTATCATTATCCATCACCTAATTCAATTTCGCAAAAACGCATGGAATTACAACCAAATTAACAAAATTTATTCTATAATCAACACGCATGACAGTACAATTAAACAATATAACAACAAAACACATCAACTACATAAACCAAGCACAATGCAATCAAAAAATCGGACTTTTTCCACTACACATTTCACCAAATTAGTCAAAAAATTGATCCAATAATTCATTCACAAACCACAATTCAGTGCGAAAAATGTAAAATTTCTGAGTTAGGGTAACTTACATTAGTTGACGAAATCAAATTGGTCCCGCCGTTGATGATGTCTTATGATGTTGAAGCTCTGCAAAAATGGAGGTTTTCAATTTGGGTTGGTCGGAAATTAATGATCAGAGAGAAAAGAAAAGAAATGGAAGGTGAAAAGAATGAAAGAGAGAGGGTGTCACGTGAGGTTTAGTTTTAGGATTAAAGGGATAAAAAAAAATTAAGAGGGAGCAAACAAATTAAAATAAAAGATTCCGTTCTCAGGCAACTTTTTTGGTTGGAAAATTTCATTAGAGGCACGCACTGCACCTGCATCCGTACTTTGTGGTGTTTTAGCTACTTTGTAAAGTTGAGGGTGCTCAGTGCACCTTCGCCAAACTTCAGAGTGTTGAGGCCAATTTTGTCTTCATTTAATACTCCATAATTTTTTTTGCGGAAACTTTGACATTTGCTACCACTAAAAACACCGTGCTTCACATTTACTACCGGTTTATTTTTATTTTTTTTTACTTTATGTAGACACCTGATTGTGTCTCCCCAAAAACCAAAACCCAGTGATGAATACCTTTCAAGTCATTGATTATCGAACAAGGTGAAATGTGAAAGATTCTCGTGAATCTCTCTGTTTTTAATAAAAATACTTCTTTCTGTTTTTGAAAATCTTTCTTTTCGTACCCTGTTTATGAAAAACATCCAGTCCAGTTTATTTTGGTCCATAATATGGGTCCAATAATTTTTTAGTTGAATGGGGCTTGAAAAGACCTTTCCAATGATATATTATAAGCCCAATTTCGATGAATAATGAGGAAGTTATGACCAAAATACTAAACTGAGTCCAAACCGGATTTTACCTACGAGCCAATGATCATGTGGAGGGTCCAAAGGCTTTAATCCCATTCCTAAACTAATTATGATTAATTAGAAACTTCTATTAGTTTCTAAAAGCTCTTAATTATCCTTTTTGAAAAGATAAGATCAAAGAGTTTGAAATTGAATAAAACTTTCCTTTTTTAAGTCCTAATTCTATTCAAAATGAAAGACGTTTAAAGATAATCAAATATTATTTTCGTGCCTCATAATTTTTATCCAAATTTTATATGGTTGAATAATTCTTGAAATTATCTTTCCAATGATGTATTATAATATTAATTCCGAGCTATAACGAAAAAGATATGAAAGAAATACGAAACTATATCCAAAACTGACACCCCTCAACTATTTTGGCCATATCTTTTATTCTACAAAAGTTTTTAATCTGATTCTAACTGGGTTGGAAATTAGACTTCGAGAGATTTCCAACGACATATTATATGACTTATTTGGACTTCTAGATCAAAAGATATGATAAAAACAAAATTCGTAAAAAATTGTTCCATCGCGAAACAATGGCCCCATCGCATCACGATGGACCCCATCGCGCCGCGATGGCTCTGCGACAGAATCAATTTTATTCCAATTCGAATTCTAACTCTTTTCTAATCATTTCCGGATTTTTTCTCTATAAATAAGGTCGATATTCCCCGTTTTCAAATCAATCAACAATCATCATCTCTTCTCTCTCTAAAAGCAATAGCTTATTCTTTCCTTGTCTCTCTTGATTTCTAAGCCTAGCCTTTTCGAAATACAATATTACTCATTCACGAGACTTAGACACACCTAGCCAAGCTCGAAGTTGCCTTCGCTCTAGACGTGAAAGGTTGATAATTTCTGAGGGTTTGGTCCCAAATCCCTATTTCAATTATTTAAATTAATTGTTTGATTTAATATTTTCATTGAATTTATTAACGTGTGTATTGTTTTGATAGAAAGAGATACGAGGCAACAAAGTAAGTTGTTTTATTGCTATATTTTTATAGAAAGCATGCTTAAATTATATTAATTCCTAGTATCATGTTAGGATGTTATTTATTGCTTTCTAGTATCATGATTAGGTTGCTTTCTATTTTCTTCTATCATGCTAGTATCATGTTAGGATTAAAACTTTGATTTTTTTTGTTTAGTGACATGCTAAGATTTATTATTAATCATGTTAGTATCGTGCCTCGGATCTTGATAATATTATTATGCTTTGATGAGATTGAGAATATTATGATGATGATGATTTGTTGTGTTAATTATTATTATGTTGCTTGATATATTATTGTTATTGCTTGATCACGCCCTCTCTTGTAGGTTTAAAGGGAATTTGTACTTGAAATCACGCTTAATAAGATAATTAATAATTTTATTTAGGCTAATGTGATTTTAATTCAAGTGATCGCCAATAATAGTTTTGTTTGTGCATTAATATTCAACCAACATAGATTAAACAGGTTTAGGATTAATATATTGATTGTATGTTAGTCAGAAAACGCACATGAATATGAGAAGAATAACGTAGAGGCCTATTTTTAGGGCAGGTTCAATCTCTTTTAGGTTGGATTTGTACCTTCATCCCCGAATATCCAGTCATGGTTTCGGACTACTATGGAGTTAGCGATCTCATAGATCGTGAAGGGGTGTAATCTTCACCCTGTGAACGGTTTACAAGTTCCTAAAACTTGTTGGCGACTCTTTTGCTATAGCTTTCTTCCCTTTGGACGCCACCATACTTAAGTGTATGATCACAGTGGGGCTCAAGTGTGGGATGCTAGAAATATTCCCTACACTTTACTACCACCCAAATCACACTTTGTTAAAATTAACTACCACTTAATGGAATATGTTAGGATTCTGTTAAGTTTATTAAAAAAAAACCTAGCCCCTCACTGCTAACCCCTCACATCAGCCCCTCCCCCCGACCCCACCCCCTCCCTTTTCCCCTTCTTTTGCCTCGACCTCGACCCCTACCATAAACCGAAAACTGGCCACCCCCTTTCCATATCACCACCGGAATCGGCCCCTCTCCCTGTTCTCTCCACCGAAATCGACCCCCTCCCCTTCCCCTACCCAAAAAACGACACCCCTAACCCTAAACCACCTTAAACGAGTTTTAGGGTTTCGCTTATGGTGGTTTTGGGTTAAGGGTGGCCGAAAAGGGTAGGGGAAGGGGGGGTCGATTCCGGTGGAGGGAACGGGGAGGGGGCCGATTTCGGTGGGGGTATGGGAGGGGGTGGTTTCTGGTTTGGGTGGGGGTTGTGGTCGGGGCAGCAAGAAGGGGAAAAGGGAGAGGGGTTGGCTGCGTAAGTGGGGGAAAGGGAGGGGGTGTGGTTGCCGGCGCGAGCCGAAGCTGTGGGCGCCGGTCGCCGGCAGGAGGGGGGGAGGGGTGGCAGTGGGCTGGCTGACAGTGGTTGGGCCCTAGTAACGAAAATACTAACGGAATAAGGCATTAGGTAGTTAATTTTAACAAAGTGTGATTTGGGTGGTAGTAAAGTAAAAAAAAAAAAATTAAACCGATAATAAATGTGAAGCACAGTGTTTTTAGTGATAGCCAATGTCAAAATTTTCCATTTTTGGCTGAGCAAAAAAACTAAAAACTAATCTTGGTTTCATAATGAGATTAACGAAGGTAATGACCACTTGACAAGGGTCCAATTCTTGAGAATACCCAACGTGTCATTGAAATTTCATTTTCTCTCTCCTAATCAACCACTAATCAACTTCTATTCAAAAAAAAAAAAAAAAAAAAAAAAAGCCTAATCAACTTATTATCAAATCTCCAGCAGCAGAAAACAGAATTCCAGTAGCAAGCAAACTTAGGGTTCGTAATTTCCCCCAAAATCCCCAAGTTGATCCCTCTCAAATCTCAATGATCAGCTAAAACCCCTAAAATTAACAGAAGAAAAATGTCATCTCTACCACTATCTTCATCTCTTGAAATCCCAATTTCATCGGAATCAAATTCTTCAGCCGAAACTATCAGTATCAAACCAGATGATCATCAAGTTTACAACTGGTTGTTGAATTGCCATGGATTTTGGCACAATATCTTGCTAATTTTACCTTCCGCTTTGTTCCTTTTGTACTTGGCATTTCAAGTGAAGAAGAGCTACAGGAAGCTTTGGATTGGAAGGTCTCACATTATTAATTCGTATTATGGGATTGTTTGGCTTGTTAGTCTCCTTAATTTCACTTGGTGTTGTCTTCAGGTAGTCTCTTTTTCTTTGATTTATGATCCTGTGTTGTTTTAACAAATTGGGTCTTATAGACCAAAAAGTCAATCTGGGTCATTTGGAATTTAGTGTTGTAGTTGAGTAATTGTGTTGATGTTGTTGAAATTTGTTGTTGTTTGTCCTCTGATTTATGGGTTTTTTTTAACTTAAGAAGATTAGCTGAATGAAATGAAAGGGGTTGTGATTATTGGTTAATAATTGAGAAAGAAGTTAAGTATTGAACTTATTTTAGGTAGATTAATATTGTGTCATTGAGACGGAACATGGGCCAATGTTTTGTAACATGAAGGCATTTCTTGGGAGTGGGAGAATAATCTGTTTAAGATGTGGACTAAGGTTTGCTTGGATCAGGGTGTGGAAAGAGAACATAATTGGTTTGCTGGAAGATTTTGCAAATTTGATGGAATGACGTGCTGGATTATGTATGTCATGATTAACCGGCATTTGTAGTGGGATCAATATGGGGTGTTAAAAGATTTGGAACCAAGCATGTATTTGTTATTCATGTTTGTGCTTGTGTAGAAGCTGCAATGATTATTAGAGACTTGTTATTCTTACGTTTTTTTTAGTTTAAATTTAAATACTCATTGGGTACTAAGTTAGGATTATGCAAATCTAGAGTTTTGCAAATCTTACTCCGCAACCTAACACTTCTCATTGTAGGAAACAGTTAGTTTAGTGTCGAAACAATCTTAACTAATAATCTTGTGTTAAACTGGGAACTCATGCCAAATTTGCTCATTAAGGCAGCCTATGAAGTACTAAATTTGGATCATTTTGGTTAATCAGCTTGTGACAACTTTTAGTGAGACAATTAAACCTCTTCTTTGACTCCTTCACCCTCCCCTTTTTGCCTTCTACCGAGTGTTTCCTATGATTTTGGCTGTAGTGGGATGGAGTGGGATAAGACTGGAGTTTGCAGTAGCTTATGGCAGGCTTTGATGTAGCTAGTTGGCTAGTAGAATCTATGCTAAGTTTTTCTTTTGAGGCATGATAAAGATTTGCATAAAAAGTGAATTCTCACTAATATGTTGAATGTACAATATCTTACATCATCTTTCCATATTTCATCAATATCAAATTTCTTATCATTTCATATGTAGTACTATCTAGTAGCTACTCTTTCCAATATTCTAATTGCATTTGGGAATACAATCTTTTCAAGAGACATGGAATCATTGTGTGAAATTGTATAACCTTTGTAAATTGTAACTATAACCTTTTGTCTGCTATCTATATGTCAAAAGTTGAATTCCTTAGCAAAGGTGAATAATTTGGGGATGTTAAATGAGAACAGTGACTGTACATTGCAAGGGGATACAATTTCATGACATCTTTGTCTTTACTAAGGAGTTAGGTGCTTTAGGGAGAGAAGAAATCCGCAAGAGGGCATATGCGTCTTTAGTGGCTTGACATCCAGGAATCAATCTCCCCTTCAGCTTTGAGATAATTTACATGGCCTGCTGCAAGCCTGCTAGATCCTAGACACTGCACCCTTATAATCTTCTCATACAGATTTGGCTTGTAGTGGCTCCCACCCTCTCCTTCCATTCTCACATTTACTTTCTTTTGTATGCATATATGCTCATAATTGTGCTGTTACTTTGTGTTTCTCTGCTCTAGATTAGTACAAACAGAGCAGTCATGTTTATTAGTTTACCATCACAAATTCAGTATTCACCATTTATGCTTCTCTCGGTTTTTTAATATCTTCATCATTATCTTTTACTTCCTTTTCCTTTTTCCGCCGCCTTCTTTCATTTTGCTTTGTGAAATGACTGATGGTCAGAACGTACAGCATTGATTGATTTAATTTCTAGAGATCACCTTCATCATTGTTTTCTTCCTTAGCCTTTTTTCAGACTTTTGTTATGGTGGCAAGGAAACTAAGACATGACTTGGATTTTCAGGGAATTCCTTATGCTCTTGTTTGATATTGGAGTGACTGATTTTGTATCTTATCTGGGTGTACATTGGTCAGAATAATTTCTTTTGGTTGAAAAAGGTTTGAGTAAGGTATGTTTTACTTGGGTCTATAGCAGAAATTTAGGAGAAGGCTAGGAGTGGGGCCAGAGGAAGGTCAATGGGGATCAAAAATATTTGACTTAATATTATCTCCACTTACTACATGCCTTGAGATACTGTGAGCCAGTGTATATTATCTTATTACTCATAAGAATAGAGTATGGTGTGGATGAATTCGAAGAGGTGTGTATTGAATTATTTGAGCTAGGGATGAAACCTGGAATTTTGTCCGTTTTTGGGTTTGGGAAAGCATGGATCAATAACAAGAATCTTATGATATGCTGAGAATCTTGTATGATAATCATCGACACCTAATACATATTTTTTTTTTTTTTTTTGCCCTCGGGTAAATTACAGTCTTTATACTTATTAATTGATAAGAGTGTGATTTTCACTTTAAGTTTGATGATATCTAATCTGGTACAGCTGCACTACCATACTATTTTAAATATGAGAAAATTTGACTAATGTGCTGTTTTGTCATACTGTCATAATAGAACTGCGTATCACTTTGCTCATTATTTATGTTTCAGCTAACATTCGAAAGCTCTATTGTATAGTCTTTGAAACAGTTATGCTCTCTTTATCACTTCCTATCTTAAGCTGTAGTGACTCGATGTGGTTATCGTTAGATCTGTTATATTTTAGTTTCTTCGACCTGTTAAATATTTCTTTACTTTTTGAATGCTAATTACCAGCCATATCTGATAGGTATTATCTCTTAATTCATTCCCCTAATTGACTTGAGGTCACTTGATAGTTTGTGTTACGTTTTCTCATTAGTTTTCAGCTTGACATATAGAAGAGTCAGTTTCAACACATGCTATTAGTAATTATTTCTGGTCAATATTTTGGTGAGAAATATATCAACGTAATTCTTACTTTACCTTCACATATATCTAAAAATAATTATCCCTGGTGTTTTTTATCCTTCTTTTAAGAGACTGAGTAAAATCTTTAGGAATTAAAAAAAGTCAAATTTCTTTTGTGCATGGTGCGGGTGTCTGAATCTTTATATTATTTTATCTCATAATTTTATTTATTTATTTTTTTTACAGACTTGGGAGTGTACTCCAGGAAAGACACTACCATGGAACCTTCTATCACTATTCACTACTTCAGGGTTACTTTTTCTGGAAGTGAGTTTGATTGCATTTCTTCTACAAGGAAATTATGCAAGTGGGACAGAAGCTTTGACTCGTACTTTTGCTATCTCTGCCATCTTAGTTGGTTTTGATGTCTTTCTGAAGGTATTTCTTGTTTATTCTCTACAATTCTTTTTGAGAATTGGCTTAATCAACTAAGTGAAGTTGACGAGTCATGAATAGAAAATGAGGATATTTTGAATGATGGCACATTGGCACTATTGACCTCTTTTTTTTTTCCCTGTTAAAGTACCTTGTGCCCTTAAGAGTTAAGACTATCAAAGCAGCAAAGAATTGTCTCTTGCCAGGCCAGATAGCTGTAAAACTAATCTTTGGGGTTGGTGGCTTCAGGATCGCCCATATAATAATATTCTCTTAATTACCCTGCTAAATACCTATATCCCTTGATTTGATAGAATTCGTGTTTTTATCTTTCACCAGTACGGTAGTTTTGTGAATTTGTAGCCATGTTTGATATTAACATGTAATTGCTGTATCTTAGAATTGAGGTGAATTATTATGAACTTCATTAAATTCTTATTGAGGCATTTATAAAATCTGTTGATGGCGTCCATTTTTAGCTTCATAACTTTGCCTCATTATTTTGATAATCTTTGGTGTTCATCTGGCTTTCGTTTTTCATGGCATACTAAATTACTAGTTTATCTGTGCTAAAAGATGTGTACACTTACATATAAACATCAAATTTTTGGTCTGTAAGCTAAATGCAGTTTCTTTCATGGACTAAATGATGATCCAGTTTATACCTTTTCCTCTTCAGGGAATTTATGTATTTGCATTTGGAGTCCCATTGTTCATTGAGAATAATGACGCGCATCGAATGAAGTGGGGCTTGTGGATTGTGCACAAGCTAGTGCTTACTGCAGTCTATGGCTTCATACTTTTCATGTACCATTCCAGCTGGAGAGAAAGACTGCCTGGTGAGTTTGGCGTATACTGTTTTTCACTTTTTCATTACTAGTAAGAGTTATAAATACTGAAGATGCAGTTATTTTTTGCTTTCTTTAACATGGTATTTATTGCTTTGCAGCAAGACCTGCATATCACAAGTACATCACTATCATGTTCGGTGTAAATGCGTTGGCTCTTTTTGCTTGTATTCTCAGTGGAAGTGGTTTTGGGTTCTGGTAAGATTTCTGCTGTGTTGGTGGTTGTTAGTTACCGCTTCACTGGTAGTCCGGCTCCACCAGCTTTCAATAACCTTGTTCTTAATTCTTCTGCAGGCTGTATGACACCCTTGATATATGCTACCATGCATTTTACCTTCCTCTCATATATGTCACCTTTTTAGCAGATTTCTTTCAGGTAATTTGTCTTTGCAGTTTTTTAACTTTCTATCCATGGTAAATGACGTGCATTCTGATGTCATAATATTTGCTTATCTTGGTTGAATTCAGGAGGAAGACTTGAATTTGGAGCATGTATACTACTCAGAGATGAAAGACGCTGGGTTCTTTGATTCTGATTGGGACTAAAGACAGCTCTAACCTTTTTGTTTGCTACTTGTAACTTTTTAGTTTGTAAATAGAATTGCTCGTGTAGTCGTGTATGTTAGTATAAATAAGTATACTAATTGTTATGTAGAACCTCCTTTGTTTTAATTTTAAATTTTAATGCTCAACACACTAGTCTACAATGTAAATGGAGGCCTCTAAGACATTTGCCATCTTTAATTCTTAACAGTGTATCCGTGAAAAGTACTCTGTAAGTCGGCATTACCCTAAAATATGTGCTGGTTTAATCGCAGAAGGAAAAATTCTCAGAGTGACTTATTCTGTTTTTACTGAATAATAACATTGTTAAGTCAAAATAAATTAACACCTTTTACATAGTATGTTGAAAGAGTTTTGTGAAGAAGCTGATTTACAGTGGTATTTGACTCGCGAAGCCCCAGGGCAGATACCAAATTACCAATGTGTTTAGAAGGGTTTAAGCTCATGATGTTTGGTTGATGACTTCTAATAACAATTTTTAATTTATATCTCAAACCCCTAAGGTGAGTTTGGCGCTTTGGCTAATATGAGTACCAATACCTACTTTGAATGGTTGTAACATAATGAGCCTTATCTAATCTTTGGAATGCAACAAATTTGTAATTTTCAGGTGGATTCTCTGCCCTAGTATGTTTTTGAAATCAGACACAAGTTAAAAAAAAGTCCAGCTTTAACAAGTTGGCAAATGAGCTGTACAAGATATCAACTTGGAAAGCCAATTTACAGGATTGTCAATTGGCTCTTCAGATAAGAGGCTTTAATAAAAGTTGGAATTCAATCAAAATTTTACTATTGATAAAGAAAATTTGAATTAATGTCTTAAGGTGTAATATCAACTAAAGCAGAACTGTAACACAAACAATGCTCACACGAGGTGACCAATTTCATATACTGGTCAAAACGTTCAAACAAGAGGTCTAGATCTAAAGAACATAGATGAGGAAACGCAAAGAAAATCTTCAAGTGCTCAACCCTACAAACCCAATATTTCCATCCATTGATGAAAAATCCTATTGTCTGTCTACTTGTTCTGAAGCTTCTCGATCATATCTGCTGCTTCTTGAATGGTTGTGATGGTTTGCGCATTCTCTTCTTCGACGGTGACACCAAATTCCTCCTCAAGCTTCATCACAATCTCCACCTGTAAAATAAAGTTTGCAAGAACTGTTAGCAACTGAAAATCAAAAGTATATAAAATCAAGAGTATCTCCTTACTCTTAATAATAGACGTCCACTCTACAACAATAACAAGAGTATGAATAAACAACAGGAAATGCACGTGCACACAACTATTACCCCTTATTAATCAAACATCTATGATGCCCTCTCCTTGTGCTTGTGAACCGCTCATGAAATATTTAGAAAGGCATATTCAAAATCTTCATCTATTGATCCACCGATTTGCATCACAATCAACAACTCATGCTTGATCAAAAATCACAAGACTAGAAATCCTACCAAACTAATCACTTCTTAGAGTGCACTTTCTAGACACAAGAAAGTGATGAGAAAAAGAACAATATACATTACGAGTTTAAGACTCCTGTAAAATTAGAAAACATAACTAAGGATACTTACTGTGTCAAGAGAATCAGCTCCGATTTCTGAAAATTTTGTTTCACCAGTAACTTTAGTATCGTTTGTCATAGCTAGCTGCTCCCTCACAATGCTGCTGACTTTCTCAAGTGTCTCGGGCTTGGCCTGCACAAGAACACCAAATGTAGAATATTACAATCACAAGCTCTCGTACAAAAGCAGATTCTTGTTCCCTTTAAAAAAAAAAAAAATTAAAAATAAAACAGATTCTTGTTCCATGAATGTCCATATTGTTTGTGAATTGTGACAAACATAACTTTTACAATCATACTTAGAAAATTTTCCATCATATTACATAATGATTACCAAAAAAAACCAAGGGAAAGCACTGGTCATTGCTGCTCACACTTCAAAAAGAAGAAAAATGAAACGAAACAAAACACGGATATAAACTGGGAAAGGAGAGAACATACAGCACATGAGATGCTCAAGCCTCGTGGCTTCACTTGATTTGCCCTCCAGAATGACACTGATGACTTCAGGCCATGGTTCTTGGAGTTAAACTGCTACGAAATAAAATTAACAAAGCATAAGTTCACAACTAACTTACAATACAATATAAACACCATATAATTTTGAATCCTATAACATAAACTGAAATCATTCGCTTCAAGATTCAAATGATGATAAAATCATACAAATTCCAACAACGAACAAACAAAAAAAGAAGCAAAATAAGCATTTGGGACAAGACATGTAAAGAGACTGATCAAACAGCCTTATCAACAAATGTGAAAGAGTGAAACTCGAGAACTCGACAATAACATAGTAAGATCACAGCTTATGGCATAAAACCATAGTGACTTTATCAAACGAATTTTGTCACACTCCATATTAATTATCCTGGTGCAGATCTCCCCTGAATTAGGCTATTTAACATTCCAAATGACTGATATCTCTAATACTAAAGATAGAACAATCAAATTTAACACAAAAAACAATGCTGTAAACTAGGAATTTCCCAATTATCAATTTATCATTATTCACAAATTTATATAGCTCAAAAATAAATCAAACTAAATAAAACTTAGCTGAGAAATCAAAATTCAAATAATTTCACAATTATCAATTTATCATTATTCACAAATTTATATAGCTCTAAAATAAATCAAACTAAATAGAGTTTAGCTCAGAAATCAAAATTCAAATAATACAATACCAATACACTAAATTCTTCACACTAAAATTTCGAATGATCAAAATAATTTTTTAATATATAACATAAAAATTTCCGCCTTATAGTACAAGCCGAATTTGACTTATTGAGGTCAAAGTAATAAAAAATTAGCTACAAAATACTCCGTATGAGATCTTGTTAGTTTCATCTGAATGCATACATTCAAATAATAATATAATATTCGTTTTAACTACCAAAACGTAGAAATTAATTAATTATGGAAAGGTACATATCAAACTACCAACAAAATTAAACAGATGAACAAAAATCACAACATCAATGCAAATCAACAAAAACAAATCAAATAGAAGAAAAATCGAATGTTTGAACAACAGATCGAAAACCTAATCGACAAAAACAAAATCAGATCCAAGCAAAAAAACGGTGTAAATGAGAGAATAGAGAGAGAAATATACCGAAGAAGGAAGAAGGGCGCACTTGAAGGAGACGGAAGAACTGGTGAGGGAAGCCATTGAAGAAGCTTAGAGAGAGAAAGAGAGTGGAAAGCAGAGGAGAGAGAAAAGGAGAGAGAGATATTGAGGAGGAAGAAGAGAAGGGGTTAAAATAGTAGGGAAGGACGGAGAATACGAAGAGCGTGAGAGTAGTGATGGGATATAAACGGATACACCAAACTCTCTCTCTCTCTCTCTCTCTCTCTCTCTCTCTCTCTGCTGACCTGATCTTCCCTTTGCCTACTACGGAGTACTGTCTATTGTGTTGCCCCTCTTTTTTTACGGATCGTTTTTTTTTTTTTTTTTTTTTTTTTTTTTTTTTTTTTTTCCTTGGGTCTTTTCCAATGTATGTTGTTTGGTCTATTGTGAGATGGTGGGCTAACTAAAAACCAAAACTATTGTGAGGGGAATAAAATTTTAAGAGTTTTTGATTCATGTCTCTAGGTTGGGTTTAATTAAAGGTGTCAATTTAGGTAATTGGGTTGATTTGATTGAGTCAGGTAGGAATCTAGCAAATGGGTTATTTAGGTCAAGTATGGGTTGAATTAGTTTGGATTGAGTGGATTAATTTTGGGTCAATTAATATTCAGGTCCGATTGATTTTGGTTTCAGGTTAGTTTCGGGTCAGGTCAATTTGAATTTCGGGTCAATAGTTATTCGGGCCGAGTATCGAGCCGATACTTCAGGTTAAGATCGGGTTGGGTCACTTTGGGTTTTGGTTCAATTCAAGTATCGAGTCAAGTTCAGGTTGGGTCAGTTTTGTGTCACGGGTTAGGTCATGATTGTCAGGTCTAGGTTGGGTGTGATTTAGTTCTAGTTTAAGTCATGCTAAATCATTATGCTAATACAAGTCAAAATCTAAATTGATTATTTTTCGTCGAGTCATATTTTTAACACTTATAGGGCTTTTTAGGTTTGACCTGATTCAATTAGGTCGGGTCTAATCCAGATTTGAATCATGCTAAATTATTGTTGTTACACTGGTCGGATTTTGTACTTGATCACTTAGATCGGGGTTTAGTCAAGTTTGGTAAGTTTTTAATGCATATAATATAGATGGGTTGATTTCGAGTTATGGTGAAAATAATTAATTTCATAATTACCGTAATTAGTAACTTAAATACAAGAAATGATAAATGAATCAAAGTCGAGTTGATTTTGTTTTGTTTGAGTGTTTCTTTCATTTTTTTTTTTTTTTTACTAAGATTTAGATCAAGTTTCAGGTTGGGTATAAGATTGTCTAGATTAAGTATGTGATAAATTTCTACTTATTTTTACTCAAAATAATCATGTCACTTGAACTTTCTTAGGGTTGGTTTGACAACACTATTAATATAAGCAACTTTCAAATTTATGGTTCAAATTGTAATATAATATAGGTTGTATTATAAACATTTACTTCCTCCGTTTTTTAATACTTGCAACAATTTCCTAAAATGAAAATGTCACAATACTTGCAATACACCATAAATGGAAGTTATTTTAGGGAAAAACTATAATATTTCTCTTATTTAAAGCACATGGCCCACTAAATTACATTCCTAATAACCACTCACTCCATGTGAACTCCACATACCTTAAATACCGTAAAAAAAAAATGTGTTTTGCAACTATTAAAAAGCGGAGGAAGTACGAAGTAAATCATAATCATGCTGTTTTTGAAAATGTACAATTGACCACAAAAAAAATATATACGTATAGAATTAACTTTTGTTATTTTTGTGGTTTATATGTTTTGGTTTTGGTTTTGGTTTACAAAAAAATTGAAAGAAAAACCAATAATAAATGGTCCCTTGTGTTTAGAAAGTTGTTTTGTGGTCCATTTGTTATGGTTATGTTATTATAACCTTCCGTAGTAGATATCGGGTTATTGACATTGTATTGGAGATTTTGATGTGAAATGAGAGAGCGTGTCCAAAACGAAAGATTTTAATAAAATTCTATGCTGCATCTTATACCTCCGTTCAAGATTGTGGATCAAATCTTATTATACAATCGATTACCTTTTAATTGTTTGCCTAATTTGCTCAACTATACTCGGTTATGTTCTATTGTATATACTTGTTTAATCCATCTCTACATTTATAAATACCCAAATGTTGAAGTATGCTTAAATGATTTCCCAAAGGACGTACCAACTATACTCACAATTATGCATCTTCATTTTCATCAATAACTCAATGTCACTTTTTTCATGGTTGTTGGTGATATCAGACTTATTAGTTAGTCGCTTTCCATGCTTATGGAGCTCAATCTAGCTTCTTGTTTTCTCCCTTTTTGTATTCATTTCCTCTAACATTAATTTCCTCATTTTAATTTACATTTTTCAGCTTATTTAATTTCATCTTATCAAGCTATATCTTCATTTAGGCATCTCCGAAATTAGCAAACCCAAAGCATGTAATTATGATATTGTCATCTAAAATTTGGTTTTTTCTTTTTTTCTTTTTTTTTTCTTTCCTTCATCGAGAGTGGTAATTTTTTGCTTATCGATTACCGTTTCCTTAACTACAATTAATAAAACACAAACTATTGAGTCAGTCAAGCCTGACCAAACATTTCGTCAGTCCAACTATTATTCGCACGACAATACAAATTTTTCACACTCTCATTTCCACTCACCATCACCAACAGTACTCCCACTCAATCCTATTTCACTTTCTCTCTCCTTCTACACCTTTAACCCACCCCTATTTTCTCTCTCCTCAACTTTATGCTAAATTCTTCTATTTTATATGTCCATGATTTATGCTTAAATTGAAAAGGATGGAGAGGAGAGAGAAAATAAAGATTGTTGATATATTTATCCATGATTTATGCTTGAATTGGCTTGATAATTAATTGAGATTCTCGGATTTTTCGAAAAATGCCCAAAAAAATCGATTTGGGGTTTTCATGTGTGATGTATAATTGTTGAAATTGATTGTCTTATGTGATTGTATATTGAATTGTGAGTGTTTTAATAACATATCCATGTATTTTGGTTGATAAATGAGCATGTTATGTTATACCCATGAGCTTAGTACGGGACCTTCAATGGTGGTTCCGCCATTGTTGACCTTTTAAATTTTTTTGTAAAATAAATTTTATTATGTAGATTATGTCATCCATAAGTTGAATGATATCCTCCATAAATTAAATGATATCATGTATTGTGTTTATAATATCATTTAATTTATATCTCATGATATCTCCTCTATTACCTCGACGATAAATTAGAGGGAAATATTACAACTTCACCAGGTGAATTGCATGGGAGAGGTAAGGGGAGGAACCCTACAAGCTATGCCACACATACGTACCTTCGTCAAGGTGGAGAGTGTATGTGCCCAACGGCATGTCCCTGTCAAAGGATCAATCAACCTTTTATTTTATTTTTATTAATTAAAAAAATATATCAATTCTCCTTCAAAATAAAATCCTCTTTTTTTTTCTTTTTTTCCATTTTTTCAATTTTTTTTAATTAATTAACTTTGTATTTTTATTTGCATCAAATAATACATATCATCCAACAAAATTTACATATCCTCTATCAAACAAATTATACATACATATCCTCCATCAAATAATATATACCCTCTAATAAATAGTACATATCATCCATTAAATAATACATATCCTCCAAAAAATTATACATATTCTCTAATAAGTTGTACATGTCCTCTATCAAATAAAATATATCCTTTAATAAACTGTACATATCCTCTATCAGATACTACATATTCTCTAACAAACTGTTCATATCCTCTATCAAATAATTCATAACCTTCAGCAAACTGTACATACCCTCTATTAAACAATACATATCATATATAAATTGTGCATATCCTCCCTCAAATAATATATACTCCCTCTGTTTTTTTTGCATCAGTTTGACCGACACATTTGCCGACACACAATTTTGACCATTAATATTTTTAATTGTTAATTAGTAAAAATTATAACAAAATTATATTATGAAACTAGACATTATGATAAATCTAATGATATATTATATAATAATATTTATTTATTTTATAGAGATGAAAAAATTAAGTCAACCGTGGTATGTGAATAATGCAAAAATCAAAGTGATGCATTTAAAAAAAAATGGAGGGAGTAACCTTCAACAACTTGTATGCATCATCTATCAAATAACACATATCCTCCAACAAGTTATACATGTTCTCTATCAAATACCACATATCATCGATAAATTGTACCTATGCTCTATCAAGTAATACATATCTTCTAATAGACTGTACATATCCTTCATCAAATACTACGTACATATCATCTAATAACCTATACATATCCTCCATCAAGTAATACATATCATCCAACAAATTATACATGTCCTCTATTAAATAATTCAAATTCTCCAACAAATTATACCTATCCTCCATCAAATAATTTATATCCTCCAATAAATTATACATATCCTCTATTAAATAAAACATATCCTCTAACAAATTGTACACATCCTTCATCAAATAACTTATATCCTCTAACAAACTGTACATATGCTCCATCAAATAATTTATATCCTCCAGTAAACTTTACATGTCTTATATCAAATTATATATATCCTCTAATGAAATATACATATTTTCTAACACTGTACATATCCTCTATCAAATAATATATATCCTCAATCAAATAATTTATATCATCTAATAAATTATACATATTCGATCCTCTATTAAAAAAAACATATCCTCTAACAAATTGTATATATCCTACATCAAATAATTCATATCTTCTAACAAACTGTACATGTCCTCCATAAAATAATTCATATCCTTCAATAAACTTTACGTATCCTATCAAAAACTATATATCCTCTAATTAAATGTACATATTTTCTAAAATATTACATATCCTCTATCGATTAATATATATCTTCCAACAAATTGAACGTATCCTCTACAAAATTGTACATATCCTCCATCAAATAATACATATCCTCTAAAGAACTATACATGTTCTGTAACATAGTACATATCCTCAATCAAATTGTATGTATCCCCTAATAATTTTTAAAAATAGAAAAAAAATTTAAAAAATTTATATAAAAAAATTATTTTTAAAAATTAATACGTCAACAATGGAGGAACCTCCATTGAAGGTCCCAACTAAACTCATGGGTTTAACATAACTTGCTTATTTCTCAACCAAAGTACATGCATTTGTTATCAAAACACTCACAATTCATCATACAATCCCATAGGACAATCAAAATCAACAATTATAAATCATACAGAAAAGCCCCAATTTGATTTTTTTAGGTATTTTTGAAAAATCCGAGAATTTCAAGCAGTTATCAAGGCAATTCAAGCATAAAATATGGACAAATATAATCAGCAATCCTTATTTTCTCTCGCCTCTCCATCCTCTTCAATTCTCTTCAACTTTCTCTCTCTTCCACCATAGATGACGTATTTGATCCTGACGAGTTTCTCACCATTCAATTGTATCTCGCATAGCTTGTGATTGTTGTTGTTGGGATGATTGTTGAGTTTGTTGTTGTTGGGATGTTTATTGCCACACGAAATCCCAATACCTTCTCTTAATAAAAATATGCTTTGCCACAAAATAAATTTGATAAAATTATACTTCCTCCGTTTTTTTTTTTTTTAATAGTTGCAACAATTTGACTTTTACACTATTCCTGTGTTTCACTTTGATTAGCTTTGACGATTTATATATAAATAAAAATATAGTCATATGGGATCTTGTTAGGTTCGTCTCAATTTGTACAATTTTAATATCTAAAATTTATAATTTTTACATATTGGTAAATGATATTAACGATTCAAAACATGCATCGGCAAGCGTGAAAAGAGAAGTATTGCAACTATAAAAAAAAACAAAGAAAGTATTATTTTATTAAATTTTCTTTAATTTTTTATACTACATAATACCATCCATGGATATTTGAGAGGGAGACATATGATAATTGATAAAATGTTACCAATTGGAAGTTGATGTAGTGGTGATTGGGATTACACTTGGTAGGGAAGATCTGTGTTTGATCCCCCGCAACAACAATTGGGAGGGGACTGGAAGTATGGAACCTAACCGCCCATAACTGCTCCTCAAATCCGGATTAGCCTAAAAGGGTGAATCGGATGGAACACCAAAAATAAAATAAAAGTGTTTGTGGAATTATAAGACAAAATTTAACAAGATTACCCCTTGTCTTGTTTTAAGACTTTTTTTCCATGCGGCCATGCCACATTAATTTTATTTACACACTTTCCCATGCCACATCAGAATTTAATAATTTTTATTATTTTATTATAATTATGTTAAGACTCGCTCTTTAAGATTCAACTAAATTTAGATTTTCATTCCTAAGAGTTATTTAAGATTTCTTAAATATACTTAATATATATATATATATGATACATATTACATGGCTAAAAAATGACATCGAACCAATAGATACATAATTATAAATAATATTGAAATCATATGAATATTGTAATGTATTATAATTATACATAATACCATAGCTGTACAATTTACATTTTTTCTTATAATTTAAACTTGTTGAGGAAAACAATGGCAATAATAGAATACTATAGATTAAAATACAACAAAAAACAGCAAATAATATTATAATTTATATTAATATACAACAAACAATTATATCAATAAAAAAAACAAGAATCAATTGCAAATAAATGTACACTTTGGTATACGTATTTAGGCACAATACAGTATATAGAGTAATAAGTTGAGTCTTATGTTGAGCCTTGAATTTTCAAGACTCCATTCAAGACTTTGTTGAGACTTTACTTCATAGCTACGTAAAATTTTATAAAGTCTTAGCAAGAAATTTAATAGTGACTTGCTGATGTCATGTTGTCCAACAAGCAGAGCTCCTTGAATTGGATCCATTTTTCGCGAATATTTTTTTCTTGAATACGTATTGATTTGAACCCATAAGTGGGACCAGGACCACCACCCAATAGCATGTTGTCGTCAGAAGTAGAACCCGTATTTCTTCTAGGGGAATCTCCTGATTGGGCTAATCTTGCTCTTACACTGACAATTTGATTGTTCATTGTGAAAATGAACCAAAAAGAATTGGATCAATATAAATGAGCAAAGAGTTATACATTGTAACTTATAACCAATTGTATTATAGAAGTTGCCACCTTTATTATGATGGATCAATTTAACTTGTTACAGATTTAAATAGATTAATGATGATCAATTTAACTTGTTAGAGATTTAAAGAGATTATGTTTATGAAAGAGATAGGAAAAATGGATCACTCCCTCTCTTTTCCCTTCCCTCTTCGAATCCTTTACCCAACCAAGTGAGTTTGTCCTCCTCCCTTCTTCTTCCCTTCTTTTCCTTTTGTATTCTTATATTCAAACAAAGTGTTAAATTGATGGCTTTCTGTCCCTAACTTTTACAAGTATGAGAGGACTATTATGAATAGTATTTGGACAATTATACTATTTAAAGTGTTTATTTACTTAATTACCCCCATTAATAGTGTTTGGACAATTATGTAACTTTTTTTTTAAACTCTTAACAATAGTGTGCGGACATTTATACCCCTAAAAATATTAGTTTATATATCATTCCTCATTAATTTTACTAACAACTAAAATTCTGACGTAAAGTCAAATCAAAAGAGTTTCCCAAATATTGCTAGTTATGGCTCACGCATTGCGCACGTTAGCCACCTTATTTACTACTCCCTCCGTCCCCAAAACTTCGACCCTTTTGGGTTGATTTTGCGTTTATTAAGAAACTTAAATAAAAAGAAATAAAAACATATTAGAAAGATAAATTTACATGGGATTTGTAAAAAAATAGAGAGATAAAGTATTAAAAATACATGAAAAAATAAAATTTTATATAAGGAAGTTAATTTTGCACAAATATTGTTGTAAATTGGTGGGTGTATTAATGCAAATGGATCGATTATTTTGGGACTAAAATTAGGCCAAAAGGGTTAAAGTTTTGGGGACGGAGAGAGTAATAAAAATAATTTGAAACAAGAAGACACTTCCTTACTAATATCTAGAATTTGAAACAAGAAGACACTTCCTTACTAATATCTAGAATCTGAATTTACACTTTAATTTTGAATTGGGCTATAAACACCTACGTGGGCCCTTTCCAATAATGAGCTGAAATGGGCTCCATACTTTCATTGGGCTTAGTGTTCACCGATTAGGCGACATTGAAAGCGTTAAGTGTTACGTTGGATTGGATTTCTTTTTTTATTTTTGACACATGATTGGATTTCATTCATCTGTACTCCATTACTCCTACGCCCAAATTTAAGTTGTGAAGGCTTTGAACAGTGTGCAATTTAATTGTATTATCTTGCTTATAATTATTTTTCCTACCATGATTGTGTTATAAATCCGATCTGAATTTTAAAATCTTATGGATACTGTTATAACATTTTCAATTATGTAATCAATTTTGATCTTAAGTAGACATAATTCAATCTTAAATTTTAGATATTCAATACCTTGGTTTATAAAATTGTGTAATTTTAATGATTTAATTTTATACGAGTACTAGTAATTCGATTTCATGTACATCTACCCATCCAAAGGATAACAACATTGTTCCCACTACTTGAGGTTCTTCTTTAGAATGCCTTTCAATTCTCTCTTTCAACTAGGTTTAGTTGAGAAATCAATTCAAATTATATTATTAATATGAGTAATACATTTAAAGAATCGGGAATGAAATAGTTGAGAAATCAATTCAAATTACATTATTAATACGAGTATGATACATTAGAAGGATAGGAAATGAAATTGTCATCAAGTATTCAAGTTTTGCTAAAATTTCAACACCATAAATCCATAATATTTTAGATGTTGCATCTCTTGAAAAAGACAACATAATCATTGTACGAAGTAGGTCCTCACTTTCTACATTTTTTGATTAATTAGCGTTTGACTGTTTTGCACTATTCATATACTTGTAATATTTTGTCTATACTAATGTACGACTTATAAATAAAATGTTATCAAATCATGTAATGTAATATATTGTCATATTAATATTGATACGAATATATCTTCATATCAAACTTCTATAATTTATATTAATACTAATATATGTGGTCAAAACCTGTTCATTATCGAGTATGTTCAATCAAACTATGTAAGAAGTATACATATCATTAACTAGATTTAGGGTTTATTCACATTTATTGAATACTAAGCTAAACTGAACTGAACTGATTGGAGCTAAACTGAACTGAACTGAGCTGAAATGAATATTTTATGAGAGAAGGAAATTAGAAGCTGAACTGAACTGAACTGATTGGAGCTGAACTGAATTAAACTGAAATTAAGCTAAAGTAAACATGCCCTTAATTAGTTCTTAGTTAGTCGAATTTGAGGTAACATTAAATATTTACTCTGTATAATATTAGAGTTAGGCTAATAATCTTGAACAGTTTAAAAAGGGGTAATTAATAGTCAACACTCAATACTGATCCAAAAATGAAGGATGATCAAGATCAAGAATTTGATGCTACAAATCATTGAACAATGTGTTGCTCTCAACTTTTGTAGGTCGTAAAATATGATGATGAGATAAAGTCATAAATGTGACTTGGCAACGGGTTGGAACGTGGTCCAAATCTTAGTTGAGAAACTTGAAAGTACCAACAAGCAAGTAACTTAATGTTGGCACACTAGTAGGGTTGGTATACTAAATTTCTCAACTAAACCCAGGCCATACTTTTATTTCTTTTTCACTAATTAAAGTAAGCCTTTTTCTTCTTTCGGAAAATATGGTTGGTTTGATTTCATTTTCATTAATTAAACTAAACATGGTATATTTGAATGGTCCATATAATAATAATTTTTGGTAATATTAGGTAAAATGATACTCTATGATATATAATTTAGGATTTTCAATTGAAATAAACATCAAAATTAAGATTTAAAACAAGGAACATTACAAATAACTAGTTAGATCAACTAATACGACCGAATATTCTAATGGTGTAAGATAAAGTAAGAAAGTAAATGTAAAAAAAGGTGAAATTGTGTAAGAAAATTAAAGTGTGAATAAAGTGGGAGAAATGGTATGAAAAGGTGTAGTTATTGTGTGTTTAAG
Source organism: Chenopodium album (assembly GCF_948465745.1). Taxonomy (NCBI): domain Eukaryota; kingdom Viridiplantae; phylum Streptophyta; class Magnoliopsida; order Caryophyllales; family Amaranthaceae; genus Chenopodium; species Chenopodium album. The sequence continues at coordinate 10,304,584 of NC_137846.1, forward strand.
GGGTATGTCATAAATAAAATAAAGTAAAATGAGCCGAATAAGAAAGAACGACCTAAAATAGAAAGTGAGTAGAACAAAAAAGGATTGAAGAGTACTTCATAATCAGTATTTTTCAAGACAAAAAACATGCAAAAATTGTATACTTGTAAAATATAAAATTTTGAACATATCGGGAGTGCGTGGTAAGTTGGTAACTAGTGCTTTTAGCATATAATATTACTAAGTTGTCGTTTTTCCTTTATAAAAAAAGAAAAACTAAGGGCCTGTTCACTTCAGCTTAATTTCAGTTTAGTTCAGCTCCAATCAGTTCAGTTCAGTTCAATTCAGCTCAGTTTAGTAAATGCGAACAAGCCCTAAATTGTCGTTTGGTTGCACTAGGAATGAAATCACACTTTCTATGAATTTGTAATTTCTATGTATAAATATATTTACACTTATTCCTATACTTAGAAATTCAACACGGAGTAAGGACAATGATACACATACATTGAATGTATGTGGTTCCAACATACATTACCAATTAAAAATTGACAATTCATCATTAGCTAAAAAAATGAGAGGGAAAAGTTTTTGGTGTTTGGCGCCATTTACCATAAGAAGGCGGGACAAATTTCATTGGCGCCAAATAATCTTTCTTGTTACTAAAAAAATATTTTAGGTTACTAAAATATACAATTTTGTTACTGAGAAAAATAGCATCCTAGTCAACGTCATTAATGAAGAGAGATGTTTATTAAAAGAATCGAATAATACTTTATTTAACGATATTTTATAAACTACAAATCAAAAAATTATTATAAAAAAAACTAATGAAATTATTTTTTAAAGATCTTTTTATAGACATCCATATTGATATATTTTCAAAAAATTTATGAAGTTGGATAATTTTAACCTTACTATGTTAACTTTTTTAAAGAAGTGTTAGTAATTTGTCATTATTGTTACTACAAAAATTTCAAACATACAAAAAAAGTACAGATTATATTTTTATTACATATAAGGAACTATATAAAATTAAATAGGTGTTAGCTACAATTATTCAATTATCAAGTGTTGTACGGATTAATACATACATTGGAGGGTTTTATTCATTTCTTGAAGGTTTTTAATCAAATAATTGAGAGTTAACATGAAATCACAAAAGCTAAGGCTACACACAAATTATTATCACTTATTGCTAAATACTTTCGTGTGTTTATAACTTATCTTTTTTATTTGCTTTACTAAATAAGTTGGTTTAATTTTTTTTATTTGATTTTATCATATTTTTGTATACTAGTTTACTCATATTATGTTTCAATATATATATATATATATATATATATATATATGGAAAAAGACTAGTTTGCTTATAGTATTAATAAATACAAAGTGTTATTGAAAAAATGATGCTTTTTTTTTTTAAAAAAAGGATGAATTATATGCTTGTAAACATCAAAATTGAAACATTATTGAGGCCCTTGAGAGTTACAATCTAAGTGCATTAGATTTACTTTATAGATTTGAAGATTTAAATAAAATAATTAAGAGTTTACATTGAATCATGATTGGTTACACACAATATAATTATTGTCACTTATTGCCAAATATCCCATGTGTTTACAACATATTTTTTTTAATAATAAGTTATTACTTTTTGTTTTTTTTTTTTTTTAAAAAGGTTGTTACTAAAAAAAAGTATCATATATGAATAAAATATATAGTTTCTAATACTATATTTTCATTTTTTGTTACCATATAATTATGTGATTAAGGAAACTGTATTAAAAAACCGTTGTGATTAAGGATGAGATATGAATCTGGTACCAAATTTAATGTATAACAATTTATGAGCAATGTGTTAGTGACCAACATCGTGAGATATTCTACTATTCACCATATAAACATTTAGCAAACAAAATATGTTATTCTTCATTGCATTGTCGGTAACTAATCATATATTTACAGTTTTCACATCAATGGTTAATATTGATGTGAAACTCGATTACTATATATTTACTTATTCAACTTTATTTCTTATGACTTTTCAGTGACTGTGTCTATTTCACATCATCAATAAGTTTAAATACTTGTCGCCTCTTTTTCTCGGACATGAAAAAAATTTAAACAAAAATCATTACACGTGATCAATATAATGTTGCCTTATTTCCTATAACGATTAATGTGTTTTATTAAGTTAAATTATAAGGGTAAATTGGTAACTTTGAAAGTTATAACTATGGTCTATGTATAGTATTCAAAGTTTGAAAAATTATTGAGAATTATATTCAATATATCAATTTATTACTAATAATTATATGTTCACAATTTTTTTTGGGTTTTGTTGTTACTAAAAAGTGTATTTATAAAATATAACTTACTCAACACAAGATTTAGGATAATATATTTTGTTATATCTTTGTAAATATCAATTGGAGGGTAAGGACAAATAAAATTTGAAAAAAAGGTAACTCATGTTCTTGTGAGGGATCGAATTCGGAGACAATATTTTATCGGTGCAAATTTATGTTCATCGTTAGTAATCAAGATTGCAATATAAACATCGACATTTGTAGGATTTTTTTTTTGTTAATAATAAATAGTGCCATGTCTCTTATATTTGGTTACCAAACATAACTGCTTGTGTTACTAAACAATCTACTTGTGTTACTAAATAAATTAGTAAGTTAAAATGTTTAATATTATCGGGATTTTATTTGCCATTTTCGCCGACCTTTTATCTTTTTCAGCCATTGTTGAGGTCATTCGACTCTCCATTTTTTTTACTAACGAATACGACTTTGACCACTTTTGTTACTTTAATAATTATTGTATTTCAACACAATTCCAAATTCAATAGAAAACGAGAAGAAGAAGAAGCAGATGACCAATTTCAATAGTTCAATAGAAAAAGGAGAAGAATACTAATTTCAAATGTTGTAGATGATTAAATGATGAAGATTAACTCAATTAAACCACAAACTGTATTACACATTAACTTCTGATTTGACTTTTTTACGTTTTTTTTCCATCTTCCATGGCGGCCATTGTACTTCATGGTGTTGACTGTTGAAGATGAACAAGGTTTTTTCTAAAATAAAATGTTGTCATGTAAAATAACTAATAGGCGGCTATGATCGGTGTGATCTTATAGACTAGACAAATATATTATACAACAATATGCATGTATGTGGGAAGGGAAAGACAAACAAAGCAAAATAAAAATTTAAGGCTAAGTGTTTCTTTGCATTTTACCGAAAAATCAAAGAACCATAAAAGATGTAAAGAAACACTAATCCAATTAGAAGAGGGTTATCTTTTCTTCAAAGGGTCATCAGACTCATCACGACTGCAGTAACACTTATGCAAAGAAACACTAATTTAATTATACATTTATTTTTTTTAAAAAAAAAAAATTTACATTGGAAATGACAAAAAAAAGGAAAGAAAAAAAAAAAAAAATTGAAATTCAAAGTTTAAACCAGAAATTTATTTGAAATTCAAATAAGAATTTCATATATAGTGGATTTTGGGACTCATTTTACTAACCAATGAAATGCTGCTATATCACAATGTATGTGGGAACCACATACATTCAATGTATGTATAGCTTTTTCCTACGGAGTAATATTGTTTGAGTGAACAGGAAGTTAAAAATGAAATTCTTTTATTAAGGGGGAACTAGATAAGCAACTTCCTCCATTTTATGAAAAATTAAACTTTGTAGAAAATTCTGCTCACACTCATGTCAACCATTACCTCTATAGTTTATAATTTATTTCATGTAAAATAAAATTTCCATAAATTGTCAACTAAAAAAATACATGAGAATCTAAGCTCTTGAGACCCATAAAAAAACAAAGCATCAGAGAAATCATCAACAACTATGACGAAACATTTTCTAATAATTCAGTGCATTATATTTCCACAAATTAAGCTACTCCATCAATCACATGAGAATCAATGAATCACGTATTCAAGATCTTGTTGGTCAAACTAACTAATCATAATCTTTGGAGTAATTAAGAAATCTTGCATGACATGACTTGTACTGTAAGAACGAACCTTCAAGAAGATGCTGCACGTATTTATCATTTATACCACATCATGAAAGTGAGGCTACATAACGAAAAACAGTGATATTGGCATATTGCTCAAGAACAATTTAAAAAATAAACTTCATTTGTTTAGGCAAAGTTATTGTAATTCACACAATCATGTTAACTATCCATTCCTTTGAATTCGATTTGAGGATCACTACTGTCTGAAACAAATTGAACTAACGAAAGGCTTCGATCTCTTCCTGAAAATGCTATAGTAGACGGTCCATTGTCATAGGTTTACGATCACTTTGTACGATCACATAGTGCTGTATAGGAGACGGTCCATCAGACATGGCGTGACGAGAAAAGGCTTGCTCGACTTGGATGGAGAGGAAGAGCATGATTCGCTTTGAAATTCTTCTACTGGTATTTTAATTTTCTAGCACGACAGAAGAGTCCTGATGCATGCTGATTTTGTTGAGAAATTCTAAATTTATAATGGTTTTAGTCAGATATGACTACAATAAACTCCAGTGGTAATAGATTATTTTAGATGCTACCAGTGGCGGATCTTGAAATCTTTTCTTTCGGTGGCCAATAATATCTAGCATAAGTGTACGTCTAAAACAATAATAATAATCGATAGACCTTCTTCATGATTATGTATTCGGGTAGGGGTATCTTCATTAACTGGATTATTTTCGTCGGGTGTTGTGTCATTTTCTGGCTCTTTTCGTTTGAAAAAGGAGGTAATAGATTTTTGTTTGTTCATATTTGTTTACCTGAAATTAATTATATGTTAAATTTATTTTAGAAATGTCAACAATTACGTTTTAATTAATTATTTAATTCTAACAAGTAGCAACCAATCAAAGAAAATAATATGAAAGAAAACAAGAAACTAACTTTAAGCAATCAAGCATACATTCATAAGCGACTAATTTGTTAATCATCAATGCATTACAATTCACAAATCACAAGTATAAATCAAAAGTTAAAAATAACTTATCAATCGATAAATATTAATAGAGAAATAAAGAACGACGTACTGAAGGCAAAACGTGCTCTATACTTTGAACTAAGTAATTAATTAACTTTGATAACGTCTTGTCACCTAAAATTATCAATTTGTTTATTAATGCTCAAATTAATCATTAGTACATAGTATAATAACATAAAAAAAAAAATTAATTGCAAAAAGTAAAAAAAATAATTGAAAACAAAAACTTAAAAACAAAAAATTGAGAAAGTAGTCGAGTATATACCTGATATAGTGATATTGTAAATTTGTAATTTGTTCTTGGAAGTTGTAATTGAATTGGAACGAAAAAGTAAATTGTTTAATGGAATATGTACTCTGTAATACGGAGGAGTAAAGGGAGGGGAAAAACCAAGGGTTTATAGGTTTGTCAATTGTTAGAGTGCATTTTTAGGGAATTGGGAATTGGGAAGGAATCTTTCCTTTTCTTTGATTTAACTGCCGCCTAGAAGATAGAAAGCATCAGTTTTGGGTTTTTTTTTTTTTTTTTTTTTTTTTAAATGGGCTTTAAAAATTTTTCTTCAAAAGTTATCAGGGGCCAGGCCCCGTTTCGCCCCTATTAAGGTCCGCCATTGGATGCTACTATCATTTTATACAAACAAAGAAATATATTGATATCAATTATCAAGTTATCAACACAAGTATAACACAACACGGCTATTTATAATTATATCAAATTTTAAAACTTTAGTTTAATATTTAATTGAGGCCTTGATATCTTTTTCTTTAACACAAAATAGGAATATATTAATAATAGGAGGAAATCCTTACATAAAAGATACTACAAAGAAAATTGATGAAGGTTGCCCAAAGATACCAAGCATAGAGGCTTAAACTAGAGTTCAAACGATAAAACAGAAGATAAATAAACATATTACACAAACTATTCCATCCTAGAGCATAACATAAGGAACAAATAACCAAATCGAGGATGGAAGAACTAAACATTAGCAACAGCAGCAAGAGGCCCCAATTCCCTCTCATACATATTCTTGACACAATCAGGGATAGTGAGATAAGTACTGTGCCCTATGCTTATATCATTGCCAACTTCAGCTAATTGAAATATTAAATTTCCAATTTAATCGCACGCATCGCGCGCGCATAAGGCTAGTAACCCTGAAATAAGTGAGTGCGTGCACAGAAAACTAAGGGCCTGTTCACATTTACTGAATTGAACTGAACTGAACTGATTGAAGCTGAGCTGAACTAAACTGAACTGATTAGAGCTGAACTAAACTGAACTGAATACAAGTAAATGAATTTTTTATGAGAGAAGGAAATTAGGAGTTGAACTGAACTGAAGTGATTGGAGCTGAACTGAACTGAATTGAATAGCGAATACAGCTGAAATGAATATTTTATGAGAGAAGGAAATTAGGAGCTGAAGTGAACTGAACTAAACTGATTGGAGCTAAGCTGAATTCAACTGAACTGAAATGAAATTAAGCTGAAGTGAACAGACCCTTAGTAAGCCTTAAAATAAGTGAATAAGGTGAATAGAACATGACCTAATTATTATATACGATCAAAGCATAATACATGAATAATGTAAAAATTAAAATATTGCAACTAAAAATAAAAGGACATTATACTTCTATTGACTTCTTTGTCCTTTATTTATAGTCTTTGCAATAAAACAAAAACACTATATGTCCTTTATTTTAATGGTTAGCCTTCTAATGTTTAACCTTGAGATCAAACCAAGAAAGGAGGCTAGGATAGTGCATGCACGCAACATTTTATGGGCCTTTTTTTTTTCTTTTCTTTTTAATGTATAGTACATATAGATATAAATTGTTTCATATTAGAAAATTAAAGATGGTCAAAATGAATCGGATCAAATGGTCATTGAAAGGATCAAAACCATGACCGTTGTACTTTGGCCGATGGTCGGGAAAGAATATGGCCCCACACAACTCATCTATTTGTGCCGTAACAACATAAGATGCACCTAATTATACATTGTATATTGCCATTAAATTAGTTTTTAGTTTTACTCTAATAGAATTTGGTGAGATTAATAATATTTATTCTATGTCAAAGAGCTGAGATTTGACTAAAATCCATTACTCATCCAAGTTTCAAATTCTTTTCATTTGATTGTTTTGGTATATTTTTATACCATGACACATTAATTTCTTTTAATTGGTTTTAGTATATATTGATTTGTTTAATCACTTTTCTCATTTCATTTGTTTGTTAATTTGCATTTATGGTACAATCATAATTTTTCACATGTTTTTTTTTTTTTTTTACTTTCCTTAATTTCAATATAATTCATTTAATTATCCACTACAAATAACTATAGAGAAGGTAATAAATAAATTGTTTTTATTGTGTTCAAAGTTAATTTATAAATAGTACAAAAGTCAAACCTGCATTACAAACATCACACCCCGTTAATAGTAGAAAATATGTTTTGATATCAAACATATCAATCTACTCGATATCAAATCACTATAGATTACAAACAAACTTTACTCATTTTTAAACCAAACCAATTCACAAATTCAAATAAACTCTCAACCCAAACTCCAATAATTTAAATTACAACCCACAAACGCACAATTCAAATCCAAGATCTAGACCGCATTCTGAACAGCTCTACGGGGACATCGATGTAACACCAACAACTAAAAAAAAAAAAAGAGCAGAAACGGAACAAAGAAGAAGAGAACGGCCGGTGGGTACAACGGCCTCCACTAAACAAAACCCAAAACCCCCAAATTCACAGCCAACTCTTTCTTTCTTTCTTTCTTTCGTTTTCTTTCCTTTTTCTTTATTTTAATTACTTCACACCAAACACCCTTCTATACATCACCATCTCACCATTACTCCGCCATTTTTACTTCCCTTTCACTTCTTTCTGTTCTTCATCACTCCCATTTTTCTCTCTCCTCTTAATAATCAACCCCCCATTTTTGTTTTTCAATTTCATCAAATTCAACAGCATTAATTGATTGGTTGATTGATTGTACTTCTGGAAATTTTGAAAAACAAAAAAAATTCAAATAGTATTGGGTTTTGAGTAATCTTAACGCCATTTTTCACGCATTCCCAATTTTAGTTTTTGCCCATTTCTCCAATTATTGCGATCATTTTCTTGTACGATCTCTTTCTCTCATAATTTTTGTTGATTTATTCGTACAATTTTGTTCGCGAATCTGATTCTGTATTTTGAGTTCAAATTCCGAGTCAAATTTTGAGTTCGATCTATTTTATTTCTTTTAATTTTGTCCCCCTTTTTTGTAATTTGAAAAATTTTCGTCGCTTTTCGAATATTCTGGTAATCTCTTTTGGGCGCTTTAATTTATCTCATGATCGTGCTTTTATTGCTCTAAATATTTGCTACTTTAATTTTCTTTAATCAATGCAATTATGCAATTACTGTAGAATAACTTTTAGGGTTTTATTTGGATTAATTATTGGTTTCCCTTTTACCCTAAATTATTCGATGCATTTTTTTTATTCGCATGCTTATAAAAAATATGTTGAATTATAATTATGTTATGCTAATTTCGTTGATTTTGCAGGAATTTTTGGTGTATATGCTTAGAGAAACAATCATCATAAGAAGAAATTATGGGTTCTCAGTTGGAAATTCAACCTCGTGAGCTTAAATTCATCGGTTAGTCGCTAATTTTACAATTTTGATTGGATGTTATTATTAATTCATTTGGTTTGTTTTCAGATTTTTGCAATGATTGACTTTACCTTTTAATTATCGCGATTTTTGCAGTAGTTTGACCACTTTTTTTAATGGGATGAACTTAAATGATTGCTATTATTGACGTTTAACTTCTTTTTTGCGGACTAGTAGTTGAATTGAACAAACAGATCAAGTGTACGGTTAGCCTCAGCAACAAAACTGACCAATATGTTGCTTTCAAGGTACAATTTGAATGTCCTTTGGTTTGTATTTGCATTGAAGTATTATGGATTGTACTATTGTCCTGTTGCTTGCTCGAACATTTCTGTATTGGTTAATTGATGATATGAAGGAAATGAGTTTTGTGACCCTTGCATGATTGTTGCAGGTTAAGACTACATCGCCGAAGAAATATTGTGTGCGGCCTAATGTTGGTGTCATTCAGCCAAAATCAGTCAATGAATTCATTGGTATGTCATTATATATCAAAATAAATATTGGACTTCAATTATCATAGTTTATTATTTTGATGACCATGTATCAACATTTGAAGCATTAAATTTGTAATTGTGAATTGCAATACTTAAAACAAAAATATGTGCCTTTGTAAGAGGATACTTCTGTTATTTTCATTTTGATGATATGCAGAAAGAAATAATGGTTTAAGTTAATAAAAGTTGGCTATGTAAGTTGACATGGTCCATTATATTTAGTAGAGTATTTTTAACTTGCCTGGTAAAGGTTTAGCATATGAAGAAAAGAATTGAAGATAACAGGAGTTTTGAGGTACATTTTAGTAACATTTAGAGCCATTTTTTGAGGAAAGCCCTCAGCAATTACTCCTTTTGCCTTGCGGGGTTTGTCAATGTATACACAAATATGGCAGATTTAAGTGATTATAGAATGCTTTTATATATATATATATATTTTTTTATTTTGTTGATAGAGAGTGCAAGATTTACACGAACGTCAAAATGGTAATTAAAATTGAGGAAGCAGGTGAATATTATATTCCCAAATGATGCATGAGAGCACTTTGACGTTTGTGTTGCATGATGATATTCTACTTTGGTTAACTTAACACAGGCAACTCTAATGTGGAGCTGTTGTTTTGTGATTATTACTTTGAAGTAGAATTTTTATACCATAAAGCATCCTCTGTATCGTAGTTCTTGGGCCTTGATATAACCCTTTAGAGAGGATGGTTTAATTTGAATGCTCTGCTGTATACATGGTCACCTTTCTTCTGTTAGCAGATGTTCTGAATTTTTTTATTAATTGTTAAATTCTAAGATTTATAGGATGGGAGGTTTACCAAAGTGGGTACTTAGTGTGTCTTAGCCCTAAGCCTCTGTTAACCTTGTCATGGTGAACTTGCATCACTCATATCCCGTTACTTCCCTAAAATATCTCTATAATATCTTTACTATTGAGATCAAGTGTAGATTTTGTATTGAGGCCTTTAGGAATTGAAACAGTGAAGAATTTTGGGAGAAGTTCTTATATGGGCTAACATAAGTGAGTGTTTTTATCATTTCTAGAAATTTGTTATTACTCCAAAAACATACCATCTGATCTTTAGTGATGATCGACCCATGTAATCTGTTCATTTTCAATAATTTAAGAAGTCAGTTATTGTATATTTGGTGCCTGGGGAATTAACAGTCTCATTTTTGAGTCTTGAAGCATACTATTGTTGCTAGAGACCTGTAACTTATTTTGGCTGGTTCAGCGTCCTGCTTTTCAAGGTTTAGCTTTTGAGATTTGAGAATAATGCGGAAAAGTAATAAGGATGAGTCAGATAATTAGATAGTGATGTCTACTTAACCAGAAAGCAGAGCTACTAGTTCAGCCTCTTTTAACACTCCACCTACTTTATTCTTTGCCTTGTCTTTCTCCCTTTTCTTTCTGCTCCATACCACTGTTTGAATATGATTAATCTTAAATGATGCAGTTAGAACTCAGTTTCCTTTTTCATACTTTTTTTTGGTGCAGTCATTATGCAAGCTTTGAAAACAGCTCCAGCTGATATGACTTGCAAGGACAAGTTCTTGGTTCAAAGCACAATTGTTCCTGAAGGAACAATGGAGGAGGACATTACGTCTGAAATGGTACGAGTCTGTTGCTGGTACTGATAATTTTAAAGTTTGCACATATGCTTATTTTGGTGGACTTATGGTTACTGTTTATCTTGCAGTTTTCTAAGGATGGTGTGAAGTATATTGAAGAGATAAAAATGAGAGTGAATCTTGTTATCCCAACCCCACCATCTCCAGAGTTGTTACCCCTCAACGGAACGGTGAAGCAGGTAACAACTTCTGACATCTGAGTTGGCAGATGATTACTACAGTGCAAACACTCCCGATCACAATTGTATGAAGCTAAGTAGGCATATGATTTGGTCTTGAATTCTCATTTGCAACCCATTCTGTGCTTTAACGCTGAGCTATTTTCATGTTGGGTTATATGTCTACTTCTCTGTTTTTGTTTGATTGCAACACTTCCATATTTAAGGTCAAACTTACTTTGACCTTGCTTTTTTTTTTTCAGCAGATGTTACCATGTGTGGTCTTGCTGGATCTCTTTTAATATTTGTTTGAACACATCAATTTTTCATAGTATGGTACTGATTTGCAATTTAGTATAAATGTTGTCAGAGCTGTGCATTGTAGATTGTAAAAAGACTAGTGTTGCAATGTAAAAGAAATTGGGGATGCATTAATTTAAGAGTTTTCAAATCTTTTGCTTGCTTCATGCAATGTGTTTCTGGTTACATTGATTTATTTTTCATATGTTATGCTCCCTGAATATAGGATAGCAAGTTTCATTTTATTAAATTCTAGAACATCAAGATTTTTGGCAAGAAGGTGGTGGTGTTTATTCCCTTTTTCTTTTCTTTTTTTTTTTGTTTTTATGCTGTAGGTTGATGATCATGTTGAGTCTAAAACAGTAAACAAGGAGGATTTGAAGCCAGTGAAGGATACTGTCCATACGGATGTTGCTCGATCTCAGGATGTGAAATCAGAACCAATTAAGCAGATGAATTTTGATCTAAACAAGGTTGTTGACTCAAGTGTGCAGAAAGATGTTGAGCCACAACTCACGAAGGATAGTAAGGAAATAAAACCAGTAACAAGAAACAATGAGGAATCACAAGTTATTGAGTCAAGAATCCCAGTTATTGAGGAGGATCAAAGATTATTCAGGGATGTTGAAGAGATGAAATCAAAATTACATGAACTTGAGTCGAAATTAAGCAAGGTCAGTTTTTGTATTAGATTTTGCTTCATTAACTGTGACTTTATGCTTCTCCTCCTGTCCTCGTTGGTTTTCCCCTGTCCTCTCCTCTCCTGGGTGGTTCTTCCTTTTTATTTTTTTCTTAAGCCTGTTCTTTTTACTTTGACTTCCTTTCATAGTGCTAATTTTTGAGTATTGTAAAGAATACTCTCACGATTTTGCTGAAACTCAGATATGAAATTAGTGATGCTTTTTGCTAATTGATAGCCTGGTGTACAGTATTCTGTATGTTTTTACTAGGATGACATTGCTGGTTGTGCTTGAGGTTTGGAGTGTTTTTACATCATTACTACATTACATATCTTCTCTCTCAAACATTTCTCTTTTCTGATTGACATATGTATTAAGCAAGCTTATGGGGAGTGCAATATGCGAAACAATGGGAAAATTATCACGTGCTAGGAAATGGCTAACGTTAGGGTAATTGCACATAAGAATAAGAGAATTAAAGTTTAGAACTTTGAATGGACCACATCATGGATTCATGGTGAAATCTCTCTTATAATTTTCTTATAGCATTTCTTTTTTGTTAATTCAACATTCCAAATGCAAGACTCTTTTGAAGTCAACTTACCATGTATATATCTGGCAAATAATAATAATGGGTGCTCCCTTCTGTTGTAGATACTTCAATGATTATTCCAAATTAACCTGGATCTTTATCTGTTTTGCTGAACTTGATATCATCTGACATGACCTCATAAGCCTTGACTGCTATCCTACGTTATCTGGTCTTTTGTTATATGCTTTGCAAATAACCAAAAATTTGTCTTGTGGATTTTGCAGGCTGAAGTGACGATTTCAAATCTGACAGAAGAGAGGAGGCTGGTCATTCAGGAAAGGGAGAACCTGAAACAAGAGATGGTACTTTTCTTTTTATTCTAATTTAAAGAAGTTTAAATTTAAGTTTTTCGAGGAAATTAGCAATAACCTCTTTTTGATCGTGAAGTTTAGACTGAAGACATCTTTGTAATTGCATAATCTGGCTGCACTTAATTATATCTCATATTTTGCCCTAGGCAAGTGTCTAGTTCAGGTTATGGCCATTAGGAAGCTTATTATTGACTTGGCTGCTGCTAAAAATAGACCATGTTGATCTCATTTTTGGCATTTGTTTATGGCTAATGCCTTGCCTTATAAAATTTTCTGCAGTCTTTTCTAAAATCAAGAAAAGTAGAAAGAAGAGTGCAGGATGGATTTCCGCTTATGTTTGTCTGCATGGTAGCACTCATCAGTCTTATCGCCGGGTATGGCTTTCATTTCTGAGAACAACCAGTGTTTGAGGCCTGAGCATGAACCACATCCTTAAGCCTCTTCCGCTCTTCAAATACAAAGCATAGTTGAGGCTCTCTTTGTCAGCCTAGTTTCCAGAGTCAGGGTAATGTGAGAATGTAGTTGTGGCAGCCATGAGGTATTGTGTATATGTTAGAATTTCAGTCGATATTATTTGTACATGACCATAACAACCCCCCCCCCCCCCCCCCTCCCTCCCCTTCTTTCTCCCTTTTGCTCTCTCCTATTTTTACTCTTGAGATGATGAGAATAAATCAATAGTGTTGCTCTGTATGTGTGGATATTTTATATACTCGTAGATGTATGTTTTGCCCTCTAGTAAAAAATACAAGGATTTAATATTTCCCCTGTTGCGATACTGAAGTGGACTGCAATGTAATTGATTTCCCTTTCATTCTGGCAATTTAGCTAAGTTAAGATGTTTTGAAACAGCTTATTCCTCGAATGTTCAGTCCATTTTGATTGTATTTTGATTCAGTATAAGATGGTTTGAAACAGCTTTTTTTTTTTTTGGGTTTTTTTTAATACCTTTCCACTTTGTATTTTGTTTCAATGGTACTCGGTAACTTCAGATTATTTTGGCCGTCTCCCATGCACCATGCGGCTCAAATTGTTGGAACGAGGAGAAAATTTAAAAGCGGGGTGTTATAAGGATGAATTGGGTTGTACTTTTGCCAATTCCAATTTCAGTCCAAGGACTATTCCAATCTAGAAATTTATTTAGTTCGAGAGTAAGGTGCAGCTCAAGTGGTTTGAGCTCTATTTCCGGTTCCAGGAGATTTAGAGATCGATTCTCATCACTTGCCCTTGTGGCTCTCTAAACACTGTAGATAACATAAATTTTTGCATGGTTAAATTTGCTATATAGGCCAAAGATTAACATAAATGTAGATAACATAATATTCCAATGATTGACGACTCTGGAAAGGACTTCATGCTTTTCTGAGTTCTCAATTCACTTGCTATCTTGAATGCTTTACTCTGTAGCTTAGAACAAACCTCAAATGACAAGCATGTCATGCGGCATATTGATCAAACTGGCTTTATAAAAAACAAGACGCTAATGATATGTATTTGGACAATTAAGTTCCATTAAGTAATTGATTATCACTCCCTCTATTTTAGTATTTGTGCATCTCTTTGAATTTTATATAAATTAGTAAATTACGAGTATATATTAACTTAACCATATACTATTACTAATATACATAGATACTAGTTAATGCCCGAGCTATGCTCATATTTTTTAATTAATACATAGTTGGATTATTTTTATGCATAATAGAGAAAATAAATTTTGTATGTTGATTTACTTAGTCGATCAATAACTGGAATCATCAATCGATAACTATATACTAAAAGACACACCAGCAATGACACGTGTCATCACCTGGTGTGTCTAAGTGTCTTTAGTTTTTTTATTTTTATTTTTATTACAAAAATCATTTTTGAAAACAAATCTTTTACTGTACATAAATAAAAGATAACATATGTATACATATATAAAATATTTGATGTATATTTTCAAAACATATTAACAACTATATAAACATAAATAAAAAAAATAAATAAAAGTGAATCAGATATTTAACAAAATTTTAGTCAAATATTACAATAAATATTTTATTTTATTTTTGAATATTATTTATTTATATATTAAAAGCTCCAAGAAAATAATTTGAATATCAAATATTTAAAATTACTTAAGATAAAATAAAAGATTTGATATAATGATATATCCTTCCACAAAAGATATTAATAGCTATAAATGATACCAATTTATTAGTGAAATCAAATAAAAAAAAAAATGCATATTTTAAGATACATATCTGGTCAATCAACACCTTTTATATACACACCCGGGTGTCCATGAAGGCAAGCGTACCCAAAGACGTTATTTCCTTATTTGACAATTTTTTCCTTCTCATTTTATGATTTAAAAATGAGCAAAAAAATATATATATTAAATGAGCAGAAAATACCCTAAGTGTGCCTTGAATCTGATATACACAAATTTTTTTTCAATTTGCTAACAGGTTCCTTTATAAATTCATCATAATATTTGAGACAAATTAATAATTTATAATTAAATGTAGTGTTAATATGAAAACAATTACTCAATTCAAAATTACCATTTTGTCAAAGAAAAAAAAAAGTATCGTGCATGGCACGGGACCTAACCTAGTTATCAATGTATAACGAACTTTTTTATTTTTTATTCGGTCAAATTGAACCTAGGATGTATATGTTGAAATGTTGAAATTGAAATTTTCTGTCTTACCTTTTACCCTGATAAAATTAACTTTTAGCTATTTACTTTTAAATTCCAAACTTTAAAACTAACTTGAAGTTATTTATTTTTTAATGAAAAAAAAAATTGACAACGAAAACAATAAATGTTTTGGGCAGAAATTTTTTTTATGTGGTGTTGACATGTGTAATATGTGATTTTATTTTCCGGAGATTACTTTACTATTCTATATAGATATATAGATAGTAGTTATGTGTCTCTTTGGAGACATCTATTAATTGTTGTTATGTAAAATGTTAATGGATTAATCAAATTGCGTATTTTGGTTTCAAAAAAAAAATGCTTATTTTTATATTACTATTTTTTTTATATAATTTTTATAAATAGATAAGTGATTAAAGATATTGATGATTAAAATTGTAAATTTAATATAAATAATTCAAACATTTAGACTTTTTACATTATTCTATAGTTTGACTACAAATTTTTCTAAAATAATATATAGTTTGACTTTTTTATTAATATATATAATTGTACAAATTTGATGATTTAGATATTCAAAAGTTATGTATAGAAAAAAAAAATGTCTTAAAACAATAAGGTTTTCTTTTTGACCAAACAAGTAAGGTTTTCAATGGAGGAGATAACAATGAAAAAATTATTTCACGAATAACCAGAGAAATCCTCTAATTATTTCTACAAGTTAGGAGACACACGCGCACTGCGTGTGCAATACGAAGTATAAGAAATCTATATGGCTTGATTCTTCTTTTTTTTCCTTAAAATATTATCTACCAAATAAAAAAAATTAAAAAAGTAATAGTGGATTTCTGAAGAATAGGTAGCTTTTAAATGTTTTAGTACGTAAAGAATGGTAATTTTTTTTTTTAAATTAAAATTTATCATCTAAAATCCCCTTTCACTTTATATATTACTATAAACTATAGATTTAATCATTTAAAGTCTAAAATGGACAAATAATATTCATCACCAAAAAAAACCTAGCCGTCCCCTCCTCTCTAAGCTCCTCCTTTTTTTTTTTTTTTTTTTTTTTGAGGGGATCCTCTCTTCTCTTCTAGGGTTTTAATTATTTTTGTCATTTAGGCCAAAAATAATCTAATTTCTGACCCTTTAGTCTTGTTTTCCTATATTGTTGCATTTTAGATTTTAATGAATCGAAAAATTTGCCAATTGCAGCCATTTAAAGTTTGTATTTTGCAAATTGCAGTCATTTAAAAAAAATTGCAAATTGTGGCCCAAAAGTTCTTATAAATTGTAAATTGCAGCCCGATTTAACTTTTTCATTGGTTTACGTGTCAAAAATACTCGGTTAAAGTTTTAGGGGATATTTTAGCTTTTAAGGGCCCGAATTGAGCTCGGAATTAGCAATAAAATAACGTAAGTGCTTCGTTTTGCGTAACAAAAATGTATCGATTTGTGGGGAACTATTTTTTGCTGTAAAACGAGGCACTTACGTTATTTTTTTGCTAATGTTGAGCTCAATTCGGATCTCTAAAAACTAAAATGACCCTTAAAACCTTAATCGAATATTTTTTGACACGTAAACCAATGAAAAAGTTGAATCAGGCTGCACAATTTATAAGAAATTATGGGCTGTAATTTGCAATTTTTTTTAAAAATGACTGCAATTTGCAAAATACTAACTTTAAATGGCTGCAATTTGCAAATTTTCCCAATAAATCTACACATGTGGTGTATATATTCGTTGTCTCCATATTGTGGAATGTGGAGTGTCTCTCTACGGTGAAGTCATTAGTTTTTGTCACTCCATAGTTTAATTGTTTACTTTTTGTCAAGGTTTATTTGTGTGTTAGGGCTTATAAAAAAGTAATCATTTGTTTGCCCTATTATCAATTCATTGGTAAACATTTGTTTGGGATCGCAACGGTTGTCGAATTCTCAAATGCGTTCAGGTAAATCATATAATAATCATCCTTACAGCTACAACAAATCATTAGACGGGCTCTCCGTGCATTTTTCAGCGATGTGTGCAAAAGATGTACCACAGTGCAAGATCTTTTTAACAATCGTAGCTTTGATGAAGGAAACCTTTATTTGATTCTATTTTATATATTTGTTAATTTAAATTTTATTTGTAGATGTTGAATGACTTTTTATTAATAAATTGATTTTGTTCAAAAAAAAAAAAAAAGGTCTAAAATGGACAGATAATCAATGTATGCTCTCAAGTCAATTTTGAAGTGCATTTAGTTGAAAAAGCCCCAAATAAACAATAAAGAAATCAACAAATGTGGAGCTCGTTTTTAATTAAAAAATTATTAATTTTTTTATAATTTTGCCATTTTTTTTTAATCAAGGAGATAAACTTATATTTTCTCCATTTAGTAGAACAAATGGCAAACTTATTGTTTCATAAGAATATAAGTAGACAATGATCAAATACAAACACAAACCTCCAACATTGTTTCTGCTCTCTGTTCTAAGGGAAGTTTATTCTACAGTAAAGGAAGAAAAAAAAAAACCCAAACTTCTGCTTGCAAAAGCGGTTTCGGGGGAAAAAGAAAATCCTAACTGAATATAGGACTACAAAACATTGGAGTATTCTAGCTACAGCCAGATTAAAGAATACATCAACAAATCGCCATACTGTTTGAATATACTGATAATTAAAGCTGCAGATTGATTGTAACTTACTATCTATTAACAGAATTATTGTACAACTCTTCAAACAGGAACGCCCACGAGACCAGACACCAGACTTCGTTGGTATGGGGCATTTTCCGACCTCCCAAACTGCCAGTAGGTTAAAGCCTCAATTTACTTTCCTATGTTCTGTCTGCCAAATTGTGGGTGCTTTGTTCAGTAGGTGAACCAGGGACAAAAGGTACAAAACCTCGGCCACCAAACACAGGCCGCATGAAAGAGTCATCGAATTTGCGCCAATAGTGATGGACGGTATGAGTAGGTGCATTTAGAAGCATGCGGAGGCTACTAGGTCGAACTATAGTAGGCTCAGTGCCATTGTCATGGTTCCCCACATCAACTTCATAATCTTGATGGCCCTCAAGGAGTGGCGAGTATGCTTTTGGACTTCCTAGATCTGACACGGTGCTGCAACTAGTAAAGTGTTTTGGTTGAGGCAGCAAAAACATAATGAGAGGCTTCGTCAGCAACCCAAACACCTGCAGGATTGACAAAGATCAGCAAGGATATCAAAACCAAACCTCTGTTTCTTTCCCAAGCTTGTTTAGTATTAATACTACAAATCTACAAGTACACTCTACAGCTAGCTCAATACAAAGACATTAACTGAGGAAATACCTAGCTGAAATCTTTTCTGAGGGAATAGTAATCAATCTGTACATCCTTTTTATAATAGATACCACAATGTCAATGGTTGCATATTGCCAATTTCAAGAATGTTCTCAACTCTATTGACTTGCATTTTTACTGACAACCACCTCCCAAAATGATAACAAGTGGTAAACTAGTACTGAATAGAAATCATAAGTATAAATGAATGTGCATTATCGTGTTTGGTTCATCAAGTTGGAATGGATTGGTATGGAATCTCATACTAGAGAGGTACGGATTCTAATATCCATACTAGTCCAAAGTTGTTTGGTTTTATTGTTGGAATGGATTCTAACCTTCATTAATAGAATGGATTGTGAATCTTGGGGGGAGGGGTGGGTATGGGATTCCATGGGTATGAGGGGGAGTTAGAACCCCTTGGGTATGAGATTCCATTACTAAAAACCTCAACGAAACAAAAAACTGGATGGAATGGATTCTAACTCCATTCCAAATGATCCAACCAAACGACCCCCTTAGACTAAGTAACACCATGCAAAATCCAAAGTTATTACTTTTAAGGCCAATGCTTGAAAATTGGACCTTCAACCAGGCAACCAAACAGATGTCCAGTGCAATGCATAATGATTACAACTTCACCAAAAACCACTTTCGGTGTACACTGGAGTAAAAGTATGTTGAGATAACTAATTATTTAGATCTCAAGATATTGAGTGATGAAAGTGAAAACAGCAAAAATCCAAGAAATGATGTCGATAATACATTTTTAAGAAGAAAGCCAGGCTGCTGGCAGCATAAATACTTACCATTGTACTGAATAGGACAACAGTTATAGTGCTGGTGATCATGATTGCATTTCCCCTCAGCTGTGTGTGCCCTGACCTCGTAAACTGCAAAAACCATTTAATAAACCAAGGATTAACAAGCATTTAACTGCTAAACTGTAAAAGATGATGATCATGACATGCATAATTAATTTAGAAAGCTTGAGCACTATAGATAAGTGATCATCAGAAATGAATCAGTGACATACCTGATTATAAGCAAGTGCCATGGAAACAGCACCTCTCATAAGACCAGCCCACCATATGACCACCTATATTTAGAAATATTGACCAACAGATAAGATGATTAAGAAGCAGGAATATATACCTTTGAAATTTTTTTAAGTAAACGGGAAATTTACTTACCTGCTGGTTGAGAGAGACCTTTTCGCTATGCGATTTCTTGGCAAAGTTCATTAACCATGATAAGGGGAAAACAAAAGCTGCTCGTCCAACCATGATCAGACCAAGCAATATGGAACTCACAGCAACAGAAGTGCCAGGACTGCAGCGCACATCAAGAGTCAAAAGAAATAAAGTAATAGAGTGAAATTTTCGAAGTGGAAACTTAAACAGAACAGGCCCAGAAGATGGTATTTATGTCAATAAAATATCAACAAAATTCTTCAAGAGATAATAATACCTATCACTCACGAATCTCCACTTCTCAATGTCCAATGCATCCATACCAACATATAGAAAGAGGAAAACCTCAGCGACAAAAGACAGTGTTGCAAAAGCATGCCTGTTGTAGAGAAGTGAGGAAATCACAGATTAGAGCAACCATAAAATCTTAGAGTTTGGAACAATTTAAAAGATAAGCAGTAGTACTTGGTGGTTACTCTTGAGCTCTCTGTCACGTTGTGCCATGTATAATGGGACATGACAATTCCACAGAAGAACACTGTAAGAATTCCGCTTAAATAGAAAAGCTGCAAGAAATAAAAATTATTAGCTCCTGACAAAACTAATACATAATTAACAAAACAAGTACTGGTCTAGTCCCACGAAACAAGACCTGTATAAAAGAAGATTGACTTCTCAGAGAAGTTAACAAAAGATGGGGGAATTCAGAATGAAAAACTTCAATCAAAAGACTTATAGAAGCTTACTTCAGCAAGCATGTAAGATAGATAAGCCATAAGCATCATTAAAGCAACCTCGCGATCAGTGGAGTGCCTGCAATATTGCAACTATTAGTAAGATATCATCTTTACAGATAAGCACATTCTTAACACTCTTGAAGAGGTGGATCAGAGTTCCGAAATACAGATGACAGATTAATGCATTTGCACTACAAAGAACACAAAGCAATAACATAGGAGAGTAATAGTTATTGTTAACTAGTGCAAAAACTAGAGAAAGCTTTCAATTTCCTTCTATAAACGAATTACACATCACAAAACATCCTAGGATATAGCATATAAAGACAATTGCCCCCCCAAAAAAAAAGCTCCAAAAAGTTCAAGATAACAAGTATGTGCCAATTCAGGACCAGATATAGTGAACCCAATAAGCTGTGAATGAAAAGTATGGATCGAATTGGTTTAAATCCATCCCTACAGGAAATACTATGATGTAGTGGAAGCCATAAACTGAAACTTGATCTTAGACTCCAATTTATTTAAAAATAAAAAAATAAAATAAAAATAAAACAAGAATGCTGTTAGTTTTGTTTGGAAGGATATTGTTCAAAATAAGAAGAAAAAAATGTCCATATCAAGTATATAAGGTAATCCCAGGCAGACAGGACTGAGGACCACCCAATTAGTGTCATCTGCATGTGAGCTTCTCCAGCCAGGGATCATTTTTTGCTTCCATAAAGAATGTTTGCACCCTCAAAATATGGAGCAACTGCCAACTATTTATACCTAGCCATTATTTTGAGAAAGTAACAGATAGCTGATGATTGGCAAATGGCATACCATAAAAGGAAAAAGTGGAAGAAACACAAAGAAACTGAGTGGAATGCATGGCTCGGAGCTCCAGCACAATCATAAATGGCAGCTGTGAAATAACTTATCTGTATAGAAATCCCTAATGCAAAGATGAAATGTAGAATGGGTTTTCAGTTTTCTTATTTTTTCTTATCTTGTTTTAATTCTTCCCTTTTTAGAATGAATTGAAGAATAATAAAAGACAAAATAAAAAGATTGCATACTCTTTTTTTAATTAAAAAAGATATTCTGATGATCCATGCCAATGCACCTAATCATCGGACATTCTCACAACTTGCATATATTTCTAGCCAACAACCCTACCTAATTTACACAAGAATGCACAATAGACACCAATCTGATCAGAAGCAACCATTTAAAATGACTGAATGCCGAAATCCAGGTACCTACAACTCTACAAGAATCAAACTATAGAGCAGATATCTCTTTAGCCATCTTTGACAGTTCAACATTACACATGAGTTTTTGTTTGATGACTTCAGGTACATGTGTAATTAAGCATGCATATCTGCATGAAATCATGTAGATTGCTGATAAATGTTCAGAAATCACAAATAAAACTTCAAGAGACAAGAATGAGCATTGCAAATTCAAGCATAGCTCTTATCAATGAAATTTCAATAAGGTCTGGCAGACAGTAACAATTACACGAGGTCCATTGTCCTCCACACATTAAGATAGAATTTTGTATGCTGGATAAAGTTAATGTCCTTAGTTATCCAGGATTCAGACGGGTGATAAGAGTTTTAGCGTAGCATAAGTGAACTTAATAATCTCCATAGGAAGTAGCAGACTTCATGGGAAATGAACATTTAATTTATTTGCATACATATCTTAAATTGTATGATCGTGGACATGAATTATAAACTGGAAAATGTCCATATATATTTTACTACACAAGGCAAAGAACCAATAAAATAAAATGAGTGGAAGAAAATTGCAAACATCCAAGTTTTTTTTTTTTTTTAAAAAAAACATACCTTCCAAAGTACAACTTTTTGATAATGTAAGCACTGAGCAAGCCAGTCTGCAAATAGAACAGAGAATTATTATTCCATAACAAATCAAACCACGCATAAAAAAAATGAAGAAGCAGGAACGGGAACGGGAAAAAAAAAAGGAGATGGGCATAGCCTTACAAATGCTCCAAGAATAGTGCTTGCGATAAATAAATATAAGAAGTTGCCCATAAATTGTAAGGCAATTCTGTGATCGATTGTTGTGAGGTCAAAGCTCTGAATCGCATTGAAAAGCACCACTGATGTGGCATCATTAACAACACCCTCACCAAACACCAAACTGTAGAGCAGAGGGGTCTCATCCTGATTGAGCACCTGTTCCATAATAGGCATCTTTTAAGTTCTGCACTAATAGAGCAAAAGGTCTTTGCTTTCAGATTTTTACATGGGTTAGAAATGGACTTACCTGCAATGTGCAAACAGAATCTGTGGCAGCGAATATTGCACCGATAGCTGAAAGTAAAGGAGAACATTAAAGCTCAAAACAAAGAGAATAACATGTGCTGTGAAACAACATGATGCAAAGAAAATAAATACCAAGATAGTCTGCCAAGTCCAGAGAACCAATATCCAATTTCTTAAAAATTGACAACGCTCCTGCATCAAAATTCAATAAATAAATAAGTTAAAAAAAAAAACAGCAATTCCTTCAGAAACTTATAGTTTGCCAATAAAAGAGACTCGTATAATTTTTTGCAGGAATTTGTGTTCCACTTACTATCACCTACCATAAGCTCATTGGTCAAATCATAAATCCTAATGTTTTTTTTTTTTTTCTTCTAGTCATCACTTCATTGGTACACAAACAAAGAACGAAGATGATATTTAATACCTAGTTTTCTTAGAAAATTCTAGAAGTGTACCAAGTTCCAATTTGCCCGCTTCTGGTCAAGGCTTGAGGGGGATATTCAAAGTAGGTAACACTTGATATAAGTATTAAATAAGTCTTGAAGCAATGTCCCATCAAGTCAAAAAGATTCTGTAGATCCAACAAGAATAATGGAAAAAATGTCTGTAGCACATCAAAATAGTAATGTGCCATCATTACGCACATATGCTATTGGAAGTGACAGATAAAAAAGCAACTCTATCTTCTAGTTAGCGATTACGAGCAGAGAAGATGGTTTGAATTGTCAATGAATGCAAGAAGGGTCAAGGCACTGATAGCAGCACAAGATAACCAACAGGTGTACTTAAAGCTATGAGAAGAAAGTTCGTTCAACAAGTGTCCTTTTTCTCTCTGTCTTGCCCTGTGGGAGGGGCTTAGTTGTTATAATTTATAAAAGGAAGTTTCATTTCACCTAATAAATACTTGTATTACAGAGATCAGGGGAAGGAACCTAAAAAGCCAGTAACATAAAAAGGAAACAAAAATAAAGATATGCAAACATCAATGGGCAGAAATACAGCATTCTAGGAAGGATCCCTATGGGCCCCTCGTCATGTGCTGATATTACACACAACAATAATGCAGCCTACACCAAAGACCGAATCCAAGAAAGCACCAAGGTGAAAGAACCTGGGGGAAACAGTTCAACAGCAAAAGTAGTAACATATACCAATTACTGGTCCATCCCCTCTCTGATATTTCATCAAATTCTTTCTCGCCAAATGAAAATTTATAGAACGGTACAATCACATCAATCAGTATGAATTCCATTAAGAGACAACCTAAGTATGTCCAAAAATACGCCACCTCCCCCCTAAGCTATCATAGAGGATGTTTCCAAAATAACCACAAAAAAAAGTAAAAGCACTAGTAGTGGAAACAATGGGAAAATATATCTAGCAGACTTAGTAAAATCTCACAAGTAGATTGTGAGAGCATTATAAAGGTTTATCATGCATGAAATGTCATGGGGTGACAAAAGAAGATGATTAAGGTATTTTGTGGGGTAATTGATTAGCATGATAATCTACATATTCTTACAAAAGGGATGGAAGTCACAATTATCTTTCATGGGACCAGCTTTAGGATAGATATATGTATTTATTTAACTTCTTGGTAAGCTAGACGAACTTCAATTTCAAAGAATCTGAGGAGTTGGGTTTCCTTTTTGTTTGTTTGTTTTCAACTAAGGACATATTGTCCTCTTGCTTTGTACAGTCATTTAGATTTTACTTCTTTCTTATGGAAAAATTAGTTAGGGCAATACTAGGCTACTAGCCTTGAGGATTGGTGTCACACTTATAGCAGTAGGAAGTCAACACCACCCAAATAAAAAAATGACTTCGTGAATTTTGGCACACTACTAATCCCCATTAAAGACCACATCTACTGTAGTACTGTTTCAAAAGAAGCAAACAAGAGCATAGCATAAGAGAAAACATAGTTGTTTATATTACCAAAAGATATGATGGTGAATGATACCAATGTACCAACAGCTCCAAACAATATGATAGTAATGAAGTTGCGGAAGAACTGCTTCTTCTTCACCTGAAAGCTGGATAAGACAATTGAAGCTAAGAATATCAGTATCCAGACATGAATTCTAAATCTTTGTCGAAAAAATAATAAAGAAACAAGTGAGAGCAAACAGGTTATTTAAACGATTATTGAAAGAAATCTAACATACCCTGCATTAAATATAATCGGTGGAAGAAGGTATATGAAGAAAAGATCTTCACTGAAAACCAAAAGATGCGAACTCTTTCCTCCACTAATCAGCAGAATCACAACCCCAGTAGCCAAACCCTGCCAGTAAGAATCAAACCACGTTGTAGAAATTAGATCGTCAACCAACACTCCAAAAGATAAACCTTGATAATTTAAAGCATAATCAAACCAATCTAATAAATGTATTGGAGTCTTACTATAAGTAGAGCAGTGATGGACTCGTTCATCCAGCGATTCTCCTCCAGAAGATGACCAATTACGATGCAACCACAGAGCAGTGCCACAAACATATTCATCGAGACCACAGAAGCATGATCAGAAGTGGCAAGAGCGTCCATCTTGCCAGACAACAGAGAGCTTAACTGCGACCACATTGTTTAGCTACTTTGTTCACCCACACCCAGACAACCACGATAATGTATACTTTATACAAGTATATGAATATACGTAAGTTTTATGTACGGCGAATCTTCAGTAGCTTCTGAAATACAGCTTTATGAAGCTTAATGATCTTTTCAAATACTAAGTCTCCTCGCTGTCCATATAATGACCCTCAAAGCTCATACACCATCAAAGTTCTGCATATCACGAATTCAACAATCAACATGAGCAAAAAAAATCGTTAGTCCTACAAAACAATCAACAACAATTTACAGCTTCGTTCCATAAGCTTAAATGATTAAATCTCAAAAATCTAAAGCTCAGAATTTAATTATTGGTGTGCATAGCGCCACAAGGGCAGTGATGTAGACGGGATTCGATCCCAGTTCTATGCCACCCCTAAGAGTACAACCTAGACTAGTCAGCATCCTTAAAGCTTTGCCAACATAACTACAGGCTTACAGCTGAATATACTGAGTACAATTAGCCCAATTTGATGATATTATAATGAAGTACTCCCATTTTTATACGCTTTAATTACAGATACCCAGATGCATGATTAGCATGAATTACCATAAAATCACATTTAATAATTCACAAAACTTAAAAGTAAAAAGACAAAACCCCAGTTTTACTAACTTCAAGAACAATAATTTAGCCATTATCATCTATATAAACTTAAACCTTAAAAACCCAAATGCTTATATCAGCAACCGATGATTCCAATCACAAAATTGAGTACAAAAACAAAACCCAAAAAATCAATCGATTAAGATCAAACATGCACTGTGACACCACTTGATTATGCACTATTATTACAAAATAACATCTTAATTATTACATTAAAATTATAATAGTACGGCGATCTCCGAAAATATTTCAATGCCAATCAAATTATAAACATTAAATAACAATTATAATGGCATTAAATAAAAGAAATTTCATCATCATAATTTAGTAGATTAACAAAAAAAAACGTACCAATGCATTTCCAAGTGTATGGGAAGTTAAAAAAGCAGCGATAATTCAGGAACAACACAGAAAAATCTGCTCTTTTTTTAATCAAACTGATTTCCAAGAAAATCCCAATAATTCCCAGAAATTGTGAAATTTCAGGACAAATGAAAACAAAGAAACAGAACAACAAAACGAAAATTCAGGTGAGTAAGAAAGAGATAAAAGGGGGTAAGAAAAGAGAAAACTCTGGAAGAAATGAGAGAAAATTCAGGGGAAAAAATGAAAAAAAATTGGAAGATAATTTTTTGTTTTTATTTAGTTAAATTATTGAAAAGAAATGAAGCTTTTATTGAAAGTAAAAATCAAGAAATGATGCCAAATACGAAATGACAAGTGCCAAAAGAATAAGGAAGAGAGAGAGGCGTGTTATACGGGGTTATATATGAAATTGATGATATCCACGGAGCATCTACATAAAAATCCTAAGCTAAGTTAAAGTTTATAAAAGCCAATTTTTATGGTTTTTTTGTGGGTGTATCACTCGTGATTCTCTCTTCTTATATTATCATTTTATTTAACAATTAATCTTAATCAGTGGATCTTGATCTAGTTTTGCTAGATTGATACTAGTGTTAGAGTGTAAGGTGTCTTCGATCTGTTGACTATGTATCGATTTGTGATGTGATGGTGATTCCTGTTAGAATTATACCGTCGGTTTAGTTACTGAATGCTCGTATGGTCTGGTATAGCTATATAGGTATAGAATAATGTTTGTATTTAAATCTGATTTGCTTTGTTGGGTTGTATGTGTGTGGTGGTTAACTAGATATTGCTACGTACTTATCTTGATTAGGAGGGGAGGGGGAGGAGGAGTTGAAGTTAATGCTCATTGATAATGGAGCAAATATGTATGATTATTTATACTAATTATAAGTATAAAGTTTTTGCCCGTTATAAATAATTGATGACAACTAATCAAAATCAATACGACATCTATAAGCGCTACGAGCTTTTCAAAATGAAAGTTCTCTTTGGAAGCTACATTCTCTGCATCTTTTCCTGTACTATTTAAGCATCGATTGTTGAATCCTTTTCTTAGAAAAAAGTCAGTTTCAAAACAATACTTAAACTTTTGTAAACACGTGCTATCATTATTGAAACTTAATTAGCTTCTTTGAATAGGTCATTGCATATTACATCTCTCATAATACATTGTAAGTTATCATTGAATTAACGTTCTATCATTTTTTTTTTCATCATTAATTGACATCATTTTCTCCATCATAGAAATTCCGGCTCCTATCATAACTAGAGGAGCTTATAAGTCTTACTTTGTAATTTATACCTAATTATTTTGTGAGCTCAAGACACCTTTAAAATTTTACAGCTAACAACTATTTTACCAAGCACACATACTCAATTATTTATTTTCACATGTAACAAACTAGTCACTAGTTAATACACAGACAACTAACAACTACTACAACAGTTACCTGGCCTCTACAACTATATTTTGCCAAACACGTCGACAATTAGAGAAGATAAATGTCAAAGTCATGTTTCAACATGTGTATTTACTCAACATGTAACACTTTGAAAAAAAAAAAAACAAAAATGATATATTAAGATAAGAACCCCCTTAGATTTTGTGTCTTGTGTTGTTCTACAAATGCACGGGCTACGGACCTGTTTTAATTTACTAAACTGAGCTGAATTGAACTAAACTGAACTGATTGGAGCTGAACTGAACTGAATATTTTATGAGAGAAGGAAATTAGAAACTAAACTAATTGGAGCTGAAATGAATTGAACTGAAAATAAGTTGAAGA
The DNA here is from genome assembly GCF_948465745.1 of Chenopodium album. Taxonomy (NCBI): domain Eukaryota; kingdom Viridiplantae; phylum Streptophyta; class Magnoliopsida; order Caryophyllales; family Amaranthaceae; genus Chenopodium; species Chenopodium album. The sequence goes on from NC_137846.1 coordinate 10,333,020, forward strand.
GTACATGCCCTGCACCAGCTAAGATTCGGGCCTATATTCCAATTTTTGTCAATTTTTGTAATTTTATCATCTAATAATGGTCTACAACTAAATTACATAGATATTTTAAGATTTGCGTATTTTTCCTTGATTATTGATAATAAATAAATAAAAAATAAAAAAAATTGCTGAATAGTGATGATGAAATAGCAGAAAAATACAAGATCTAAATTGCATCTGAAAACGAGACGGTTCAATAAATCTCTCAGTACTCTGGGATTTGGCATTTTAGGTTGAGCTGTTTATCTTCAATATTCCAGCTTGGCATGCATTATTAGTTATTTATGAACAAGATAAGTAACCTGTCTTATACTCACTACTTTGGTGTTTTAACGTGCTAAATTCCAAGCCGCCCATTTTTTATTTGATATTGTCGACACATCTCATAATCACACATATATGAATTATATCCAAGCTTATGAATGAGATTTTTTCTTTTTTTATTTTACTTATATTAAACTATACGAATTACGAAGTATTGGTTTATTGCAATATTAAAAGTAATATATTACACAAAATGTTCTTTTTCATGATCTTAATTACTACTTATTCACGCCCTTGACTTTGAGTGAAACATATGACTCTGAGTTTACCTAAACTTATTCGTTTGTACTACTTGTAGTTGTGTTCTTAAATAAAAGTTCAATTTTTCTTCTATATGCACAATTGTAGACTTCTAGTAGATAAATTCTAGCGGGGCATTAGTGATTTAAGTTTAGGTTGAATATATAAGGGTGAAGCTAAGGTAATGAGAATACTTTTTTCTTTTAAAAATTAATAAGGATTTCAATTATGATATATATACAGCAACCTCATTGGTGCATAGTAAGAATAATTTTGGAAATTTTATTATGACAAGACAACACATCAATGGGTGTAGTTAATGATAGTTAATTCTCATATATAATCCTAGAGCAACTCCAATGGCAAGCTAATTTGACAATTAGCTTAGCATGTCACTTAAACTTTTAAACTAATTGTCATTGTACCTACTTTGACCTCCAATGGCTGGCTATTAGCTTACAATTTAAATTTTTCACCTCCTTAACTAACTTTTTTATTTCATTTTATTGATTCTATTTTTTAATTTTTTTGGTAAGTTTTTCTCCATGCAAATTAGCTCGACAAAGCTAATTTGCTCAGCCAAGCTAATTGCATTTTGTAGCTCCAATGGTCAAACTAATAGCTAGTGATTATTTAATATTGCAAACAACTCCCTAACAACAACCATTGGAGTTGCTCTTAAAAATTGGATGAAATATTAATCTTCATTGTAGTAAAGTGACAACACTATGTAACCAATATAAATTTGGGCCTCATTTTCTCACCATGCGTACATTTACATCAATAATTGATTGTTATAAATACTTTTGAATTTTCCTCTTTATAGGTAGTAATTATTGCCTTTACTTGGGTTACCTTTGAGTCAATTAAAGAGAGAAGTTAGTTTCTTAAGAAAAACAAAGAGAGTAATAATTTGCAAGTTTGCAACAAAAATATCTTTCAATCATATACTCCTTGATTTCTAAAATAAGCAATGTTATTGTTCTTTGAGGTATGAATTTGACAATAATATTTATCTTCTATCTTGACAATATGTAATTTGCATATGAATTCGGTTTTAAGAAAGAACTTCATATTTATTTATTTACTAGTATAAGACCCGTGCCATGCACGGATAGAATTGAATTATTATTATTATTATTAATCATGGTCATTATATAAGATCTTTTTGTAATGGATTTTGTTTTTTTATTTTTTTTTAATGAAGAATTGTTATAGGGCTATATCCATCTATAAGAGATGGTTTTTTTTTTATTTTTTTTTTTTTACGAAGAATTGGAAGTTAAATTAGTAAGTGTTAACCATTCTTATAATCATATACTTTAATACATATATCGTCACAAGATTGTTCTTTTATATTGAATTTTTTTTTATACCATACAACATTTTTGTAGTTAAACTTTTAGATTCATATATAAGGTCGTGGCAGGTACATACTCCCTCCTTCCCTTATTGATAGTCACTTATACCAATTTTAAATCCCAAAATGATAGTCCTATTTGCTTTATTCAAGTACCATTAATATCATTTTTTTACCAAAACTTCCTCCAATTCATTTGCAACAATATTTGTGCAAATTTAACTTTTCCATGTAAATTTGTCTTTTCCATGTTCTTTTATTACCTTGTCAATCATGCATAAAAGTAATATTTAATGGTAAATTTAACTATATTTAGATAGTATGTATTGTGGAGTATAAAAATAATATTGGAAGTTTGAAAAGATTTTATACTGCCTTTTTCACATTATTTCTATTTTGTGAACGATATCGTTGATATATTTACTATGTATATATTTTCTTATATTAGTTTAATAATAATATTATGCAATAGAATCATACACAAATATTATGTTATAATAATATATAAGAATATAAGTATATAATAAAATATAAAAAAAATAATAATAATATTATAAAATATAATAACAATTAAATACGGAAATAATGAAATTGGCGGGAAAACAGTTAATGAAATTGTGCCAAGTGTCATTATAGGTTCGCTTTTAGTATAAGTTAATAGATAGATAGATACCTAAATATAATTAATTAATTACAATCTCAAACCACCTGCGCCACATGTTTCCTTTTCCTTTTATCATCAATATATACATTTTTAATTAACTGTCATTATCATTATTCTTTCTTGTAAAAAAAAAAAAAAAAAGGTATTATCCTTGTATCACAGGCATATCATATGGTGTTTCTTTCCTATTCATTCTGATTTAATTTATTTATGCCTTTAATGTCAAATAGTCAAGCCTCAATTAAACATTGGGTGTTTTCTTAAAAAATAAAATAAAAACAAACATTGGGTGTACTCTGCTCACCCTTGAGATGCGTAATACGGAGTATAAAGTAAGGAAATGAAACAATAATACATATACTAGATTACTAGTACATGTTTAATATTGGTTATTTTATATTCACTTTGATTTAATATCATTAATGAGTATATTTCTCGTGTCTTTAATTTCATGAAATCAAGCCTCACTTAAACTTTTGGTATTACTGTATTAGCTTATTTAGCTGAGATTTTGTAGGAAAATTGTCTTAGCCTTCAATCCTTAATCTTATACGTGAAACAAGGTATACATGCCATGAATTAAATAAATGTAGTAGGGTAGGAAAGAGAATTTAATTCCATCACTGACGATGTTCATGCAAACACTAGGATTAGATTAGGAGTATTGAGTTCATGTCTTGGCTACATTGTTAGTCATACTCATATGTATATGATGTGATGTTTTCTTAGTTGTTTGGTAAAATTAAGTATAGTGGACCTATTGACCTAAACTCGTTGTTAATTGGGTTGTACTAGTACAAATTGTGGGAATACATGAACGAAAGCTTACATTATTCAATCATTTATGTATTTGTCAATTGTATCTATATGAAGAGTCATAATTTAAACCCAAAATAGATGTGATAATGTTCTCATAATTGAGTATGTTCTTTAAATTAGTTAAAACTAAGGGCCTGTTCTGTTGAGCTTAATTTCAGTTTAGTTCAGTGTAGTTCAGTTCAGCTCACCTCCAACCAATTTAATTCAGTTCAATTCAACTCCAATCAGTTTACTTTAGTTTCTAATTTCCTTCTCTCATAAACAATTCATTTCATCTTTATTCTCAGTTCAGTTCAGCCTCAATCAATTCAGTTCAATTTAGTTGTTTTAAGTAAATCAGAACACACCCTAAGATTATTGCCAAGAAGCTAATGTTAGAGAAGAAGAAAATTTAAAAACACAAAACATTGAGGATAAAAAAGGCTTGAAGGCATGATTGAAACTTAGTACTCCGCATTTTGTACATGCAAATTAAGGGATTATATTAGTACTCGTATTAGGGCTGTTCAGAGTGCGGTTTGGACCGCACCAAACTGTAATTTTGCTATTTGGTGTGGTTTGCGGTTTGAAAATTGCGATGCGGTTTTCGAAAATGACCAAATTGCACTTTTGCGGTTTGACGCGGTTTCTAAAATATTTTTGACCAAACCGCACTGCAAATCGTACTTTGATGCGGTTTGCAGTTTAGTTCGTCCAACCGCAAACCGTATACCAATTTTATACTATTTCTTTTTTTTTAAAAAAAAAAGAATTTTCACTACAAGAAAATAACCTTTTCGTAGCAATTATTTTAACCTTTAGTATCGATTATAATTGCAACAAAAAGCTTTCCCAACGAATGGTCATTCGATACAATATCCTCCGTTGCCTTAGCCTTTAGTAGTGGTTTTAATATCGTTGGGGTTGGCCTCAATAATCGATACGAAAAACTACATCCAATCGTGGTGATTATTGTAGCGATTACAATCGCTATAAATGTTGAACTCATTTTCTTCAAAAAAAAACAAAATGCATAACTATGATATTTATAAGATTCGAACATGCAACCTCAAACTCTTATAGTAAATGTTTCACCAATAAGCTATGATATATTTTATGTTTTCTTTGTCAAACAATATTTATATATCTAGTGTTGAAAAGACTTTTCGTATCGATTTTTGGGATTTAGTGGCGATTGTAAATGATACGATTTTCAAAATTATATAAATGTGTAAAAATAGTGTGGATATATATTATTATGTTTTCCGTATCGATTTTATTTGGGAAAACCATGGCGATTGTAAAATGATACGACTTCCTTAATGATTTCACAAACATACTTGCATATTGTAGCGAATGTACAATCGCTACGAAATAATCGCTACAAAAAGACATTTTTCTTGTAGTGTTTATACTATTTCTATTAAAAAGTACATAAAATAGCTTAAAATTATTATGTAATTTTTTTACTATTAGCTAATTAAAAATTAAAAAAGAGTTTAATATTTAAATTATATATTAATAATAATAATCACAAAATAAAATAAAAAGTTTTTTTAAAAAAAAATTATTTACAATTTTTTAAAAAATGTGGCTAAACCGCAAACCGCACCGTATCAAACTGCATTTTGCGGTGCGGTTTGGTGTGGTTTGAAAAAAGTGCAAACCGCAATTTTGTGGTTGGGATCCAAACCGCACCGCGAACACCCATATTCGTAATATACTATTGCATTCATCTTCTTTTATTTGCCCCGTAAATCTATATTATTATTGATAGAGTATATAAACCGATCTAACCATTAGCCTAAGTTTTTGGTTGAGATGGTCCTTTCACAACTATGTTTACTATGCCCATTGTATCTCTTTCTACTAGCTAGTTGTAACACCCTAGAAATTCCTTTCTTTTAAAATACCTGTTTTGCTCTGTTTAAAACTTTAATTAGGAATATCTAAGATATTACCGCCACCGTGATAACGGCTAAGGCAACTATCAAAGACACACAGCGGAAGACTAATTTCAAACCCTTTCAAAACAAGTCAACTTAAAAAGTAAATCAACGAAAATAAAGTCAAACGAAGTAAAATAAAATCAACCTACAACTTGGAATCATTATAGGCCCTTATTAAAACCAAACCAACTTCAAAACCTTTTCGTTAGCCACGCATAATAATATTATCATAAATAATTAAAGCGATAAACACATCATAAACTTATGGAAACTAGCATGATACGCTCTTCACTCATGCCCCTTCATGAATATGCTTCAACACCTGAAAAACTTATCTCTACCTATTTCCACTACTCTCCATTGAAAATGGGTCATCATAGGGCCAAGATAAAGACAAGGCCAACAAACACACAGAACACACAATCAGCAAGGCTGAGTACATAAGCGTAATTAACACACTAATATACAATTTCCTATCAACACACTACTTACCTTGTTGCACCTGTTTTTCAAGCATACCACATTCAATAAAAATTCTCACTAGACACTAAATAATTTATTTAGCATTGATTACGCATCGAACGGGTTTCCCCCTAGCCTCCCCCAATAAATTGAGGTTACTGACACGGGAGCTAACCGTGCCAGCATCAAAAACCACACATAGGTGGCGGAATTCCTGCGCATAATAATAATAAAAAGGAATATACAGCGTCCTGTACTCCATTAGAAGTTATGGTTAAATATAAAACCCCATAACTCCCCCCATATGTTCATACTCAAGGTATATACGTTGCAAGAGTTTTGGTGCGTAATCTCTTTCACTTTACGTTATTTACCGATTATTTAACTTGGTGATGACTCTCAAACCATAATCATTCAATCAACAATAATTATTCAAACAATCAAATACATCAATTTAATTCTTGAATAGTTAATGATCACATAATATTTAATGTTGAACCCTTTTTAATTCTACCTCGGTGCCAATGACACCTTAAACGCATAAAGCGCCACAAATCCTATCCCTCGGTGTTTAAAACACCTTAAGTGCACTAAGGCACCAACATACAATTTATTCCTCGTGTACATAGACACTTATATAGCTCCTTCCTCATGCTTAAAGCATCAATAAAGATTATATGAACCATAATAAAATTCCTTTTCAATATTCCAAACCAAATTAAATATTTAGTTGAATCAAACATGCTCTCTATCATGCCATAAATAAATATGTGGTTCATAATTAATATTCCAAACTATTATTTTCCATCCAATATTCCATCACAAATAAATCATGCTTCATAATCCAATCACCAATAACATCCAAATCATAATTTCCAATCCAAACCTAGCATGATACTACTTGTAATCAATCAAACACATTTAGCATGCTATTACATCAACATAATTATGCTAAGTACGCGAACGTACCTTGAATACGATCTTAATATCGCCACAATTAATAGAAATCACTCACTTCAAAGTCTCCTACAATTTAAAATCATAAAAGAATATTAAAACCCACTCTACACAAATTTCCAGCAATATATACTATTATAAAACCCCTCATAATTTATTTAAAATAAGCTGAAATTATATTTAAAACATTATAATTAAATCTCAATTAATGGGTAATTAAAATTTCTTAAAGAAACTTGATTTCTAATGCTTTACCAAAAATTCCAGCACTTTATTTTAATTAAATCTTGCTGTAAATTGGTCTTAAAACACTTTAATCAAAGGTTTACACCATTATATATCATAATCCTTCAATAATTTATAAATCAAGAACCTAGGGTTTCAAAAATTGGGGCTTTTTAATTAAAAACATAATCTGAAAATTAATTAATATAATACTTCTAATCAAACATGAAAAATCAAATCACAAAACCCATAATTAATATTTAGATCTAGGATTAAATTGACTTTTAAAACAAAATTAACATTTTTTTTTGATAAAATATCGTTTTATGGTTAATAGGGTTTAAGATAATTTATAGTTGTTGATAAAAGGAGTCCTATTTAAATTAAAATAGGGTTTTAAAACTTTCCGAACTCTAAAATAAAAATATGAGAATAGGAAAGTTATTTAATAAATAAAAATAAACTATATATAAAATCATAAAATATTCGGGTATTACAATCTACCCTCCTTAAAACAAGTTTCGTCCCGAAACTTATAATTAGGAAGTATAAAATATATAGATACAGTAATAAAATAGTAGGGGTATTACATACTATCCCCCTTAAAAAGGAGTTCGCCCTCGAACTCAAAGCTAGTCACATAAAAAGAAACACATAAATAAGCACGAGCACATAAAGAAACACTCTTGAAATGACTTAACCTATGTCAATTTTAATCCTAGTTCTTTATTAACAAGTTCATTCCTAAACAAAAACCACGTTGGGATATGAAGATCCCTACGTAAATCCCACAAGTGGTTACGCTCTGATACCACTTTGTAACACCCCAATAATTCTCCCTTTTCCAAACCACTTACTTTAAATAAAATAGTGGAGAACCATTGACATGTTACCGCCACGTGTTAAAACGTTAAGGCTTTATCAAAGTATCGCAGCGGAAAAATCAAACTTAAGTATTTAAAATAACGTTGTTTAGAAAACGAATAAGCCAAAAATTACAAATCGGAACCATAAAGGCCCTTATTTAAAATCAAACCAATAATCAAAGTCCAAAACATAAATGAAATTGCAAAGCATAAATAAGTTCAACACAAAAAAACGAATACACTCAATCACACCATCCCTTGACAATGCGATTGTCAAATCCCGAACTGCACATCATCAAGCTAGCCTGTGCAATACTGCTCCCCAATAATACAAGTGTAATAATTGGATCATCACAGGGTCATTGAAAGGCGAAGGCCATGACCAAAGATAACACACACAAAAGCACGCAATCAGCAAAGCTGAGTACATACAAGCTACAACGTACAAACCTAGCATGCTCAATTAATTATAATAAATAAACATACAACACGAATTCATTAATCAAGACTCCACACTTAAACAATTCAACTATCTCAACATACTTACTAACTAATTCCAAACACTTGACTCATTATATTCAATTTAATTAATTTAGTTTGGAGTAAGCAATAGACCAGGTTGTCCAATCCAGGTCCCAAATGACCATTTGAAATAAAAGTTTAGCGCGATGCAAGAATGGGCGCGACTCCATTCTCACAAAGTTAGTCTAGGATCCCATCTAACTTTCATTATAAAATAAAATGTAAATACCAAAAGAGAAGAGGACATGTTGATCAAACAAGCCTCGAAAAGCCACGGGCTACCACCGTGTACCCCAACCCATAATTGTCAATACTCTAGAAGTGCACGCTTTCCAGAGTTTTATTGCTCATCCATGTTTCACTTTACGTGATTACAATTTTAATTAATAGCCAACTCAATCAAGAAGACCATACATAACAATCATACATCAATTCGTTTTTAATCTTATTTAGGACAATGGTGATCACATCACAACTTAACCTTTAATTCCATTAAACTTCCAAATTATCCAAAATTGTTGAACATAGTCAACTCACCTAGCCATTTCGGCTTAATCCACCTTTACTCAACATACTAACAAGTTATGATTGAGTAATAAATAAATAATAATAACCTTGTGGAATAATTAATAACTTCATTCCACTTAAACCATTCGATTCCAATCCTTTAATCATCCAAATGTGGTTAACAAACCAATCCAATAGAATATGTTTGTATCAAAATTCCATACAAACAATTAATCCAATCTAACTCAACATGTTTTCATCCATAATTCCATACAAACATAATCAATTCACCAAAACATATCTCATAAACATAAGCACATGAATTAAATCAAGGTGTAACCAAACAATTTCCATCCAAGTGTTCACTAATCATAAAACTAAGTTCTTTCCTTTTGGTACCTAAACATGATACTACTTATAACGAAGTAGACATGTACGTACCTCATACAAACAATCCTTTTGAGCCACTTTTAATCACTTAAAATTCTCCTAGGGAATAATCACTTCCTAGAAAACAACCAACAATTAATATTACTATCCCAAGTAATTTCCAACAATATAATATGATGAAAAACTTATTAAAATAAATAAAACATATTTATATGCTTAATTAACTTTAAACATAATTAATTTTATTAATCAAACTCAAGGATAAAATTTTAAAAATAAAAAAAACTTCGTTAAAAATGAAAAACTGCCCGAAAATCATATTTAGAGGCAGAATTTGGCCACGAGAGGGTGGTGCTCACTACCATAGTAGTGAGTCTTTCTTAAAACATCGTTTCCACATGGAAAACACTACTTTTTTGTCAAAATCGGATGAGTTCAGAACCTGATCGGGATTAAAACGGGATTAATATTAACGAACCGAAATCTAAACATTAAAATACGAATTTACGTGTTCAAAATAATCTGGAAACTAATTAGTAATATAATCACCAAAATTTTAAAACATCATTACTATAAAAGCCCTAAATCAATTGTTCATAAAAACCCTAAAATCATGATTTTCAATAAATTGAAACCCTAGGTTTATAATTCATAAAATATGAAATTTATAACATAAGTATAATCTGAAATTTATAATCTTTATACCATTAAAATATAATTTAATACTAAAAATATAATCTTTATACTAAAATCAAAACCCAAAACAATTAAATTACATTAAGCAAAATAATGAAACAAAGTAGGATGAAAATAAGACTAACCTTTTTGTGTGGGAAATTTTGGGGATGTATGGGGTATTTATAGGAGAGAGAATGGTGTAGGGTTAGTTTTAAGATTGGGCCTCATAAAATTAATGGGCCAATTAAGAAAGGAAAGTGGGTTTGGTTTGTTTGCTGGATATAAATTAGTGAAGAAAGGTTCATAAAAAGCTCTTTGTAATAAAATCGTTCATCAAACCCAAAAATAATTTGAAACTTTTGAAATTAAGTCCGAAAAAAATACAAATAAATATTATGAATAAAATATAATTTCATTAATAATATATTTAAAAATACGGGGGATTACATGGTGCTGCTGGCGGCGGCAGCCACCTGCTGCCGGTGGCTGGCAGTGGTGGTGGGGGTGGCCGAAAAAAAAGAAGGGGAAGGGGAGAAGGAAAAGAAAAAAAAAAGAAAATAAGGAAAAAGGAGAGAGAAGTTTACCTTGGGTTTTCTCCACTCTGGGCAAAGTTTGATTCGCCTCATATGTGGGAAATTTATACCCTTCTCTAAAACCCTTCTCCCTAAACTTTCCCATTTTAATTTTCCTAATCCTATCCCTAATAAAACTTTACTAAAATAAACTTTCCTAAATTAAACCCCAACTTAATTAAAATAATTAATTAAATAAACTTTTCTTTTATAAAATATTTCTAATTTATTAAAATAAATAAATAAAATACTTTAAATAAAACATTTAAATTCAATTAAATACTTCTCAAATACTTATTTTAAATAAAATACGTATAAAAATACGAGATATTGCACTAGTATTGTTTATTAATTTCCAAAAATCCACTTGTACAATATTTTACTCTATTCAACTTAACTTCTTCGTATACTAGCCAGTTAAATTGGCACAATTTTTAAACAAAGGACTCGAAGTTTTGTGGTTGAAGGTTAGCATAACTGCATAACCACCTTTTTTTTAATTACTTTGTACTCCCTCTGTCTCCAATTGTTTGCCCCAAATCATAAATCCACTTTATTAAGGCTTTGGGCAAAAAATGGTGCACATGGGTTGACACAAAATATCAACGAGGAAAGAGATAGAGAGAGTGCAAGTGGGAAAACATGCCAAAAGTCGTATGGGGCAATCTTTTGGGGACACCTTAAAAAGGAAAGTGGAGCAAACAATTAGGGACAGAGGGAGTATTATATACTATGTACTACAGTCTACGGAGTACAAATTTGCTCATTTAAGCTTAATGAATACTCGTAAATGTTACTACTGCACCATTAATAGATAGAAGCGAATGTATAGTACTGTGGTGCATGAGGTAAAGATAGAACTGGGCCAAGCCGGATTGAAGCCTGGCACAACCCAACACGAAAAAAGCATGACACGGCGTGACACGGACGCGAAAAAAGCAAGACATGATAAAAAGCACAACACGAAACTGTTCGTGTGGGCCGTGTGCCGCCTTTATTTAAGAGAAGCATGATAAGGCACAATATAATAAAGCATGCTAAAATCAATGCAATTTTTCTTAGACACGCAAGCCATCATGATGACACGTGGGCCTGGGCCATGCACGGGCCAACTTTTCGACAACTTCGGTCCGCGGTCCGGCCTAACCAGACTCGAAAGTCATGAACAAGGCCTAACTAACCCAAAGCACGTAAGTCTGACACGAAGCACGACCCAACACAACCTAAAACTATTTTTAGCATGAGGTGGTGTTATTCACGTAGAATGAACATTTAAAAACGCAAGGAGTATCTCGTACTAATCTATGGAGTATTGTACGAATAATTAATTAATCAAATTTGGGGGGGAAAAAAGTTGATTAACTCAGGGTCTGTTTTGATTTACTGCACTGAGCTGAATTGAAATGAAGTGAATTAAATATTATATAAGAGAAGAAAATTGAAACTGTACTGAAATGAGCTGGATTGATTGAAGCTGAAGTGAATTGAAAATAAGCAAAAGAGAATGATGGTTGTCATGTTGTTGGAAAGTTGGATGACCGGAAACCCGTGAGGTGGGTTTCCCTCTCGCCTATGCCCCCTCTTTTCCACACAACCCACACCCCCTTTTACTCTCTCTCTTCTTCATTTTCTCTCTCCTCCCTATCTCCTCACCTTTTACTCTCCTCCCACCCAACCCAACCCAACCCACCATGAAACGAGCTATGAACTCCGATTCCAATCCAAATCCCTCAACAATCTCCAAAAAACCCAAATTCATCCCATTAATTCAACATCAAAATCATCCCAATTCCAATTCCAATTCCAATTCCGATTCTGATTCCGATTCTCAATTCGCAAAACTCGACGAAAACCTCCTCTACGAAGTATTCAAACACGCCGACGGTAAAACCCTAGCCACAGCCTCATGCGTAAGCAAACAATGGAATCGGACTGCTCAAGATGAACGATTATGGGAGTTGATCTGTACTCGTCAATGGAGTAATAGTATTAATTATAGTACTCGTCAACTTAGATCTGTTGTTCTTGCACTTGGTGGGTTTCGTCGCCTTCACGCGCTTAATCACGCAAAGACCGCCCCGTCTTCTTCGAGCTCTGCTCAGCCGATTCTGCCTCCGTCGACTGCGATTCCGGCGCGTGCTGTTAAAGGTGGGAATAATCGGTTGGGGAAGGATGAGGTTCATTTGTCTTTATCTCTTCTTTCCATTAGATTTTATGAGAAGATGAATTCTTCTAATAAAAGACCATAATAATTTTATTTTATTTTGATTTGTAATTTGTAATTTTTCTTTCTATTTTTTAGGTTTTTTTTTTTTTTTTTTTTGCCAAATTGTTGTGGTTGTTTTTAGATTCTACTATGAGGAATAAATAATGAATGTAATGAGTTTTCATTGTAATTTGAGTGTTGATTTAATTTAATGTATTTGTTGATTGGATTATCTTTGTAAAGGTAATCTCCAATATTCCCGATTATGTTTAGTTTAATATGGAATTATGGAGTATGCTACAATTGACCGGATTTGGTTGTCGGATTGTTAATTCAAATTACACTATCAATGTGAAAATTAATTCCGGATAAAGGAGTATAACTAATTCAGTACTATGCTGAGCAGATGACAGGTTGTGGCAACTGGCAAAGTATTCTAACTTAATTACATTTTGGTTGGGAGTTTAATAGTCAACCAGTACCAAAGAAAACATCAAATTCTAAAATGAACCAAAATTTAATCCAGTGTTTGTGACCTGGAGAATCTAGTTGACTATGCAAAATGTCAGGAGCAGTGTTAACACTGCCGAAGTTCAGTATCATTACAGTTTTCCTGCATACATTCTTGGATTCGAATACTCAAAGATGAAGGTTATGATTTCAAAGGCGGATTTATGTTTAAAATGAATGCCGAATACAAATGACGTAATTTAAAGGAGTACCAAGTATATGATGTCTCGATATACATGTCTACTCGATTGTATAATAGACATGTTGTAGAAAGGTGAGAAGTAGGATACTATAGCTATGCCACATGGAGATCAAGAGGGTGGAATATCTGGCAACAAAAGCAAAGATTATGTCATAATTTGATCTGTGAAATTCACATGTTAACAGCTTATCTGATCATGACTAAAGAGCAGCTAATCTTCACTAATTTAAAGTTGTGAGAGATTAGTATACAGATGAACACTTGGTAGGTTGGAGTTGGATTAGACGTGCATTGACCTGAAATGTCTTTGGTACTAATGATGTTGATGCTAGATTTTCTGAGTAATTATACCATGATGCTTCTACCATGTGTCTCAATCGAGTCCTCAAAATTGTACAATTTTCTTAAATATTTGTTTTATTGCGTAGAAAACATATTTAATGTCTATGCTCTTAATGTTTTTCATATTTAAAACTAAAACTTCATAATCTTAAACATATGGTAAATATGTGCTAGAAAATTGAATCTTGCAATTGTAATCCACTATTTTTTATCTTGATCCTTCATATATAATCCAAAACTACTTGTACGTGGTGATGGATTAATCTTTTAATTTTGATCTTGATCTTGATCCTTCATATATAATCCAAAATTACTCATATGTGGTGATAAATTAATCTCTTAGTTTTGATCTTGATCCTTCATATATAATCTAAAACTACTTCTATGTGGTAAGGACAAGTTCAATAAGGGTCTGTTCTGATTTACTGAGCTGAACTGAACTAAACTGAAATTATAGGAGCTGAACTGAATATTTTATGAGAGAAGAAAATTAAAAACTGAACTGAATTGAACTTAACTTAACTTATTAAAGCTGAACTGAAAATAAGCCGAAGAGAACATGCCCTAAATCCTTACATATACGGCCTATAAGGCTATAAGCCTATAAGTAAAAATATGCCATAAACCTATCAAATTGTTTAACCTTGAAGTAGATTTTGCTTGGTAGACAATTTATATAAGCATTTTTGTATCAATCAAATTGACAAAACTTTGAGTAATTTAATGTTTTTGAATTTTTAATTGAACCATAGAGGTGATCATAAATCAGTCCACTTCAAATTTGGGCCAAAAAAAATTACCCAAATTGAAATAGCAGGAAATGTGTTCTAAGCCATCCAAAAACATGGCCCAACCAATGGAGGTTGATAAAAGCTCTCCTTTCACCTGGGCCTAATATCTTCTACGTGTCAAATTAATTCAATATTCCATATTCTATATATTTTGCTTAAGTGTCTCACTTTGACTGATATAATTAGCGTAAAACTTTAACTAATGATAGTAGATATCTATACTAATCTATACAAAGGTGTTTATAAAAACGTCCATGTGCCACGCAAATCCTTTGAAATTACAACATGTCACTTCACAAACACTTCATGACGCCACATCACCTACCCATCTCTTTATGCCACATAAAAATATAGGATTAAGGTGATTCGAACACCCAATCATTTATAACAAAGTTGACTATTTAAACATCTAATACCCCTATTGCACGATTACAAAAGTAGTAACCCGGGGCAACGCTCTGGTTACTCACTAGTAAATTATTAAAAGATAGTATTTGAAAAAATTATATTGAGACGATTCTAACAAGTTTCCACATATTATTAATCTTATGTATAAAGCACAAATACTGGTCAAAGTGATTTATGCGATCTTAAATCAAACTTGGAGCACTTAAACAGCAAGGAGTGAGAAATTTTTATTTTCATTTGTTAATCGTAACCCTTTAGTAAAATGATGAGAATTTGATCAATGAAATACGCATATCAAAGGGCAAGGTTGTAAAATTTTGGACACAATTACTTAGATAGCTCAAATGATGGTTATAAATTTAATTACAAATTTGTCACTTTCGTGCTACATTGTGTGATTTAATTACAAATTTATCACTTGTATACGTAAATTTATATTTTCTTTTATCGATCATGAATTGATCAGACATTCAAGTTACCACCTCAATTTTTATATTATTTACAGCGAATTAACATATAACATGAGTAATAAATGTTTAATCGTTGCAAATAATATAAAGCGGAGATACAATGAAAAGTAGTACTAAGACTCAGAATGCCCAAGCCCCGCCCCGACGACTTCTTAGGTTTTATGTTTTTTTTCTTTTTTATAAAAAATAAAAGTTACTAGACCCAAGCACCCAATCCATCCATGATTAATCAATTAACCCAAAAGGCCAAAAGCCCAAACATTGAAAAGTCAATAAACCAACCCTACACCACCATATTATAAAGCCATCATAACCGTTGGATAAAGAAACTAATCCAACGGTTGAGAGAAAAACCCTAACAATATCAAAACCACTCGCAGTTGCCTCCACTCTCTTTCTTGTTCTTCCTCATTTCCATTCCTCAGTTCATCCCGAAACCCTTCGTTCTCCAGGTAATCCTTTTTTTGTTTTTTTTTTCCGAAGTAAATTCTCTAGTTCCATTTTAATTTTATGTTACTCGTAATTTTATTGTTTATTTCAAATTTAATTTGATATTTGGTTCATAATTGATCAATTGTATGATTATTTTATATTTTTTTAAATAATTATTTTGTCGTAGTAGATAATATTGCTTTTGAATATTTTGCTTGAAATTTTAGTAAATTATTTGGTTGTTTAATTTCTAACTGTTCATAATTTTGTTGCTGTATTATTCTAGCTTAATTAATTAGTGGTAGAATTAGCGATGCAACTACGTAATTAGTGCTTTATTGGGTGATTTGGATAATTGATATGATAGGGGTTTATTGTCTTAATCTTATAGAATAGAATTAAAAAAAGTGGGTTTGTGAAGTTGTGGAGAAGAAGGGAATGTGGATGATTTGAATTTCTTATTGTTGGAGGGATGAATGTGGAAATTTTGAATGTCTTATTGTTGGAGTGATGAATGTGTAGTAACTTTAAATGGGTTGATAATTGTGCTTTTATGTCATATGGGTGATGTTTCGGGTCGAGTGATTGATCTACATAAACACTTGTTTACCACTTTTATTCAATCGATTATCTTTCTATGCTCTATTCAATTGATTTGTATTAGCCGACCCTAAATCATATTGGGACTAAGTCATTGTTGTTGTTGTAGTAGTATTAAAATTTCTAAGCAAATCCTTTTATTATCGCATTTTGCGTTCCCTTTGAGTATGTTCTTTGCCTGCGTTCTTAAGTTTCATATGATGTGTGATGGTTAAGGGTGGGCTGGAGGATTAGGAGTCACTGATTCATTTTTGGTCCAGCAGAATTTATATGCTTCTTAATTCAACTGTTGATTTGGTTGTCTTGATTCTTGATCATGTTTTGCTTATGTTTTAATTTGCTTTGTTATTGACATTTCATTCAGTTGTGTGTACTCTTTAGTTTATCTTCTTTTTAATGTATTCATTGTTTTGATTTGTGTTTTGTGTGATTTCTTTTCAGGTAATGGCTCCGAAACCACCAAACACCGGTCTTATTGTTGGCCTTAACAAGGGTCACATCGTCACCAAGAAGGAATTGGCTCCAAGGCCATCAGACAGAACAGGGGTATGCTATTCACCCTAATATTCCATTATGGATAAAATATTTCAATGTTCTATACCTTTGTTACGTTAATTATGTCTGTGACTCATGTAAGTGTCGTGTGTTGACTGGTATTTTGCTTTGCAGAAAACTAGCAAGAGGGTACTCTTTGTAAGGAGTATCATCCGAGAGGTTGCTGGATTTGCTCCATATGAGAAGAGAATTACTGAGCTGTTGAAGGTTGGTAAGGACAAGCGGGCACTGAAGTTGGCCAAGAGAAAGCTCGGAACTCACAAGAGGGCAAAGAGGAAGAGAGAGGAGATGTCAAACGTTCTCAGGAAGATGAGGTATTTGACACTGTTTAATCTATATTTCATTCAGTTTATCATATTATCACTGCCTTTTGATTAACCATGTTTATTTTGATGTTTCTGCAGGTCTGCTGGTGGTACCGAGAAGAAGAAGTGATCTATGAGGATTTCAATTTTTATCCTAAAATTTTAGTTGTAGTAGTGTGCTCATTTAGCTCTACAAAACTTTGGGAATTCAATTAAAATTTTTGCTGTGTTGGTTTTTGAACGTTTGCCAATTTACCATTAATGAGTGAGGAGTTGTTAAGTGTCTGCTGAGTTTGAAATTCTTATTTCTTAACATTACACATTCTGCTATATTGTGTTGTTTGCTCCTGCTGGTGATCTATAAGTTTTCGCTGTTTTATTTTCAATGCTGAGTCGTCGTTTTGTAGACGGAATAGAGGCCTAGAGGTGATTACAGTTGACCCCTACTCGGCTGCTCTAATCTCGTTGCGTAGGGGTAACATTTGTTTGAAAGTAGTTTCCCAGTGGGTGAAGGTTGGTTGTTACTCATTTTTTTCATCTTCTAAGGAATAGGAAAATATCTTACCTTTCATTTTACCTTGAGCTGAATTCTCAATAACAATGTTCAGCAACCTGTATTCATTGCTTTAATTTCAGACTAGTTTGTGACTGTGCTGTGCAAATACATGAGTTAAAGATTTAATTGCCTGTTGATTTTTTGATACTCTCCTTATGTGAACTCCATTAGTCCATTGTTGAAGATCTTCCTTATTTCCTTCTTTTCATATTTCTTAATCTTAGGGTTTTCTTTAATTTGGCTGCAAAGTCACTGATTAGTATGAGAAGGTGAAGAAATAGAAGCTGGATTTACAAAGATAAGTGGCCAAGAAGCTGAAACGATCAACTAATCTGGGGGAATGAGATTCTCTCTCGCACTTAACTTAATTTGTCTGAAATTTTTCAAAAACGTTTATTAATGGAGTAAACCTTTCTTTTTCAGTCCACGTTAGCATGAAAAGTAAACTGTAATATCATAACTACTCCGATTTAACACGAACTTGCACACAAATTCAAGGCTAAATACAAGTTTCTCAAAACGGCATTTTGGTGGAAAATTTATGGACAATTTTGTCATTTATTTATTTATTTTTGGTGTTAGACAATGTTACTTGGTGAATGTTGACATGTTGGTAGTGGTAGAGTTTGTGCTCAGAAGTTGGGGGTACATGTATTTCTATTCATTCGAGGAGCATCTCCAAATGAAGATTTCAAAAGCTTAAGGATTGCTTCAATGGAGGGACATAACACCCCTACCCTACCCTTTGGGTTAACCACACCCTTTCTTTCTCCCTTTATTTTTAGGGTTTTCATTAAATTTGCCGCCGTAAATGGTAGTGGACATGATGGTGGAGACAAATGGTGTTGAAAATGATGAAAATGGGGGTGTCGGTGGAAGATGGATGAGGATGATGACGATGTAGTTGGACAAAAACTCAAGCTTCTTCAATTGAGTTAGCTGTGGGTAAAGGAGGAAGAACACGGGTGAAGGTGGATGGAAAGTTAACTGTGTTAAATCAGCAAAAAATTTAAAATATTAATAAATGTATACTTATTTTCATTTATGCCACTCCCTCAAAAAAAAAAAAAAAAAAAAAAAAAAAAAAAATCATTTATGCCACTTGAGAAATGGGGGTTCCCTCCAGATTTAATACTACGGAGTATAAAAAATGTCACTACTTGTTGGATAACAAATTTTTTTGTCAAAAAAAAGGGATAACAAATATTTGGCTAAGCATATTTTGTTAACATAAGATATTAATTGGGCTAGCTCGTTGGATGGGTGTATGTGGATCAAAAGAATATTAATTAAGTTAGTTTGAGTTATCACATTGAATTTAATTTAACTCGACCTTATATAATAGGAAAAATTGAGTTTATAAATTCCAACGTTGAGCTGTTTACTATGAAAAATTCCAACTATGTGTTATCCATCAAAAATCCTAACTTTGATATCCATTTTCTTTTAAAGATCCCAACAGGTCAGCAAACCTTTTACTTCAAGTTACAATCCACATGTCAACACGAGATTGGTCAAAAAAAAAAAAACTAAAAAAAACTAATTCAAAAAAAAAAAAAAAAAAAAAACTAAAAAATTCAAAAAAATTAATAATTGTTATGAAATTAAAGAAAAAGAGGAGAAAGTATGGGACAGAATAGATCTATATTCTTATTCCTGGATAATGTAGGAGTACATATATATATATATACATGTGATATAATTAGGGTTTCCTTATAGAATAATAAACCTAGTATATCTAATAAAGTATTCTAAAATTATCATAAAGGTATAATGGACATCCATTAAATACATATATTATATAACACTCCCCCTTGGATGACCATTATCGAACAGTGTGTCTCGTTAAAACCTTACTAGGAAAAACTCGATGGGATAAAAACCTAGTAAAGGAAAAAGATTACAACACTTTCGTAATACACAATGACATGCTGCCTCGTTAAAAACCTTACCAGGAAAACCCAATGTGGGACAAAACCATGGTTAAGGGAAAAACAGTGCAGTGCGTATTTTCTCCCCCTAATGAATGCATAACTTGAGATCTTCTAACATAATGATCTAATTCCTTAGTAACTTCACACTTATAGCTGAATAACATTCCTTGATAGTTGATCCTCCCTAATGTAATCAAACTTGAATATTCTAATCTTCATTGTGAGGCACCTTCATTTTTCCACACTCGTGAGAACAATACCTATGTTGCATTTACCACTACCTTATATGACATTTCTGTTTCAAGTTGTCTTACCATCAAAATTATGCCTACTTCTGGAGGTTGTAAAAGTAGCTATTAATAATCAAATATTGATAATAATTTATGGCAACTCGTGATATCTTGATATTATTATTTAAGCTTATATGAATTAGTAATAACATAAGTAATTACTATGTACTTTACTCATGGTTCTTCTGGATCATAAGAAGATTATTGTTCTTACTATTGTATATCTCATTACTATTCTTGTTTAGAAATTTTGCATTTTATACGAGAATTCTCTAATGTGTACAAAATCGATTAACTCTCACATGGTTAAACTTCAGGTTGATATCTTAATAACTTAGTCACCAATACTCTTCATGAGTTTGATAACAATATCATCAACATTGTCATTTTTCAGAATATAGAATTTGAATGGCTAGATATTTGAGTACGTTGTATGTAAGTTCTTCGGGAACTTTTCATGCATGATACATAACATGCAATTGGATCATCATCATATAAACTTTCATCACAATTATAAGCCCATCGGAGTATAAGTTTCTTCTTGTAAGTCTTCATTATAATTATAAACTCGTCATACCACAAACATTCACATACAACACAATTGTTGTTGTATAGAACTAGTACTAATGCATGCAATATGAGATGTGGAGTTCATGATAAAATATTAAACAAAATATATACGTGAAGAGTAATGCATCAAACTACATCCTATATATACAATGAATAATGCATAAATCTAAAACTCAAACTTGTAGATGAATTAAAGACTCAAAAATGCAAACACTATACAGTGAGGATTTCAGGAATCCATTTTCTAATTGGACTACTAGTCCATGATAACTTTTGATCATTAGCATTCATATTTCGTTGGACTTCCTGTCCATGATAAGCCTTTTGATTTAGTTTCATGTCGACATCAAAATGGACATATATTTCTAATTACTTATTCACAAGTCTATTCCTTCTGCATATGCATATTATATATCGGTTCCATCATATACCGGTAGCATATAATTTCTCAAGATACAATTTTAATTTGTATGCTATTTTGGTAATGATATCTGAATACATTTCCCATTGGTACCATTATAACTTTTCTTACCTAATAGCCATCTATTATAATAATTCAGATATCTATAATACCTATTAAGGGTATGTCACACATCATGGTATTAATATACTATAATTGTACTTTAAAAGTATCAACTGCACTATCTTGTCATATATCATATATTTATATTGAAACCGATCATACAATCTACACTTCAGGTGTAGTGATTTAAAGAAGACTTTGCAAGATCTATCTTAACGTATGCACGTAATATAATTATCACTATAATAAGTTGGCATGTAATTTTATAAAGTAAGTATCATTAGATGGATCAACTGATTATAATTTTATAATTTTGCCAACTTACTTCAATTCTTCCCCCTAAGTTGGTAAAATATATCAAATATTGGGGTAATTCTTCACCAATTTAAAATATATTTTCCTGTACAACAAATTTCATCTCATAGGATAATTATATATATTCAACAAATTTCTATCTCTTCTGGAGAATAATGAAATTTTGTTCTCTCTTCTAGAGATCAATATTAGGGGGATTATGAATTGTGCAGTTGTCTATTTTCTTATTCTCTTTCTTATGTGCTGACATATAATAGCTCCAATCAAGAGAATTGTTATACAAACATAAACTTTCTTGTAATTCCACTAGGTGGTGATCTTCGGATCACTAGAAACATTGATAGTATGATACTAGTTACTCAAAATTTTCACATATAACTTGTACGTGGTGAGCTTCTGGTCACCTAATATTTGTCAGCATATAAATTATTCTAGTGAACTTGAGGTCACCAATTATATTATCTCTTGAAAAACTCTTCTTTTAACACAAACTATTAAAAATCACAATCCAAATATAGCTCAATCTCAATGTTATGTCTTGCCATTCAAATTATTTCATATATTTAACATGAGAGGGCGTCAACACATTATTTCTTTCATATCAAATGAAACTTCAGGTTTCCATAACGGGGATTTATTAAACCCCGAATGGCCTAATTTTTAATTATCACATCCAATCATTTTTCCTTTAGTATTTAAATTATGGTCAGTTTTACAATACTGGTGATCACCTTATTAGAGATACTTTAATTTATGCATGACCATGAGTATTATGTGATATAAGTACATCAATGTGTTTCTTTCTACGATTGGCAAGACAATTAACTAATACTCTATTGATTGTAATCTTGATACATGCTAATCTTGTTGGACAACATTTTATACTCTTTTGGAGTACTTTATATAATCATAACATATGTTAATGTACTAAAAATGATCTCTTCAGAAGATCCATTAAAATGTGTCACTTTTTCAAACTTGTCATTGTCAATTATTGTTCATTTTCTCTTCCAAGAATTATTATTGTTGTAACCTTTTGGATTACCACACTTCAGGTGTGCTAGTTTCAATAGAAACTGATCGTGTCCTTCTAGGACATCAGCTTAATATGTACATTTATAGCTAGTATATAGGTAATGACATTTATTCATATACATCTTTAGAATGGTATCATTCTAAATATTTGATTATTATGTGGTCACCTCTATTAAATAAATTATTGATATTTATGCTAGTAAATATACCAAACTGACCATCAACATATTTAATTATTTTTGTGCAAGGATTACATAAAAACAATGGAATAAACACTACTTCCCCCTAATCCTTGCATATAGGGGTATAAAAATAGTCCAACACAATCTTTAAATTCCTTGCTCCTTTTAAGCCATAAATTCTTTTGCAATGCATGCATGTATCAAACAAAGCAAAGTTATTCTTTTCCTCTTGCCCAATTATATGAATCTTTATATTGAAAATTCTCAAAATTAAAGCATGGGTATAATGAATACATTTTTCAACTAAGAACCTCATAATATCATGCTTAATTTCTTTAACTCATTTTTTTTTTACTCAAATGAATATTATGTAGTCATGTTTGCAATTCTTATGAGCTTTTCCATGAATCAGAATCAATAAAGTGAATTAACATTCTTGTTATCCTTTTCCATCATACATCAATATCTCATTCACTTTGGGGAATGAGTAGAACTTAGTTATAAATATATATTTTTGAAAACCATACTTCATTATTTTACATATTTATCAAAAAGGTATCATATTCCATTCTACAAATTCATTCCACATATGATGAAGGATGAAGTTATAATAGAACAAAACAAAGCAAAATCACCATTATATATAGAAACAAACTTTATGATTAAGAATTCTGAGTTTGATAGGAGGACGGAAATGAACTATTCATAAGGTGAGTATGTTAATAGAAATTAAAGAGTATGAATATAATTAGCATGCACCTTCACCCCTTTTCAATAGATTAAATTAATAATTAGATTCGATCAACCATATCATAATATTGTATAGTGTTGCTTCGAGGAGATCAACAAAAACACACAAAAAAAAAGTGGTATTGAAGTCTAGTATATTACACAAGGCTACAATATATAACATATAAATGAAAGCATCTAAGATTACATATGCACAGGCAACATTGCCACAATCAACTTTTCTATAAGTTCAATAATTTATATAACCATAAAATTAACTATAAAGAGTATAGTACTTTAACAGTCTAACCATCAAGATAGCACACATAATAAATATATATGCAGTAAGTTGTACTTTAATTCATCAAAGTATGCTACCAATATGATAAACACCTATCATATATGATAAGATTTGGAATATGATATTTTATTATATCTTTGACAAAGCCATAATGCTTATGCAAGGCCTAAAAACAAACTTAGTCTAGGAATAAAAAGGAAATAATAATACAGTAGGATTTATGAAGGAAACTGATTCTGTGAGGTTTGCATTATCATCAAACATAATATATACAAGCTAAGAGTTAACAGAGGATCTCCTAACTAAATCCCTTATTAAGTGGGGTAATTATTGACTAAATTAAAGCCTAACTAATTGCTAGACTATTATAACTTTATAAGTATACAAAGAGTGAAGATATATACGGTAAATATAATACATATAAAATATACTCTGTATATGTTAAATATATATTCTAACAATTTAGAAAATTATACAAAACTGGGGAATTCACGAATATTTACTATATTCCTAATTACATTAATTAATTATATAGTGGTTAAGAATATATGTACTATACATATACACGTTTCAAAGCATCTATGTTGTTTGTAATTTTGCATGATAAAAGTTTCAATGCACAATATACCACTCCATCTGTTTATTATTTTAAGTAATTAATTTCAAAGGGGACTAATAAAGTGAAACGGGGAGAGTACTACTATTTCATATTTTGGGACTTGTATGTGTACTAATAAACTTTTGACAATAAACTAAGATCAAGCATCGGTTAATGATATACTATAATAATCTCACATCATGCTAGTCTCTAATTAATACTACGTATAATAGTGTTGAGCGCACATTCAAGAACGATATAGAATAATAATACTCAATTTAATCACACTTACCATGGTGATATAAAACTAGATCTATCCCTATTATATTGAAGGGGGAATGCAAATGGATCAGTCCCCTGAGGATATCATAAATAATAAATAATTATCATACATATTTTATGGGTCCTTATCTAACGTATCAAAAAGACCAAAATAAAATATGTCGCAAGTATATAAGTGAAATAATGAAGAAAAGAAAACTTGTATGCAGTGAAATTACAGTAATACAATATCCATGGTTATGCATATTCATAGATCTATTGGATTTAATTTGCTACTACTTCATCAGATCCAAAACCCCTAATCAAGACTACTATGATTACATAACAAATAAAATACTATTAATTGGTTTCACATATATGCGTTAAAAACAGCTAATCGATCAAAAATTCAATAGAAGTGAATTTTAATATGGAGTAAAATACAAGGAATAACCAATCAATCATGACATGACTAATTCGACACATCAAAAACAAGTACTCCGTAACATAACAGTACCAATTAATTGCTACTTAAATTTAAGAAGAAAAAGGGTAAATATAATACCGACCTTAATCATAGTACCATGGTGATTTCATTAGCTCAGTCGGCTAGGGTTTGGTGCTGATAACGTGTTATGAAATTAAAGAAAAAGAGGAGAAAGTATGGGACAGAATAGATCTATATCCTTATTCCTGGAGTATGTATATATATATATATATATATATATATATATATGATACAATTAGGGTTTCCTTATAGAATAATAAACCTAGTATATCTAATAAAGTATTCTAGAATTATCATAAAGGTATAATGGACATCCATTAAATACATATATTATATAACAATAATAATAATAATAAAAAACAACCACCACACCCTTCTCGGAAAACACCCCACCCCCACCCCACCCCCGCCGAATTATTGCCCCTCACCCCTGATAACCCTTCCCCCGTCGTCGGAATCCGGTGACCAACCCTCCCCCACCCTCGAAACCCACCCTTTCCCTCCCCCACCCTCTTGAAACCCTCCCACCCTAAACCCTAAACCGGAAAACACCCCATCCCAAAACCTCCACCCTCGAAATTGCCCCCCCTCCCTTCCCCCACCCCTAAAATCGAACCATCGGGAGGGGGTGAGTGCCGTTTTCCGACAGCGGGGGAGGGGTTTTCGGGGATGCGGGCCGATTTTCCGGCGGGGTGGGGTGGAGGTGGTGTGTTTTCCGGGATAAGGGGTGGGGGCTGAGTTGGTTTTTTTTTTTTTTTTTTTTTTTTTTTTTTTTTTTTGAATAAATCAGATTTAAAAAAAAACAATTAATTTTATTTTTGGGACCACTAAAATTCTGACAAGTGACAATTTCTTTTTTTTAAAAAAAGAGTTAACCTTATCTTCAGGTAATTGGTCATCTGGGATCTTTAAAAGAAGATGGGTATCAAAATTGGGATTTTTAAGGGATAATGCATAGTTGGGATTTTTCATAATAAACCGCCCAAAGTTGGGATTTATAAACTCAATTTTTCCTATATAATATTTCGGTTTACCCAGGTCATTTTTTGGCTTGAAATTCTCAATTTTATCCTAACCCATTTATTAGGTTTGGTTTGTGTCAACTCATTAAGTAAATCGGGTCGGAAATTTAACCCAAAACCACTATTTTCAGGTAGTGTTAGTTTTTAGCAGCCTAAGTATGTGGAAATGTAGGAAAAAAAAAGGTTGGAAGCAAAATTGATGGTTTTTAAAGAAGATTTGCCGTATTTCTAATTCCAAACACTTGTAGGGTTCACCTCTTCACTACTGACTATGCCTATTAAAAATCCATGATTTAGACGACTATAAAGACCCACCCTATTTATAACTACTCACCCCGTTTTGTAATAATCACAACAATTTGACTTTTGCACTATTTATATGTTTACTTTCACTTTTTTTATTTTTTTATTTTTTATTTTTTATCAATTTATAAAAAACATATATTGCCATGTAATATTATTTTGGATAAGTCTTATTGTATATTTCCTTGGAAAAATGTAATCTAATAATCCCACCTTTAGTCGGTGTTCCATAAACAATCGCATCTTTTGAAATTCCAGAAACAATCCCATCTTTAACATGGATCTTCCATTAACTATCCTTTTGACCTATTACGGGTTAAACCGATCAAACTTTTTATTTTTATTTATTTATTTATTTATTTTAATTCATCTCCTCCTACCTCCCTCCATGTTTACCACCTGAGCTGCCACCCAAACCACTACCTCCTCAACTCCTCACTCCTTACCGCCCACCAGTTTCCCAGCAACCCCCTAACACCCACGCACTCCTCCACCAGCAACCCCCTAACACCCACGCATTCCTCCACCAACCATGACTTCTTTTGCCGCGGCAAGTTCAATCCACCATCCCAACCATTTCCCCTGGCTGCAGTCCCCACCCCCGCCCTCACCTTAGCTGAAACCTGACCCCATTTGAAACCCTAATCCCCACATGAACTGAACATCATCACCCAAAATCGTATTTCGCGTGTGAAATTGTACGGTATGAATGAAATTGAATCAATCCAACTGCCATGATTGAGCTTAAACCACTGATGAAAGATGTTGAGGATCGTTGATGATGATGCGTGGTGATGATGAAGTGCACAACCAAGAAGAAAGACTCGTGGTGATGATGATGTGTGGTGATGATTGAATCAATCACTTGTCGATTAGGGTTGCCGGGGAAGAGATGATGCCTGAGTTGGGTTGCCGGGGAAGGGATGCGGCTGCGACAGTGATGTGGAGGGACGGGGATGACGCCTGAGTTTGGTTGCCGGGGAAGGGATGCAGCAGTGGGGGTTTTTTTTTTTTATTGGAAAAAAAAAGAATATACATATTAAACATCGACATGTGTCATAGAACCTAAGAAAATCGGTTACCAAAGCAATCCCACCGGTCAGGGGACGTTAATGGAAGATCCATGTTAAAGGTGAGATTGTTTCTGAAATTTCAAAAGGTGGGATTGTTTATGGAAGACCGACTAAAGGTGGGATTATTAAATTACATTTTTCCTATTTCCTTTAGGTCAAGCTTTTATACTTATTAAAAATATCTAATTAAAAATATTAATGGTCAAAATTGTGTATCATCATGTATGCCAGTCAAAATGTTGTAATTATTATGAAACGGAAGGACTGAGAGAGTAGTGCCTTATAAAGACCCGTTTAACGATTCACTTTATTAATTGGACTGATCTGACCCATTTATAACTAGGGCGGGTCAGGGCTTTTAATGGGGCTCCTAACCCATTGAATTGCTCTAATTCTACCACCTCCTCTTTCTCTCAGTTCTCCATTGAAGCGCACTTGACGTTCTCCATCCAGGCGCCTTCTAATACCAGCTTCTGAGGTAAGTTGTTGTTTCTTATTGTAATCATCATATCAATTTCACAATTTAGGGTTTAATTTAATTTTATTGTCAGTGTAGTAAGTTTAGGGTTCGAAAACCTGAACTATTGGTTCTAATTAAAGTATGAAAGATCATAACCAGCTATTATGTTGTTAGAAAACAAAATTATGAGCGTAATTGATAATTGAATCAAATATCGTTAATTTATTTGATAATTGAATCAAATTTGGTTGCTAATGTATTGCAGAACCCTTTAATGTTAGTATTGAACTATGAAATCGGACCTAATCTCCCTCATTTACACAGTATTATCAATTGAATTAAGAATGTAGGGTTTTGTAGCTGTTGACGCGGTTGCGATATCATGTTCTGTGTATAATGAGCTGATTCTGCGTATTTTAGATATTCAATTGGCATTTCTGAGGTGTTTATTCTTTTGAATCAATGCTATAAATGGTTTCATTGCTAGCCACTCGTAGTCGAGGTGGTGTGAACCTTTTTTAGCTTAAACCCCGTGATTAGGTTTTTGAGGTGTTCTCTTTTGCTTGGCGATTTTCCGGTGTTTTTGGCACTGCTTTATTTTGACTGTCTAAACTTAGTCATAGGAGCTCAATTAGTTGCTCTCTAGTGATCATTCAGCTAGCTAATTTTCTGCATTTCATTGTTCATTACGTAATAATAGTGACTAAATTCTTAGCTCGTCGCTGATGGCTACTAAGGCTCCTGATGCAGCTTAGGGTACATCACAATTAATTAGGCGAAGTAGCCCTGCTTTCTTTCCAATTAATATACTACCTCTATTTTATATTATTTGCAACCTTTGGATAATTTATATCTCATAAATAGTACCCAAAAGTTGTAATTAATATGAAACAGAGGTAGTACATGTTAAGCATTCTCTATCTTCACCATGTGATTGTTTAGAGCTGCTCATGTCTGCTGCTGTTGTTGCTTGTTGGTTTTGTTGTGCTGTTGGTACTGCTGTTGTATGCTTGTGATTTTTGTCGTTGCTGAAGCCTTTTGCTGTTGAAACAGGCTGCTTTTTTCACTGGTGTAATTTCGTTGGTGTTCCTGCAATAATTGTTTTTTCGTTGTGATAATAAAATAAGCTGCTTGTTCTGCAAACAGAGTAAAATCATCTCCGTTGCTCGAGAGGAACAAAAATGAACAAGAAGAAGATATTCAAACTAGCAAAGGGTTTTAGAGGCAGAGCAAAGAATTGCATAAGAATAGCTAGAGAGAGAGTGGAGAAGGCGCTTCAGTACTCTTATAGGGATCGCCGCAACAAGAAGCGTGATATGCGCTCTCTTTGGATTGAACGCATCAATGCTGGTGCACGACAACATGGCGTAAGTACTGCTTGTCTTCAATTTTTATTTGATTACAAAGTTTGATTATATATCTATGCTTGTATAAATGATTTGAAATTGTAGCCTGTGTGAACTTGAGAGTATTATTTTGATATCACTACCTAAGTTCCAAAAATTCTTGGGGTTTAAAAATTTTGAAAGGTTCAAGGTTTGTTCTTTATCAGTTATATTGGTTAATGAGCTTAAAAACAGTAACCTAAGATGTAAATTGAAATTATTCTTATGGAACTGTTGTTCTATCTTTGAAATTTGTTAATTATTGAGTTTTAACTTTAGGAAGTCATGGTCTGAGTTGTGTTAAATCATCTTGGGTTCTGATCTTCTCTGAAGAATTATAGCGTGTGTAAAAAACTAAAAACAATTGCTACTATTTCTTCTGCTAATTTTCTGAAATTTCAATAAACTTTTACTTTAGAAAATCCTATGACCTGTGGAGGAACACAAATAGTTTGGTTTCGACTAAATTTGTATTGCCTGCTGCTTGATTTTGCTACTGAATGGTGTGGTCTAACAATTAACTAGGGTAGATAGTGCTGTGTACATGTTAGTTGTGTTTATCCAACATCTTGGGAAGCTTTTATTTTGGTTTTGTACTGATGAGCAGTATTTCCTATAAGTGAAGCATTCTATTGCTCAACGATCTTTGTTGTGTCCTCATAAACAACATTGTAGATGAATTTTTTGCAGAAAAATTTACTAGGGTTGAAGGACACTTTCCCACACCAATAGATTATTTTCTTGAATGAATCTGGATCTTCTATCTTTTTTCTGGGAGAAAAGTGTGAAATTGTTCCTAAACGAATGTCCTTAAGTTAATGGTGATAGATTAAGGATGTTCCACTGGTTGTGTAAGCTAACCCAGAGAGATGAATTACATAATATTGTAATAAGAGATATGGCGCCACAACCTCTATTAAAGATTGTAAGGTAATCAAGGGAAATCAAATCTTTGCATCAAACAACCCCAGGCACTAGAGTACTAGATGGTGTTCACATTCTACAGAAAGAGCCTTATGTTGGATGTGATTGTCATGTTTTTCTTTATCAATTTTGTGTGGAGCTCCCGTCCTAATGTCCTATATCTAGAATAAAATTTGGAGTGATGTTCATCTTGGTGAGATAATGAGTTTTTGTTGAGGCTAACTTTGCTGCGATTTTGGAGACTGGATTTGGCTAAATTTTGCTATATAATGCCAGTCCTTTTGCCGTGTCACAATTACAGGCATCAATTATTCCAGTTGGTTTTGCTTGCACAAAGCTGTTTTAGGAAATCAAGATAATGGCTGGAAGTTGTAGTAACACAGATCTGGAGTTAGTACTTTTTTGGAAGAGGAGAGGGGAGAGAGAGGGGGGGGGGGGGGAATCTACAAATCTACAATGAGTGCAACCACAAGTAGCTATTAGGTAGATCTGTATATTATCTTTAAAAAAAGTGTTTTATTTAGTGTTTAACGGACTGAAGCGAAAGAAACACTGTTTTCCAACATTTGGATTATAATGAACTCAAATAGAAAAGGCTCAACAAATAGTCTTGGTCTCTCTTTCATTGAAGTGTGAAGCAACCATTGCGTCTGGGTCTCTCTTTCATTGACATATGAAGCAATCAATGCATACTGGTTTAAGGATCAGTTGGAAACCACCTCTTTGTTATGGTATTTTTGACCTCTTTGGCCATGCCAAAATTAGGAGCATCTATAGAGACATTGTAGTACATGTATTTTTGTTTTGGAGTGCTGTCAATGTGTAGGAACACATTTAGTTTTACTCTTTCACTGTGATGATATTGATGTATACATTGTTAGAATTGTCATCTGAGATGTCTTAAAGTATTCTACATCAGTATATATTCCTATTGTTTTGGCTACAGGTAAACTATGGTAACTTCATGTGTGGGCTGATGAAGGAAAACATACAGCTAAACAGGAAGGTCTTGTCAGAACTGGCCATGCACGAGCCCTATAGCTTCAAGGCTCTGGTGGATGTATCACGCAATGCTAATCCAAAAAACAAAATAGTAGAACCTAAGAAGGTTGGCCTTGCTTCTGTTCTGTGATGGATGGTTTTTGAAGTCTCCTTGATTGTTTGTTTCACCTTCTGGAATCTGGAGCAACATTTCGTCGAAATGTTAGGATGGCTGGAGCACCATCATTACTGCAACAAAATTTCGTCTAAATTTTTTCTTCGTTCTGTCTATCCTGGAATTAAGACAAAATACACATTTCTCTGGGTAGTTTATTTTAGGTATTATTCAGTGTGTAAGAAAACAAACCATCTTAATTATAATAATTGGACTTTTACTCTTTTGTGACAAATTGGCAATGGTTATCATACCAAGAGTTCAACGCTTGAGAATAGAGTGGGAAGTTATGTAAATTCCTACTCCCAAATCTGAAGTATGGTAACCGCACTTGCTTAACTTTTCAAAACTATATTAGAAGAATCCACCTGATGTACACAAACACAAAACCACCTACCCAAGAATATGCATTGTGAATTTTGTGATTATATAGCAGACCTCACTTTTTTCTGCAAGCAGATGGATTTATACTTGAGAGCCAAAGTTCTTGGCACTATTGCTAGAAGAGCAACTCGCCGCCTTTGTGATTTTGCCTTCAACGAGGACTACAATGATGGCAGCAGCGGCCACAACAATATGATAATGGTAGAGAAGGATATCACTGACTTTGTTTTACCTAAGCAACCAGTTCCGTACTCTGATAATCTGATCAGTGCATGTATAAGCAAAATGACAAATATAGCTTCGAGTTCAAAAGTGATGGTTGAGATATTCTCTATAGGGGTTATGTATTACATTTAAAGTAACGAAAAGGAAATTTTCACTTTTGCTACCAGCAAAACACATGTATTTCACTTTTGTTAACAGGGAAAATTTAAATTTTATTTTACTACCATACAAAAACAAGTTTGTTAAAAATTGCTACCACTTAACACTTTCAGTTAGTAATTCCGTTAGTGAGATCTAGCCACCATCACTATCACTCTTCGGCCACCACTCCCTCCTTAGTCACCCTAACTACCTCCATCAGCCACCCAAAAATAAAAATTAAAAAATTAAAAAAAATTTATATAAAAAAAAAAACCTAACCACCCTTAAAAAATCCCAGCTCCTCCCGTCAGCCACTCTCTCCCCTGCCGGCGGCCGGCACCCAAAGCTGCGGCCAGCGCCGGCGACCCAATCCCACTCCCTTTCCCACACCAACACAGCCCAACCCCTTCCCTTTTCCCCTTCTTGCTGACCGACCCTAACCCCGAGCCGGAAACCACCTCCCACTCCATTCGCCCCACTAGAATCACCCCACTAGAATTGCCCCCCTCTCCCCGTTCCCACCATTGGAATCGACCCGCCCTCCCCTTCCCCTACCCTTTTTGGCCACCCCTAACCCTAAACCACCACACCGAAACCACCCTAAACGGATTTTAGGGTTTATGGTGGTTTCGGTGTAATGGTTGGGGTCGAGGCAGCAAGAAGGGGAAAAGGGAGGGGGGGGATGAGCTGCGTAGGTGGGGGAAAGGGAGTGGGGTGGGATCGCCGGCACCGGCAGAGGGGAAGGTGGCTACGAGAGGGGCTGGGCTTTTTAACGGGTGGCTGGTTTTTTTTTTTTTTTTTTAATAAACTTCACGGAACCCTAATGGATTATGTTAAGTGATAGTAAATTTTAACAAACTTGTTTTTGTATGGTAGTAAAATAAAATTAAAATTTTCCCCGGTAGCAAAAGTGAAATACATGTGTTTTGCTAGTAGCAAAAGTGAAATTTGCTAATGAAAATGATACTCTCTCCATTTCATAATATTAGTCCTATACTCCTATAGTAATCAATCACATATAATAAGAAAAGAAAAGAAGAATATTTGCAATCTAACATAAAAGTACAAAATAATTCATAATTAGTTTACCTTATTAAAGTTTTTATTTATTTATTTATTTATTTTTTATTTTTTTTGGGGAAAGCATAAGTCATAATTGCACAATTCAAAGTATGAGATTTTCTTAATTAGAGTCATGTCATCAATTCACAATCAATTAATTCCAAAAAAATTAAGTTAAAAATGGAACATATTCAATATGGGTAGATCTTTAAGAAACGGCCAAAATAACATATGAAACTAACATTATAAAACGAAGGGAGAATATAAAGCCCTTAAGGCTACGCATAAAAGCTAAATGTGAAGATGTACAAGTAATAAACTTAGACGATGACACTGAATATCAATTTAAGATATTAAATGTTTATTCGTAACTCTAAGAGCTACATATATTACGGAGTATTACCATTTGAGGCTTGCCCCTCGCCTTCATTAAAAAAAAAATAAAAATATTATTACCCTTAAAATAACTACGAGCTGTTATACAATTTTAAAAATGAGAAACACATCAAATACAAGTGTTTTTTTTAGATAGATGTTCCATGTTTATATTAGGATGTACTCTATACCTATTTGAAATTCTTTGGCATTATAAAATGAGTTCTAATAATAATTACATACTAATATTCAAGAGGGCATAAATTACAATGCCTCTTATAAATTAGCTATATAAAAATCCTTCCTATAATCAATCTTAATCTCCTACATTTTGCAATGCCATTAATGTATAAATTAACATGCAAATCACCTTTTACAATCATCTTCCTACAAACTTGATCAATAGTAAAGCAAAACTCTCTCTTTAATTTACGCACAACTCTTCAAACATGGGAAACAAAAGTGTTCTCTTGGTATTATTTCTAGTTTGCTCTATCATTATTGCTAGTGAAGCAACTCTCACCATCAAGATAACGGCGTCGAGGCGAACAACGACGTACACAATGGTGCTAACAAGCATAGAATCATGGCTGATTTGAGCCCCACGGGAAAAGGAAAGAAACCAACTCATTCATCTGGACCTTCAAGAGGTAGAGACACTCATGGAAATCTTGTTCCTGGCGCAGGAAATAATTAATAATAATAATTATTATTATTATTATAATAATCTCTTCTAGTATATAAATATATCAGCTTAAGTTGTCTAAAATAATGATTGGTCCATACAAATGTAGCACCAAATTTTGATGTATTAGTTGAGATGTTCTGAGAATTTATCGTATAATTTGTTACATACCCTTTAAAATTCGGAAAAACCCATCAATTTTAGAGTATATTCATTTTTGCAATTTTTTTTTTTTTTTTTTTTTTTTTTTTTTTTTTTTGGGTGTGATGTTTTTACGAGGAAGTAATATTTTTTTATAAAATTATTTTCCTATGCGCCAATATATATATATATATTTGAAGAAATGCACCAAATTAGTTAAACAAGATTTTTTTGACAAGTACCACCTACAATTGTTGGTGTTTTAGCAATTACCACCTACTATTTTTTAAATTATCAAAACTTTCCACCTACTTGGTTTTGAACTAAAGTGTGATGTCATATGAGACTCACTAACTACCTTCTCACCCAATATCTTGCCTTTTCATTCTTTCTCTCTCAATTTCTCATTCCTGTATATTGTACTCTTTTTAAAATTGGGAAAAAACTTCAAATTAAATTAGCAAATAATGGCAAAATTAAACTTGAACCAAACAAAACAAAGGGTCGACAATAGATTGAAACTGAAAATCCTGGAGAGCAAAATGAGGAGGAAGAACCGAAGAAAGAAAGAGAGGAGCATCTAGCTAGATTT
This sequence comes from Chenopodium album, assembly GCF_948465745.1. Classification (NCBI taxonomy): domain Eukaryota; kingdom Viridiplantae; phylum Streptophyta; class Magnoliopsida; order Caryophyllales; family Amaranthaceae; genus Chenopodium; species Chenopodium album. Next base: position 10,368,124 of record NC_137846.1, read on the forward strand.
AATTTTTACATTATATTTGTTTCACTTGGAGACATTTTTTCTAGATATACTAAAATACAATGTCTTAAAGTATTTCCCTAGTCAGTTATACGTTACATGCAACATTGTTTCACATTTATAAATCTAAAATAGTAAAATATATACAATTTCTCAAAGTATTTTCCTAATCAAAATTCCATCACTAATGAGCTAAATAAGAGAGATCTAGAGTTTATTTCATCCCATGTGCCACATCGTCGTGTATTGAGAGAGTTCATTTCAAAAGTTTAAGGAGTTTCCATCTCAAAATCATATGACAATAGGAGGTCAGGAGTAGTCTCTAAGTTTTATAAAGTGTTTCATTCTCTCTCTCATCTTTATTAATATAGGATACTTACATGTATTTGTTTGGGAATACTATGCTTCAACACTAAGTTAAGCCGGCCACTAATTGAAAGAAGCTATACCTAGTTGTATGTAAATAGATTTACATGCAATAAATGGGTAAGTCAACAATGTATTTTGCTATAATTATAAGTTTTTTTTTTTTTTTTTTTTTTTTTTTTTTTTTTTTTTTTTTTTTAAGTAAAGAAATTAAGTAATTTAATAATGATGCCGAATGTTGTTTATGCTATTAATTAATTAATTTATTTTTTATTTTATTTTTTATTGTTGTCTATGTGCTTTTCAACTCATTACCAATGTGATATGCTTTTATTTATTAATATGTTAGTTTTGTTATTATTATAATGTTATTTATTACCAAGCTGTTCTATACATTATTTTTTAAAAAAAAAGCTGTTCTATACATATGCATTTTGTTACAAGAACGAATATACTAAAACCACTCCATCAAATTGCATGTAGAAGCGTAGAACTACTACATGTAACCGGGTATATGGTCTAATTTGTGCTACTAGACCAAAATCTTGCACAGATTAACCTATTCTAGGTGGCACCACCCTCCTATCATAAACTAAATAATACCAATTAAGATAGGAGATAAAATTACATATCATATATACTAATATTTTTTTAACGTGTAGTTAATAATAGATAGTTTGCGTGATTAGGTGAATTATGACATGACAAATTAAACCGTCAAATCACCTAATTAGTAGTTAAAGATGGTCATGGGCCGTGCCGACACGGGCCCGACACTATTCCGGCACGGTGGCCCACTTGTGGGCCGTGGGCCGAGCTGTGAATAAAATTCTGAAAAATTGGCAAGGGCACGGCGGGCGGCACGGTTGTCGGCACGCCGGCATGGCACGCGGCCCGCCAGACACGTATTTATTATTATTATTAGCAAAGCATTATTGTTTTTTTGCTAAATTAATAAAATTATTTATATAAACTTAAACATAAATTATTTATATAAACTTAATTAAATTAAGGTTGTTTAAAAAAAAATATATTAACATTAACATAAACATAAATTAATAAAATTATTTATATAAACTTAAGTTGTTCAAAAAAAAAAAATTATATATCGATTTTTTTAATATACATATATATATTTAAAAAAAAAAAATCGAGTTGGCCCACAGCCCGGCACGGCACGGCCCGCCAGGCACGTGCCGGGGTGTGCCAAAATTTGGCACGGCACGACACGGCCCGCTGGGAATCCGGCACGGCACGAGCCCCACCCAGGCGCGGCACGACGCCCATCTTTATTAGTAGTTGTGTACAATTATTAATGTTGTTAAAAAAATATTTGATTTGGCGTTACATTTTGCATATGTTGTGTATACTTTTAAAAGTAATTGGCGGTTAGTTTACCGTTAAACTAGGTTAGCTCGTTGTTGCATATTTAAAACCGTTAGTTTAAATATATCAGTTAGATGAAATCTGACCTGATATAGAAAATTTAAGCTACTTTATTAGCAGATGCATATGTTAATTATCAATCAAAAGTTATTAATTTTTTTTTTTTTTAAATGAAGTTATTAATGTTGTTAGTTTTGCTTATATTTTTTAAACATTTTATAATCAACTATTTGGTTTTTTTTTTTTCGTACGAGAACTATTTGTTACCTTATTTACTTATTGTAAAACTAAAACTATTTTTTTGGTGAAAGTAAAACTAAAACTATTGTTGTACAGTTTTAATTTGATTTGATAAAACAAAAGGTTTCCACTAGCTAGTTCTTGTAAATATTACTCCGTACCAATTAACCATAACTTTTTAAAGTACTTGTTAGTTGTTACCATTATTGTTTATTTATGTGTCCAATCAAAATCTAATTACACTCATAATATATTTACTCCGTATTTAAACAGAAACAAACAATGACAAAAATTGAATCAAACAAAACTGAAAAATTTAAAAGGCAAAAACGAGGAAGAAAGAATGAGAGGAGCGTGTATGTTTTCTTTTTATATGCAACATTGTTTGACAATTTACATTTAAAACCTTAATTTGAAGTGTAACTAACCTATTAAAAGTCTAACACATAAACTAACAATCCATCACTCTTTATTTTTAATTTTTTAGTTTATTTTCACAAAAATTGTCCAATAACTGGATCAGAACCTCACACATGTCAGCCTAATCGATCCAGATTATCCACTCTCTTTGTCTAGCTTCTAAAATATATACAAGAGTAATCTACAAAACACAACAGTCCATCCAATTTCACAACAATATAATTAAACAAAACCTCTCTTTTTTTTCTCTCTATATTTTTTACTATATGCATGCAATGGCTTCAAACTTGAGAAACAAAGTTTTTTTGTTGGTACTAATTCTAGCTTTCTCTATCATTACTAGTGAATCAACCCGCCACCTTCGTGATTCCGCAATCAACAAGGACAACAACGATGATAGTAACGGAGATGACAACGTTATCAGCATTAACAACAACAACAACAACAACAACAACAACAACAGAAACATGATGGAAGATAGGCATATGTATAGTTATGGTCCTTATTTTTCATATAAGGGAAAACGACTAATTCCGTATTCTGGACCTTCAACACGTAAAAATTCCAATGAAAAAGGTTTTATTAATTAGTAAATGTACTTAATAAAATATTCTATATTCCAAAAATATTATTGAGTAAAGATTTCGTAGATTATTTTAAAAAATATTAGGTCCACTTTACAACTGGGAAATTAAGTTTATTAAATGTGTTTGTTTAATTTTCCCCCTTTCCCCCAACAAAAAAACGTTCGTACATTTGCATTGTATAATATTAGCTATTTTACGTTACTTAAGACGTAGTTCTTCTCGCAATCACTAAAGATTAAAATTTTATTTAGGCAATTCACTCTATTTTGATTTATTTTAGACAAATAAATATAAATAAGATAAGTTTTTATAAGAGTACACTTAACTTAAACAAGTATAAACCTATACTTTTGCGATATTCTAAAGGTACTTTCATATCTAACTTTGTATATACGAGTACCTTTAACTTTCTAATTGCAAAATGTTATATTGTAACTTTAATTTTGTAAGATGGTGTTAGTTTTGATGATCAATTTGAGTTACAAATTAAACCACCTTATTAAATGTTGCAAATTTTAATTGTTAATTTGAAGTTTGTTAGGAATTTTTATCAAATTACCTAATATAATCTAGAATTTGTAAGATCCTACCTAATAAAAAAAATGTTGTAATAAACTACCTATTAAATAAAAGATATTATCCTGTCAAAAAAAATAAAAGATATTATAAAAGACTACCTCTATTAGATTTCTACCATTAACTATTTTCTCTGACGTTGAACCAACCACTTGCCCCTCACGTGACTATTACAAGACCCTTCCGAAAAGAGCAAAATATCAATTTGAATTGATCCAAACTCCTAACCATCTCAATAGATTAATTCCACCCGCAAATTAAATTATAAGAATCCCTAATTGAGGGGTTTTATTGAAAGAACAACCCAAACACTTCATGCATGATGTCATCATGACATCCACCCACACGCACATCTTCCATAGTTCTAATTCCTAAACTCCTAAATCGTGAGAAAAGTATTAGTAATGCACCATAAAATTAGCTAGTTACAGCTCATGAAAAATCTTGTTTCAACTTCAATTAATTATTTTCAAATTCAATTTATTAAACATAATTTTATATTACATTTTATTCAAATTCTTTTTTTAGGGGAGAATAGTTGACATATGTAGTGGAATATTCCCTCAAATGTGTTAGACCTTGAGACTTTGAGAGTATGTAGTACAAGCAAGATGTTAGTCTGATGCCTCATTAAATGATTAAAACACCCTTTAGTTGTGAAATGTGATGTTTGTTACCATTAATTTCATCAATTTTTACCAATATACTATACTTTCAACGTGAAGTTCTGCGTTTTTTATGTGCTTCTCTACTACTACCATTCTTTACATGCATTATAAGTAGTACAAAATTAAATGCTCTTTGGCATTGACACATTGTACGTAATAGTGAATTTGCAATGGTTAGCTAAGCTTAACACGCCTTTAACCAGCTGTTAGGCTGCGTGTTGTAGGGCTAAAGTAAGATAGGAAACAATATTCCTAAAAGATATACAACCATAAGATAGGAAACAATATTCCTAAAAGATATACTACCATAATCATAAATCCTAAAGATATATTCTCTAAATAATATCTTAATGTAAAATAAACCTAAATATATTATTCTCCTAATAAGATCAATACGGAAAATATATCACACATTTATTTTCCGATATCTCATATCTCTAACAGAGAAAGATTTGTTGAATTATTTAGATTGGGAATCCAATCAGAATAAATTAGTATTTAGATTGGGAATCCAATCAGAATTTTGACCTAAATATTTGTTGAATTTTATGTGCAAAGAGAGAAAGAAATATTTTAGTTTTAATAAAATTAAATAATCTAAGAGTTTGTTGAAGGATATAGAGAGAAAATAGGTTTTTTTTTTTAATTTTATTTTTTTTATTTTTTTTTAATAAAATAACTAAGAGTTTGTTGGTTGAGCTGTGTAAATGCATCATTGTTCTCCGGTACTCCCTCCATTCTTTATTAAAAGAGTTTTTCGTCAATAATTTGTTATGACACATTGATTCTGCTAATCTGGTTAATTACCTCTTAAATGTATTATGTTATTCCCCCCGCCCCTTCATTACGTTCTTGTATTATATTCCTTATTTGGTGACCTAAAAATGTTGTGCCTATATTCTATATTGATTTCATGTTAAAGTACCTTCATAGTCCCACTTTGGATCATATCAACCAAAATCTTAAGCTGATGGTCTGGTTGAAGTCCAAAATCAGTTTATATAGTCTATCACGCCCCTTTACATGGTAGCTCTTTGAGCTTGAAGTGTGGATATACTCCCATTTTGGATCATCTCAACAAAAAGTTTAAGCTGATGGTTGAAACCCAAAATTGGTTTATATAGTCTATCACGCCCCATCACATGAGAGCTTTTTGAGCTTGAAGTGTGGATACGGCATGAGCTCCTTCATACCCAGCGCGAATTATTCCACTTAAAAGAAGGGGTGAATGAGATTCGAACTCGTTACCTTTGTGTCACATTGACTCTGATACCATGTTAAAAGACCATCTTAAACTAATAGTTTAGGCTTAAATAAGATTTATACTCCATCAAAATACATTAAATTGTACAGACTAAAAAAGTGCATTAAATAATTTTTTCATTAATGTCTCCACTAGTTTGACTAGAAAACAAAATATGATATTTTTTGTAATCTTTTAAACTATTCACCAAATATTACATAGTATACTAGCTCATCACTTATTTATTCATTTGACAGTCTTGACCACCCTTACACCCGGCAAGTTTTTGGGGATGAAAGGGGGATATGGTTGATGGTTCTACATATATAAGATGGCAGCTAGGAATGGAATTAACATAGATGTTCAAATTAATACAATTTTCACCTTTATCTTAATTTTTATTTGAAAATAGTGCACAACCATGATTTATTATCCAAATAACAAGGTGAAGGTTGTGCTACTTCTATTCATGTTAATTATTTTTTCTTTAACTAGTTTTGGGAGCGGAGCAAGATTCAAATGCCCTATAAAAATTTCAAATGCAATTCCAAAAACCAAAGATTATAATCGTCACTGGTTGCCACATTCTGGACCATCAAGAAGACACAACGATTGTGTTTTTACAAAGAAAGATGATGCTAGTCAAATTACTCCTCGTAACATACCTTGATAACTCAATTACTCCGGTCCTGTTTGTTTTTGTTCTTGGTTTTCCAATTATATTTAGTTGTTTTCTATTTTTTGTTGTCCGTTTTCTAAATTATTATGATTCTAAATTCTAATAGTTATGACTAATACTAGTATTTAAATCTTTATATGACATATATCCGTTTTTTTTTTTTTTTTAAATTTAATTTTTTTTTTGTTGTTGTTCTTTTATTTCCTTAACTTTAATCCCTTTGTTGCTGGCTTGCTGCTTAGATTAGATGGGATAAAAGTGGTAAAAATTGGAATGAGCAAGTAAGGAGCGATAGATAGATTTAGGAAGTAAGGTTTGGTGAAAAACATTTTTTGCAAAAATAATTTTGGTTTATGGTTTAAATCGTTTTTATAAGGTAAGTGTTTTAACCCCGATCAATGATAAAAATATGTGCTTGTGTACATATCTTAAATTTCGCTTCTTGTCCACAATTGCTCGTATGTATGTAAGATCTAGCTTTATTTTGTTGAATTAATTAAATTTATACGAGTATAACTTTTATTCCGTATTTATCAATTTTTTTTTGGTTGCGTTTTTTTTTTTTTTTGAAATATGTTCTATCGGACCAGAACACCTAGCTTAGATTAGCGAGCAAGGCTCCTTGAGGGTGGGGGGAGGTAGGGATAAGGTAAGGGTATCCATATCCCCTAGTTGCTCTTATTAGTGATAATTTGATCCTACAATCTTACATCTAAACTAAATTTGATCCTACCTTCTACAATCTCTTGTGCGTGGGAGAACAAAGATTAGCAAACGTGATTTGCAACAAGCCTTTGAGCTACAATGCACATCCAACCGTTATGAAATATGTGAATATGTTTCCAATCATTAACTTGGTGCTAGCTAGTGTGGTACCACAAATGCAAGATTTATTTTTTCAAAATTGTTCTTTCTATTTACATTGATAAGAATATCATGGATTCCAAATAGTTCTTCCCATTCGGAATTATTTTCAAATATGTTTGTGGTCAATTATCCGTGCACTTTATCTAAGAGTTTGTTGAGGAATATAAAGAGAAAAACATATTTTAAGTTTAAAACAAAAAAAAAAAAAAAAATAAAATAAAATAAAATAAAAAATAAAAAATTGTTGATTGAGTTGAGAAACTAATCTAAGAGTTTGTTGATTGAGTTGTGCAAATGCAACATTGTTCTCTAGTACATAGGGCCGTCTCAAATAATTTAGGAGCCTTGTACTATTTTTATATTAGACCTTCAATGATTTTGAAATGTTCGGATTTGGGGTCCATAACTAAGTGATTATGTTTCAATCCTCTCCTAATTGTTGTTGCGGGAGATCGAACACGCTGTTCTTCCTACCAAATGTAGTCCCAATCATCATTGTATCAACAACCAATTGATTGTAATTTTACATATGAAATTACGCTTTATAGTCTTAAACTCATATAATTGTTATTCCCTTTCTTTTTTTACATGATAAAACACATAACTTATGTTTGTTTAATTAAGTTAATGAATTTGATGATAGCATTTCATTTCTAAGTCTAACCTATATATTCATGGGGACTTGTGAGAAATTATAAAAAGAAGAAAAAAAAAAAAGGGAAGAATATTTTTAAAAAAGTAGTCATGGGGACTCAAACCATGGAACAAGAATCCAAGATTGAATAACTTAAGTTTTTTACTGCTACCACTGTTAGATGATTAACATCCACTAATAGTTGAAATAAAATATATAAAGCAATGCAATCCTTTGAAAATTTAGGATGGCTAAAATTTATAAAGGGAGTTATGAATTTGCTAAATTTAAATAACCATTTTTAGCAAGTTAAAAACTATATATATGTAGTTTGGAGTGAGCAGTTAGTATCCCAAAACAAAAACAAAACATAAAGCAGTTAGAGAAGCTTTAAGAGAATTGTAGAAAAAATGCTGGAGTGTAATTGGGGTGCATATGGTTATGAACACTTGTGTATTATTTATTTTTATAGTAAAGTTTTGCAGCATAATTAGAGATACAAATATTTGTTCATTTATTTGTATTATTTATATTATTATTTTATTCTCACTAATCTCATTCTAAAGGAAATTTGCATTGTATTTCCTAACAACCACCTTAGCATATTTCATTTGCAAGAAAAATTAAACAATAATTACCAAGCAAAGTGTAGTCTAGTGGAAAATTTTGCATCTCACAGCTAAGAGGGATCAAGCCCAGCTAAAGGCACTTTGGGGTGAAGATTCTCTTACCCCTTTTCCTTACTCCCAAAGTGCCTATAACCTGGTTTCAAAAAAAAAAAGTGCTTATAACCCGCTAATCCAGGCCGTGAGAGGTTCTGAATCTGATAGATCCCTTCTCCTTACTAAATAAACAAACAAATTTTACATTAATACTTCCTCCGTTTTTTTTAGTTAACATCATTTGACTTTTACACTATTCACACAACACGCTTTGACTCGTTTTTGTGGTTTATAGATACGATAAAACATATTCATGTGGGATCTTATTTGAATCGTTTCAATGTATATTTTATCAATATCCACTTTTTATAATTTTACAATGTTGATAATTAGATATGTTAACAGTTCAAAATATGCGTTGGCAAACATGATAATAGAAAGGTGTCAACTAAAAAAAAACAGAGGAAGTATTATTTATATCACTAGTATGGAACCCATGCTAAAAGTTCAATTACTAAATCTTACAAAATTTTAGCTACAGTAAACTTAATTCATAATAATGACAGCCTATACAACAATTGAATATTCATTAATTATTTCATAACAATATTAATCACAATAATGTGTACCCATTTATCACAATACTCATTATCATAATTTCAAAAAATACAGAAATAAAGATATGAATAAGGTTTATATATTTTACTTTTTAGAACAAAATGATTTATGCCCATTCACAAATCTCATGCAATACCCTTCTTGTGTATTTTTAATTGGTTTTAATCATGCTAGTTAAACAAACTCCTTCCGTCCCATAATATTGTCACATTTTAAAAATATCGAGTTTACAACCATACGTCCACTAGTCCATATTATACATCTTTATCCTAAGACAATCAAAAGTTACACCAGTATAAATAAAAGTAGGGCCTTAGGGGTTAGGGGTGGGCCAGGGGATATATGGTCCGATGGTTGAGGTGGCTATTTTTCTTTTCTTAATAATAATGATGATGATGATGATGGTAATGATGATAATGATGATGAGAGAAGGAGGATAATAATAATAATAATAATAATAATAATAATAATTTTTAGATTTATCTATTTATTTATTGTAGAATAAATATAATAGGGAATCTGTATAATTAATTTTTGTTTAATATAAATAATTTTAATTCGGTAAAAATAACTTCATTTCAGCAAAAATAATTTTAATTCATTAAAAATAATTTCAGTTCAGTAAAATTCAGTAACTATAAAGAATAAATATAATAGAGAATAAGTAAATATAATTTCAATTTAGTAAAAAAAAAAAGTTATGTTCAATAAAATTAATTTATGTTCAGCAAAAAGTATTTTAGTTCAGTAAAAATAATTTCAGTTCAGCAAAAATAAGCTGAAGAACAGGGCCCTTATTGTATAATTTAAGATAAAAAAATATATAATATTACTACCTTCGTTTTTTATTAGATGCATCATGTTTCATTTATGGAACTTTTAATTTGGATACATCACTTTCCCTTTTAGTTAATAAATTCACTCTATCTCTCTCATATAACATCAGTCCTCTTTATCTCTTTCTACACCAAAAATTTTCTAAAATTCCGCAATTTAAAAAATGATGCATCTAACAAAATTTAGAAAAAGAAGTATGCAATTTTCTCACATTGGATAAAAAATATTCGTAAGATTTTTTGCAGGCAATAATTTAAGATAAAATATATTATGCACTTTTGTCACATACGATAAAAAGTAGCCGTAAGATTTTTTTGTAGAAAATAAAAATTTCAACAAATATACAAAGTATATATTTGATAATTGCTTTGAATATATATATATATATATATATATATATATATATATATATATATATATATATATATATATATATATATATATATATATATATACATATATATATATATATATATATATATATATATATATATATATATACTAGGTTTGAACACGTGCGATGCACGGTTTATATAATATCTATTTGTACATTTAAAAATGGCTATTATACATGAATATAAATAAGTATTACGTGCAAAAAATATTTATAATTTTTAAATTTTAGATTTTCATCAAAATTATGATATAGTATTGTACCTGTTAATTTTTAAATTTTAGATTTTCATCAAAACTATGATATAGTATTGTACCTGTTCAACGTTGTCTAATACATAGTTCAATATATAAGAGGTCATTTATTAGTGTGCTGTTTAAAATTGTTTCAATTTCCAACAATATGTTGATAGATTTTAGTTGTAATGTATAAGCTTCTAATATTTAAATTTCAAAAATATTAAATATGATAGCTCTACCAAAAAAAAAAAAAAAAAAAAAAAAGACATCATTATTATATTTAGGCGGAAAATCTATATATATACTAAAATAACAACCGCTGATGTAATCATTGCCTACATGTCACTTTTTTATTTAATGTTTTCCCTCCAAAACGCAAGGATGATATCATATATTTTTTTTCTTTTTTAAGCTACCCTATTTAACATAGCTTTGAAAATATATTCCATTTGAATTTTTAAATTTTAAATTTTGGGTTTTCTACACATATTATGCTATTTAGTTGTTTACGAGTTGTTAACAATAGTTAATAATATAATTAAAATGAAATTTCTTGATTAAATATGAAAATTATGCACTTTTGGGAATTGTATATTCATATTTAATTAGAAATTAGTTAGGAAAAATGTGGAAGTTATTTTCTTTCAATACGTGTTAAAAGTTTATAATTCAATTCTTATTTTAAAACCGTGCATCGCACAGGGTTAATCTAGTTTTTTATTAAGAGAGCGGCACGTAGGTAATGGTAATGTCAGCATACTCTGTTTTAATAATAGTTAATAGATTAGATAAATAGATTACCAAGCCTTTTCAATTGGAGGCCTTCTTCATTTCAGGCCCTATGCTATGGGTCTCTTTGCATAGGCCCATAGCCGGCCCTTCCGGTACACCCCCATTGGTTATTAAATAGTTTCAATTCCTTCATTATGTCAATAATTTGTTGTGAAACATAGATTTTGCTAGCTAATTACCTTTTAAATGCATTATAATACACACATGTCCTTTTTTAATGTGCTTGCATTCCTTATTTAGTGACCCAAAATATTAGGCATATTATTATATTTATTTCGTGAAAAATTACTTTCATAACCCTTTTTACATTTTTCTCAAACCAAAAATTCCCTAAAGTACCCTTCAAAGTTGATGCACACGTGTTACTAAATGCATTAATTTTTTTTTAATAGTAAAATTAATTCATTAATGAAAAGTCATACAACATCTACAACAATAATCGAATTTAACAAATACTACATTCGTTCTTGAAAGTTCGACTCACTTACTATTCATGTGGTCAAAATAAAATAACTTTGACCATATGTTCTACAATAGAAATAAACTAGCATAAGGGATCTGATTAGGTTCCTTTAATCATAAAATTTTCAAATATCAACTTTTTATAATTTTTCACTTATACATAATTAAAGATATTCATGGTCAAAGGTGTTCATTGGAAACTGCACAAATACAAAGTGAGTCGAATTTCCAGGAATGGAGGGAGTACATAACTTAAATCAACGAAACTTACCACGTATTAATGTCATTTTGAAAATTACTAACACGAATTAAAAACTTGTGACTTACTACCGCAAAAACTTTTAAAATTTTTATTTTACTACCAGGTTCCACTTTAAGCCAATTATGACGTCACTTTAGACTATTAACTCATGTTTAACCCTTAATTAAGCATTTAAATGTTCAAAAACAAAAGAAATTTAAAATCCATTTAACCCATGGTTACCCCTCATAACTAACTTAACTTAACCCCCCTCCCTTTTCCATTCTTTCTCCCTGTTCACCATTTGTAAAATCCTTAATTCCCACGAATTCTTCCCATCTATCCTATAATTAATCTAGGTACACGTTTAATATGTTTGATTTCCTTTTTAAAAAATAATCTTTTACTGTTTTCGATTATAGGGTTTATTGAGTTTTAGAGGTTTTGAAATTTAGGGTTTTTGGATTGCAATTTTGGTTGATTTACATAGGGCTTTTGTATTTTTCTTTGAATTAAACTATCAAATAAGCATAATATGTGATTTGATTTGTTCTTTTTATGTTATAAATGTAACGGGAAGATGTTTAGAGGGACAAGGTCAATGAGTTGGAAATGCTAGTGTGGGTTGAAGGCTTTAATTATGAAGTCTTGACCAAAGAGAATCCAAGAAGAAGGTTCATTGCTTGTCCAGATTTTGATGCGGAAAACAATATAAGGGACGTACGTAAATATATATTTTGGTATAATGATGAAGAAATGATCTGACAATTTGGATAAGCATCTAAATTTTGGGGTTTTGGAAGAGAAGAAGTCAATAAGCTTGAAGATGTCAATAAGAGAGAGAGAGGGGGAGAGAGAGAGAGAGAGAGAGAGAGAGAGAGAGAGAGGGGGGGTTGGGTTAGGGGCTTAATCATGAGTTAGATGTATTTTAATTTCTTTTTTTTAGAATGTTTAAATGCTTAACCAAGGGTTAAACGTGAGTTAAGGGTCTGAATTGACGTCATGATTGGCCGCTTAAAGTGGAGCATGGTAGTAAAATAAAAATTTTAAAAGTTTTTATAATACGCGGTAGTAATTTTCAAAATGACATTAATTTGCGGTAGTAATTGGCAAATTTTCCAAATAGTTTCAATTCCTTCATGTCAATAATTTGTTGTGAAACATAGATTTTGCTAGCTAATTACTTTTTAAATGTATTATAATACTCCCATGTCCTTTTTTTAATGGCTTGAATTCCTTATTTAGTGACCCAAAAATATTAGGCATATTATTATATGTATTTCGTGAAAAATTACTTTTATAACCCTTCTTACAATTTTTCTCAAACCAAAAATTCCCTAAAGTACCCTTCAAAGTTGATGCTCACATGTTACTAAATGGATTAATTTTTTTTTTTTTTGAATAGTAAAATTAATCCATTAATGAAAAATCATACGACATCTACAATAATAGTCGAATTTATCAAATACATAATTTGAATCAAATAAAATTTCTTTCATAAAAACTACAATCGTGTTAAGCAGATTTTGCAATGTGGAACATCTTCCGCTTATATCACTTGAAAATACAGCCTTGTTGGAGAGACAATCTAATGATCCATTGTAGTCGAGAGGATGATTTACATTAGATTCATTTAACCATATTCGAAAAATTAAAAACTCTTGCGGCTTCGCATAATTTTTCACCAACGAAATAATTTCACGACAATCCATCAGATCTATTATCCCAGATTTTAAGCTTAAGAAATTCCCCCTCAAAAGAGGAGAGAAACTCTGTCTTTCAAATGAGATCGACAAAACCTTGTCTTTCAAAGGAGATCAAAAACTCTTTTTTTCAAGGGAGAAATTATTATTATGACAAGTGTAAATAAACAAATGTTGGGGTTTTCCATTGATAAAAACTGATGAAAGCCCCTTCAAAAATCAAGAATGAAAGTTAGGGTTTTTTTTAGAGAGAATAGAGGGGAGAGGAGAGAGATTTACTACATGCATTAAATTGCACAAACCAATAATGTGCATTGATTGCATTTTCATTATTGTCCAAAATGATTTTTTACCTTTTAAATAATTATTCTCAATAATGTAGTTCATTGTCCAAAATGATTTTTTTACCTTTTAAATAATTATTCTCAATAATGTAGTTCACAAATAATTTTACTATATGTATATATAAGAAGATGTGAGGAATAGTATTAACTTAGATGTTCAAATTAATACAATTTTCAGTTTTAATCTTTATTTTTTTGAAATAGTGTACAACCATGAATTACTATCCAAATAAAAAAGTTGTGATACTTTTATTCATGCTAGTTATTTTTTCTTTAACTAGCTTTGGGAGTGGAGCAAGATTCAAAAGCCCTATAAAACATTCAAATGAAATTCCAAAACCTAAAAATTATTTTAATCATCGGAGTTTGCCTCCACCTTCAGGACCATCAGGAAGACACAACGATGGTGCTTTTACGAAGAATGATGATGCTGTTAATCAAGTTAATGACTTAATGATCGTAACATCTTAGCTTGATATGTCAATTACTCCGGCATATTCAGTATTACTGCAGTTTTAAGTTTTATGGTACTTTTATTTTTAAAAGTCATAGGAGTATTAATTATATATGTCTTACAATAAATAAAAATCTAGTCTTGTATATTGAAATCATGATTACAAAGAAAATTTGATAATAAAAAAAGCAAAAACTACTTTTTCTAGCTTATTATTATTATTATTATTATTATTATTATTATTATTATTATTATTATTATTATTATTATTATTATTTATTCTTATTTTTCTTTTATTTTCTTACCTCTAATCCTTTAAGTTTTTGTTGCTTAGATGGAATAAATGTTTTAAAAATTGAAAACGAACAAGTAAGGAGCGGTAACTTTTTCTTTTTTTTTTTCTTTTTAAACAAAATAATTCATTAATAAAAAGTCATACAACATCTACAAATGAAATCTAAATACATAAAATCGAATCAAATTAGAGTTTCCTTCATCAAGCTACGATCGTTGAATAGATCTTGCACTGTGGTACATTTCTCGCACACATCGTTGAAATATACATGCTTTTTGGAAAAACGGTCTAACGATTTGTTGTAGTCGTAAGGATGATTTTCATTTGATTCACTTGAACACATTTGAAAACTTGACAATCGTTGCAATCTTGAACAAATCTTTACCAACGAACTGATAATAGGGCAAAAGATAATTACCTGGCATTTGTTAAAAACCCTAACACACAAACAAACCCTAAACATAAACAAAAAACTAAGCTAACAAAAACTAACAACTCTACCATACCATAAGGAAACACTCCACCATAGGGAGACGGACGAATATCTACACTACTCGTGTAAATTTATTGAAACCTAAATTGCAAAACGATAGATAATTAATGAAAAAGGGTCAGAAATAATCTAATTTTTGAAGAAATTAGACTATTCCTGGCCTTAACGACCAAGAATTTGGAGAAACCTTAGAAGGGAGGAGGAGAGGCGAGAGTTTTGACCATTTTAGATTTTTATATTAGGAGAAGTAACTTAATGTAGCGATTTATGTTGGGTGAAAAACATTGAAACTTTTTAGACAAACATTTTTAAAAAAATCGTATGTACAATAAAACATTGTACATCTGCTTTAAAGTTACCTTAAAATGATTAAAAGATACTCTATAATGAATGAAAGCAAGTTACCCAGAATATGTAAGTTATCCGAATATAAATAAAAGTTATTTAAGCTTTATGGATAAAAGTTACCCAAATTCAACAAAAGTTACCTCGATGTACAGTAAAATTACTATACATCGTGTGCAAGATTCAATTTAGGGTTATTTTGTTCTCATTTGATGATTAAAAATGAGAAATAAACAGATAAAATAAACACATTGCAAACAGATAAAATTTTCAAAAAAATAATTTGAAACCTACATATAATTTTTTTTTTTTTTTTTGAGGTCACTACATATTATGTTTTTTATTCAAGCTTTCTTCTATTTTGAACCCCAATGCATATTTGTTTTTTTTTTTTTTTTTTTTTTTATTTTACATTTGAAAATTATTCATTCACCAATTATGTTAGGTTAATATATATTCATGATTTTCTTACTATAAATAATCATTATACATTAAAAAAGTGATTACTTATATAGGAATTTATATGAAGTTATGGTAAAATATCTAAGTTGGTAAATATATTATTTTACAATTTTTTTTCTTAAATTTTTGAATAAAATATTTTCTGTGTATTCGCTACCAATTTTTAAT
The DNA here is from genome assembly GCF_948465745.1 of Chenopodium album. Classification (NCBI taxonomy): domain Eukaryota; kingdom Viridiplantae; phylum Streptophyta; class Magnoliopsida; order Caryophyllales; family Amaranthaceae; genus Chenopodium; species Chenopodium album. The sequence continues at coordinate 10,384,296 of NC_137846.1, forward strand.
AAGATTTTTTTTTTTAAATATATTAAGGACAAACTAGAAGATAACACGTATCATTGCTGGTATGTCTTTTAGTATATAGTTATTGTAGGGAATTATTTCAAACATCAACTTTGAGCCCCACTGTGATCATGTACTTAAGCATGGTGACGTCCAAAGGGAAGGGATCTAGAGCAAAAGAGTCGCCAACAAGTTTTAGAAATTTGTAAACCGTCAACGGGTATGAAGGTTACACCCCATTCACGATCACAGAGTTCGCTAACTCCATAGTGGCCCGAAATCATGATTGGATATTCGAGGATGATGGTACGAATCCAACCTAAAAGAAATTGAACCCGCCCTAAATAGGCCTCTACTTTGTTCTTCTCATATTCATGTGCGCTTTCTGATCAGCATACAATTATTAAATTAATCCTAAGTATATTTAATTTATGTTGGTTGATTATTAATACACAAATGAATCTATTATTATTGGCGATCACTTGAATTAAAATCACATTAGCCTAAATAAAATTATTAATTATCTTATTAAGTATGATTTCAAGTACAAATTCCCTTTAAACCTGCAAGAGAGGGCATAATTAAGCAATAACAATAATATTATATCAAGCAACAATAATAACATTAATATTGACACAACAAATCATCATCACAACAATAATAATCTCATCAAAACATAATAATATTAGCAAGATCCCAGGCATGATACTAACATGATTAATAACAGATCCTAACATGTCACTAAATAATAATTATTAAAGCTTTATCCCTAACTTGATACTAGAAAGCTATTAAATATTAGAAATAATATTAATTAATTCCCTAAACATGATACTAGAAAGCAATAAAAGCATTCTAACATGATAATAGGAATTAGTAAAATAATCTAAGCATGATTCCTAAAGAAATAGAATAATTAAGTAATCAAATTACTTATTTTGAAGCCTCGTACCTTTTTCTATTAAAATAATACACACGTTGATAACTTCAATAAAATATTAAATCAAACAATCAAAATAATATCAATTGAAATATGGATTTGGGACCAAACCCTCAGAACTATTAACCTTTCACTTCGAAGTCTAAGACAATTTCGAGCTTGACTAGGTGTATTATTGTCTTGTAAATGACGTATGGTGTGTGTTTACAAAAAAATTTAGAAAAAGGTTTAGAAAATCAAGAGAGAGAGAGAGGGAGAGAGAGAGAGAGATAGAGAGTAAGCTTTAGCTTAGAAAGAGAAGATGATTGATGATGATTGTTGGTGATTGAAAACGAGGAAAATCGTCTCTATTTATAGAGAAAATGAGTAAGAATCTGACTCAGAGTAAACCTGGATTCATCGCGACACGATTAATCATCGCGTCGCGATAAATCCATCGTTGCGCGATGGATGTGTCGCGATGTGATAATTTCTGTACGACAAGATTTTGTACGGAACCCGACTTCCAATCAAATTGGGTTAGTCAAATATCCGTATTTATTTTTATTAAATTAGATTTAAATCCATTAAAAACACTTGTTTTATCCGATGTAAAATTCTTGATCAATATCTTTTCAAAATAGGATAAATTAGAACCTTCTAAAAGATAATAATCAATCCTAATGCCTTTAGAACTTAAAATTAAAATAGATCTTAATGGTTTTAGAAAATATAATTAAAATTAATAGATCTTCCACATGATCACTGGGTCCGCATATAAAGTTCGATTTAGGCTCAATTTAGTATTTTGACCATAACCTCTAACTCGGAATTGGGCTTACGATATATCGTTGGAAAGCTCTTTTTGAGCCCCATCCAACCATACAGTTATTGGACCCAAATCATTGACCATACTAAACTGGATTGGACGTTTTACATAAATAGGACACGAAATGAATGATTTTTGAAATACGAAATGAATTATTTTTAGATTAAAACATTTTGGAAAAGGGAAAATTCACAAAACTCTTCAACATTTTACCTTACTCGATAATCAATGACGTGAAAAGTACTCATAACTGGGTTTGATTTTTGGGGAGACACAATCAGGTTTCTACAGTTATTGATTTATGTTTTTACTCATAATTGTTATTGTAGATTTTTTTCAAAAATCAATACTTACATAAAACTTTAAATTGAAGGTTTAAATTAGTGATCGTAAAAAAGAAATTAGACAATAATAAATTTACTCCATTTCTTTATCCTTAACTTTTTTTTTAACAGTCTTTATCCTTAACCTTAAAAATATGGTTATTGAGTATTTTTGTATAAAAGATTCAAGAATATAGAGTAAACATCTATAGTAATACTGTACTACGTATATAGGTAGATGTACAATTTTTGTTTTTTTTTTTCTTTTTAATAGATGTAATTTTTTTTTTTTTTTTTGGTAACAAAGATGAACGTGGTATATGATAACTCTATCAGTATTAATATTCCTTTTTTTTAGTAAACAAATGTTTGGTTATCTTTCAACAAAGTTAAATGTTGTATTTTCTCATCCTCTCTTCTAAGGTTTCTCCAAATTCTTAGCTATTGTGGCCGGAAATAGTCTAATTTCGAAGAAATTAGACTATTTCCAACCCTTTTTCCTTAATTATCTTTATTTTTGCAATTTAGGTTTCAATAAATCTATACGAGTAGTGTAAAATATTCGTCCGTCTCCTTATGGTGGAGTGTCTCCCTATAGTGGAGTCGTTAGTTTTTGTTAGTTTAGTTGCTTATTTATGTTAAGGGTTTGTTTGTGTGTTAGGGTTTATGAATGCCCTATTATCAGTTCGTTGGTAAAGATTTATTCAGGATCGCAACGGTTGCCACGTTTTCAAATGCAATCAAGTGATAAGATGAAAATCATCTTATGGCTACAACATATCGTGAGACCATCTCTCCAAAAAGAATGTATATTCCAGCAATGTGTGCAAGAGATGTACCACGGGTCCACAGTGCAAGATCAATTCACGATCGTAGTTTTGATGAAGGAAACCCTAATTTGATTCAATTTGATGTATTTGTTAATTTAGATTTCATTTGTAAATGTCGTATGGCTTTTTATTAACAAATTCATTTGTTTCAAAAAAAAAAAGAAAAAAAAAAGTTAAAAGTTTTTCTTTCAATAAGGAAAAAAAAATTTAAACGTGGGTAGTTTATGGGTATTTTTTTTCTTAATGAAAAGTAGATAATTTTGGTTTGTGGGTAGTTTATTTTTTTTTCCAATGAAAAATAGATAATTTAATCTTTTTTTTTTATTTACTAAAGACCATCAAGGGTTATAACATTTACATGCTAAATGTGGGTGGATGTAAGTTTTTTTTGTTGTTTAAAAAAATTATATATATTTTAGGAAAAATTGACAATTTTAATCCCAACTTTGCCTCATTTTCCCAAAATAATCCCAACTTTCGATTATATTTTAATAATCCAAACTTTAATATCAATTTGATTCCAATGATCCTAACCGGTCATCCAACTTGTTATAACAAGTTATTTGACACATGTCAGGAGGTACTTGATCAAAAAAAAAAAAATTAAGAATTAAGTAGAATGCAATTAATTAACTAAAGACCACCACCACCTCCCTGGCAGCTCCAGCCATCCTCCGGCACAACACTCCTGCCGCAGCCATGGCAGCCTACCCCAAACCCAACTCCCCCGCGCAGGCTGGCAACGGCGTCGCTCTTCCCCTTACCCCTTGTCGTCGTTTGCCACCCCCAAAACCCCCATTTCCCCCCAAATCCCTGAAAAAACCTCCCCCGCCGCAAAAACCCCCGATTTCCACCTCACCCATCCTCAGAACCTTACCGAATAGGGGTTTTGAGGGTTAGGCCGGGGAAGGGCAATGGGCAGTTTAAGCGGTGGGGAAGGATTTTTTTTTTTTTTTAAAGGATTTCGAGGGGAGGAAAGGGGTACGGTTTCATGGTGGGCCTCTATGGTGGTTTAGGGGGAAGGGCGGCTGCGGGGGCGGGGTAGGGAAGTGGGTAGGGGCGGGGTGGGGGTGACAGGTTGCCTGTGCTGGGCGGTGGGTGGGGCCGGAGAGGTGGCTGGTGCTAGACGCTGGTACCTGGGGGTGCTGTTTTTTTCTTTTAATAAGTAGTTAAAAATATTAGTTAAAATTTAATTAGAAACTAAATTAAACTTATTTTGACCAACTAAAGGTCAGTTGGGACCAATGGAAGCAAATTGATAATCAAGTTCGGATTATAAAATATAATCAAAAGTTGAGATTATTTTGAGCGAATGAAGCAATGTTGGGATTATTCTCGTCAATTTTTCCTATATTTTTATCATGGAAAAATACACTTAAATAATCCCGCCGATTTACTTTTAATAATCCCAACTAAGCTTTATTTTTTAATAATCCTAACTATGCCTTGACTTTGCCTCCAATGGTTCCAAAAATCGATTACTTGCTAAAAGGGTAATTTTTTTTTTGTTTTTTTTAAATGCCACATGTCAGCACATGATTGGCCTAATTTAAAATAAATAAAATAAACAAAATGTTTTCAAAAAAAAAAAAAAAAAATTAAAAACAAACAACCCCACCGTTCCCAACCAACCCAGGAACCACCGGCCAGTCGGCCACTGGCGGTGGCCGCTGCTACTAACCAGAACCACCCCCTTCCTAGTCGCAGCCCCCGATACCTCCCCTGAAACCGCCGGATGCCCGCAAATCGTCGTCTGCCCGCAAAACCATACGATCCCTGCGATACCACTCCCTAAATCCACTCTCCTCCCTTTCCTCCCCTTCGCCGAAAACCAATTCAAATAAAAAAAAATGCAGAGCCCCTTCCTCCGCCACCAAAATCGCCCCTCCTCCCTTTCTCCACACTCGAATCAGCCGTTTTGGCAGTGAGAGAAGGGAGCAAGGGGCGGTTACGGTGGTGGATTCAAGTAAGGGATCTGGTTTCGAGGGTTGCTGTGGGTTAGATTTGTGGTTTTTGGGTTCGAGGTGGGCTGGGTTGGTGGTTTTGGAGGTCTGGGGTGGGTTAGATGGGTGGTGGAGGGACGGTCGACCGGTTTTGGTGGTTAAGGGGGATGGCCGGCCGGTTACCGGTGGAGGTTAGGGTTTGGCGCGTGCTGGGGTTAGGGTGGCTAATTAGCTGGGTTTTGGCCTTTTTTTAAAAAAAATTTGGACCAATTACATGTTGACACGTGTCATGGTCACATGTTATAACAGGTCATTGACCCATTGTTGACCGGTTGGGGCCATTGGAGGCAAACTTAACCCATAGTTAGGATTATTAAAAAAAATAAACCTTAGTTGGAATTATTAGAAGTAAATCAGCAATAGTTGGGATTATTAAAGTGTATTTTCCTTTTATTATTGAGTATATATAGCAATGAAGTATTTATGTATCACAGTTGTTGACTTACACTTTAATGTTGAATAGTATGATTACCATTTTTTTTAGTTTTTTTTTTTTTTTTGGATAAAAAATCTACTGTAAACTATAAAATAAATTGTTCATTTGTAAGCAGTTATGGATATTTTCTTTTTTTAAAAAAAAAGTAGTGAAAAGAAGAGCATTTTGGGAAAAGGCAAATTTATCAACCGAGATGCTCTTTCTCTTTACTATCTATGTTTCACATTATTTACAACGATTTGACATAAAGTAGAGAGGAAAAATGTCTAATCGTTACAAATAATACAAATATTTAATAACATCCGATTTACACTAAATTAGTGTAAATCGGGCTGGGCATGCAACTTCATCAACTCTAAGCAATGGAGTCACCGCCGAAATCAGCCGCACCACCGCCGAGAAAAACACCCACCGCCAAACCACCAACCCTGTCGCCACTCTCAGCTGCCGACCGTCGAACTCCCTTAGCTTCTTCCAAGAATCCGGCGTCCCCCCCCCCCCCCAATTTCGACCTTGCTGACCACCCCCATCCCCTGATTCCAGCGCCGCTGACCTCCCCCCATCCCCCGATTCCGACGTCGCTGACCTCCTTCATCCCCTGATTCGTGTCGAACTCCGATCCCTGCCCCGATTTCGCGTCGAACCCAATGTCAGGTTTGGTGGGTTTTCGAATAGTCTTGAGGTTGGCTTGGGTTAATGGGGTTTTGGGTTGGGTGGGTGGGTGGGAGGGATTCCGATCTATGTACCTAACTGTTTTGTGACTAACAGGTTTCGATCTTCTTTGACATTCTATTCATCATTCAGCATTATGTACTCTACCCATCAAGTAAAAAGAAGGAGAAGCTCCCTATTCAAGCCCCAATTTCAGAAACAAGCTAAGCTAATTGTCATTATTTTGTTAAGCATACGACATCAATCAACTATACTTTTGCATGCGTTTGTGTTTATTTTTTGTTGATTTTGATACTCTGTTTTTGGGGAAAAAAAAAAGGTCACTTTTGTGAAGAAAAAAAAGGGGTCACTTTTGTGAAAAAAAGGGTCATTTTTGTATTAAAAAAAGGGGTCACTTTTGTAAGAAAAAAAGGGTCACTTTTATGAAAAAAAAAGGGTCACTTTTGTGAAAATATGGGTCACTTTTGTAAGAAAAAAGGGTCACTTTTCGTAAAATGTTCGATGTACAATAAAATAATTGTAAACCGGGGACATGCAAAAATTTTTGTACAGATAATATGAAATGGAGGTAGTATATACTGCTAGAGACTAGAGATATAAGATAGGATACATGTCATGTTTAAGATTTTATATATTACTATCTTTAATTTATTTGGGGACTAACCAAATCGTGAAAAGTGATAATGTTTGGGAAGATTTATTGACATTATTATTCAATATTATTGGGTCGTTATCATAGGAATATCATATTATAATATCAATATTATTGCATCACCATTATAGAAATATTTATAAAAGATTTTGTGCAATCAATATATACTGTAATATTTTTTTTTTTATACTAATTGATCTTATTAGTATATGAATATATTTTTAGTCATATGAATATACATATTTATAATGAATTACAATATCACAATAAAATTTCGTTTATATATTTATGGATGAAAAAATGAGCAGAAAACTTATTAACCATGGAAGAATTAAGTTCTAGGTTAAACGCCCTTTGTTTTAGTATAGTTATAAATAGATGTAACTCATAATTTTAACCTCTTTATAATTTTTTATTGAATTTGGATGAGAATAATTGCATTACATGTAAATAAGTTTTTCCTAATATTTAAGACAACAAAGATTTGGAACAATATTTAAATTAAATGTATACAAAGGCCCCGTTCTCTTCACCTTAATTTTGCTGAAGTGAAATTATTTTTACTGGAGTGAAATATTTTTACTGATTAAAACTAAAATTTTCCTGGAGACTTTAATACTCCACAATTTGGTGATGAAATAAATGATGTGGACTTGGAAATAAGCAGTAAAAACTAATGTGGTGGAGATTTTATGCCTTATGTTTATGCTTCAATAAATGAGTGTTTATTTTAATAAAAACTTTGGTCCTTCGTTATAATATGAATAAAATAATTTCATTTTATTTCTTTTGATGTTGTATGTTTATCTTTTTTTTTTCTTTAAATATATATATTTTTTTGAACGGGTTTTTCTATAAGGAGTTGCAGCTAGAGTATGTGAATACAACATTTTTTGGTAAATATATGGTACTCTGTATCATATAATTAAAATGCTTGTACAATGCTATCAAATTCCTCGTACAAAATAATTATACATAGCTTGCAGTCTTCATTCCCTAATTAATGATAATAGTGTAGACAAAAGTGATGCAAAAAAAAATGTCAAGTATATAAAAAAAATTTGTATGACAATATTTTGCAATATAGGGAAAATTTAATTTACATAAAAAATCTTACTTAAAAAAAAAAGATCCTACTTAATTTTGCTGAAATTATTTTTTTCCGAACTGAAATTATTTTTACTGAACTGAAATTATTTTTACTGAACTTATTTTTACTAATTTTAAATTATTTTTACTGAACTGAAATTATGTTTACTGATTAAAACTGATTTTTACTGAACTGAAATTATTTTTACATAATATTATTTTTTAAGGTGAAGAGAACAGGGCCAAAGTATATAAAGAGTAACAATGGTAATATAGGAAAAAATATATACAATGGTGGATTTATATGATATATATATTTATAAGGAAGATTCAGAATACTATTTTATTTGATACATATATGATATTTTTTAGGTAATTATTTTATGTCCTCATATGATATATATATTTATAAGGAAGATTCAGAATAATATTTTATTTGATACATATATGATATTTTTTTGGTAATTATTTTATGACCTCATATGGTTCTATATATACAGATAAGAAGATGGGAGGAATGTCATTAACTTAGACGTTCAAATTAATACAATTTTCAGTTTTAGTCTTTATTTTTTTTGAAATAGTGTACAATCATGAATTACTATCCAAATAACAAGGTTGTGCTATTTATATTCATGCTAATTATTTTTTCTTTAACTAGCTGTGGGAGTGGAGCAAGATTCAAAAGCCCTATAAAACATTCAAATGAAATTCCAAAACCCAAAAATTATTATAATAATTGCAGTTTGCCTCCACCTTCAGGACCATCAGGAAGACACCACGGTGGTGCTTTTACGAAGAATGATGATGTTACTAATCAAGTTAATCATCGTAACATCCTAGCTTGATAAGTCAAGTACTTTAGGCTCTTACTGTAATTTTCAGTTTTTTGGTTTTTAAAAGTCATATGACAAATGTCATATAATAAATAAAAAAGTAGTCTTACGTATTGAAATCAGGGCTTTTTGTTTTATTTTTTATTTTTATTTTTTATAGGGAGTATCTTTTTATTGTCATTGTTCATTTATTTCGTTATTACCATCAAATGTTTATTTTTTTCCTTACAAGTAGATGGAATGAAAGTGTGAAAATTAGTACATGGTAATATACGTACTAATTAACTCCTAATTAAGTAAGTGACTAATATTTATTAAAAACTGTTAATTATTTATTAATAATTATATAGTAATTGCTTAATACTCCCAAATAATCATTATAGAATAATAAATTATAACCTATTAGATAGATAATAAATAGATAAGTATGCATTGCCAATTATTATTTTGTAATTACTAGTACTCTACAAACTCTTAAATAGACCTGGTTCACATTAATTTATTGTAAACCACTTTATAGTAGAGTTACTATAGTCATTTTATTAATTAAAAAAAAAAAAGTCACTATTTTAAAATAATGGTCATTTTGTTAAAGTAATGGTCAATGATCCATGCACTTTGCTTTCTTCACCATGATTTATGTACTTTGCTCTCTTCACCATTTTACTTTAATTTTGTGAATATATATTATGATCCGTGTGGTTTAAATAGTTTCTCGCTTCATATATACTCCCTCTCTCCTCGGTTTCTCCCTATATTTTTAGATGAGAAGAAGAATAACACCAAAAAAAAAAAAAGGCTCCGTAGATTTATTCCTCACTGTTTCATGTAAAGCAAGATCTTCTGACTTGTGTTATTTTAGTTACTTTGTATGTATGTCAGTTATCAAGTGTTCATGAATCAAGCAAGCACTGATGCCACTCCTTAGTTCAGCTACATTAGCTAGCTTATGCAGCAGCATCCCCTTCCCTCTGAACTAGTTGATGCCATATTCTCCCAGCTCTCCAGGACACAATTTGTGTCTCGGACATAAAGCATACACATGGCTAGATCATAGAAAAATCGTAAGATCTCCTAATAATTTTATAACCTCTGTTTTGGATGATCTTAAAGTATTTCTGAGGATTTACCTCAGATAAATGGCAGGTGCAGTGGTAAAGACAGTTCTTAATGATCATGACAGTCAGGATCTCATCTAATATACAAAGTACAAGCTTTTTACATTAGAGAGACAGAAAAGAATTGAGGAGATTCAAGCAACATAAATTCTGAATTTTATTGAGATTAAATTCAACAATAGACTTTCAAAACTACTGAGGATTGTTTAGCATAGACCTAACAGCATTTAGTTTATCCCATTCGATTAAGAGAAATAGCGACGAAGAGCAAGATAAAGCACACAATTTGATCAATATGTCAAAGCTCAGTTGTGTATAGTTGTATACTGCATCTCGTAAGCATCTGTCAGCATGCATTTTAAAATGCCTTCTTCTCATAAGACACCAGGCCATGGACTCCACCTTCAGCTTGTGCTGCACCAGTTCGAGCCTATCAAGAAGACCATTCAAACACTTCAGATCACATGAGCATAAAGAACTTTTAGAGCACATCTCTTTACGAAATTTAAGATTACACATAAGACAAGCGGTAAATCAATAAAGCCATACCTCCAGTCTTAATACTTCAGATCTCAATAGATCATGGGCAGACTGAAGTGACAAGGCACCAAGATCCTGAAAACCTTGTTTAACTGCATGCATTGCATATGGCACAAACTTTAGAATAGAGCCTTTGTCTGCAACAGCTCCAACAACACCTTGTGCAATTTTAAGCTTAGACTTGTCCCCGAGATACCGTTGATCACTTCCTTTTGTCATTGCTTCCAAAGAACCCATGCCTCGATATTTCTTAAGACGGCGACCATCCTAACACAAATTATCATCCCAAAATTTATCAGACTTCACTAGAGGGAACACTGCACCCCAAGCGTCTAACCACAATCATAGTACAAGAATACATGGACAATACATGAAAAGCCTCAAGTAAATAAAGAATCAATGGTTTAGCATATATTTGTGAACTAATTACTGATTATGAGGGATAATTAAGTATTTAACAGGATATACCTGCACTACATAAGCACCAGGAGCCTCAGTGCTACCAGCTAGATAGCTGCCCATCATCACAGTAGAAGCCCCAAGAACCAGGGCCTTAACAATGTGTCCAGAGTTTGATATGCCTCCATCAGCAATGACAGGGATACCACTTTGTGAAGCAATAGAAGAAACTTTGTATACAGCAGTAGCCTAAGTATACGAGAAAGATTTTGTTAGTATTATAGTTTCTTGAAAGTACAAAATTAACAAGTGAAGCAACATTAAGAATTTCAAGACTCGATTTTATGTAAGCACTTAGGCTCAGACAAAAAGTAATTTTACACAAAACGAAACACTGTGTAGCTTTTATAATAAGGCAACAGAGTGCTGATACAAACAATGACTGCCTCCTGAGCTTAATCGTCATTTCTACCATGGGCCAAAATGTAACAGTGGAACATTGTTAAATTGTCTTCAGATATGTTATAATGTTGCATCCCTATAAAATGTTACATCGATTTACAAATACCACCTAAGCTATAATGTTGCATCCCTTTATACCCTGAGAAGCTGCTGATTATAGGTAATTATAAGTTATAACAGGCAAATATATCCCTCCCTATTCTATATTCGATTCAAAATAAATCAATGTAATAAGCGGAAAAAAAATAGAACACTGACAACATGATAATGAAGCTACTACAGCAATTTATTGCACACATTTAAAACATAGTTTCAAAAGGACCAAAGAGTACCTGTCCTCTGCCTACGGCACAAACCTCCTGAGTTGTACAAATCGACCCCGATCCCATGCCAACTCTCAGCCCATCAACTCCGGCTTTAATCAAATTTTGAGCTTGGTATGTAGTCACCACATTCCCTCCAATAACATCCAATCCTGGGTATGTCTTCTTTATATACTTAATCATATCCAGCTGATATATAGAATTCCCTTGAGAACTATCCAACACCACTGCATCAACCCCACCCTTAACCAAATACTCCAACCTCTCTTTATCTGATTCTCTAGTCCCTATGGCAGCTCCCACCAAGAAATCCCCATTAGGAGTTAACGATGGCAAACCTCTCATCGGATACTCCTGAAACCTCTCTATATCCTCCAATGTCATCACATCAACAACTTCCCCATCAGTCTCTCTCACAGTTGGCACCAATTTAACCCCTTTATCTCCCAAAAACCCAGCAATTTGATCCAAATGATAGCTGCTTGGCACTGAATAATCCAATTTCGACATAAAATCACAAACCCTACCATCCTTATTCTTCAAATTCACCCAATCAGACTTCAACACATACCCCAAAACCCTCGATTTCCTGCTCCCCGTCTCAGTAATCAAAATCACAGTTCCATACCCAAAATCACTCAATTCAATCACATCAGACGGGGATTTAACCTCAAAATCCGAAACAAAAGGGATACGCCGCGACTTGGCAGACTCGAGTAGAGCTAACTGCTCAGAGGGTGTGTTATTGGAATGTAAAATACCAATCCCACCAAGATAAGCCATAGCTACTGCCATGTATGACTCAGTAACAGTATCCATTGGAGATGAAACACAAGGAATTGATAAAGAAATGTTCTTGGTAAACTTGGTATTAAGCTGAACTGAATCAGTTGCAAAATCAATATAACCGGGGAGAAAGATAACATCATCATAAGTATATGAATACCCTTGATTAAAAAGCTTTACTGCTGGGAAACCATCTTCAAGAATTAGGTTTTGGGGTGTTCCTGCCATTGCTGCTTCAACAATTCTGGGTTTAAGGGAAATACAATAAAAAACAATTGAAACAAATTAGCAATTAACAACATTAAAATTCACAAAATAATTAAAATTGTAACTACCCAGATGAAAAATTAAACACCCAATTGGAATTTTTAGTGTATAAGGGTAGTAAAATCAACAAGAATTGAAACAAATTAGCAAATAGCAAAATGAAAAAAGCACAAAGAAATTTAAAGTATACCTCAGATAAATGAGTTGCTGGTTTTGTCTTAGGTAGATACGAGCAATGCTCTAGTTATTAAACTTGCTGAGAACGGAAGCACTGATGCTCAAATGCTCAATGCGTCATGAAACTGGCCAATTGCCTTTTTAGGGGGTGTTTGGTTCAAGCATATTAGGTATAAGGTATGGGTTTGGAATGAGCAAAACTCATACCTTGTGTTTGTTTCTTGAAATTTCATTTTTCAAACCCATACCTCAAACCCCCAAGGTATGGGTTTTTGAAACCCAAGGGGGGAGGTGGGTATGGCTCATACCCATACCTTTAGGTTTAAAATTAAAAAGAAAACTATCATTCCTAGATAAAAACCAAACACATGAAATCAAGTATCAAATTCCAACCCCATACCACCCTGGTTTCATTCCTCATTCCAAACTCATACCATTGTTTGAACCAAACGCCCCCTTATAGAATTGATGATGAACGTCGTTTGACCTAAGTTCTACTATGGGCTATGGCCATTATTTTAATTAGGTGTTAAGCTGACCCGATTCGATAATCCAATTTGAAAATAGCAAATTTGGATTGACACAAACCTGACTTGAAATTAAATGGGTTAAGTGGTTGGATCATTAATTTGCCTTTCTATCATTATTATCCAAAAAAAAAAAAAAAAAAAAAAAAAAAAACACCAATGGATAATGTTTCTATAGCTTAATGTTATGTCTAATTTACCAGGTAACCTAACCCGACCTGCGACCCAAAAACTGACCCGAAGTAACCCGTACCTTACCCAAAGTGGAGTTGACCCAAACGTGATAACTGACACCGAAATTTATTAATTTTAAAGTGTCAGATATATGTAAATAAGGAGATAATATAAAAAAAACATGTATACATAAGATATTTATCTTCAAGATCTCGTAGAATATTTTGTAGATATCTTGTTTACTACTCTATGACACTCTTTATAAAGAGGGTCGTTTCTAGGGTTTAAGAAGGCTCGGATGGAACAAGTCACAGAGACCCCATCTCCTCCCTACTACAAAACATTGTAGGTACATTGTATAGATTATTAAGCTAGCCGATAAGGCCCCAACTATAAACATATCAAGACTCTTACCCTTTGGAGAGAGGAATCAACACATCTACGAGAGTTGTACGGTTGTACCCCACAAATTATTAATAAAATCATTGTTCCCATATATCTTCTTCCTCTTTATTTATACATTGCGGGTTTGAACTTTTATGTTTCATAATGATCCAATGCTCCAAATGACTTGACCCAAAATTGACCTGACCTAAAATGAATAGGGTGAAATGATGAATTAATGATTCTAGCCTTCTAGGGCTTCTTACTTAGGTAATCACTTTTTTTTTTGTTTAATTATTTTGAAATGAATAGATGATGTTGTAAGACTATCTCTCAAGAGTTTTTGTGGAATATGTTGGTAGTCTAGGGCTATAGTTGCCACTGAGCTGAAGCCCCGCACGGCCCAGCACGAAAAAAGCACATTACGGCACAAGCACGAAAAAAGCACGGCACAGCACGCTACCAGCCTACCATGCATGTGTGCCGTGGGCCAGGCCTAGGCCGCATTTATTTGGGAGAAGCACGACAATGCATGCTAAAATCAATGTAATTTTGCTTAGGTACGCAAGCCCGACACAATAGCACATGGGTCTAAGCCGTGCACGGGCCAACCTTTTGGAAACTTAGGATCGGCAAGAAACTCGTGGGTCGAGCTATGGACCGGGCCTAACTAACCCCAAAGCATGTGGGTCTGACACGCGGCACGACCCAAAACCATCTTTAGCTAGGGCCGGCTATTGGGCAGTGCAAACAGTCCAACAGCACAGGGTCTCACGCTAGTTAGGGCCTTAAATTCTGATATCTATTAATAAGTATAAAACATTTTCAATGAGCTATTATTCCTATAGAACATCTTTGTTGAGATGGTAACTCAAATAGATAACGAATTCAGTTCCTTTTCTTAGTATGGGGTGGGAATTTGAATCCTGTCCCCTACTTGTATGAAAATGCAAGGTTTCTTTCTATAATTATTTTTACTTTTTACTGTTTGATAACTTTTTTTTTTTCCCTTTTATACCTTTCCGTAAGTTTTTATAACTTCTTTTTTCTTTTCCATTATGCCATTTGATAATTCAAACTTTCTATTTGTATCACATTAAATTTTAGTTATACCTATTACTTATCTATGACCAAAAAAGGCAAAGTGTTTGAAATTAGAGTAGAACTTTATATTTTTATGGCACTGGGCCCTAAGAGGTTTAAGACGGCCCTGTTGGTAGCCAAATATTGATGTATCAAAATATTAAGACTAAAGACATTGCATACCGTGGAGATGAAAGAGGGTTAAATAAGATTATTATCACTGCTAGTGTGCTAGATGAATAAGTATAATATTATACTTGTATTGAACAAGAAAATTCTAATAAACCATTTGCTCCATCATTTAGGTTTGTGTGATTATTTTAACCTTCAAGTACATGGGACATAACACATATAACAATGAGCAAATCAAAGCCTCACAGTATAGCATCAATACAATAGTATAGATTTGTGTTCAAGTCCATTGCATCCTGAGTTCCTGACTGCCTCAC
This sequence comes from Chenopodium album, assembly GCF_948465745.1. Classification (NCBI taxonomy): domain Eukaryota; kingdom Viridiplantae; phylum Streptophyta; class Magnoliopsida; order Caryophyllales; family Amaranthaceae; genus Chenopodium; species Chenopodium album. The sequence continues at coordinate 10,399,571 of NC_137846.1, forward strand.
ACAAAGGTTGCGATTTCAAACCGATAAGAAGGAAATGAACGCCACATATTAGCTAACTTAAACCAAATCACTAGTTGTAGGCGAGTCTAGCGAGGTGGAGGTCCGAATGGGGAAGGTCCATAAGGTCCTGGTGGTCCGCCAAAAAAGTCTTGTATAAGCCAGCAACAACACAAGTAACTCAAGCTGACAAAAAAAAAAGAAAAGGGGTGAGTTAAATTTCAAAAAAAATATACTCTGTAATATAGAATGAATATGTACGTATGAGTTGTGCGTTACGGAGTACTAGTTAGTTAACTAGTACGCCGTACTAGATCATGGTAAAGTTGTCCTCCTTTGGCTCGAAGCATCGAGCCCAACTACATTTGTGGGTCCAAAAATTCCTCCCAAGCCTTACGAATAAGAGCTAGCTTAGTAGCTTGGCCAAATCGAACTAAGAGGGACAAAGATAAAAAAAAAAAAAAATTAAAAAAATTAATAATAAATAAATAAAAGTGGGTTAAACACTGCTCGATAGTTTGATTAGATTGCATCTATAAGATGGGTTGAACATGCCAGATTGCCTATGTTGGGTTGAACATGCCAGATTGCCAGATGATTAATTTTCGTTATTCTTGCGCTTCTCCTATAATTAAGCTAAAAAAATTGTTACTTTTAGATTTACGAATAGGATAATAATTATAATATGTCATACGTATGTGCATTTTTTTTCAAATATTTGACTTCTAGACTCAACAAAAATCAAGATTGCAAAAGAGTTAAACAAAACAGAAGAACTGAAAAATGATTCCTTAGAAAAAAAAAAAAAAAATTATACTCCCTTAATCCCATTTTATTTTATTTTATAATTTTAACAAAAAAAAAAAAAAAAAAAAAAAAAAAAAAAAAAAAAAAAATTTACCAAGAGGCTAACACATTGCAAAGACCACCAACGAATGGTACTGGTACGGGTCCTAACAGAGGAGGGCCCCATGGTCCCGGTCCAGGGCTAGGTCCTACGCCTGGACCTGGTCCTGGTGGCCCTCCAGGTCCCATGGCTGATTTCGAATCCTTTCGTCTGGCTCACTGAAATGGAGGCACAACAAACTTGAGGATTTTTATGACTTGGTGAAAGTTGTAAATGGTATGTACATAACTTATGGATTAGTAGATTGACCTATTTATATCAAGATAATAAGATGGCTTATGTTGTAAGACCCTTAGTCACGATTTTTTACCTAACATTCTCCTCATCTAACACTCAAATCTAATAACTATTCAAACGTTAGTCCTTAGCTTGTGCATACATTTTGAGTATACCTAACTTCCCTTCAAACATACTTGTATAATAATGGAAAGGCATACCACGACTTAGATAGGAAATCTTTTGTCTTGTTTTTTTTTAAAAAGCAAAATTGGTCTCAACACTCTGAATTATGGCTTGAGATACACCTAGCACCCTATACTTTGTGTAGTAGCCAAAAAATCACAAATTAATGACTTGGGTGCAAAGAGTGCCTTTAGTAAGCTTTCTGACTAACATTCTCACCGAGGCAGGTGAATTAAATTTTTATTTATCGATTTGCGTGTTAGAAAATGTCTCGTTAAGGTTTCATGGGTCATTTTGGCCTTTAAGGATCCAAATTGAGTTTGAAATAAGCAAAAAAAAAAAAAATAACGTAATGACTTAACTCGGCTTAAAAAACAATGAAACGCAAATCGAAATATTTTCTAACACGTAAAACAAGTCATTATGCTATTTTGTCTTATTCCGAGCTCCATTTGGACTCTTAAGGATTAAATTACTCCCAAAACCTTAACGGGACATTTTCGGCACGCAAATCAAAAAAAATTCTATTCACCAGCTCCGCCGAGAATGGTGATCGGAAAGCTCACTAAAGGTACGCTTTGCACCCCAAGTCATTAGTGTGTGATGTTTTAGCTATTACGCAAAGTATAGGGTATTGGATGCACTTAAGCCATAATTTAGAGTATTGAGATCAATTTTGCCTTACAAAAATGGTCAGACATATACTCACTCCAGGCCACTTAGAAATAATAAGTATATATATGTACCCCGTATTATCTCCACAAAGTGCATTGATGCAATAGCTAAGATGCTAATTACATGTATAAACTTTTTTTTTTTTTTTGAAAGGTAATAAAAGTGAAATTACTAAAAAGTCCTCCTTATTACAAGGAGAGTTCCTAATGTATCAGAAGAAAGAATAGTAAACATATAATTACAAAAATCCATATCTATAATACTAGTTACTAAATGTTTCATATCAGATATCCAATCTGCTACACGGTTTGTCACTGGTATATGTGTTGGATACTCCAATTGCGAAAATGAGAAGAGAGTGATTGTCTTCGATAATATACTCGATCTGCTAAGGTATACTCAAATGCCTTTGATACTAATTAAGCCATATTATGTTCATATTGCACTCCGTGTAGTTAATTAGGCTATTATATATCTTCCACGGAGTAAAATGGAGCGAAGTCACTTGTAATTTTCATTGAGTATAGTATTGAAATAATTAAACACTATTCAAATTCGAACTTTCATTTTTCTTTGATACTAATTTTACCCTATTCATTATTTGATGCTAACTAATATACTCTTTAGGACGAAAGAGTAATATTTATAATAAGTTTTCCCTAGCTTAACACAATTAATACTATTATTGGCTATAATAATTATTATATTGTAATTATTCGATCTTAAATAACCTTGTTGAGTAAAATTATAATAGTGTAATAGAGCTACATGTCAAACCCCGCGAGTTTTAGCGAGTAAGAATCTAAGGATCTGTTCCGATTTAATGAAAATAATTAAATTAAACTGAAGTAAATAGAGTTGAAATGAATTGTTGATGAGAGAAGGAAATTAGGAAATGAATTGATTGGAGCTGAATTGAACTGAAATTAAGCTAAACATAGGCCTTAAGTAATACGTTATACCTAGTATATACATATGTAATATGTTATGATAAATTTCAGTGATTAAGATAGTAAGTAGTCTATGTATTTTTGTTAATGCCTTTAAGATTACTCTTCATTGAGCCATGGCCCATGCATAGAGAATTAGAGACGAAAGAGTGACACAATAATACTAATATTAATCTACTAGATCAACGCACGAGTTTGAAATTTCAAAAACATTTATGATGAGTTGATGACCGATGATAGTGATGACTCATAATGTGTTATAATTACGCTGTGAACAAATAATAAACATAAATATTTTATGCGGAGTATGTAGTGTTTTAAATTTTTTAAGTAATGATCGAATATTTAAGGAGTTGACTTTTATAATAGAGATATAGGTAATAAGTGATGATTAAAAGTTTAAAACAAGTCATCACAAACTACATACACAATTACAAACACACCATACTTATATACATACTAAATTACTAATAACTCCAAATTAAATAAAAAAAAAATTAAAAAAATCAATTAGACATGTATGTAAAGTTCCCTAGTTCCCTAATTAATGTTGTTAACCACTGATCTGAGGAAAAAAAATTAGCATACTTTCTTTAGTGTTGAATGAAGTAATAATAATATTATACCGAGTAAGATATAAGAAAATAAGAAATAAATCTGTTTACTTTTTTTTCATACTTAGTTAGAAGTTCAATACTGCAGACATACTATGTATCATTTTTCAAATGCTTTTCATTTAAGGAAAGTGAGGGTGTCTGAATTGTCCTGGTTGGAACTAATTAAAAGTCAATGTCTATGGGAAATTAATTACTTTCTCAATTAGGTTATGATTTTCATTTAGGCTAATCTTGGCCAATTCCTTATGTGGTAAATGTTAGAGTATAGGAGAGCATACGTTTGTTGTAACTTGTTAGTGTAAATGTCACCTATTATATACGAAGTATATATAGTACGGAGTATTTATTAATTAATAATTTGTATTATGAGAGTGGACTTATCTGATGCGACGATACCTTTAGAATTTAATCTCATCTTAACACTATATTGATGTATCACTAAGTACACCAAATCAAGAAAGTTGGCGTAACAAGTCCAACGGACAACAAGAATTTTTTATCATGGTATCGTGGACCATAATGATAATCTTGACTATTAATTTTGTTATACTACCTCTGTTTCATATTTTTTTGCAACTTTGAAATATTTTGTATCTCACAAATACTGCAAAGTTGAAAAAAACGTGAAAAGGAGATAATATATGTTCTTTGGGAGTATATTGTTTGGATGTGTGGTGCCTCATGTCACATATATTCTTTTAATTTGTTCTCTTTATTCTTCCCATTATTCTAACGTTTCTCTACTCGAGATTTCAAGTAAGAAAAGCAAAGTAACAATAATTTCAGTTCAGTAGAAATAATTTTGTCCATTCAACTTCTTGTTCTTTTTCTTTTCTTTTTTTTTTTTTTTTGACAAGATGTTCAGCTTATTTTTGTTTGAATGTATCTTAGGCCTTGTTCACTTCACCATAAAAAAATAATAATATTTAGTAAAAATAATTTCAGTTCAGGAAAAATCAGTAATTTCAAAGAAAAAATATAATGGACAGTCTATAAAAATAATTTCTATTCAACAAAAATAATTTTAGTTCAGTAAAAATAATTTAAGTTTAGCAAAAATAATTTCAGTTCAACAAAAATAATTTCAGTTCAGTAAAATTAATTTCATTTCAGTAAAAATAATTTAAGTTCAACAAAAATAATTTCAGTTCAGTAAAAATAATTTCAGTTCAGCAAAAATAAGGTGAAGTGAACGGGACCTTATATTCTTATCTAATAAATTGAAGTTGTTGTTTGATATTTCAATTTATTAGATATATATATATATATATATATATATATATATATATATATATATATATATATATATATATATATATATATATATATCTAATAAATTGAAGTTGTTGTTTGATATTTCAATACATATATATATATATATATATATACTAGGTTAAGTCCCGTGCCATGCACGATTATAATTAAACTTTACAACAAAAGTTATAAAGAATGGTTTTTTTTTGTTGTTATTGTTATTTTTTTTTTAGGGGAATAAAGAATGGTTGTTAATTTAACAATAATTTATCCAAAAAAAAATATTTGTGATAAAATAACTTGAATTTTAATTTATACCAAATGTGTAAAGGTTATTATTTTGAATTTTATAAAAAAATAATTTATTAATAGAAATTTAGAACCTATTAGGTTTTATATAAGAAAATGAAAATATAAGCTTAGGTTAGTACCCGTATATATCTTCAAAAAAAAAAAAAAGGGGTTAGTACCCGTATACGAACTCATATACATACATTTGTCCTTATATTTTTGTTGACACACTTTGACCGGCATTAAATGAAAATTTAGTTGATTTTATATTAGTTTAGGATAATTAGTATTTCATAATCAAATTTTTTAAACTATATTTATAGTGAGTAGTAGCGGTTTTTATTTTAATTTTAATAATCACATTGCATAAAACGGATTTGAGCCATAGCACATGCTTTCATAAAAGCGTACGATTTTCCCGATCTAAATCAAGCAGGTTTTACATGAATAAGATTTGGCTCGGCATGTTCTATTTGATATAGGTAGGAGAAGAACCCGACTCGGTTAAAAAAAAAAAAGAAAGGAAGCAGAACCAAGTCAAGATGTTGTGTCCTTTCTCCCAAACCCCAAGCATTCCTTCGATCAAAAGTACTATGTAAAATCCTCGGTTTTTCCTCTTCCTCTATCCCTATCCCATAAGTACAGCGCTTGAATCAATAGAGAACCTTTTCTTCTGCATGAATCGATATTATTACATTCCAATTCCTTTCCGATACCTCCCAAGGAAAATCCCGAATTGTATCATCCCAAATTGACGGGTTAGTGTGAGCTTATCCATGCGGTTGTGCACTCTTCGAATAGGAATCCATTTTCTGAAAGATCCTGGCTTTCGTGCTTTGGTGGGTCTCCGAGATCCTTTCGATGACCTATTTGACTATTCCTTTTTTCTTTTCAACGGGGAGAGATGGCTGAGAAACGAAGACCTTCAAAAAAAAATATTGAACCGGGAAGAAAAGGGGGAAAAAGGGCCCCTTATGAATCATGATTCATTTCAATATGACGGTCGGTTCCGGTTCGCCTGCTCTCCTCATAGTCCATTAGTGGGTAGGGTGAAGTTTTCAATATATGTTGAGTTAAAATATTTTACACTATTCATGTGTCATCATTTACTTAATTTATTTTACCAATATATAATATAAATATGATCATATATTATGTTGTTGAATTTGTCATATTGTCTGCTTTTATATATAAAAAAAAATCATAATTTTTAATAATCTCTAATTAAAGATGTTGATAATTAAAGTTGTGTCTCGGCAAATGTGCAAATCCAACTCTAGCTTATAAAAAACGAAGGGTGTATAATATAATAAAATAATTTTGTTCAGTTGTTTGTATAAATGTTATGTATAATTTTAAGATTCATACAAATTACGCTACCAAAATGATTTTTCTTTTTTTAATTAAAATAAATATTATTGTCAAATGATTAATGTTGGAGGAAAAAATTGATACTCCTTATTAATATTATAATAATCTTAGACAATGATATATTTCAATACCTTATTTTTAATCTATGTTAGTATATTTGTAACTAAAAGATTAATAGTACATAGAATATATGTTAAAAAAAATTAATTGAGTATGATTCGATTAGATATGTTGTCAAAATAGAAATAAGTATTATTGTAGCTTATAAAATGGAAGTCATTAAAATTATTGTAGCTTATAAAATGGAAGTCATTAAAAAAAAAAAAAAAAGTGCAAAAAGGAGGGAAAATTATTAATGACATCGTGACAAGTGTCATTTTAGGTTCGCTTTTAGTATAGGTTAATTGATGATTGATATATATATAACTTAAATTATACATATATATAACTTTAATTATACTTTTTCTACATTTTGTTTGAACTCATCGAGACTTGTACTTCATAAGATATACTTCATTTGTTTTTTGATACTTGCAACACTTCTCTTTTCACGCTTGTCAATGCACTATTTCAATCGTTAGCATTTTTAATTACCAATGTGTAAAAATTATAAAAATTTGATATTATGAAAGTATAAATCGAGACGAGTAAAACAAGATCCCACTTGACTATATTATTCTAAACCTATAAATCACCAAAGTTAGTTAAAGTGAGATATGTGAATAGTGTAAAAGTCAAATTGTTGGAAGTAAAAAGAAACGGAGAAAGTATATATTTGTAATAAGTGAAATAAACCTAACATAACGGGCTTAATTAGACATGCTCTATAAATTGTTGTCAACGATGATTATAAATATAACTCCAGAAGCTACAAAATCCGTGTTTTGATCTGAGGTTCTAGTTCTAGCTAGTTTCTAGCTAATGTTGTTAAACCACCCTATCCCCCTAAAATTTATTCCTAGCTAAAGTTTAAATGTGTGAAAAGCAATTTTATTTCACACTCTAAAAATCAAATTGAATCGAAGCAATAATTAATTAGAAATTTTCCAATGTATAAAACAATGTTGATGAATCCAAATTAAAGTGGCTTTTTGGTAGAAAATAGAAACATATCATAGAGTATCTAAAATTAACATTTAAAAAAGAAAAACTTTTGTATAGTCTTTTACGTAGTTTATTTATTAGATCGGCTTTATAATAGCCAGCATTAAAATTCTAATAAAACAATAAGTCGTCGTTGGGTCACATGCTTTATAATTTGACTTGTATATTGTATTATTTGATTATTTCCTTTAAATGCTAATTGTAATTTTTAAGTCAAAAAAATTTTCAAAGTCAATTCAAAAGTTAAAGACTCTTTGGGAGAGCTTGGTCAAACTTAGTACTACGGAGTAGTTACGACCTCCTCTCTAATGAAGGAACTATGGATATCAACTTCATTGTATAATTACAATGAGTAATTAAAAAAGAAGATCGAAACACCTTTTAATTAACATAGAATGTACATTTTTAATTAAAACTTGTTAAATATCAAGTCTAGCCATGCTTCTAGTTATGTAATATGCCAATATGGTATAGCTTTAATTTATGATTACGAGTAATAATGTTATAACTTGAGGTCAAGAGTTCTAATCTTGTACAATACATATATTGAATTAAACACATAAAATAAAAGATCAATAAATGAGGCATCACCTGACATGTAAACATGTTGTTTTGAAACAGTGTATGTCAAACATATAAGAAGTAAAGTAGTATAGATGCTTGTATAAATTTTTTGTTTTTAGGTAATTATTTTATTTTATTTTTGGTTGTTAAAATAATATTTTTATATTACTCAACTACTCGTAGTAGTAGCCAAAAAAGGCAGAATGATGGTTAGAAGAATGAGCGGAATCAAATCAAAAGAATCAAATTAAAAGAAGGAACGAGTGAAAGGGTTTATATAATGCCAAAAATTTTGTTATTCATATTCTTAATCGGATAAGATTTAATTTGTTAATTAAGTCAAATTTGGTTGCTACTTTGCTTATTAATGATAATGGAGTGAAATTGATTTGCTTATTAATTTGCTAATTTGATTTGATATTAATCATTTGAAGAACTACCATTAATAAGCAAATTAACAACCAAATTTGACTCAATCATCATATCAAATTATTTTGATTAAGAATATAAATAGCAAAATTTTAACATCAATTATAAATATAACAAAAAATTAATTATATATTGAAAAAATTGTCAAAAATAATACAAACTTTGAGCGATCCGCCAAAAACAAGTCAATCTTTTAATTATTTCTAAATAATACAAACTTTGTGGATTATCCGCTGTAAACGAGATATTTTACCTGGAACCTTAATAATCAGGTAACATTTTTTATTTTTATTTTTTGATAACTTCTTTAATTAACTCCTAATTAAAGCTTTAATTATAGTTTAACTCAAAAAATATTAATTATAGTTCATTAACAATTAAATTATTAAAATCATTAAAAATAAAAAAACACACCTCCCTCCCTCACCACCGACCTCCTCTTCCCCCACCTACAGCTCCCCCCCCCCCCCCAAAACCCCCCCGACGGCGCCAGCCCAGTTACCTCGTCGGCCCGCCGGCCATCCCTACCTCCGTCGCTGTCGCCGTCGCCGTCGCCCCCTCCCTCGAACCACCATCACCGAAACCCCATTCCTCTCCCCTCAAACACCAACGAAATCTGAACGTTGGAGCAATGGTGATTAATGTGTCAACGGAGTTAGGGTTTTCACTCGCCGAAGTATCGGCGATTGGTTACCGTGATTTCATGGGGAAATCATCATCATCGCCGGAGAAATCATCATCATCCTAGCGCTTTTGATTTGAGTTTCGGCAGCGAGTCGTGCGGCGATGACTTGCGCGGTTGATTATTATGTGGTGGGTAGGAGTCGGAAATGGGAGAGGAGCAGTAGGGAGGCTGGATTGGTGTCGCCGGCGCAGGGGAGAGGGTTGAGGTGCTGACAGGGGGTCGCCGGAGGTTCCGGTGCGGGGAAAGGGGATGTTGGGCTGTTGGCAGGGAGGAGAAGGGCTGAAGAGGTGGCTGGTAGGGAAGGGGTTTCTTTTTCTTTTTATTTTTTTAAATAATTATATTAATAACATAATAAAAAAATAAATATTAAAGACATTAAATAAAATAAAAAAAAAATTTAAATTGTCAAACCAACAGAATAATGACACATGTTCCATATACCTACTAATCAAGTCACCAACATGTTATAACCTGTTTATAGTGGATACTCTCAAAAGTTTGTATTATTCAGAAATAATTAAAAGATTGACTTGTTTTGACGGACCGCTCAAATTTTGTATTATTTTTTATAATTTTTCCATATATATTTAACTGTGATCAAACTTTTACATTAATTATATATTTTTTGCAAATGTTTGCAGCGAACTAGCAGAAAATTCTTAACATACTTGAAGAATGATATCAAGTACTATAAAATGTTATGAACTATTAAATCGAGCGTAATATGCAGCAAAATCTAATGTAATTTGTATAAAAATCGACATAAAAATATCGCTTAAATTTGACAAGTTCTACTTGTTAAAGTATTACCTGATTTTGCAATTAATTTGTTTTTTCAAGTGAGGAATTGAACATTGCATAATAATTTGAATAACAGGAGTGGAAAAAAAAACGCATTTTTAAGATAAATTTGGGCATTTATATATTGAAAATACCTGATTTTGCAATTAATTTGTGAATACAAGTGAGGAATTGAGCATTTGCATAATAATTTAAAGAACAAGAGTGGAAAAATGCAACTTTGAGATAAAATTTGGGTAATTATATATATATATATATATATATATATATATATATTGAAAATAATCCAAGGACTATTGAGAGAAAGCATGCTTGCGCTAAGAGAAGAAATTTTATGTTTTGGGGAGGTAGAGAAAGAAAGGAAATGCATTTATTTTCAAGGTTTAATCACAATGCTTTTAGTTATGGATTTTTGGTTGATTTTATGTAACAAAGGGCTCGACTGGGGGACCTTTCATTGGGGTTATTTGGGGCCTGGCCTCCGGTAGATTAATTAGTTTATGAACTTAAAGAGCTAATTTCACTTTTAAAATATTAGAATATGGTGATTAGTTTTAAGTTAGAGGTAAAAGAGATTTAAATTGCGGTCCCTCTAATATTTTTGGTCAAGATCCGCCAATGGGCTCAAGGCCACGCTCGCCACTCGGGGCTTGAATAAACAAATTTAAAGGACACATCACATATCACAATCTAAGGGACTACTTGTCCGATCTTATTTTCACACAACTTTAAGACAGCTAGATACTCACTTAATCTTGTGAAGTAGATTCTCTATCCTGATATAATGACGAGAGTACAGCTACGCTCATGTCCAAGAGTCTTGCTTGATTAAGTCCTAAGGGAAAATAAATTAAAATTAGTTAAGAATTAAGATGCATGCACATGTCCGTTTCTTTTGGGCATAAATATAGCTTAACTCGCTCTTTGAGAAAATTCTAATACTCCCTACTACAAAGTGTCCCACTTTCACATCCTTAAAGTCCCAACTCTAAAGAAATCTTAAAAAAACACCAAGTCGTGCAATTTTTACGTAAAAAATTCACAAAACTACTCTACTTTCGTCCGTTGACACGACCCGGTCTATACTCGTTCTCCTATAAATCATGCAGTATTCGTTCTCCTTCTTATACTTCACTTTCATCTTAAATTTCCTATTCAACACTCCATTCATTTCCTCCACATCTCAGATTAATCTCTTTGTCCCTCTCTAGTAATCTAGTCTCTTCCCTTTTCTTCCACTCGTACGTAGGTGTTATCAAAAATATGCCAGAACCTCAAGTAAGTCTTCTTCAAATACATGATTATAATATTACATACATTGATATAGTACAATGTGATGTAAAGCTATTAGCATAGAGAATATGTTTGGAATTAATCAATTGTCGCGTGTAATAAGTTGATTGTATAATAATTGTTAATGTTGTATTGATATTTTGTGTTCATTTTTATTTATACTTCAGAAGGTGGTGTTGGCATTAGATGTACATGACGATAAGCAATGCAAGAAAAAGGTCTTGAAGATTGTCTCTTCAGTTCATGGTATTGATACTTTGACTTTTAATATTACTTTATAGATTTACGGAGCATTTAGCAAAGTAGCATCATATACACAAGTACATCTTAAGAAAAAAAACAAATTCACATACATACATAATTAGCTTTTAAAATTGTGCTATATAATCTAGTATCTTTCTAATAGTGTAACGATCATTTTAATCCATAGAAAACAATTGATACTTTGATAAGCAATGCAAGAAAAAGGTCTTGAAGATTGTCTCTTCATTTCATGGTATTGATACTTTGACTTTTAATATTACTTTATAGATTTACGAAATATTTAGCAAAGCTTGCTAGATACATCATATACATGAGTACATCTTAAGAAAAAAGAATTTCACAAACTTAAATAATTAGCATTTAAAATTAATTGTGTCATATAATCTAGTATCTTTCTGATAGTGTAACAATCATTTTAATCCATAGAAAACAATTTAGAAAATATTTTTGTTAATTTTAAATGTAATTCAATTTCGATCTCTTTTGGGATGTATTAACAATTGAGGTAACTAACTTTACTATTGCTTGAATTGTAGGAATTGATTCAATCTCATTGGACATGGAAAAGAAGAAGCTAACACTAATAGGAAACATGGATCCATTGGAAGTGGTGAACAAATTAAGGAAGTCGTATTATACAACCATAGACACAATTGGACCTGCAAAAGAACCCAAAGAAGAAAAAAAGGATCCTGAAATTGTCCCTATCGTTTACGATCCATTTTATTACCCTAGGTGTTACTGTATTTACTAGCTATCATACTTGTGTGTTACATGTACTAGCTAGGATATAATGAACGAGGTTATAGTAATTTTGTTATTAATTATGTTTTTTGGTGTTTAGAGAACCACAGGATGGGGTGAGAATCGATCCCAGCATCTCCTGAAATCGAAAAGGAAGCTTTAACCACTTGAACTATCCTTCACTCTCTGTTATTATTTATGTATGTGGCCTTCAAATTTTAGAAAATATAGAGTTATTGTGATACTCATATTATAATACTATAATAATATTGATAGTTTATATGAAGGTTGTGTTATTATTAGAGGATTTAAAGTTTATTAGTACTTCCTCCGTTTTTTTTTAGTTGACACTATTTGACTTTTACACTATTCACACAATATACTTTGACTCGTTTTTGTGGCTTATAGATACGATAAAACATATTCATGGGGGATTTTATTTAAATTGTTTTAATGTATATTTTATTAATATCCACTTTTATTATTTTACAATGTTGATAATTAGAGATATTAGTCAATAAAAACATGTGTTGCCAAGCGTAATAATAAAAAGGGTCAACTAAAAAAACAGAAGAAGTATTAAAGATGGTTGCATTTTGAAAACAAAAATTATTTATGTTTTTTTGTTCTTATTATGATCGAGGGGCAAGACGTGTACGTAGGAGCTACCGAGCTAAGGTCACATGCCCCACATGCCCAAATCCCCAAAACTTACGGATCATAATGTTGATATGAGTTCTGGAAGAGACTATTTCCAAAATGGTAATAATCTTGTTGACTTAATTGACTTTGAATTACTGATGAATTTGCATCAAACCCCCCCCCCCCCCCCCCAAAAAAAAAAAAATAAAAAAAAAAATTCATAATGCAAATGGGAAGAAGTTCAAGAATGAAGGGAGTATGCATCAAATTAGTATAAGCAATATTAAGCATGTGTGTCACATGTTATTTTAAGTATCTGAGTTAAATAATACGGAGTAATGAGTACTTTATATTTTCATAGCAAGCTAAGATAAATGTCACAAAAATTTCAAAATAAAAAATTGTAGCTACAAGAATAGATGTATATCATCCCTATGTTAAATAAATGAGATCAAATAAATCAAATTAAGTTTTGAACTAAATGTCTGTTGAGTTTAACAATTGGGTTATTGTTGTTGATTTTTCTTAATTTTTTGTTGGATCGTTATTACATGATTTAATATTCACATTTTGTAGACTCTAGTAGACTAGTATGAGTCTATGAGGCTATGACCATTTTGATGTGTGGGTAATGTTTGATGTGTCTCAATCTATCTATACAAATCAAGTCGTCATATGCCACTTTTCAAAGCATTTCGAATCAAGTCTACATATATGTCACATGGCACTCTCCCAACTTTCGAATCAAGTCTTTGGCTATTATTCCATGTTATTATACATGAACTAGTGCTTAGTGCGGACGATGCCTCGAGTCATACGCTATATATTATTGTATTATAGTTTTCATGTATTATACTTATATAGATGAATTTAACAGACCTTTTGTCCCCAAGAGGTATGAGTTAATGGTTACCTTGAATATTTATTGAGTTTATTCTTTTCAGTATTTTAATTTTTTGGGAAATTCCTATTAGTACACCCGTAGTTTTGACTTTTCCCATTGATACACTCTTAAATTTTTGCCTTCCCATCGGTACACTCGTGGCTTGGTCTTTTTCCCAACCGTCACTAACACCGTTAAAAAACTATTTCACTAAGTTAAACTAATTAAGGAAAAGACTATAATACCCCTTTGAAACATTTAATGTTTCGATTTGCGTGTCGAAAATTATTTGGTTAAAGTTTTGGGAGTCATGTTAGTCCATAATGATCCAAATTAACCTCAAAGTAGTAAAAAAAAAATAACGCAAATGTCTCATATGCGTGTAAAAAATGTCTCGGTTTGCGTGTCGTTACTTTTTTGTGATATTAATTGTTCGGTTAAGGTTTTAGGGGTCATTTTGACCCTTTATGGGTCTAAATCGAACTCGAAATTGTCAAAATATTAACGAAAATCTCTCATTTTGCATGTCATAATATTTCTTATTTTTTTGTCATGACACGCAAAACGAGACATTTTCGTAATTTTTTGACAATTTCTAGTTCGATTTAGACCCATAAAGAGTCAAAATGACCCGTAAAACCTTACCCGAACAATAATTATCACAAAAAAGTAATGACACGCAAATCAAGACATTTTTTGACACACATATGAGACATTTGTGTTTTTTTTGCTAATTTCGAGGTTAATTTGGTTCCTTAAGGTCTAACATGACTCCCAAAACTTTAACCGAACAATTTTCAACATGCAAATCGAGACATTAGATGTTTAAAAGGGGTATTATAGTCTTTTCCTTAATAATTTTAACTTAATGAAATACTTTTTAATGGTGTTAGTCACGGTTAGGAAAAAGACCAAACCACGAGTATACCGATGGGAAGGTAAAAATTTAGGAGTGTATCAATGGGAAAAGTCAAAACCACGGGTGCACCAATGGGAGTTTCCCTAATTTTTTTACAAAAATTGAACCTTTTGCTTTTCAGTTACATACTTTTTTTTTTTTTTTTTTTTTTTTTTACCATATTAATAATGTGGTTGGTGATTGACTTAGACAGTTAAATAGTCATCATCTTTATTATAAGGGGTTGGGTGTTCGAATCTCCTTAACCTTATATTTTTATAGGGAGCAATGCTGGTTTTTTCGGTAACGTGGCGTAATAGTTAATATTGTTATAGGTGACGTGGCTTCATGAGATGTTGTGAAGCTAACGTAGCGTAATAAAATAAGGATCTACGTGGCACATTGATGTTCTTAGGTACGCCTTTTAATATAATATAACTAGTGAGTAGCCCAGGCGTTGCCCCGGGATACTACTTTTGTAGTTGTGCAAGTGCTAATTTTTAAGAGCATTTAATAGTGTGTATGTAGTATGTATATTCAATACTTTTATGGTATAATACTATTTAGTGTGAAACATTAAAGCATAACCAACAATTTGCCTAGATGGTTAAACAATAACATTTCTTCAAAGAGGTCAAGGGTTCGAACCTTTTCATCCATATATTTTATTTTAATATAGTTGAGGCCACATGAAGTATTTTTGGTAGTGCAGATGATGTTGCACATTGAGGAATTGAGTGGATGACGTGGCGTAATGAGGAGTTGAGTGAGTGACGTGGCGTAGTGAGGGGGTCTACGTGGCATAGAGACGTTTTTAGGAACGCCTTTTAATATATTAATAATATAGATATAATATATAGTATAGATAAAAAAAAAATAAGAAACATGATTTATGTAAAGATTTGAACCCTTGATCTCAATGCCAATTAATAAATACTTAACTCGGGGCATTGCCCAAACCTAAAAACTAGTTGTCCATTAAAAAATCGATTTTTTGTATTTTTTACCTTATTGGAATTAATTATTCGTGGTGGCAAATTAACTAAATTGGTACGATATAAAACTTAACGCTTCTTTCCCAAATTGGTTGGAAAGTTGTTACTATTAAACACAAGTAACTTAAATTCATGTGGTGACAAATGAGCATAAATTTTAAATTCATTAGGATCATGAGTACTCTCTCTTAAAAAAACATCTCAAAAAAAAAAAAAAAAGGATCACGAGTACTCGTATAAAACTTTGATTCATGCAACATTTGGCTGATTATTACAAAGTCTACCACGACAAAATAGAGCTAGTAAAGGTTGACACGATATGAACCAAACACGAAAAAATTGGATTAGTGTAAAGGATTTACATCACATTTAATTAAATGGGTCAACATAATACAATACGTTTAGTTAAACAAATCAAGTTAGTGTTGAAAGTTCCAACACGGAACAGAACACTTAAGAAAAATAACTAATAATTTATGAAATTTATGATTGATATTTTGAATTGGACATATTTACTTACAACATGACAACACGACACAAACCAAATTCGAAAAAAATGAATTAGTGTCAAGGGTTTTCGATATAGTTAGAACAACGGGTCAACACAATACGACACATTTATTATTAAACGGGTCAGAATAGTGTTGAGCTTCTCCAACCCATTTACCAGTAACTTTAAATACAAACATAAGAATGACATGACACATTTGCAAGCTCTACGACCAAGCAAGGACTTGAAACTATTAGAGCCCCAAGGGGTATGGCCCAATACTTAATCACTTATTTAACTTTTATAATAGAGTGGCAAATTGACCCATTTTGCTGAATGACACATTGGGTTATACCTTCATTTTAATTATAAGTCCAACAAAGCCAAGATTTAACTACCTCGTACATAAAATCAATACATGACTAGCCTGGCCTACTAATAACTAAATTCTACCCTGGTGTATTTTGTTTGGCATTGTCAAGGATACAAGGGTTCGTTTGGTTGAATATAGGAATTGCAAATTGCTTGGAAAATTGATTTCTCATGAAATTGAACTTCATAGGAAATTCTAAAAAGTGTTTGGTTAACTAAGAGAAGTGGAAATTACCATGGAAAGTTCCACTTACCTAGGTCCCCCTAGGTAATTAACTTCCCCCATTATGTGGGAAATGGAAATTCATGGGAATTTCTACTTCCCATGAATTTGTTAACCAAACAACTTCAAAGAATTTCAATTCCTAGGATTTTCAACTTTCCATGTTTTTTTTGGCAACCAAATAACCCCTAAGTAAAACAAGACAAACTGACCCAACTCAAAGTCTCAAACAAATCATGACCCAAATGATTTGACCCAAACTCAATTACTACCAATTTACCATAAGCGGATGACCCGATATTTACCCTAATCTGAACTAGTTTGACAAAAAATTAACTCAGCCGTTAAATTTAACATACTTTATGCCTAAACAATCATATATTGTCCAAATTATACTCTAATATTTATTATACAAGTATTCTTGATGATCCAAAACCTATTAGACTCTAAGTAATCCAAATTTGAGCCTAATCAAGTCACGATTGTGAGGAAAACTCTCCCAACTGGTGTTGTTGCATTCCCAATTCTCGACCTCAAAAGCTTGTTTAAGGGTCTGTTCTGATTTACTGAACTGAGCTTAGTTGAATTGAACTGAACCGAATTGTTTATGAGAGAAGGAAATTAGGAACTGAACTAAACTAAATTGAAATTAAGCTGAAGAGAACAGATTAAGTTAGAACAACTCCCTAAATAGTTGATCCAAACATTTATAAATTTCGTACTCTAGTATCACCTGACCTAGTTTATCTACAATCCAAACCAAAAGACTCATCAACGACATACAATTGGAATGGAATGAATCCAAACAACACAACCCATTTACCAAAATTTGACATAAAAGTCATTAATTGTAAGCATATAAAATGATGGTGTAAAGGATTAATTTAAGGAAAGAAGAAAGAGAGAGAAGATTGAATAATATTTTTTTTTGCAAAACCCATAATGTCTCCATACAAAGTTGCTGCTGGATCGGTAGCCTTGGAGGAACCAATTTGTCACGTGGACCGGCCCAAACTCACCATTAACCACCCTACAATTTTGCATGCTTTCATCCCATAAAACACGGCCACTCTGATTTATGCTCTTCTTATTTTACTACTCTATTTATATATTTGGATTGTTAATGCATTTTTTAATATTTGGATGGCAATAGTGTAGTTTATATTCTACCCCATATTCGACTTATTTTGTTTTTTTAAGCTTACAGAAATCCATGAAATGCAGATAGAATATTCTCAAGTCTTAGATATTACTTATTAGAATTAACTAGCTAAATTAGTTGTCATCCATATATTCGACTAATTATGTCAAAATATATCATATTTTATCTTTTTCTTAATTTAATGTGTATTTTATTTAGTAGAATTTCACTTATATATTAACAGTGCATTTTCTATATTGGCTGGTCACACCGTATGGTCAGCTGACACACGAGTAACCCCTGACTGGTCGAATAACTCCTGACCGGCCGAGTAACCCCTTACCGACTTAGTAATTCCTGACCAGGGAACCCCTGATGATGTGGTCAGCTACATATGAAATTTTGTGATATACTAAACTTATTAAGAAATTTGATTTTATATGTTTAATTATTGTATAAATATGAAGATTAGAGAAATAAAGCAAGCCTTACTATACCTAGATTTAGTATAAGCAAGTTATATGATGAATTTGATTCCAAATCAAATAAAATAACTCAAACTAATAATAAGTAATAATAGATCGAGTGTTATGGAGTAGCTGCTATGAGTGCTATCGAGTACATTTAAGTATTTAACAAGTGACATTGTACTGTACTTTTAAATGGTAAAAAATCATACATCTTAAGTGACTAATTATGTGGAATAAAATAAGAGCTAGCTGAACACAGAGAAGTTCATGCTTGATAAGTTCATAATCTCGAAAGATTTAGCAGACTACAAGATTTAAATGCATGCGATATAAATATACGTAGTATAATGATATATGTATGGTTTACGTGTTTCACAATTCAAAAGATAAGTATAAGTCCATGATCATAGTATATATGTTAATGTTGATTGAGAATAATTACAGAGCATAAGTATTTTAGGTGAACATTAAACTTCTCATGAGTTGATTTATACAGCATAACAAAGATAAGAAATGATTACGTAATACTATCTTTAATTAGGATATAAAAGATCGAATGATTGTTAATTACTTTTTAAAGATAAAAAAATGTATGATGAGGTGTGAGAGTAATTAATAATATTTGTAAAGAATACTAGGGGCTTTTGTGTGCTTTCTTTATGCAAGTCACATCAAAAGGTGAGTGTTTTCAGCTAGTGAAACCATATGAATATAAGTATATAACACAACGAATTAAAGATAAGATTTTACGCAAGTTTTTGTTATTGTTTTTGTTGTTTACGCAATTTGGTCGTGCGCCCAAATAATTGTTTGCAAGATTTAAAATACTACTACACGTCTAGGTCAGCGAGAAGACATGTAAATATTCAGTTACCTTCTTAAACAAACCACGTAATATGGAATATAAATGTCATCCCAAAACTAATTCTAGTATATATATCATCATCACTAAGAATTAAGAAATCCGATTGTCCTAGTTTATGACATGTAACCCTAAAATGCGGAATTATATTAGCTTTTGAATGAACGTTAATGAGTCTAGTTGTTTCATAATCTAAAGTTTTTAGCCTAAGTATAATTATACTCAAATTGAATTGAAATATATAAAATTTAAACGTATTAAACTTAAAATATTGCACAATATAAATGTAGGTAAAAAGATATTAACTTGGTTATAATTTTATTAAATCGTGCATAGATTCAATTGAGGTTTAGACTAAATTAAATCATGTATATTCGATTGAAATTTAGACTAAATTATAGCATGCATATTCGATTGAGGTTTAGACTAAATTAAACCTAAAAGATCAACTTGTATTTTCTCTCGTTTTAGTATGCACTTTATTTATGGTACTCTAATAAGAATAATATTTTTTTTTAATTTTTTTTGAAAACAATAAGAATAATAATTTTAGTTTTGAAGAAACACTACATGACAGTTGCGGTTTATAGGTACTATAAACTTGTAAATATCAAACAGTCAAAGTTTGTAAAAAGTTGCCGCAAAAATCAAATCAACAAAGATAAAGAAGAATATATGATTATATGGACTTAGAAGAATCGTGTATTCATGAATATGATCATGATGGATTGATGGTTTGGCATTAGACTTGCCATATATAATGAAGCGTGACCCAAACTTTGAAATTAATTTGAGTATCTGTTTTATTCATCTTATTTTGACTTTTTTCAACAATATTAATTCATACAACTAGTTAATAAAAATAAAGTAAAAATAAAATATTAGTTAAATATGTACAGTTTCAAAAAAATGATTTTTTTTTAGACAACCTCACATGCAAAGTAAACGATTTAATTTTAGACAAAAATCATATACTATCCAATTAAATATTTGCTTAGATAAAATCTATTTGATCAAGACTAGGTTCAAATTGTGAGTTTATAACATTTTTTTTAATAACAGATGACATTATACTAGACTTTAATTAACCAAAAGTGAAAAATGATGCACGAATAATTAAAAAAATCAACAAATAAAAACTCAAAATTTATTAAATATAGTTCACCGGTGATGAATTAATTATGTTTACAGACAGACAAGATTAGTGGATGAGAGATTATTAATTTTGAAAATAGTCCTTTTATTAGCCGATCCAAATAGAATAAACGATTCAAGATATATTCTACCACCATTTAATTCAATAATATCCGACCCTAAACCCGGCCAAACCGAAGTTATCCAATACGACAAGTCGAAGTGAATTAAGGAGACGTCAAAGAGTAATCAACCTTGATCGAATAGTGACCAAGAAAAGGGAATCTAATGTAAGAAATATACAATGATAGCACTGTCACAAGTCAACTACTCGAACATGGTAAAACAGTTCCCTTAAATCAAACGAGTTACCTAAATTAAAGTAGTGATGATTAGCTCAAAAATATTAAAATTTAATATAACATAGCCATCATCATTGTTGCGATAGCGTATTACTAAGCTTATTGGCAATTTTTTTTTTTTCTAAGTAATTTTAAAGGATTGAATTTACATCTTCCAATTATGACACTAGTCAACTTACTTTGCGTAACAAATATTATCTGGTTCTTAATATTTTGGCGTTTTTTTTTTTTTTTTTTTTATAAAAAGAAATATATATAATTTGTTACAACATAATAACAACATCAAAGGTATCTATGATACCTTAGATCATTGATAGAATCCCTTAGTTTCCTTCTTTTTCTTTTGTATAAAATGGGTATTTCATGAGCTTTATTTCCACTATTTTCTTGATTGTGAGTGATGTTCTTTTAAGAATTCCTATTTTTCTTGACACCAATTAAGTTATCTTTAAGAAAAAAGGTAGGGTGGATTCTATTCTAAATAAAAGGTAATATGGTCAAGATTGATTCAATGAGGTGATAACTCATAGGGCAATAAAGCATTGATAATTGAGTATTAAGGGAAATTACCTTTATAGTTTGATTTTCTATGGATGTTTATGGCTATTGACACTAAATATGTAATATAATAAAATAATATAATAGACTGAAAGCTTGACTTGTGTTTTTTTTAGCAGTGTAAAGAACAAGACTATTAAACATTTAGACTGAAACCGGCTTCTCACAAAGACTTTATCCTACGTACATAGGTCAGATGTACTCTAAAAAAACAGACTTTTGTTTGTTGTTATTATTTCTACCTCCTTTAAATATTAATTGCAACTTCGAAATGTTTTATATCTCACAAATAATACCCCAAAGTTGCAATTAATATTTACGAAGGTAGTATTAGTTTTATTTTTTTGCTTATTCACTTATGTCTTATTATGTATATTATTTATAAAATATCATAAACTAATTTTTACTAATTAAAATGAATTTTACGCAATAGGAAAAGTTACTCCATATGTTAAAAGTGAATAGAACCTTACATTACAATGAAGTGTGAACATGCTAACAAATTTAAAGCCAAATTTGCTAACTTAAATTAAAAGCAAAAAAAAAAAAAAAGAATATGTTTCACGTGAGACAAGCAAGAAAGAATGGCGAAGCATAGATAAACAAGATAGGTCTCGCAATACGTACACGAGTGAAACGTCAAAGTGATTGAAACGACGGCACGTTTGATTATGAGCCGCATCCCTTTTTCTTTCTTTCTTTATTCACAAATGCAACAAAAGTCCCAATTTTTGCGGTTGCTTGTAAGATTCGTGCCCTTTCAATTTTATTTATTTATTTATTTTTTTTATTTTTTTTTATTTTTTTTTTGGTTCAAAAATTTGTACTCTTATCACTTCATCTTTTGTATTGATGCCAATTGGCAATGCTTGTGTAAATTTATGATCTATTTGTTTTCAAATAATTAACCTTGTGTTTGGATGATTAAATAACTAAAGTCACATGATTTAAAGTAAGCATTAAGGGTTGAATCACGACTTACTTTGAAACTCAATCGGAAATTTGAACACAATTTAGTTTATAGGATTGAAGAATGCAAGGCAATAAATAAGTTTTAGGTCTCATCTAACTAGTCTAAGACCTTTGACTAAGGCTAAAGGTTTAAAGCTCTTAAGTCGTTCTGTCAAGACATTTATGACTACTATAAATACCAATTAATTTAAGGGAAAATTCTCAAAATATGTTCAATTCACGCACCTATTTGCTCATAATTCATAAGAAATATTGCATCTTATTTCTTTCTCAAAGTATTATTGACTCAAGCATCAAAATGAATATTCTTGAAAATTAAACCTCCCGAGCTCATGTCTTTGTGTTGCAAGTAAAGCATTATCTTGCGCGACTTATAATAAAAAACACTCATAGATGATCATACTATATATCAAGGTAAAATCCTTTTGTTATATAAAACGAACAATTTTCTCTCAAACCGTCTCAGAATAATTGTCACAATTCTTATTTATTTATAACCTACCACCAATATAAATTATAATATTTTATTACCCCACCTACCATGACTCACTTACTTCCTCCACCCTCACATGTCACACTATAAAATGAATCCATTTATATTAATTTATATTAAACAACTCAGGGTTATGATTCCCACTCAACGCTTTCTTAAACTATGTGTCTAAGGAAGCGTGTCAATATATTTGAAACAGACTCAACCTATGCATCTGCGCCCTTTTCACTTGCTGCATATTTAGCATTAGTTTGTTTGTTAAATATCACTTCTTCTATTTTTGAACTTGATCCTCGCCATTAAAATAAAATCAAAACATGTTTAACAATTGAAAAGAATCAACTAATTTATTGCATTGAGGACATGTTCTCTTCAACTTATTTTGGATACTGATTTCAGATTTTTGTTCAGATCAGATCAAAACGATTCAAAAAAGATAAGATTAATTCAGATCAGACCAGAAAAGTTCATACCCAGATCAAAACACATACTTTATTATTATTTTATTATTATTAATATTTGGAGGATTATTATAATTATTATTTGGCGGATTATTATTATTTGGAGGGAAAAAAAGATGGGGTGAAAACATGAAAATATGAATTAATGTACTTGTATGTCATTTTGTATGCCGAAATTAGTGACTTTTGATTTCCTTTTGTATTTTAAACAAGAGTATTTAAATTAGAGAACATTTTTTTTTGTCATAAATATTGTTATTATTATTATTATAATGAAAATAATAAAATAGTATAAAATAAATATATATATTTCAAATAAGTTATAATTATAAAAATAAAAATAAAGTTGTTAAACAATGACAAGAAAATTGACGTCAGAACAGATAGATTTAGATCAGATCAGAAACATTTAATTCAAACCAGAAATATTCAGATTCGAATAGAAAGATTCAGCTCAAATCAGACCTATATTACAAAATTCAGATAAGATCTCTTTATTTCAGGTGAAGAGAACAAGTCCGGACTCTCTCTAATACACTCTCTCTTTTTCTTCATGGCCACAATAACTTTTCCTCTCTTGCTTCTTCCTCCTCTGGTCCTCTACCCACAACGACCACCCACGACTTTCACTTGATATCACCTTTATTCAATTCTATTTACTATAACTCAATTCGTTGCCTCTTCTTATTACCCTTCTATCTCCTTAATATTTATAACTATCACATTAAAATACATAAAAGTCAACTTTATAAGAGTTATGTACTTTGTATTTGAAATTATTAAACATTGTATATGCGTTCTAAGATCTATCCTTTTTTTCCATCTCAAAAGCTAAAAAAGCTATCCTCATTGAATTATTTTCCTTTACAAAAATAACCATAATAACTAGTCTCTTGCGATCTTGAATCATGTACATCCAAAATAATGGTGGATGATATCGTCAATAGTGCATGTGATTAGATGTTATAAAGATGGTCGTTCAGCAAAGGCTGTGTTGCTAAAATAAAGTGTTGTGTACTCAATATTTTTGGTCCAACAAATGAGTGGGAGTGATGTCCATTCTTATGAAATCAACCATTCGCTATTATTATTATTGTTATCTAATTTGGCTCTTTACTTTTTATTAACAATAGTATACTGTACCACGTTCGGGCCAAAAATATTTGTGCATTATCTACAATTCTAAATGGATTATATTTTAAAATTACTATGCATAAACGGAGTACATGATTAGTTACATGATGGGAGTTAATTAATATTGTTATACCTATCAAATATAAAAATGGTTTGTTAATTATATACACTATCATCGGTGTAAGTATATTGTTAAAAAAACATAAACAAAAATCAAATGAATCAATGTGTAATAGCAAGTGTAAACAAAAAAAAAAAAAAAAAAAAAAAAAAATTAAAAAAAAGTAATAATAACGAACTATTTATTATATTCTGTATTTTTTTTTTTTAAAAAAAATATGCTTAATAGACGAAAAATTAAGAATCTCTAATATTACAAACACTACAAATAAAACACCAGTACAATTTCCTTACAATAAACAGTCGGTTTAAAAACATATAATTGAGTCATCTTTAATTGTGGATACCTTTGGTTTTTTATTTATTTTTTTTTTTTATTATTTTTTTTTTTTAAGAAATTGACCATTACCAAATTGAAACACCATATTATTATTATTATTATTATTATTATTATTATTATTATTATTATTATATATTTTGAGAGCCACAAAGGCGGGTGGTGAAATTGATTTCAATATCATCTGAAATTAAAAGAGAAACTCTAATCGCCTAAGTTATCATGTTAAAGTATATCATACCAAATAACACATATAAGCATCCCACATTGATAAAAATTGAGAGAGTCAAACACTTTATAAGGCTAAGAGGCTAAACCTCTTATTGCCAATTGGGTTTGGGATGGAATTTTCTTTGGTCTTTTGAATGGACTCTTTCTCTCTTGGTTTGCGGGTGCGGTCTAGACCCGTATTTAACATGGTATAGAGTCAAACCCACGGTTTGGGACCTCTTTAATGGCATGAAGTATTTTAGGCCAAATTGAATTGGCTTATGTGATCCTTGCATGAGTTAAAGGGACCTTATATGTGAGGGGGGAGTGTTGAAGTATATCATACCAAATAACACATATAAGCGTCTGACATTGATAAAAGTTGAGAGAGTCAAACACTTTATAAGGCTAAGGGACAAGTTCTCCATGACTCTCTCTCTCGGCTTGCAGGTGCGGCCCAGACCCGTATTTAATATGGTATTAGAGTCAGACCCATTGTTTGCGACCTTTAATGGCTTGAGTGTATTGTCAGGCCCATGGTCTGGGACCTTTAATGGCATTAAGTATTCTTGACGGATGGATCGTTAGCGGACGAGCATCGCCCAAACCGCCTCCGATCCGTTGCCACCCCTGGTTAATGTAATAGAGACCATGCATGGAGTCTTAATAAATACAACCAAAGAAGTTTATATTATAATGCTTCCAATTAAGATAAACTTATAGTTATATTTATGAATTTTATAAGCAACAATGTAAAATATGAAACCTCGTATAAGTAGATGATGTTTTTCCCCTCGCCTTATTATTTACTTATTTCAAGTCTAAATTTCCCTGTAATTGACATAGGCCCCTTATGTGCATCCCCAAAAAGGCATGGGACAAGCTAAGTAGGATAAATGGAGTAGCAAGCTAAGGTATATCTTAAGCTACTAGTATATATTTAGTACGAAAAATGAAGATTTAAAAAGAAAAGAATATGCACACTTTATTTGTAATTTATATGTTAAAGAAAAAATATTCGGGTGATATTATAATAAATCACTAAGGGCATGTTCACATTTACTGAACTGAACTGATTGGAGCTGAATTGAACTGAACTGATTGGAGCTGAACTGAACTGAACTGAGCTGAGCTGAAATGAATATTTTATGAGAGAGGGAAATTAGGAGTTGAATTGAACTGAACTGATTGGAGTTGAACTGATCTGAACTGAAATTAAGTAAATGTGAATAGACCCTAAGTACTTAGAATTTTTATTAGTATATAAAAAATATTAATTAATAGTATAAATATACATTGGTAAGCACGAAACTTCAAACATTGCAAATAAAAAAGAATTGATGATGTACATATGTATATTGTTTTTTTTTTTTTAGAGCTAACTAGTTGTTAGAGCCCACGCAACCCTCCGTTGCCCAAGTTTGACAGAAATTAAATGTGATAAATCGTAATTAAATAAAACGAACAATCCTCAACAGTGTGAGTTCTATCCACTTTTTCATCCATTCCTTTTCTTTTCTATTTTTTTTTTGAATTTTACTCTTTCATATTATTCCCCTTCATGATAATACATACCGTACTATATGTTTTGTGCTAAAAAAAAAAATTTAATAATTTCAAAAAAAAAAAAAAAAATCAGAACAATAATGCAAATTACATACAATTACTATCACAGTAAAGCAGGGAACACCAAAAAAAAAAAAAAAATCAATCAAACACAACTTATTAACTTATGCAAATTTAAACATCTAGCACAGACAATAACTTTGCAATAATCCCTAATAATCTCTGTTGCAGAATTCTTCACATTTTGATACCTTCTTTATCTTAAAATTAGATAAGCAATGGTGACAGTCATCTTGAAAAAGCTAACTTTTAGTATTAGAAATTTAGAATGATATTGAGTAATTAGAATTCACAACCCTAAGTCCTAGTCACTAGGTCACTAGGTAATTGTTAAGTTCTTATCCATTGCAGAATACTTGATCAAATAGCAGAAGAGAATTCACATTGAAAGAACAAATGCTTGATGCTTTCAGCCTCTTTCTCGTAAAGAATACACAATTAGTCATGTTGAACACCAATCTTAGGAATAAAGATTATCACAGGCCAAGAATAATAAACCAAATTATAAATTTATAATACTTTAATAAATTAAAAGTACTTGTTGTAATCTAGTTATTCATTGTAGTATAAGAAATAAATAATTGATAATATTTGAATTATGAATCGTGCTACCTTAAATATTATATAAATGGAATTTTAAAAGCCCTAAATTTTTCAAAAAGGTGAAAAATTATTGTCATTCCCACAAAACAAACATAATTGTTTAGTGTACCAAATCTAATCATTTTATGAAAGATAATATACAAATAATCCCCCCATTTATTTTTAGTTGCTACATTTTGGATTTGAATACTATTCACATGAATTACCTTGAGCTCCTTTTGTGATTTATGCTTAAGAAAAATACAAAATCATATGAGTTCATGTTACTATGTTAGGTTTGTTGATATATATTTTCAAAATATAAATTTTTTCATAATTTTTTTTTTTAATTTTTTTTTTATTAATAATGAAAGATATGGAGTTTTGTGATTTTAAATCATAAAATACTCAAGCACACTTAAAAAATGTGTCAACTAATAGAGGTAACAAAGGAATTATAATCACATAATTTTTTTTCTTATGACATTATATTTATGCAATAAAATCATGAACATATCAAATGCATATACACCATCATATTAAAGTTAGTTATTGTAAAAAATTATAAAAAAAAAAAAAAGACCTTCATATTAAAGTTAGGTAGAGAACAAGATATGAGGAGTAGAATACTTCCACAAAGCTATCAACTAATTTGACTTTTAACATAAAACTTTACTACACAATTGTGCATAAATTGAAAACACTATATTTGGCAACAAAAAAGAAACTAACTAAATTATCAAAACTCTAATCATTATTTGACCCCTCTAAACCCCATAAAACCAAATCTCATTCCATAAGCAATAATAATAATCAATACCATAAGATACCAAATCAAAGTGAAAAAAAAAAGGAAAAAGTTGATATTATAATCTAATTGTACTACAACCCCTAAATCATTCATTACATTACATTTCATTACACAAAACCATAAAAAAATAAAAATAAAAAAATTTCTTTTTTTTTTTTCCTTTTTTGTGAGTGGGTGAAGAAAAAAAAAAAAAAAAAGAAAAAATCCACCCAATAAATAGTGAAAAATATTGACCCACTCACTCCTCACCCAATCATCTTTCCCCGTTATCTTCTCTCTCTAAAACTTTCTCTCTCTAAAATTCAACCTCTTTCTCTTCATCTTCTTCTTCCTCCTCCTAATCTTTTGACTCAGATCCCATCTTTCTCTCTCCTCCATTTTCACTCTCGTCTTCTTCAGATCTTCATTCTTCTGCAACTTTTTCTCAGATCTAACAATGGAGCAAGAATCCCCAGCAAAAACCCACCTCAAATCCACCTCAAAAACCACCCCATTTACCACCCTTTGCTCCTCTTCCTTCCCAGAAGAAGTTCTCGAACATGTTCTCTCCTTCATCGAGTCACACTCCGACCTTAACTCAGTCTCACTCGTTTGCAAAGCTTGGTATGAGATCGAACGATGGTGTCGTCGTCGGATCTTCATCGGAAATTGCTACGCTGTTAGCCCTTCGATTGTAATCCGACGGTTCAGAGACATCCGATCTGTTACTATTAAAGGAAAGCCTCATTTTGCTGACTTTAATCTTGTTCCTGATGGATGGGGTGGCCACGCTTTGCCGTGGATCGCTGCGTTTTCCGACGCTTTTCCGGCGTTGGAGGAGCTTAGGATGAAGAGGATGGTTGTTACTGATGAAGCTCTTGAGTTGATTGGGAAAAAATGGCGGAATTTTAAGGTTTTGGTTTTGTGCTCTTGTGAAGGGTTTTCTACTGATGGTTTAGCTTCTATTGCTGCTAATTGCAGGTGGGTTTCTGTTAGATCTTTCTGGGTTTTTCTAATTTTTGCTGATTTGTTTGAAGTTTTCTGCATTTTTAATGGTCATTTCTGGGTTTGACTGTTAATTTTACTTTAATTGGTTGATTAATAGAATTAATTGTGTGATTTTAGTTTGTGGGTTTTGTTTAATTTTATCTGGGTGTTTATTTTGGTGGAATTTTTTGATGATTTAGTTTTAATTTGCAGTACTTTAGTTCAGTTGAGTATACTTTTGGTATTTGTTTACTTTATATTTTTTCATCATTTCAAGTAATTGACTATTGCTGTTGAATTGGGTGCTTTTGTGTATTGTATATGGATTTAAGATTTGACTTTGAGCTTTTTTTAATGTCAACTTTAGCTGCTAGATTTGTTGCTTCTGTTGAAATTCATGGTTGGTTTGGTGATTATCTTCAGACTTCAAATGAGATTATGCTATTTTGTTTATATTTGGACTTTATTGTATTGGATTATTCAGAGGGTAGCTGTTGATGTAATTACATAGCTTCTGTTTCAGACTTTGATTATCGAAATCGCAGTCTCCTTGATTATGCAGGAAATAAATCAGTTTTTGTTCCTTAATTTTCACTTAAGATCTGATTTTGTTGTCGATTGCAATTATAGCTTCCTGGTCCAACCCCTGGCTTTGTTTTTCGGCGAAATTTGTGGAAATGAAGCATTTTTGGATCTTAAATGCTGATTAGGAGACTTGATATTTTGGCTATTGGTATAAATTAAGCTTCTGGGTTCTGTTTAATTAATTGTTAATTATAATTATACTTAATTATTTAAGAGTACATATAACTTGAATTTCACTGCTTTGTCTGCTGAATTTTGTGCGGCTTTCAGAAGCTCTATAATTATCTTTATAAAAGATTTTGTGGTTCTGTACTAGTACCACTGATCTAAGGCTGAAAAAAGAAAAAGGTGAGTCATCATCCGTTGGTATCATTGTCTAATGTGGTACCTTCAATAATGGCGTGAAGAAAGATTTGGATGTTTATGGGGTTGGACCACACAGTATATCTCTTTCTCTATCTCTCTGGGCAAGCATAGTTGCTTTCTATTTTGGATGAGGGTGATTGCTATGTTTGATCAATGCACGATTTCATGCGTGTTAATTACTATGTGTATTATTTCTCTATGCTACAATGCCTACAATACTTGTGTTTGTTAAGAGGAAGTCTCATGCTCCTTTTCAGATTTCCGAAATTGCTACACCTTCTGTCCGATTTAACTGTCACATCAGTTGTTCATGTTATTACATTATTATCACGACTAATAAATTTGTTACATGGTGGGATTATTTTTCTTCTAAATTTTTTGTGGGATCTTTTGGTATCTGATAAACTATTTTTTATTTTGGTTGCTTTCTTATGTCTAAATGCAATAAGAGTATAGAATATCTATGCATGGGTGGTTCTTAAGATTTTGAATTTATATTTAAGCTTTGGGTTATCTGAGTTGGGTCTGCATGGAAAGTCACTATCTGATATTGCCTTTACTTTGGCTTCTTTTTCTTTGTTTTATGGTCCACTATATTATGTGGTTTGTTTTCAGTTTTGGATGGTTGTATTTTGGACACTGCAGGTCCCCTTTGAGATGCTAGGTTTATTTTTATTTATTTGTTTTTGCCTTTGGGTTCCTTTATCTTTTCTATGGATTCTAAAGAATAATATGTAATTGCTTGAACTTTGTGGAGTTGCTTTTCTTGCTGATGTATCACAACATCTGCCCATGAAGTTGATCGGATTCTGCTGTTGATTCCTCGGCTGTGTGAATATCTCCTTTCTTCATTCTTGATGATGATATAATATCCAATAATTATGATACGCTTCTTTTAACTGCAAGCTTAAGCTTGCAGATTGTTTTGTTTCCTCTTATTCTAACTTTATATAAGCAATAAGCTTGAATATTGAGATCTAATGCCTGTTTTTGTGACTTGTCTAATATTTACAGGAATTTGAAAACTCTGGACTTATGCGAAAGTGAAGTTGATGATTCAAGTGGGAATTGGATAAGCCATTTTCCGGATACTTATACCTCATTAGAATCTCTGAATGTCGCCTGCCTCATCTCAGAGCTGCGATTCTCTTCTCTTGAGCGTTTGGTGAGCAGATGCCCGAACCTCAAATCGCTCAGGCTCAATCGTGCAGTGCCTCTGGACAAGCTCTCAATTCTTTTGGAGAAGGCTCCTCAGTTGGTTGACTTTGGCTCTGGTTCATTTTTGACTGAGCTCAACACTGAAGGCCATGATAAAATTACAAGGGCTTTTGCAGGATGTAAAGGGCTCAAGGGGTTATCTGGGCTCTTTGATGTCGTCCCTGCTTATCTTCCCGCCCTATATCCTGTCTGCTCGGGGCTCACTTCTTT
The DNA here is from genome assembly GCF_948465745.1 of Chenopodium album. Classification (NCBI taxonomy): domain Eukaryota; kingdom Viridiplantae; phylum Streptophyta; class Magnoliopsida; order Caryophyllales; family Amaranthaceae; genus Chenopodium; species Chenopodium album. Next base: position 10,431,040 of record NC_137846.1, read on the forward strand.
GAATCTGAGTTACGCTACTATTCACTCCCCTGATCTGATCAAACTTCTCAGTCACTGTCAGAGTCTTCAACGTCTTTGGGTATATTTTAACTTGATAACATCTTTTATGTATTTTAGAATCATTGTTGTGACTTATTGGCTGATTGCAACTCATGTTTTCAAAGCTGAACTAAAATGGATTTGAATCCGCCCTTCACTTTAGTTTTCTTAAAAATTAAGAGGTAGAATATTGCAAGTGGTTGCAAATATGGGGTGGGTTTAGGCTAGATCGATAGTAATATATAAAGTGAAAGGTGGTTTTGGGTGATAAATTTTTCTTTCGCAAAATACTCCTCTCATTTGTTATTTTCTTTATAAAATAAAAAACTACCTTCATTTATTTTAAAAATAACTACCATCAATAAAAAAAAAACTACCATCCTTTATTAAAAAAATTAAAAGCTTCCTATTTTTTTTTAAAAAAAAGGGAAAAAAAAAAACCTACAATCTCATCTATATCTATAGTACTTTGTAGTACCCTTTTTTTTTTTTTTTTTTTTTTTTTTTTTTTTTTTTTTTTTTTAAAAAAAAAATAAAAAACTACCTTCATTTTTTTTAAAAAATAACTACCATCAATAAAAAGAACTACCATCCTTTATTAAAAAAATTAAAAGGTCCTAATTTTTTTTTAAAAAAAGGAAAAAAAAACCCACAATCTCATCTATATCTATAGTACTTTTTTTTATATATTTTTTTAATTTTAAATAGGGAAGTCATATCCTTCCATTGCCTCTATAATTTCATCAATTTTTAAACATACTAATACTTTTTTAATTAATTTTTTTAAAAGATTTTTTAATTAGAATAAAGTAGATAACATTTCATGAAAAAAAATCGAGCCATATAAATTTTTTATAATGCATCATGATCTTTTTAACATCAGGAACATAAAGGAAATTGTGTGGATACTCTCTAATCTATGATCAATGCAGGTACTTGATTACATTGAAGATAGTGGCCTTGAAGTGCTTGCAGAATCATGCAAGGATCTGCGGGAGCTACGTGTCTTCCCTTCCGAGCCTTATGTTCAAGAACCAAATGTTTGCCTAACAGAGCAAGGCCTGGTATCAGTCGCCATGGGTTGTCCTCAACTGCAATCTGTTCTTTATTTTTGCCGTCAAATGTCCAACGAAGCATTATTCACCATTGCAAAAAATCGCCCCAACCTTACCCGCTTTCGTCTATGCATCATTGAGCCCCAGTGCCCAGACTACTTAACAAATCAACCACTAGACGAGGGTTTTGGGGCCATTGTCGAGCACTGCAAGGACCTCCGTCGCCTTTCATTGTCTGGTCTCCTCACTGATCGTGTTTTTGAGCTCATGGGGACCCATGCCAAGAAACTCGAGATGCTTTCCTTGGCATTTGCCGGAGACAGTGATGTGGGTTTACATCATGTTTTATCAGGGTGCAAGAACCTTAGGAAGCTCGAGATTAGGGATTGCCCATTTGGTGGAAGAGCGCTTGTGGCGAATGCAGCCAAGTTGGAGACAATGCGATCCCTTTGGATGTCTTCGTGCCTAGTGAGCTACGGGGATTGTAAACTGCTTGGCCAGAAGATGCCGAGGTTGAATGTGGAGGTTATGGATGAAAGGGGGCACCCTGAATCAAGGCCTGATGAATCCCCTGTTGAGAAGCTTTACATCTACCGGTCAGTTGTTGGACCCAGATTGGACTCTCCGGAATTTGTTTGGACAATGGGTGAAGAAGAAGACTCAGTGTCAGCAATGAGGGCCTCTTGAGAGCAGCTTCTGTTCGTTATGAATAACAGCAGCCAATGGAGGTCTCGGCCCCTGTTGAATCAGGTTTAGAGTGGTTGCACGCCACTTCAAAGGCTGGCTAATCGGATGTTTTAGTGCCGATTGGAAAGAGATATCTGGGAGGTAGGGATGTATGTTTATTGATTGTTTGTGTACTAGTATGGTGTAGCTAGGATTAGAGGAGGACGCGGTTTCATCTTGTTGATCTGTGAAACCTTTGAAATTTGTATGTATACTAGGGCTCATGGTGATCACATTCATTTCATTTCATTATTATTTAATGTAACTGAATAATTCAATCTTCAATAACTTTTAAGCAATATTTTTGCTAAATCTTGAACAGAAGATGCCATTTTTTTCTTCATATAAGAACAGTATCCGCAAATCGAGCATTAATAATTTTGATCCCAGGATACATGATTAAGCATATCATAAACTTTAGGAAATCGTGTGGGAAACTACCTTATAAAGTTGGTTTTTGTAAAAAAACGTTATACGAAGTAATAAACGATGGGGAAAAATTAGAAAAAAATAATTCCAACTTTCACTAATTTACGTAGAATAATCCCAACTTTCGTTAATACTGGAATAATCCGAACTTTTGGGGGTCTTGAATTTCTTCAATCCCACTTGACTTGGTACTGGCTATGTAGGTAAACATTACCCATTGAACCGAGTAAGACCCTTTTGTTGACTTGAGCGCTTCATTTCCCTCTCAAAGTAAAAGCTGACGTGGAACACTCAACCACCCATCAACTTCAACATTAACCCGCCATTAATTCTCTGTAAAAGAGAGTTCAAAAACCGTACTCTCCACCATAATTGAACACAACCACCCTCAAATTGTCCTTGATTGCGAATCACCATTTCTGGAAAGCTTGGAACTTGACGAGAGGAAGGACCACACGAAGGACGCTTTGATTCACAGTTCAGGTAAACCTATAACCTTGCAAATTTCGATTTTTTGTTTATTTATTTATTTATTTTTTTTGTGATTTGTTCCTGGAAGATACGATTTTGATTGTTTATGTTGAGTATGTTTTCGATTTGTGTGTGTGTGTGGTTGGGATTTGTTCATGATTTACTGGGTTTAGCAATACTCCACTAATTGTGTTGAATTATGTTTGGATTTAATTGAATGTTAGATGTTTAGTAATTTTGTTTGGTTTTTGCTGGATGTTGGATTGTGATGAATTATTAGGTTGGAATGAGTTCGTTTTTCTAGAAAATCACTTTGAAATTCTGGCATGGAGGGTTATTTAAGACCCTTCACAATGGTCAACTGGTATATGAGGGTGGTAGAGGTAGGACAAAGTCAGTGGACCCTGATGAATTATTTTATTTTGACCTTATGGAGTTGGGGACAGAATGTTGTAAGGGTAAGGTTGTTGGGGGTCTGTTTTATTTGATTCCTGGACTTAGTATGAGTGATGGATTGAGGAGAATTAATACTTATGATGATGCAGTTGAGTTGGCAGCATTAGGGAAGAAGTGTAGGGGTGTTGAGTTGTATATCTCTCATGCTGAAGAGGAGCTAGATGATGACCCACAAGAACCAGAAATTGAGCCAACCCATATTGAACCCTTGTAAGTAACACAAACTTCACAAAGTACACCTCAGTCTTCTAAACCTGAGAAATTGAAACCAAAAAGAGGCCCACAAAAAAAAAAGTATTTTGACTAAAGTAAGGTCAAGTCCTAGGAAGATACAAACCACTCAACCACAGTTAATATCAAAATGAGATTCCCCACCAAAAAAGAGAGCATCTTCCACCTCACTCCAAATAAAAGAGCCAGATATTAATGCGACACCCACTTCTTATCTTAGATCTAAAATCATTGCATCCTGCTACTTCACATAAATCCTCACTGAACCCCACTTCTTCCCCTGCTAAAAAGAAACTCTCCCCACACCAAGAACCAGTTGAGGAACCTGCTTTTGAGTGGTATGATGACAGGCCTGATAGTCCAATCCCATTAAATGACCTTATTCCAGATTACACTGATGACAGTGATGAGCAAGACCCATCTTATGATCCTAGGGTAGACAAAGGAAAGGAGTAGCTGTTGGGAGTTCAAAATTAGGTGCAGGAGTATTTGGTGAAGTTTATAGTGATGTTGAAATTGAGAATGATGAGTTTGAAGCTGATGTAGGTGAAGAGGTGGTTTTGGAGAAGTCAGATCTAGAAATAGAGGATGATTTGATGAAGCTTTGTTTTAAGAGGATTTGCAAAGTGATTCTGATGTCAGTGATGAGGAGTTTGCAACAGCTAAGGAGAGAGTGAAGGCTTGTAAAAGTCATTTGGTGGAACTAGCTCAACAAAAGCAAAGAGAAGCTGCTAAGGGGAAGGCTGCAGATGAAGAAGTAGCAGGTCTTGTCAATGATGAAGGGGGTCCAAGTCTGATTGAGTAAAAGGAAGGTGAAGATGAAGCTTTATCACCAAATGTTAGTGAAGATGAGGGTGATGATGTTAGGAGGAAGAGGAGAGCATCTTTGTTAGTGAGTCCAGATTCCGATTTCTCTCAGTTTCAATGGAAAGTTAGACACAAGTTTGCAAAAAGGGAAGATTTCATAGAGTCAGTTGCCAAGTATGTTGTTGTACAGGGGAAAAATTTGACCTTCACTATTAGGAACAAGAATAGGCAGCAAAGGTTGGGAGTGAAGTGCATTAGTGAGTGTCCTTTTTACATATATGCATCATGGCATTCTAGAAAGGCATCATACATAGTGAAGAGGGTTTGTGGATAGCATATGTGTTTAAAATCAGACCCCACTGGCCTGCCAAGGAAATAGTTGATTGCATTAGAAGAGCACACAAGATCTTAGTTCCTAGAGAGTTTGCATATAGGGTGTAATATGCAGCTCACAAGCTATTACATGGCTCAATGTTTGAGCACTACCAGAAAGTAAGGGGGTATTTAGCTGCTTTGGAGAGTTGCATCCCTGATTCCCACTCTGCATTAGTGATTGTCATACCTAAGCAACCCCCCTCCTAGTATTTCAGAGGTTGTTTATTTGCTTTGAGGGGTTGGCTAAAGGGTGGATTGAGGGATGCAGAAGGGTGTTGGCTGTTGATGCTTGTTTCCTTAAAAACTTTTTTTTGGAGGGGGGAGGGGGGGGCAGCTCCTAGTTGCTGTTGGGAGGGACTCTAATGATTAGATGTACCCTGTGGCATGGGCTGTAATTGAAGGGGAGAACCTCTTAAGTTGGGAATGGTTTTTGAAGCATTTGCAATCAGCCCTAGAGCTTGGTGATGGTGATGGACTAGCAATCATTAGTGATGAACATCAGATAAGCATCTTGTAATGCAGTCGCTATTTTTTGTTTGTATGAGTATAAGTTTACGGTTTTGTTGTTGTAATGCAGGCTATCTTAAATGGTGTGTCATCTGTTCTGCCTAAAATAGAACATAGACATTGTGCTAGGCATATCTATGCAAACTGGTCCAAAACCTACAGGGGAGATGAATTTAAACTCCAATTTTGGAAGATGGCAAAGTCCTACAATCAGGCTGACTATGAGGATGCACTTGTTGAGTTGACTGAGATCAATGATGAAGCTGCATTAACTTTCAAAGCTTACAACCCGAGTGTATTTTGTAGAGCATTCCTGAGCACATGCATCAAAACAAATGCAATTACAAGTAATATAGCTGAAACCTTCAACGCCTATATTATAAATGCAAGGACAAAACACCTTCTATACATGCTTGAGGATATCAGAACAAGCTTGATGCAAAGATTGGTTCAGAAAAGGCAACTAATGGAGAAGTGCACATCTGTTCTCTGCCCAAGGATCCAGAGCAAGCTAAATCAAGAGAAAGACAAAGCTTCAAAGTGTGAGGTGCTTCATCATCAATGTAGTTATTTAATGTCATATGTGGACAAAATCAAGTTGTTGTGGATTTGGAGGCAATGAGCTGTACTTGCAAGAACTGGGATATGCTAGGCATTCCCTGCAGGCATGCAATTACCTGTATCTTCTTCCAAAACAGAGAAGCAGAAGAATTTGTGCACCAATGTTACACCAAGGAAAGCTACATAAAAGCCTATGCAGGTAATGTCTGACTAAATCATTTAACTTTACAGTTTTGGAGTTGCTTAAGTTATACAACTATCTAATGATTGTTTAATGCCATTTAAACCAGGTTCAATTCCACCTTTAGTTGGTGAAAGGTATTGGCCTAAGGTTAGCTGCCCTTTGCAGCCACCAGCCATTAAAATTGGGCCAGGAAGACCAAGAAAGAAAAGGGTTAAGGACCCCTATAAGAACCCAAAGAAGCCTGGTGTGTTGACCAAAACAGGTGTAGAAATGACCTGCTCACTGTGTAAAGTGAAAGGTCATAATAAAAGAAGATGTCTTGAGAAGGGGAACGTTGTGCTACCTGAACCTCCAGCTAAAAGGTCTAGGGGAAGGCCTAGGGCTGATGGTCAGCCATCTCACCAACATCAGACTTCTGAGACTACACACCTTTTAATGTCTGCACAACCTACTCAGCTAGGGAAAGGTGGGAGAGCTATAAGAAGAGGAAGAGGGTCCAAATGTGCTCACTCTGCTGCTGGGAGAGGCTAATCTGCTGCAGGTGCTCAATCTGCTGCTGGGAGAGGCTAATCACACCAAGCAGGTGCTGCAGGTGGGGAGTCTACTAGTGGTAGAGGCCAGGGAAGAGGTGTGAGTGGCAGGGGAAGCAGAGGTGGGGGAAGCAGAGTTAGGGAAAGATCACATCTTCCACAGGGAGTTGGAGTGCTCTTTGCAGAAGATGGTTCTGTATTGACACTGGCGGATCTAGGATTTTCGAGCTTGTGAGTCACCCTAAATTATTGATTCAATGCCACCGATGTAGCCTAACACACTACAAGAAATGAGCCGTAAACCAATGGTCAAACATACCAAAAAACCATACTAACCCCCTACCCCATACGACCATAGCCCATACGGCCATACCCCATACTAACCCCCTTCCCCCTGCCACCACTACTAAAAACCTTACTCCTGCCCCGACCACCTCCCTTTTCACCTCTAATAACCGTGAGCCACCATCTACCACCACCAGCCACCGTTAACCACCCAGTCACCCACCACCACCAACCAAAAATCACCAAAGTTTCGAAAAAAAGAAAAAAAACATAAAAATTCCAGATCTAAATACAAAAAAACATGAAAAACACAAACATACGTACCATATATGCAAACCCACAAAAATCACACCAAAAACCCACAAAAATTAAACATCAATCACCGAAATCAACCAAAATAAACTGAAATTAAACAACAAAATCAAAATTAAACCACCCTAAAGCGAAATCAACCCTAAAAAATCAACATACCTTGAAATATTTCACCTTTTTTGAGTTTAAATGGTAAAATTTGACCATGAAAATTCCAGATCGGTCGAGATTGACAAAAAAAAACCGTAAACTTTGAAGAGAAAAAATGAATAATAAAAAAAAAAGGTAAGTGGTGAAGAATTTCATAGATTCGTAGGTATCTCAATTCTCATGTCCTAGTGTTGAGGAGAGGACAAAGGGCACAAACGTGAGAAGGGTGAAGGAGAGAGAAGGGAGGAGAGAGAAATGAGTGAGAAAGGAGGAAGGAGTGAGAAGGGAGGAGAGAGAATGTCAGTTTAGTGGCCTTAATGCTTCACGGATTCACCATTCACGCGTCTTTCTTTTTCTCTTTTTTTTTTTTTAATTAAACTTAATTTTTTTTTCACACTGCTGAGTCACACGACTCACCATGCACCTATGTAGATCCGCCCCTGTGTATTGGGTGATGTGTGATGACTGATTGAGTCATTTTTTGCAATTAGGTTTTGTGATTTGTAACTCTACTTTGCCTTTTCCATGTGACAGGTCAGAAGGGGGGCTCCAACCCATAGGACTAGTAGTAGAGGTGGTAGGAGTATGTCAGTGAATCAAGGAGCCTTGAATTACCTGATTATGGGAAGCCAATCAAGTCAGCAATCAACTTTGACCCAGCAGACTAATTGGAAGGGGGGCCGTGTTTGTGAATCTTTTGTTTTTTGTTGTTGCAAACAATTATGCCAGTATCTCAATAGCAATTAGCTTGCTTTGTATGCAGCTGCGTTCATTATTATGCCATTATGTGTGGCTCAATGATTTTGTGAACAACAATATTGCAGTCAGTATTATGCCATTATGTGTGGCTGTGGGAATTATGTGAACAAATATATGTAATTTTGGAATGATCATGGCAATGGCACTGTATGTCATGTGTTTATGAAGTGATGTTCTTTGCTATTTTTTTTCTGAGTTCAGTAGTCAACTAATTCCACACTTTTGCACATAAAGCTTAAATTGATTTCATTTCATAGGCTTAATTGGGTAAATGGTCTTCAATACAAACCAAACAACATCAGCATACTCATACTTCAAATACACAACCATAATGCCAACAAAAATCAGAGTCCTAGAGAAATTTGATTATGCCCTTGAACAATGCATGAGCTCAATCCTAAGCTGGCCAACTTCCCTTGTCAATTCTTTCACTTCTTCCTCTAGTTTCTCCTTCCGCCCTTGTAATTTCTTCACCTTTTCTTCCAACAATGTCTTCTGAAACTCCATCTCTGCTGAAACTCCATCTTTGCTATAGTAGTATCCTTCTCAAATATTTGAAATCGCAGCTCATCCTCATTGCTAGCTTCAATCCACTTCATGATATTGCAATTTGTATCCTGCACAAAACCCCAAATTAACAAATTTTCAGTGAAACCCTAGTTATGTATTCTACCAAAACTATAATTAAACTCAATTAAGAACAAATTACAACTCCAAATAATTAAAACTCCTTAATATTTATCAACATACCGGCCATTTAGGACAACCATAAAACTTCGAACCAATATAATGTTATGCCCCTTCTTGACGGTTCGCACCACCGCATCCAACCCGCAACTACTATTAGGGCTGTACACCGGTCCAAAACCGGACCGGACCTGACCCGGACCTGAATGGACTGGGACCGAAATCATTGAATTTTGAAGACCGGAGACCGGACCTGAATTAACAGGTCCGGTTCCGGGTCAGACCTGAACAATCAGGTCTGGTCCGGGTTTGGACCTGAACAGACCCGATTCTTGATTTGTGTTTTTTTTTTTCCCTAATAAAAAATCTGCTAGACCTATTATAAAATTAAATACAAAAAAAAGAAAAAGTGATTTCAAAAATAAAATAAATTTTTTTTTTTAAAAAAAAAAGCACCAGCAATCAACATTAAATTTTGAAAGGAAAAAGTAGTAATATTACTCCAGATCAAGGCATAGGAAATTGATACTTCGTAGCCCCTCACAATCTCTTTAACTTGATAAACCATTTAACAATCAAAGGTGGGCTATCAATATATTAAATAGATCTAAATTTCTCGCACAATTTCATACTCCTTGGCGTGAAACTAGCAGCGGGTATCTGCGAGGACGATGGTTGCTTGTGAATTCATCATACACGCTTGAAGGTGGTTGCTAGCAGGGGTAGGCGGCGGCGATCGTGACCTCTTGGTACTTGATTAGGGTGGTTGCTCGTGAGAATACGAGGGTGGTGTGGTAGATTGGGTGTTGGTGTGGTGGTCTGGTGTGCAGATCTGCTGCGTGAGGGGGTGGGTGTTGGTGTGGTGTCGGCTGAGAGAGAGAGTGAGTGAGTGAGGAGTGAGTTAGGGTTAGTGGGTTACAACTTACAAGAATGAAACTGACTTGTTTTCAAATTTTGGATTTTTTTTTTAATAAAAAAACGCATTTTTACCGGGTTTCAGGTCCAGACCTGAAAACCCCGGGTTTGGACCTGATCCGGACCGGGACCGGAAACCTTGATTTTCAAGGACCGGGACTGGACCTGAATCTACAGGTCCGGGTCAGGTCCGGATCAGGTCGGTTTTCAGGTCCGGTCCTGTTTATGTACACCCCTAACTACTATACACTTTGTTGTTGAATAACAACCTCCACCCCTTGAGTTTGCAGACGAACCGCATGAACCACCTTGAAACGACCTACCACTCGCCATGATTTGTAACACCACAGAATTTGCTTTGCAACTGGAAAAGGGGAACAGAAGAGAAGGAGAAGAGAAAGGGGAAATAAGATTTGTAACCGTTAAATAAAAGGGGGGAAGGGTCTTTAATAAAGGTAGAGAAAAGTGGGAAAGTAAAGTAAAGTAATAAAGAAATAAAGAAAAAAACAAAACCAATGCCACGTAGGACTTTTACTTGCATTTGAAGGTTAAGTGACCTGTAGGGATTGAAGAAATTCAAGACCCCCTAAAGTTCGGATTATTCCAGTATTAACGAAAGTTGGGATTATTCTACGTAAATTAATGAAAGTTGGGATTATTGTTTCTAAACTACAGAGTATATTTTAAAGCATAAAACGCTGCAAGGGTCTAATATGATCTGATTGTCAGATTTGACCAAACTTTGACATTAAGTGTACGATAATCAATAAAAAAAAATATATCAAGTGGGGTTTTAATTTGTTATAACGATGTATGGTTCTTTCAAAATTAATTATTATAAGACACACCATTTATTAATCTTGTAATACGAAGCATAAAATCAAATAAAAACTCTCGATCAATTGTTGTTTTTTAGAAGAGAAATTATGCTACTTAATGCTGAGATATTTTACAACTAAATCTCGATAACATGTGTTTATCAAAAATGAAGTTATGCTCCATAATATTTATATTAGATAATTGATTTGTAGACACTCAAATGTGTCTCCCCAAAACCAAACCCAGTGATCAATACCTTTCACGTCATTTGATTATCGAACGAAGTGAAAGTGTGGAAAGTCTAGTGATGAGGATGTTTTTATTAAAATATTTCTCTTTCTGTTTTCAAAAATATTTCTTTTCTTACTGTATTTACATTAAAATAGCGAATCCAATTTGGTTTGGTCCATGATAAGGGTCCAATAATAGTGTAGTTGGAATGAGCTTGAAAACAGCTTTCCAATGATATATTATAAGCCTAATTCCGATGAATTACGAGGAAGTTATGGATTAAATTAAATTAGGCCAATGATTTTAAATGTGGCCCAATGATCTAGAGGAAGGTCTATTAATTAGGATTGATTTTGAAGGTTCACTTTAATTCTAATAAGATTAGAATTGATAATTATATTTTTAAAAAGATGTTTTATTTTGAATAAAATATATTAAATCTGATTTTAAATCTGCTTGGATGCAGAATTACCTGTAATCGGTTTAAAAAGTGATTCCGCGTGTAAAAGCGCGTTGTACTTTTGAACCAGCGCGAGACGACAGAGTCGTCGCCTAGTGCTGACTTTCGTCGCCTGCTGACCTTCGTCGCTCGGTGACGAGCTTGTCGCCTGGCGCTGACTCCTGTCATTGGCGACATGAGGTATTTTATTCCGAATATGATTTTCTTTGATCCCGTGCTATTTTTCCTATGAATAGGGGTCGAATTTCCCTGTTTTCAGGCATCTACAATTCACAACCATCAATCTCTTTCTCTCTCTCTAAAAGCTAGAATCTTTCTCTCTCTCTTCTAAACCTTTCATCTCTCAAAATTCCTCACTCAAGTTCTAGACACACCTAGCCAAGTTCGAAGTTGCCTTCGCCCTAGACGTGAAGGGTTGAATATTTCTGAGGGTTTGCTCCTAAATCCCTATTTCGATTATTTAATTTAATTGTTTTAATTTTATTATTTTCCTTGAAGTTACTAACGTGTGTATTTTGTTATTCGAAAGAGGTACGAGGCATCGAAGTAAGTAATTTAGTTGCTTTATTGATATTTTGATATAGAAATCATGTTTAGTTTGTTTTGTTGATTCCTAGTGTCATGTTAGGATGTTTTAATCTTCCTAGTATCCTGTTTAGGGTTAACTAATATTTCTGATATTATTATGATGCTTTCTATTTCTTTCCTAATATCATGTTAGTGTCATGCTAGGAATAAAGCTTTGATCTTTAATGTTTAATGACATGCTAGGGTTTGTTATTAATCTTGTTAGTATCATGCCTAGGATCTTGCTAATATTATTATGCTTTGAGATTGAGAATATTATTATTATGATGATGATTGTTATTATATTGCTTAATATATATTATTATTATTATTATTATTATTATTATTATTATTATTATTGCTTGATCACGCCTTTTATGAATGTTTAAAGGGAATTTGTACTTGTAATCACGCTTAATAAGATAATTAATAATCTTGTTTAGGCTAATATGATTATAATTCAAGTGATTGCCAACAATAGGTTTGTTTGTGCATTAATATTCAACCAATATATATTAAACAGGTTTAGGGTTAACCTATTGATTGTATGTTAGTCAGAAAGCGCACATGAATACGAGAGGAATAAAGTAGAGGCCTATTTAGGGCAGGTTCAATCTCTTTTAGGTTGGATTTGTACCTTCATCCCCGAATTTCCAGTTATGGTTCAAGACCTATTGGAGTTAACGATCTCCTGGATCGTTAAGGGGTGACGACTCTTTTACTCTAGCTTCCTTCTCTTTGGACGTCATCATGCTTAAGTGTATGATCACAGTGGGGCTCAAGTGTGGGATGCTTGAAATATTCCCTACAATTATTATAAGGAAAAATAACACATCTCGATCAATTATTATTTTTTAAAAAGTGAAATTTTACTCCTTAATATTAATACTACTGCAAACATATTTTAAAACTTACAATTATTAATTGCATCAATAACCAATTGTGCGGGATATTCACCATGTTAACATATTCTTACTTTATATTTTTGTATAGTATACACCGCTATTATTTAAAATCTATAACATAGGTTTTGAATACTAATTAAATAATTGTTGTTATTGTAATATAGTTCATGAATACTATTTAAAAAAACTATTGTTACTAAATAAATTAAAACTTACAATCGTGACAACCCGTTTTATTTTTAAGAAACAAGATTTTTTTCTTCTTTATTTTAATTTCAATTTGAACTACTACCTCCATTTTATATTATTTGCAACAGTTTGACATAGAGTAGAGAGGAAAAATGTCTAATTGTTGCAAATTTGCAACGAAGGTAGTATCAATTTATTGACGCCAAACATTTCATGGATAGGAAAGCTTCATGTTTAGTGCTAAAAATGAATATTAATTTAAGAACATGAAGAATAGGTTGAACATATGAAGAATAGGTTGAACATTAGAAGAGAGTGAAGAGAGAAAACTGGACCAAAAAAAATGAGAGGAGAGAGAATTGAGTTGTTTAGAAAGTGGGTACATTAATTATGTCTAGAAAATATAGATCAGATTTTGAAATTTAATTTGAAATTTGGTTTAAATTTTGAATGAAATGTTAACATATAATATTTTTGGGCTTCAAAGCAAACAACCGCAAATTTTAAGATGCACCATGGTGCACCTAGAAATAGGTGCACCACGCTTATACTTTAGAACATTTAGTAAAAAATCTAAACAATTGCAAATTTTGAACATATAGTAAAAACATCCGAACATCGCAAATTTTGAATATTTAGTTAAAAAATCTGAACAATCGCAATGCATCACGCCCATACTTTTGAACATTTAGTAAAAAATTCTAAACAATCGCGAATTTTGAACATTTAGTAAAAAAATCTGAACATCGCAAATTTTGAACATTTAGTAATAAAATCTGAATGATCGCAATGCATCACGCCTATACTTTTGAACATTTAGTAAAAAAAAATATAAACAATTACAAATTTTGAACATTTAGTAAAAAAATCTTAACAATCGCAAATTTTGAATTATTACGAGTTTGACAATTTTGAAAGAAGTTTGTCTGACTCGTAATAATTCAATAGTTTTGTAATATAAACTGAACATTTACTATATACAAAATGAACATTTCTTTGTAAAATATGAACATAAAAATTGCATGTTTATGTTCAGTTTTTGTGACGTGTTCATGTTTTTTTACTAAATGTTCATTTTTTGTAAAATGTTCATTTTTTTTTACTAAATGTTCAAAAGTATAGACGTGGTACACCTACTTCTAGGTTGGCAAACAACTATCAAGCAATGCCATATCATCGATTTATACATGGCCCATTTGCATATGTCGTAATGTCCATACACTACATTAATTAAGGTTGACTCAAATAATCTTGGAATTAAACATGATATGAATAAGACTTGAAGCAGTCAACCCAAAATCTATATCACCCGAATATTTGGGATTTGAAATATACGAATTACACCCTCCGTGTTTTAATAAGTGTTATAGTTTGAGTTTTTCTACTATTCACATAATAGTTTTGACTTGATTAATTCACTAATATATAAAAATAAATGATATTATGTAATACATTGTTGGATTCGTTATAATGTATACTTTCATAACATGAATTTTTGTATAATTTTATTATCAGATGATTAGATAAATTAATGGTCAAAATCGTGTCTCGGCATGCGTGTTTGGTCAAACTATAACACTTATTAAAACATGGAGGAAATAATAAGACTAATAACTATCTTTTGCAAAGGCACTCCTTGGAGTTTAGATATGAGCCCTTAATAGTTACGGCCTTACGGTTAATCCTTAATTAGGAATGATAAACATTCCACATTGGCAAAGATTTCCCCTTTTTATGAAATAATTTGCCCATGAATACAACTCCATAGCATTTTTTTAGAACAAGTATAATTACTACTTAGGGCCTGTTCACTTCAGCTTAAATTAAGTTCAATTTAGTTCAGATTCAATAAGTTTAGTTCAGCTCCTAAGTTTCTTCTCTCATAAAATATTCATTTCAGCTCAATTCAGTTCAGTTCATCTCATATCAGTTCAGTTCAGCTCAATTCAGTAAATGTGAACAGACCCTTACTGTATTAAATGACCATAGATACGATAAACGCTCAAAGTTAGATTAAGTGTTTTTATTTTATGTGTTTTTAATGTTATTTAGAATAATTTTTAAGTATTCATTCCTTTCAAAAGATAAAAATAAAAAATCTGAGACAAATTAGCATTTTTAGTGTTTGACAACGATTTACGGCCTATTAAGCGATTACTAGGAGACTAACCTGGATTATTTTTGCTTCAAATAAAAAAAAACTTGGATTGATTTTTGTTGCATAATGTGCATGGGCAAGGGCAATTGGACAAACCCTTAAGACTAGACCTGTCAATCGGGTATGTCAGGTCGAGTTCAGGTCGGGTCACGGGTCGAGAAATACTCAACCCTAACCCAAAGTTTCGGGTTCGGGTAAACCCAACGGGTTTAGAATAATTTTTTATTTAACTTATTTTTAGCTAATTTTTTTTAAATATTTATGATTTTTCAAGCTTACGTTTCTATTTTTTTTTTTTCAATTTTATATCTCACCAATATTATTTTTAGTGATTACATGCCTACAACATAATTCAAATTGTCACCAAATCACACTTATTTCTAATTTCAAACATTACAAAATTAAAGAAAGAGGTCAGGCCAACGGTGATGAAATTTATGCAGATGTAAAGGTGTGGGTCGGGTTGGAGTCAGGTTTGACTCACAAATTTACGGGTTAAACACATTCGAGTTAGATCAGGTTACGAGTGTAAAAAATAGTGTTCAAAACCCACAAAAAAGTGTCGGGTTTTGACCAGGTTTACAAGTCGAGTTGGAAATTGGCAGGTCTACTTAGGACTCATTTGTGAAATACTCCTTTTTTCCCATAATACATGACACAGTCAAACATTGCATACATGGCAATGCACTAGTTTGATTTTATTTTTAAATAATTAAAAATTAATGAAAATTATTTTAGAAATTATATTATGAAACTTTATATTAAAACCTATCTAACAACATATTTATCACAAAATATATTTTTATTATGTTAGTAAAAAATGATGGTCAAACTTAATGCATGAATAGTGAAAAAAAGTCGACCGTCCCATGTATTATGGGTCGGAGGGAGTACAAAGGTTCAGGAAGTTGAAGTAGTTAATTAGTGAAATAAAATTATTCACTCTTTCACCTAAAAATCAAATCAAATTCACTATTTCTCTTAAAAATCAAATCAAATTCACTTTCTCACTAATTTTCTTTCTTTTCAATGGCAGATTATAAGTATTTTAAACGATTGTGATTTTTTGGATACCTTGCCTAATCTTCCCAAGAAAATTCCCATACTGTTTTGCTTTGATTACGATGCAAATAAGAATGAGACTGCTACTGTAAAATTGTATATCGTAAACTTCTCGGCGATGAAGGTATGCTACGCAAGATCTAAACCTAGTCTGATTGAAAAAGCGTTTTCTATGGGATACAATTTCCTTAATTTTGGTGATTGTAGACACCCAAATGTGTCTCCCCAAAATCAAACCCAGTGATGAATACCTTTTGCGTCGAATGATTATCGAACGAGGTGAAAGTGTGAAAGGTCTAGTGTTGCGGTTGGGTTTTATTAAAAATTCTTTCTTTCTGTTTTCGAAAAACAACTCTATTTTATGAAAACAGCCAATCCAGTTTAGTTTGGTCCACGACAAGGGTCCAATAATAGTGTAGTTGGATGGGGATTGCAAAGAGCTTTCCAACGATATATTATAAGCCCAATTCCGATGAATAATGAGGAAGTTATGGCCAAAATACTAAACTGGGCCCGGTTTGATCTTTACATGCGGCCCAATGATCTAGGGGAGGGCCCAATGTTAATTATTATTCCTAAAGTTATTGGAATTAATTGTAGTTTTCTAGAATTCTCTAGAAAGTTCTTTTAAGTCCTAATAAGATTAGAATTAATAATTATATTTTGATAAGTTTTATTTGGAATAAAATATTATTTTATGAAAAATACGATTTCAGTTTTCATACGGACTTATTCCAAATAAAACTTATCAAAATATAATATTTTGATTCATAAGTGGACTCCGTGTTTAAAAACGCATAGGAATCCAGGCTGTCGCCAAACGACATGCCTGTCGCCACACGACAAGCCTTGTCGCCACGCGACAGACCTTCTCGCTAAGCGACAACGTCAGTTTTGCAGCGACAGAGTGGAGTTTTATTCCTTATCAAATTCTACCTATTTCTGGACTATTTTCTTATAAATAGGGTCCTGAACCTCCGTTTTTAATCATTCACAATCATCCACAATCTACAACAATCATCAATTCTCATCTACAATCATCATCTCTCTAGCTTTTCACAAATACAATTCCGCATACACGAGATCTAAACACACCTAGCCAAGTTCGAAGTTGCCTTCGCCCTAGACGTGAAAGGTTATAATTTCTGAGGGTTTGGTCCCAAATCTCTTTATTTCAATTTATTTATTTTAATTCTTTGATTTTATTATTTTCCTTGAAGTTACTAACGCGTGTATTTTGTTATTAGAAAGAGGTACGAGGCATCAAAGTATGTATTCTTATTGCTCTATTCTTGTGGAAAGCATGTTTAAATTTGTTTAATTCCTAGCATCATGTTAGGATGTTATTATTGCTTTCTAGTATCATGTTTAGGGTGCTTCTTATTCTTTCTAATATCATGTTAGTATCATGTTAGGGCTAAAGCTTTGATTTTTATTGCTTAGTGACATGCTAGGGTTTGTTATTAATCTTGTTAGTATCATGCCTAGGATCTTGCTATTGTTATGCTTTAGCGTTGATATGATTATGATTATTATGATTATTATTATGATGATTATTATGTTGCTTGATATATTTATTGTTATTGCTTGATCACGCCTTTTATGCATGCCTAAAGGGAATTTGTACTTGTAATCATGCTTAATAAGATAATTAATAATCTTGTTTAGGGTTAATATGATTATAATTCAAGTGATCACCAATAATAGTTTTGCTTGTGCATTAAATTCAACCAACATAGATAAACAAGTTTAGGGTTAATCTATTGATTGTATGTTAGTCAGAAAGCGCACATGAATAAGAGAAGAATGAAGTAGAGGCCTATTTAGGGCAGGTTCAATCTCTTTTAGGTTGAATTTGTACCTTCATCCCCGAACCCTATTTGGTTCAAGACCTTTTGGAGTTGACGATCTCATGGATCGTTAAGTGGTGTAATCTTCACCTTGTGAACGGTTTACAAGTTCCTAAAACTTGTTGGCGACTCTTTTGCTCTAGCTTCCTTCCCTTTGGACGCCACCATGCTTAAGTGTATGATCACAGTGGGGTTCAAATTTGGGGTTAATGGCTTGAAATATTCCCTACAGTGATGCTTTGTTCCTCAGGTATAAGTTAATAATCGAAATCAAAATCAACAAATTCCCTTGTATAGCTAAGATCAATAATTTATTTATGTTGTTTAACTATTTCGGCACGCATAGCGAGAGAAAGAATAAAATAACTTACCATTATGGGAACTCTAAACTTAATCAAATAAATTACATTATAATTATTTATAAATTAACAAATTATATGAAACTACATATATATTATACTACTACGTGCCCCAGATGTTGTCCCGTGTATCTTTTTAAGAGAGTGGTTGTAGGTTTTTGTAATAATAATAATAATAATAGTGGTAGTAGTAGTAGTAGTAGTAGTAGTAGTAGTAGTAGAAGTAGTAATAGTAATAATGATTAGTAATTGTAATACTAATAATAACAATAATTAGTAATAGTAATAGTAATAGTAACAATAATACTAATAATAATAGTAGTAGTAGTAGTAGTAGTAATAGTAATAGTAATAATATCCAATATTTTTAAAGTTCTCTTAGTTTAGCGCGTTTAGGGTTGAGTAGGTCTAGCCTTTTCCGTCATCTTCCACGTCAATTTTCCGGTAGGTTCGCCAGCGAAGTGTTAGGTTTATCAAGGCGTCTATTTCAGGGAGTTTATTAGGCAATATCTGAGCGAAATTCCTTCGAAATTAAGGCAGTATCTTGGTGGTCCGTTTGGGTTCTACTTGTGTGCAGTTTTCTGGTCGATTTTCTGGTCATTATGGTGTAGTTTTGAGGTATTTTTGGTGCAGTTTTAGGTCAGTTAGTGCATTTTTGTTGTGGTCAGCGTTGGTGCAGTTTTAGTGTGTTTTTGGTGCTGTTTTTTGGTGTGAATTTGGATGTATTTTTGGTGTGGTTCTGGGCAGTTTTGGGTGCAATATTGGTGTGATATTGGTGCTGTTTAGTTGCATTTTTGGGTCGTTTCTGGTGTGTGCTGTACTAGATTGTGTGATCTTGTTGTGGTGGATGTTATGCCTCCTATTGTTCTCTTCCATTTCTCATTTATGGGTCTTAATGGGTGTCGTGATGGCCGGGGTAATGGGCTCACAAAAACTTCTTTTCTCGCTCATCTCCATAACCGTCATTGTTGTGCAGATGCGCGGGATATGGCCCGACACTCTCTTACTTTTGATTTGGCTATTTTCTTGGAGGCTGAGACGAACGTTCGTCGTATGGGCATTTGGCTTTGTGGGGAGTATTTCAAGACGCATACTCTTCGTATAAAGTGTCGACATGGTCTTGGTTTAGATGATTTTGTGGCCCCACCTGATTTGGGGGATGGTGTTGTTCGGTTTGTTCTTTACGGTTTTCCTAAACCGCAGGGTCCTTCTTTGGAGGTATCTGTTCTAGTTCCTAGTGTGCCTCGTGAGCCTCATTTTTCTTTCGATGTTGCTCTCCTTGATAGTTTACTCTCAAAGCGGTTTCGTTCGGTGAATTCTATTCCTCCTAAGTGTCGCTTGGGTTTTTCTATGGTTCTTAAAGGAGCGCTTGATAAGGTGATTTGCAAGCCTGATGACATCTCTTGTTGGATTCAATTGCTTGTGTTGCCTCTCTGTGTCCTTAAAACCTTTTCTCCGAGGAATAGTCGGGAGTGTTCTTCGAGTGTCAGGAGCCAGCAGCAGGAAGAGAGTATCACCGCTGCTATTCGTTCTTAGTGTGAGTTTGGTGGTTCTGTGCATCTTGTGCGGGACATGTTGGCTGATGTGTCTCCCCCTTTGTTAGATGCTGATGAGGACCATGATTTGTTCGAGCGTAATATTAAGCAATTTGTAAGAAAAAGATTTCTGGGACGGACATTACATTGTTGCGGTTAGGGTTCTTTCGTCTTCTGGTCTTGCCCTTTACAATGATGCTACTCTTGCAAACTTGCAAGCTAAGCACCCTTCCTTTCTGACTCCTATCTTACCGAATATTCCCGTTGATCAGCACCTTATTGTTAATCCTGCTGTTGTTTTGGATCAGATTAGGGGTTTTCCGTGAGGTACGTCATGTGGTAGAGACGGCTTGTGTGCTCAACACCTTATGGATTGCTTGAGTGGTGCTGTAGTTGCTATTTCGGATGATTTGGTGGACTCTATTGCGCATGTGGTTAATCTTTTTCTCATTGGGAAATGTCCTGCTGAGTTGGGAGAATACATTGCTAGTGCTCCTCTTACATCACTTGTTAAGCCTGGTGGTGGTATTCAGCCTATTGCAGTGGGTATCGTTTGGAGGCGTCTGGTTTCAAAGGTTGGGGCTGCTTTATTTGGTCCGCGTCTGGGAAGCTATCTAGGAGGTCTTCAGTTTGGTGTTGGGGTGCCGGCGGGTGGTGAGGCTATTCTTCATGCTGTTAATCATTTGGTTGAGGCTCGTGGTGGTGATGTTGGCCTCTTTATGTTACTGGTGGATTTCAAGAATGCCTTTAACTTGGTTGACCGTACGGCTTTGTTGCGTGAGGTTCGTCTCCGTTGTCCAGCTCTCTCGCGATGGGTTGAATTCTGTTACTCTACTTTAGCCAGGCTGTTCTATGGGGAGCATATCTTATGGTCATGTCAAGGTGTGCAGCAGGGTGATCCTCTTGGCCTTTTGCTTTTTTCTTTGGTGCTTCATCCATTGGTGTGCCGAATAAGGGATTCTTTTGACTTATGTTTGCAGGCTTGGTATTTGGATGATGGCACTATTATTGGTGACACATTGGTAGTAAGGAAGGTTATGGAGTTGATTTTGGTGGAGGGACCTCGTCTCAGCCTCCGTGTAAACGTTGAGAAAACGGAAGTTTTTTGGCCCACGGAGGACCCACGTAGCCGTCTCGTCGGTGTCTTTCCTCCAGATATTGCTCGTCCTGTGCATGATGTTAAGTTGCTTGGTGGTCCTATTAGTGCAGATTCTTCTTTCTGTGGTGAGCTTGTATCGCAGAGAGTGTCTAAGACCATTGTGCCAATGGATGTTGTTGATAAGCTTGATGATCCCAATGTGAGTTGTTACTACTTCGTGCGTGTACTGGGGTTTCAAAAATCTACTTTGCTATGCGCACTTGTCCCCCTCGTCTTTTTAAAGCGGCCTAGATTTCTTTTGATATAGCCCTTTGGGCATCTTTGGAGCGCATTGTTACCGCTTCGGGGCCTAGTTTTGGTTATTGGCATGACGTCTTTCCACCTTGCCTTTTGCTTATGGTAGATTGGGTGTTTATTCAACAGGTGATGTTCGACACTATGCTTTCCTTGTGTCACGTTTGTAGTCTACTAGTCTTTAGGCTACGCTTCTTCGCAATTCTGGTATTGTTGGTCCAGGACCAGCCTTCGATGATGCTCTTAGTCTTTTTCATAGGACTTTGGAGACTAACCTTTTACGTAACCCTAGTGAGATATGAAGAAATTGGCAGATATATATTTCATGAAGGTTACTGCTTCTGCAACATCCACTTTCTCCTTATCTCCGTGTCGGGTTGCTTTATGGAAATCTCAGCAGGGGGATCACTCTTCCGCCTGGTTGCGGGCAGTCCCAATATCGGGGTTGGGTCAGACTATGAATGGTAAGGCTTACCATTCTGTTTTGCTATAGATTGGTGTTCCATTATTCTTGGTTTCGGCACGTGTTCCGCTTTTGCTTAAGGATGGGGATATATTTGGAGATCATGCAGTGTCCTGTGCTAGGATGTTGGGTATTAAACATCGGCATAATGTTGTTCGCGACACCCTTGTTGATATCTGTTTTCGGCCCGGGATTTCTGCGAGAAAATAGGTTAACGTTGGGTTGACCAGAGGCAACGATGGGGCTTTTCGACTTGCAGATGTGTTGCTTTATTCTTGGGATGGAGGCCTTAATGTGTATGTTAACTTGACGGGGTCTTCTCCTTTTACACAATCAGGGTTGTCTGACTTTGTTCTTGGTCGTGTTGTGTTGGTGCTGCTCAGCGGAAATGGGACAAGTATGGGGCGCGTTGCAGGGCTATTGGTTATGGTTTTTTCCTTTCTCCTTTTCTTCATTGGAGAAATTAGAAAAGGATGTTGTTGCATTGCTGAAGTGGGTTCAGGATTTCGCAAGGACTCAGGATATAGGTGCTCATGCAGCTGCTCACATCTTCAGCAGGATCGGGTTCGCTATAGCTAGAGGAGTAGGGCCCAGATTGTATCTCGGCTCCCCACTAATTTCTTGTAGATCGATTGACTTTGTAGGTTTTTGTTAATATTTTATAATAAATAATAATAATAATTTATTATTATTATTATTATTATTTTTCAATTAAAAAAAAAGTATTTATATATATTTTTTAAAAATGTTAGATACAAAAAAAAGTGTAGGAACACTACCTATTGTTCTTTTTTCATGTTTGTTATTATTTTCTATTTTTGTAAGTTGCACTATATTCATTTGGACTACTATTACCAATGTTGGTAATTTTAACATAAAAAAATTAAGATATTGTTTATCAAAGTTTTTTGTCAACCTATGTACTAATTTTCTGGGACACTAAAATAATAGAGGGAATAAAGTTTTTGTGAAAATAAGAGTGTGTTAGTAAAAACAAATAATAAAATAAATAAAAAGTTAAAAGTATTTTTTTTTAACACGTAAAATCAACTGATTATCCTCTACAATAAAAGGAGTTAGTTATTCTTTACAATGAATTATTAACAATAAAAAGTTAGGTGCTATTGTTAGAGACTTAGTTCTTCATCAGTTAGGATCATGTCAGATCAATTTCCATAAAATGATTGGTATATTTGGGGATTAATACTTCCCACAATCTAGTACTTTCAAAATTCAGTCTTGTTTGTTAATTCAAGACGTACAACATTCATTTATAATAAATTTTCAATGAAAATTTTATAAAGAGTCATGTTGTTTGTTGTTATTGATTTTAAAATCCTTGATCAAATTATGATTTACTTGTTTATGTGATGTTTTATGCCTGTGTGAATGGTTAGAACATAATTTTGTAAACATAAATTGAGAAATTTGAGTTACCGTAAATCAAAAATTTTGTAAACAATCACCTAATAATCAAAAACCTAAACAAATAAAAATGTTAACTTTAACAATTAACAACATCAATCACACAAAAATAACCAATAACATCAACAACATTTCATATCCAACCCCACGAAACCAAAAAACAGAGCATAACAAAACGTTAAGCACAAACAATAACTTACCTGGCTTCAATTCAGACTCAGTGGTGGTATGTTTCCACAAAAATTCGAACTTTGATGTCGATCGTCAATCAAATTTCACCCAATCACGACTTCTATTACCCAGAATTCCCGATCGAATACCCTAAAACCGTCTTCAATTATCACTCAAACATTCTTCAATTAACACTCAACCAACTTCAAAGAGTATCCAAGATCAAAGATGTAAATAGCCCTAGATTTTTCACGCAAAAATTCGAAGGATGAAGGTATGCAGATGAACAATGTCAATGGATGAAGATTGAAGATGAATGAGAAGCCTTATCGTTTAAACCCTCCAATTTTAATGTCTGATTAGACATTTGTAGTTGGGCAAAATTAAATGAGGGTTCTTTCAAAAAAAATAAAATTAAATGAGGGTATTTTAGGAATCATAGTATTTTTTTTACTTAAAAATGTTAACCACGGTTAAGAATGTCTAATAACTATCATTAATGTTACCCGATGGCTTAATTTAATTAATTGGAGTTTACTGAGGATAATAATTTTTTTTGCAATTTACCACTGAGAATTTTAAGAACTAGAAGTTTACCAAAGAGAATTTTCCTATTAAATTTAATGGTACCTTTTTACAGTTTATTGCTTCCATTCTTTTAAAGGAAGCTGAAAATAATAATAATAATAATAATATGATTAGCATTAAAAAAAAAAAAAAATTATTGAAACGTTTATTAAGTGAAAAACCAGCAAATTCTAAGACCTTGTTACATTGATCTGAATTCACTTCAAGATCCATTGTATTGTATCATTTCTGTTGTGTCTTAATTTTAGTAGTTTTTTACTTCTTTAATTTCATTAACAAAATCAATAACCTACACAATAATATAATACTTACAACTGAATATAAAGAACACTTGATTTAAAAGCTTTGATGGTAAATTAATGGTAGACTTAAAATAATTAATGACATATGGCCATATTTTTTTTGTTTTGAAACAATACAGAGTCATTTTTATAAGGAAAAATTGTCCAGAATAATCTAACATTTGGGTCATTCGCTAAAAATAATCCCACCTTTACCCCCGATCTTTTTTAATGGTCCCAACCGGTCAAACACGTGTCGGCACCCGCTTAGTCCAAAAAATAAAATAAAATAAAAAAGATAAAAAAAAAACAATTAATTAATTTTAGAAAGCACCCACCAGCCAAACTACCTCCCTTGCCACTAATCTTGGCGCGCCGACCTCCCCTTAACCACCGTTGAACCCCCTCCGATCCCTCAGCTCCTTCACGAAACCTCCCCCTTGAACCCTCACGAAACCAGGATCGCCTCCCTTTGAACCACCTGCCTCCCTCACTATACCAGGTGCGCTTGAACCCCCCTCTCCTCAACCACCCTCGAACTCCTCCCTCCGTCACGAAACCTAGCGCCGCTGAACCTCCTCCCTCCATCACGAAACCACGATTTCGGCCTCCCGTCACTCTCCCTTGCCTCGATTTCCGCAGCTTAGACCACCTCTCTCCTCCCCCCGTCACGCGAGCTTCGATCTGATGGTCTGGTGGAGTATTGCGGTGGCTGGGGCTGGTGGTCTGGTGGATTGGAGGAGGTGGCTGGCTGCACCTTTTCTTTTTTATTTTTGTAAAATTCATTTTTTTTATTTTAAATTTTATACAAATTATATGGTTACATGTATACTTTAAACCAAAAAAAAAAAAAAAAACCTTTGTAACAGGTAACCGGTCACTTGGGACCATTAGAAGCAGATTTGGGGTAAAGGTGGGATTATTTAAAAATAACTCAAAGGTGAGATTATTTTTAGCGGACAGCTGAAGTATATTTGAATCTATCCAATCTAATCTAACGTGGCATTTAATCTAATCACAATAATATCTATTTGTCGCCTACGTGGCTCAACACTCGACGAAAAACTGAAATTTTATATCACTTTTCTCATATTTGATAATTTTATGTTAAATATTATTTTTTTTTCATCTTTCAAATATTTCTAATTACAATTTTTTTACAAAATAAATGGGGTAAATTAATCTCATTACCTTAACATAGATCCGCCCTTGTTTGCAAAGTTTTCAATTTTTATGAAAAAATTACCCATTATACAACTCGGTAGCATTATTCTGGAAAAGTGTGGGTGCACTTACTAGGATTAAATAACCCTTGATAACAAAGTTTGATTAAATGTGGTTATTTTAAACTTTTTTTTTTAAGAGTAATTTTAGGATTTTTTGACTTTTATCACCATAAAAAAGCAAGAAATTGTTTTTTAGCACCAAAACTTTTATTTTACCACAAAAAAAAAAAAAAAAAAAAAAAAAAAAAAAAAAAAAATAACCACCTACCGTCAAGAAAACCGTTAAATCTAACAGTTTAAAAAAAAATCTTTGATTTTCATGCGCAAAACATATTATTCATATATTTAGGGGAGCATTTTGGTCCTTTGGAACCAATTTGAGGTCAAAATTGACAAAAAAAATGATCAAAAATGCCTCGTTTTGTATTTTTAAACATGCAAAATAAGGCATTTTCGATCATTTTTTTATTTCAAATTTTAAAGGACTAAAGTGCCCCCCAAACCCCTAAAGACCATGTATTTGACACAAAAATCGAAAAAATTTAAAAATTCCGTTAGGTTTAACGGTTTTTTTGACGGCAGGTGGTAAAAAACAAATTTTAATTTTTTTTTTTTGGTGGTAAATTAAAAATTTAAAAGTTTTGTTTTTTTGTGGTAAAAGTAAAAAAATCCGTAATTTTAAGTATTTATTCTTGTCAAAAGATAAAAATAAAAATTCGAGAAAAATTAACATTTTTAGTGTTTAACAAAGATTTACGGCCTATTAAGTGATTATCAGGTCTTAGGAGACTAACCTGAATTAATTTTGCTTCAAAGAAACAAAAACTTGGATTGAATTTTTGTTGCGTGATGTGCATGGGCAATAGCAATTTGACAACCCTTAGGACCCATTTGTCAAATAGTTTTAAAAGCTGTAAATGATGAGAGGAACATACAAATGTGGCCATTGGCGGATCCAGGGGGTACATAGAGTTACAGCTGTACCCCCATTCCGCCAAAAAAAAAAATACTGTTAAGATTAGAGACCGCCTTTATGTAATAGGCGGTCTCTTAGGTACTGTTATGTACTACTCCGCATCACCGAATCAGCCCCGCCTTTTTATGTTTAATTTAGAGACCGCCTATGTAAAAATTTGGTCTCTTAGGTTATTTTTTTATACCTCCCATGCTAGAAGCCTAGGAGTTTCAGAATAGTACTTTTGATCAAAGAGAGCTACTGTTACAAAAACAGGTCTCTTAAGTGATATTGTTTATTTTTCCAAAGATTTGTACTTTTTATCAAAGAGACCTACTGTTACAAATAACAGGTCTCTTAGATAAAACCAATTTTATTACTTAATTTTAAGCCTTAGTGTCGGAAGATAGGGTGTATAGTACAAACAAATATTAATACAAATATACAATAGTAAAATTATTTATTAACTCAAAATTTATTAGTTAGGAAAAAATTATTACGCTCCACATATTACTTTTTATTTTGTAATTTGTTTTTTTATTAAACGTACTTTCGTACCCCCATTCCCCAAATCCTGGATCCGCCATTGAATGTGGCTATAATAAGTGTTCATTAATGAGTATCTACAATAATTATAGTATTGTTGTCCAATTGTCGCTTTTTTTGGTGTTGTGTAAACTTTGTTGTACTTGCACAGTTGCACTACTGATTAAGAATCTACTCGTAACAACTATAGAGATGTACAATGATTAATTGTTGATGTAAATAGATTGGAAGTCGGCACTCATGACTCATGTAGGTTGATAAAAATGTCAAGCAAAGCTCATAAATGCAAAGAAAATCAGTTTATTACCCTATAATAAAGTGAGTATTAATAGCCGACTCATGGTATCATAAAAAAATACAAAAATTATATCATATTGTAAATTCGGGGTAGTTTTATGATGTCATAGAATGACAATCATTGATAGGGTACGATACATCTGGTGGAAGCATAAGTGCGCATATGCTTAGGTTATCCCTTAAAAACTATCTATAAATAGACTGTGGAACATCTACTTAGCACTTTTAACACACATAAACATATAGATTATTATCACAATTCATTAGGAAAACAAATGCCATCAAATTTAGTTGGTAATGTTAAAAGGAGAAGTTAAGATACAACTTTCATAATTATGTTATCACAATTTGTGATGTAGAATTTCTAAGAGAACATATTAATATCTTTCTTTTAATCATTGAATTAATAGAATGATAACACCAATATGTAATTACTAATTTGGATTTCTATGATTGGTGTTATCAGAAAGTCTTGGTTTCATTATTGTTGTTGTTGTTAATCAATAGATAAAAGTTATATCTAAATTTATAACAAAAAAAGTAAAAAGAAATAAGTAAAGGGTATGATTCTTTTGAATATGGATAGTTTGGTGGTAAATCCCCCACCCTAGACCCATTGATGTTGATTTGGAGCCATCTTGGCAGACCTTGGTTCATGTTCATGAATTTTATGGCCTTAGTCCCTTACTTTTTCCAAATCTCTATATTTCATGTTTATCGAAAATCGGTAGATTCGTCAATTGGATTGAGACATTTAATTAATCACATTTATGACATTTATGCGTCAGACAAATTTATTTTCTGCGATACACTCGAATACATAGATAAAACATATTCAAATAGTTTTATTTTAAAAAAAAAAAATTTGGGGGTGCAATCCAATTAGAAACTCTTTTGATTGTGCTATTGATTATTTTATACATATCATAAATTATTTAAAAAGGTACTTTACTTTCTTGCCAAAAAGAAAAGTAATTCAAGAAAAAAGATATGGATGTAAACGTGTTCAATCTTACTCCTTTCGAATAAATAATTTAGGAAGCCTACAGCCTACTAACAAGTTAGGATAGACTTTGTTGGGTTTCAGCTTATTCAATTTAGTATATACCCTTTTTTTTTTCATTGTAACTTTTGTAAGTGTAATGGTTAGCAAGATTTTTGTAGACACATCCAATCTTCATTCATATAAGAAACTAGTTTTTTCTGCACGATATTTTTTTTTTAATTGATGTGACAATGAATTATGACTTACCACCATATGACAAAGAAATACATGCTAGTGTGTTAGAATTCAAATAAATTGTTTTGGAGGTCGGTTTTATGAGCCGAATTTTGAATTTTTTTAGATGTTTCTTGGTTTTCATGTACTTTATAATACTCTTTTGGTTCATATAGCCGACTTTCACTTATGGGATAAAAACTTTGATTGGTTGTTTATTTTATTGTAATTATTATGATGTATGGTGGGAGGCAATGTGCCAAGTAATGAGCAAATTCATAACAGTGATATTAGGCAGAGTCACTATTATTGAAAGGGATGTAATTGAAAGATATGTTTATGAAGTCAAATTATTGTATGGATAACAATCTCAAGATTGTAACCTCACTCAATTACCATTTGTATATTACAATGTAATTATAGACAAAAAAATATCATCACATAATCAATTGGGGGATCATCAGTACATAATTCCATTTTGTGAGGGTGACGCGTGGCAAATTAATGTTAAATGAAGAGAGGTTCCTAGTACTTACTCTTCTTACCCTAAAAAATTTTAGACGACATATATTATAAATATAGATTTCATAAATTAGATTGCCTAAACCTCTAAAAGTTAAGAAATTCGTAATTTTTAGAATTTCTAACACTCTAAAAATACAATCTTCTGTCCTCAATTCAAATTGACAAGTAGTATTTTATTTACTAGTATATCTAAGTATCTAACCTATCCAATTTCCATCCTAAAAATCTTCGCACCAAACATACTCTCTCTAATAACAGGCCTTCCCTCCACATATTTTCATCGATAATGACTACGACCGTAAAACAGACCACACCATGAAGGTTAAATACTCGAGATAATGCAAACTTATCAACTTTACATATGATAAAATAAACAAAATAAGGCCCTGCAATTACATTACGCTAGAACAGTTCTAAGCTCAGATGCTGATTATCCAATCCCTTGTTCAAAAACCTAAAATAAGTTAGCCTACACTTTTTCTAAGGAATAAGCTCAAAAGAATTTATGTACTATGAAATTACAACATATATCAAAACTCTGCTGTGAGGTAAAGAATGTGATAACAAGGTCCGTTTAAAACTGATCATCAAGATCAACAGATATAGAAGATCACACAAGCAGGGTTTAGATGTCGCAAGAATTCACATCAGAGCCTACAGTATCTGCCTTCTGATGTCAAAAAAGATGATATATGATGCCCCAACACGTGCTCAAAACTCGACTTCTCTATACTGTATTCTGTAAATTCTGACTTAAACGGATGAAGTTCTTCTGTACAGGGATAATAATTTATAACTAGCACTCACATGATTGCGGCCAGCCCTATAGCATCCCCATCTTCAGTTCTGGTATCTAAAGTGCTACTGGCGGCCCGAGATCTCACTGAAAAATAGTTTTAAGCAGATAATCACTTCAACTGACAATCTGGGTTTGTCAGAGAAAACAAGTTCTTTGCAATACAAATTAAAATTTATAATAGCACTTACGCACAAAGATTATTCTGAAAACCACACCAAGTGAAAAGTCTATTCTGAAAACCCATCACTATATCATATAAATCCACCCTTCAATTTACTTTGTATCCAGTCAACCAAACAAGCCCCTAAGTTTCACATTACACACCCCCCCCCCCCCCCCCCCCCCCCCCTTCTCTCTCTTAGTTCTGATCTCCCCTTGGTTGTTTAATTCAAATAATTCCCCTAAGTGAAGATATAACTTATGATAATTGTTTTCATGCTAGGAGGTGGATTTCAATCAATTTTCCTATGTATAAACCCCAAGTGCACCTAAACAAAGATGCAGGCTAAAACTACGAATTATACCCCACATTTGTAATAAAGAATCTGCTATGTTTGACCTTGTCATCTTGAAAAATAGGCACATCTGTGCAAAATCACAAGGTTACTCCGTGGATCCTTTCTTCCCCTTCTTTTCTATTTTGCTAACTTCAACGAGATGGTCCAATTGAATATGAATAAAGGCGAGCACAAAGCCGGGGGTGGGGGATAAGAGGAGAGGGAGCGGGAAGCACCGAATTACCTGTCACGTTTGTGATAACATTGACACTCTTTTGAGCACCAAGTGCTTTTAACTTGTTTCCAGTTCCCAGTAAAAGCAAGCTTTTCATATGCTGCTTTTGCTCCTTGGGGCTTGCTGTCTTGGCCAAAGCTTCCTCAAAAGCAGCTAAATCTTGAGGGTTAATGCAAGGAAGCGTCGACAAAATCTGAATAAAGCCAAAAAAAAAAGAGAGAGAGAGATCAACAAAAGTTAGTTGGTATTAAGGCAGGTGTAAATCAAATTACTTCACCAAAGCACCACAGAATTACTTATGATCTCAACTCACCTGCCTAGGCGCAGGGTTTCTATCTGCTAGATAGAAATAAATCTCACGACATAGACTAACCAGATCCGAGCTTACGAAAGCATTTGATTCAAGGGCCAAACCTTGGATAGCTGCATAGAACAAGTCATTGGAAACAAAATCTCGAAGTTCCCCATTATTTGTTGAAATACCCAAAACAACAATAACACCACAGAATGAACAAAGTTTTGCCATAGCTTCACTATCTGTCCATTTAAAAGCATCCAGACATAAATGCAGGGCTGGGACGGCTAAGGTTTTGTGCTTCAATAGAAAACTGCATGTAACAAAAGATGAGAGGCAAGTCAAAATAATAAGAAGTAAAGAGCCTTATGTTGTGGACTCTGTGGAGCTGAGAACAATTATAACATTTAATTAGGTGCCCAATAACGCTTCCAATTATTGACTAGAAGCATTGAGACAAATACAAATATTGCATATATAGCTATGGTTCCATTTCGTTGAACAATATATTACTGATATTGTAAAAAAAATTAAAATATTGCATACCTAACAGCGGAAGAGGAGGCTAATACATCTAAATCCTTCAAAGAGGAAGCATCAAAACGAGTAATATGGCCTGAATGATCCAAAGAAGGAAGACCAACATTAAGTGCAGGAGAAGCCAATGCTGACAATATCCCACATACTTCACGAGTTACATCACGAAGCAGCTTCTCCTCCATTACTTCTACTTTCAGATCTGATCCTCCAAGTGCATTGCAAACATCTGGAACCTTTGCCCTACCTTCATTTAAAAGACTTGACCATGAGGAGCTCAGAGATAGCTGAGCATGATGAAGTATTGGGTGTAGAAGTTTTTCCAGCCATGTCCCCCATAACTCCGGAGGGCAAGACCTGATTAAAGGGATGATGACCAAATGAATGAGCTGCTTCAAATGCCTGTATTCCATTGACTGCAGATTCTCCATCAGAGCTTGAACCACGGAATCGACATCCAAACTTCTGAAAAAAGCATCTCCTACAGTAGTAGATAAGCCCACGACATCATACCTAAAGATGGCAAGGGTTATAGGTTAGGAATAACTTCAAAATCATGAAATGTATGCATGTGAAAGTTGATAACATTGGAAGAATATTGATTGGGTATATCAAATAGACAAATATGTATGCAGTCTATGCACATTGAACTCCAAGTAAACTACTACAATTTATACCCAATAATAATAGTTTCCCTGGCTTTAAGTTTAAACAAAAGTTCACTTTCTCCACAATGTCAAATGACTATATAGCATGGTTAGTGATAACAACATCAAAGTCTCCTGAAAATGACAGCAGAGAGTATATAGACACCCTTTCCTTATATAATACTCCCTCCGTCCCTTATAGTTTGCCAAGTTTCCTTTTTATCCCTTTGAGTGTGCCACATACTATGAATAGCTGTGAGGGACCACAACTTCATTCTCACATTCATCCACTACATTAAGTCCCACCATTTTTATCTCTCATCAACTCCACGTCTCCACCCAGCCAAAAATAAAATAACTAACAAAATCTCGATGGGACAAACAAAAACGGACAGAGAGTTATATGAGTGGGCATTTTCTGTTTCGATTAAGTCAAAAACGCCTCTATCACTGATTAGTAAAAAATGAGGACAATGCTTAGAAAATGCAGTAACAAAACAGGGTCACCTAGGAAAAACCCCAAAATCATTGATTATGCATAAACTTCAGTGTGCAAACATACCCACTGTCTCTGATACCTCTTAACCAATTACGAATGTCTTTTTCATTTGGCTCTCCATAGGAATCCTTGCTCATATCTGTCAATGATCCGTCAGCAAAGCCCAAAGGAGCTTTTTGAGCTTTTGTGTTCACTTCTCCAAGAAGACTAATACGTTCTATATCACTCATGGTAAGTGCAGCTTTCACTTCTCCTGGTAATGATTGGACCACGGCAGGAGACCAAAGTGAATGCATAGCACGGAGAAGCTGCAGCAAGACAAAATTTCCATGCATTAATTAGATCATGTAGATTATTATTATTATTTTAAAAAAAATAAAAAAAAATAAAAAAAATAAAAAAAAAACTTGCAGATGCAATACATGAATAACTATAGTTCTCAAGCCCTGAATTAGATTCTTAAGAACTAGACACAACTTACAACAATACTGTTGCACAGTAACTGTCTGCAATTACTATTTCAAATATTTTTACATCTTTTTTTTTTTTTTTTTTTTTTTTTTTTGAAGAAACTTTTTACATCTTTTTCTAAAGCCCCCAAAATAGCAATGGATAATTATTGTGAAAGGGAGCAGTTTTTTTTTATTTTTTTATGAGGCCACAATTCCTTTTTTTTTTTTTTTTTTTTTTTTTTTTACAGAAAAATGAATACATGAAGAGTCACTTGAGTTCAAATCTTGTGGGAGAACATACTTTTAGAAGAGGTGGCAACATCCATGTCAAATGAGGAGCCATTGGTTGCACAGGTGTTCCTGCTGAGATATTCTGTAAATTATTCTTCCGGATTCCAGATCTCTTAAGTGCCCTCTCAAAGAAAGTTACCGTATGGAAAATGGACCACATTAATGGTGCATCCGCACACAAACGAACAAAACCAGATGGATCAGACAAATAAGCATTTTGCCAATCTTGCTGGATCCACTGTTTACTCAAAGGTTCAAGTAACCAAGCTAAAACTTCTTGCTGCTGCTGAACACTGTAGCAAATATAATACGTTACACATCAATACAGAAAATTACACAACAAATTCATTTATTAAGTTAAATGCAGATGAAGTAATTACCCAGCAGCAGAAGCCATAATAAGAAATGCTTCACCAAGAAGATTATGTTCTCCACGAAGCAGACGTCCCTCATTTTGCAACTGTCCCATCATGTCTGCTATCCCCTGTAAGAAAGCAATGTCTATCTTGTTTAAATACAGCATGTATTATCTAAGACTTCCAAAGATATTTTCCTCTCGATTGACAAATGATTATTAACTATAATACACTTAAAAAAATCACTGGGAAAAGCATGCTTGAAGAGTTATAGTTACTGCCAAAAAAAAAAAAAAAAAATGTAGGAAAAATGTAATTACAAAATCCATTAGGAAATACGAAGAATACACATGTATTTTAGCAGTAACCTAAACAAAATCTGAACAAAAAGGTGGGTTCTTACAAAGAATGCAGTGTCATCAAAACCCAACACGATCAAGGCTTTGTTCTCTCAGCCTGAAATAAGGAGTTCTGGTCTGAATTTTCTAAAGTCTGGCCTGGTCTGAATTTTCTAAAGTCTGGTCTGGTCTTATTGTTTCTGATTTGATCTGGTCTGATCTAACTAAACTTTGACCTTGATTGTACATCAATGTATA
Organism: Chenopodium album; assembly: GCF_948465745.1. NCBI lineage: Eukaryota > Viridiplantae > Streptophyta > Magnoliopsida > Caryophyllales > Amaranthaceae > Chenopodium > Chenopodium album. The sequence goes on from NC_137846.1 coordinate 10,464,947, forward strand.
AGAAAAAACATTATGAAGTGGAATCTTGTTAGATTGGTCTCAACGTGTATTTTTCCAAATATATAAATTTCATAAATTTTACAATTACAAAAACAAAACAGTATTAAGAAGATATAATCTGATCTTGTCTGAAATTTTCTGATATGGTCTGATTTAGAATAAGTAATAAGGAGTAAGTAATAAGAATAAGGAGAAGTGAACACAGCCTAATTTTCTTGGGAGGTTCACTTCCAATCCAAATTTCCTCTTTCCCTAATTTGAAAAGGAGAGCAGGCCGAGAATCACCTTCATGTGAGGCAGCAAACTTTTGTCAGCAACTTTGGCAATTCGGATAAAAGATGTACAGATCTGCAGCCTAGCATGTCGGGAACTGTTTGTAGAAGGATCCTGCAAAATTTATAAAACACTTACCAGATTAAAAAAAATCCAAACATACAATAATCCAGCACAATAGTTGGAGCCAAAAGATAAAGGAAAAACCTTAACAATAACAGGAAGGGAAGTCAAAAGCTCAAAAAGCTTATTAATTACAGCACCAGCTGCATTAGGGTATACTTTCAAAAATGGACCCAATGAGTGCATATAGTGGCCAAGGACTTCCACAAACGAAGGTTCAGTCCACTGTAAGGTAAGCAGCTGCTGCAGGAGACCTTAAATTCACAAAAATTAGATAATTTTAGGGGGAAAAAAAATTGCAGGAATAAAATTGCATTAACTGTAAATATTTGAAGAGTTGAAGTATAACCTTCAAATATCCTACACAATGCAAGTTGAATTTCCGAGCTACCACTAGCAAATTCATCTGACCCATCAAAAACCGCGACAACAACATTTTCTAAGGCCAATTGCATGCTCTCCAGTATGGCTAAATCCTGAAATAAGAAATATCAGCTAAATATTTTTAAATATACTTATTGTAAAGACACTATGACACGTGTTCTACAATGCTCCTCCAAGTTTTCTTTCTATAGAAGATGCATTTTGTCAGAAAGAGAAGAATTTTTTTTTGAAGAAAAGAAAGAGAAGAATACTATACAAGGATATTGTCCGCGAGTAAAATCAACTAAAAAATGAAATTTTGGAGAATGTTGTATATATAAACATATCAACCTACCTGAGTTGGCACGGAAGAGGATACTAAGCTCTGAATAATCATGATTGTTCTCTCAGACACCCTTGTAGCAGCAACTATAGGTTTGTGGTTAGAAACAAACCGAATAAGCTCCATCTGACAAATGGTAAGGTGTCAATCAGATGAAAGGAAATTGCAAAAATTGCAAAAAGAATGAATGGGCAAAATGAACCACAGACAAGAAACATAGATTATAAGAGAACCGCTCAATCAACTTGCATGTTGCAAACTTAATACAACAGAAGGCCCATGTTAACTTTAATTTATTCAGATCACAGTCTCCAGAAAGTAGTGGTCCTAGTGTATACATATTTTGGTCATGAGTGTGTCATAGCTCAAAATGCTACTAGGATGTACGGAGTAATTGAGTAAGTAAAATGCTTCTATTATTTTACATTTGCTTAAATATGTAAAGATAAAGCTCTTAATAATACTGTAAAGGACACCTATATGACAGTTGAGGGACATCTCAACAAGATATAGCTAAAAGATAGCAATGTCATTCAGTCTCAGATTTTTTAATCCACCACTGTTTCCAGCTTTATTTCACTCTCTCGTATGCCACAATGTCGATGTGAGTGTAGACAGCAAACAGTGAGACATGCCCACCCATCAAACTTGACCGCTTCTTTTATTAGGCTGAAGATTCCGTACATACTTCAGATTTGTAAAGACAACCCATGGAGAATAAAAATTTCTTGATTATCAATAGTGATGAAGTGGCTCAGGTTACATGCAAGTATAAGGAGCTACATGGGCAATCTGCTCCGACCGGACGATTTCATAGATGCCACTAGCTACAAGGATTATGTTACGGTCAACAAAATTGGGATTAAAAGAGAGAAACTCAAGAGACAATTTTTCTTCTGCTTGCCTATATATTATAGAATAGCTTACATTAAGAAATCCCATTACGTGCTGATATAGATGTACAACAATGCTCATCAACTGCTCTTTGGTTTTTTTTTGCTCTGAAACAGTAAGTTATTCAGAGATTTTGGGAGTTTCTTCCCATAAAAATCTGTTAGCTATCCCTAGGCCCTGTGGTGAGGTGTGATATTTTATTCATCAATGATTTCTGTTTTTACAGCCACTGCTCCTTGTTACAGCCTTATGGATTAGAAATATCTATCTAGCATAATTTTCCGATAATAACTAGTTTTATGGATTAGATTTCACAGTATTGTTTTTTAGAATGTGTATTTTGTAATCTATTCACCAAGGCTAAACACACAGACAAGAGATGACACAACTTTGTTAAAGATAGAGCATATGATTGGAACGAAATGCTTTCAAATTACTCACAGTATTGTCTCAAGAATTTGTGTTTCTGTTACAATTACTTTAATACCCCTAAGCTCAGACCTTGATCCAGGGATATATGACATCAACTTTTGTGAAGATATAATTCAAAAGCAAAACTAAAGCAGTTCTGCCTGCCAGATAACTAGTGAACCCGTTTCCTCTACATGCTACGAGTAAAAATAAAAAATAAAAAGGCACTCATTAATTTTCAACAAAAAAAGATATAAGGCACTTATCATAAAGGAAAAAGATGAAGCTTCATATTACATACCAGCTTAGAACGATACTGTCCAAATTCTCCTTTGCCCTCAAAATCATCACTCCACATTTCCAAAGGTCCAAAAGAATGTGCTGTCTTGGGATGAACCTTTTCTTTTCTAAGAAGACGTGGGAAGGATGTGTCTAGAATTGCACCACAACAATCATCATTGATAAAATTTAAGATATTACTCTTCTCGCTTTCAGCCTGTCCAGAGCCAGCAGAACTGTTTACTGCACCATCTCCAGTTGCATGAACTTTTGGCTTTGACAGTAGATCTCTCATTAATGTCTAGAAGGAAGCATGAGTTCTTGGTGAGTGAAGATCTAAAATAAAAATTACACGATGAGGTCGAGTTTTAAGCATACCAGCCAGAAAGGCAGTGACTGGCAATGGAGGGCCAGCTTATAATGTTGGAAGTACCCCAGCATCTGCAGAGATAAAAATGTCTGAAGTAAGCATCAACTATTAAACAGTAGAAGTATCAAGTGTATAAAATACACGACTACAAAAGATCATGATGCTCTGCTCTATGATGGATAAGCAACAATATATTATGTACAAATCAAATTTTGTTCTTTTCTTACGCATTTTTTAAATTCCCCTTGTTTATCATCCTTTTTGGAGAACATCAACTTCTAAAACATGATTTCTTTTTTATTGACATACTTTAAAAATATTGCAACAAATTGAAAATTCATATAACAAAAATTATTAGATAAAATAATAGAGATCGTGAAAAATGGAACCTATTCTCTGCAATATAAAATAGATAATCGGAGTATTAGATTTTTTATTAAAAAAAAAAAAAAAAAAAAAAATCAAAGAGCTGGCTCAAGGTTTATTGTGCCTATAGAGAGCAGGATGAAGTCTCAATATATACAGATTAAAAAGGCAATACATAATAATTATATTGGGGACACTTTTCAATTCAAGTAACTGCTTTTACAAATTGAATAAGGCACCAGCAAAATAGTACTATCATTTTTTTTCTTTCTAGTGTGGTTTTTTGCTGGGTATCATGGATTTTTACCCTTCATACCGATAATCATACTTGTGATACTGATACATTTTACTAACACAGTCTGATTGTTTGACTAAAAAAAGTCTAGCTACACAAATGTAGCTGCTGAGCCCCTGAATACTCTTAAAGTCAAAGGAGAATTGACTATATTTGTCCATTATAAATTTTATTTCCCAAAAATAAATACGGAGCTTATAACTTAGGCAAGCAGGAGAGCAGCTCACCTGTTCAAGATAAAAAAAAAGTATGTTAGTCTTAGTATCGCTAGAGATGCACATCAGATTTGTTGAACCCAGAGAAACCATGCACTCGCATATTAACTCTGCAAACTCAAATTCACTGTCATGAACGGCCCCACTACCCAAGCTTGATTTGTGAAGGAAATCTTTGGAAACATTCATCATAGTCTCAAAGATACTGCGCACTGCAGAATCGAAAGCCGGAGACGCATCAGCTGGTCTCTTCCTGCAATTCACAGGCTTATTAACATTCAATTGATACCCTAGTGACATTATAGATTAGCCCTAAAAGCGATTAAGGAGCTCACTGCATACCTTGCAGAGACAAGTTTGAAGAACTCACAAGCATGAAGGCGAAAATCTGGAGAAGTAAGCAAGCAGCCACACCTGTAGTACACAATTCGTAAGAAGAAAAAGGTATCAATCTCAGCCCACAACTAGTTAAGAAAAACTTCATTACAGTTACTTTACCCATAGATTATGGCATATTTGCCAAGATCAGGCAACGGAGCCCACTCAGCATAAGCATTTATTGCATTCAAAGTTGCTGTAACTGTAGCTGCATGCTGTTTTGCAATGTCTAGATGCTGCTGATTAGCCTCATTCACTGCAGCTCCAAAGTGCCTCTCTAGCAACTGCATAAGTATCATAAAAATGAGGCACTTGCTAAGTGATGCTTATGAACTTTGACCCTAGAAAAAAGTTGTATACTTCTTAATTCTTTTTATAAAACTTACTGTGTATAGCAAAGGTAAGATGTCTGGCAGAGATTCAGTCAATCCACGTAACAAGAGCCTACGCCGGTCACCTATCGATTTTTGGTCCAAAAACAAGTGGAAAAAAAAAGTACAAGTTAAATTTACATTCTGCAAAAATATTCCAATGTATGAGAAGAATTAAGCATGTTTAATACCCAATACTTCAAATAAAGAAAAAACTATACTATATGACATGATTTTGGTAGCTCTAATACCAAAAGTAACAGAACATATTGCTTAATCATTTAATGCACAAAAAAATTCAATTTGCTTATGCGACAGAATTCATGAATCTAACTTCAGAGCAACCAACCCCCCCCCCCCCCCCAACCCAACTTAACCCATAAGCAATATTAACATTTGACAAAGCAGTAGTTCCCCGGTGAAGTGAATGAATGGAAAGAAATTGAGCTTCTCCCTCATTACCTTCCAAATCTTCATTATGAACAGTAATATCTTCAGGAAGCCACCTTAGCATCATTGACACCAATTCGGCCTATAAACACATAAATAAATTAATAACTAATGCATACCCCTAATTTTATTCACAAAGGAAAGAGTGAGGAACATAAAAACAAATTTAAAACAAGGAGCTAAAAACGACAAAAGTTATCAGGAGAATCACTTGAGAAGGGCCATTGTTAGAGAGGGCTGCAACCGAGGCGAATAACTCCTGCAACATATTCGGGCCTTCTCTCCTTACTATCTGTAAATGGAAAATGGGATGAGTAACTACACTCAAATCAGACTGCACCAAATACAAATCAAAGAAAGTTCAGTTGATACCTCTGCCACAAGAGCAGCTGTCTGACTTTTTAAAGCCCACTCCTCGCATGGATCCGCAACCTGAGACATCAGGTCAACAGCAATGCTTGCAAAGTTGCGACATTCCATTGTATTCAATTCTTCCCAACGTAGCCTTACCAGATGCTACAGATCATCAAACAAAATCAGATCAAGTTCATATACACGTTGGTATCTGGAAACTTGATTTATAGAAGATTATTAGATTAGGCAGTCAAATCTTTCGGAAGGTCAAGAATCACATATAAGATGAACAAAAGTGAAAGCCCCTTAGCAACAGAAGTACGACAACAAATCAACTTCTATTTAAAACTTGCAGCTGATAAGCCCTTGCACCAGATTATAGCATCAACAACTTCTAACTTAAGCATGTTAAGTTGCATACAATCTTCAAAATACAAATGATCAAATTTCCTACTGCTGAAAGCACACCAATACAGTATCCCCCCAATGCTATTAGTCCTATACTCCTATGTAATAAATAAAAACAAAAAGGAAAAAATTTCCAATATCCATTTACTAAATCTGGCTTATCAAGAGAGCCAGTCTACAAAAACTTGAAAAAGCACAAAGGGGCATTCAAAAATAAGGAACTTTGAGAGCTATTAGAGGATAGAGGAGTAGTAAGCTGTAACCATTGTAATCCCATGACCGCATCCTACTCACTGACAGATTCTTTTGTATGGTGCCAGTAGGAACAAGCAAAATAATATAGGCTATTGAAATCTCAACTTATCTTAATACCATTCAATCAATCACAATACCAGATTCATGTTAGAACCTTTATATGACAGATTAGGAGGTTTAATTATAAGCTTCATATTTCAACCAATGCAACAACATAAAGTTGAATAGCCAGATTGGTTTCCCGTTAGGTAAATACAGAAATGAATATTGGAAAACCTGTTAATTCATTTGTTATATCTTTAGGCCAAGTTTCAGGATCATTGGATGTTATCCTAGACATGTCTTGCTAGGCCATGACTTCTAATAGGATGTTACAGAGTAACTAGTTTACTACAAAAAAGGTATAAATATAAAAGTCTTACTTTATTTCTAGACTAAGTAATGAATTGCATTTCATTAATGAAGCTCAATCAGGTTCTACTCCAGCCTTTTTTTTAATCCCATGTCTGACCAGCTAGATTACAAACCCAATGAGCTGAAAACCTTTGACATCAGAACAAGCTATTCCTTATTTATGCCATATTATGAATAATATCTTTATCCAATGTTGTACATGATATTGCAAAGATGTCTTCTTTTCCTTGAACAGAGAAAGACCAAAAGGTTCAAAACTATGGCCACGTCGCTAATATCTTTAACAGGGTACCTTAATTTGCTTTATATATTTATAGTTGTCTAATCCAAATAAAAGAAAAACTTCTTATTGAGTTAGCTACACAAAGTAATCACAAATTTGTGAAGCCAGTAGCAATATTCCAAATATGTAAGTATGACGACTTTTGTTCTTGAAGACAAGCTGATAATATATAGGTGAGGTGCTTTCCACAATCCTGCATATATTTCTGATATTCATGAGGAAGAAACTATCATCATGATAAATAGATGTAAGCATATCATTTGGACTTATTATTTCCCAAGATCAATATTCAAAACTCAATGCTCCCCGTTCTGCTGAAGATGCCAATACCAGCGTATAGGTTAAGCTTGAGTAGTATTACCAATTTTAGCATAGGGTTGAATTACCATTTGGTACATACAACAACTTTTGAAAAAAAATCAATTGACAAACTTTGGTTTTGTATTCATCTACAATCAATGTCACTACAGTATTGATCTTAAAGGAGGTAAGCATTGTACAATGACTTCCATCTACTGCAAAGTTGACGTAACTGAAGGAGATAATTAAAATTAAATAAACTAGACAAAAACAGGTGGAAAAGAATCTAACAACAACCTGAAGCATTTTGAACGCCTGCAGCCGTATTTCAGAAGACCACTCCTTCTTAACTAAAATGATGGACGTACTAGCCAAGATACGTACATCCCCGGCTTTAAACTGCAAAAATTGAAACAGTTCATGGCTATTATACAACCAAGGAAAGAATTTCAAAAATAGCAAGCAGCACAGACTAAAAAGAGGCCAATTGAGGACAGACATTCAGTCTTATCCTTAAAAAAGAGTAAATCCACAGTTCAAAGAAATTGTCATATAATTATAGTATACGCAAAATTTTCCACGAAAAAGGACAAGGAACATTACAGAGATTTTCAATAACAACATACTCAGTCCACCAATGCAGATAGAAGTTTGATCCAAGCAATATACATAATACATGCATCACATATATCATCAGTTTGAAGGTTTAAACCAAAATTTAAGCATCAAAGAAGGATTGTAACAACAACTAGAAAATATACCACCCACAACTTTGTTTCAATATCTCTGAATTCATATTAAGTGAAATCATTAAATCATTTATAGAATGCATACTCCAAAATTCTATTTTTTTTAAAGTATGCTTAAATTATCAATCAGCTACCATAATTTCAACCATCAAAGTCTCAAATTAGGGCTAGAATGATCCTTACATACCCATAAAATGCACAAAAGGGGTTCCACAAATTTGATCAAATAACCAAACTTTAATCAATTTCATCAACACACTCAAACACACCAAGAAAACTGAAATGGGTAATTAGAATATACAATAATGGGCATCAAAATTAACAGTTAATACATTCAAAATTCAACAATTTGATCATAATAAAAAAATAAATAATAAATAAAAAATAAAAAACAAATTTTACAACTCAAAAGGCAAAGTTAAGAGATAATACAGATTCTAAGTAAGCAAAGGCAGCCCTGCGAGTATCTGGGGTAGAGCTCCAATCAAGAGCAGCGGTTATGGCTTGAGCTACATTGTTTGCTATGTTACCACTTTCTTCCATTTTTTTTTTTTTTAATAATTTTTGTAATTTTTTGGGTTATTTTTGAGAGAATCAAATAGGGTTTTTTTGGGTACCCAAATTAAAATTTATATAGAAAATAAAAAAGGGTTAGATTGAAGAAGAGTTTGCTTTGATTTGGCGCAAAAGAAAGCACAAATACCCTTAAAACACAGAAGAGAGAAAACAGAAAAGAGTGTGTATGAATTTTGGAGTAGAACAAGGGAGGAGAGAGAAAGTGAAGCAAAGTGGTTTATTTTTGGTATTTATAATTAACGATGTTTTTGAAGTGAATAAAGCATTCATAATTATCATTATTTTCAGGAAACGGCACATTATTATTTTATTAATTATGGCCTAAATACAACTCAATATGTTTCCATAATGCACCATTAGATTAGTACTAATATTATACACTTGACCTCCTCTAATTTTTCTCGGCCGAAGAAATATATATATATATATAATTTATTATTGAACGGATTACTCTATGGTCATAAATAAGTAAATCATCTTACATCTCCATAATTGTAATTAGGCAATTATTGTGAGAGATGTTTGTGTAATTACAAGAATTATGAATTAAATGGATTAAATTTATTAAATGTGAACAAGATACTCCATAGGGAAAGATATCATTTTTATTTTATTTTTTTGTGAAGGATAAGGAAAGATATCGCGATAACATGAGAACTTTAATCTTTTTTAATTATAATAATAGAGTTCGCACTTACCACACATCTAATAACCCTACTCTTGTTAAAAATAAATAAAAAATAAATAAAAAAAAAACCTACTCTACGAGTAAAGTATAAATTGGGAAAGATAAATAAATTATATAAATTCCAAATATCATAGATTCGCATCCAATTACAAAAAAAAAAATTGATATCAAATACGATACCAATGCAATATAGATATTAATTATAAATCTTCGGATATCCGAAATATGAGAAATCCAATACGATTTGGATATCCAGTTCGATGTGAAAAATATCTGAAATTCTATAGGATTTGGATATCCATATTGGATATCTAATTCGATGTCCATATCTGATATTGGAAACAATCATAAAATAATTTGAACTTTGATTTAAGGTTTATCTACGATATTCAGATATCAAATATTGGATATCTAATTTGATGTTCAAATCCAATATTCAAGTGAATTGCTATTCGTCGCTCCCATTTTACATACTAACGCTCTCATTTTAACTTGAATGGACAAATATGGCCTTTTATGCAAGTTGTAATATAAAAAAGGACTTTGTTCCCTACATGGACATATTCTATCAAACGGTCCCCTCAAAGTAGTACGACGTGAATATCCTGAGTCCATCACATCAGTCCCCACGACCTTCAAACCAAATCGGTCCCCACGACCACCTTAAATTGTTTTTTTTTTTTTTTTTGAAAAAATTAATCATCAAGTTTTTCCGATGGGTCTTGGATCATGGACGACTGGAACATTCGTACGTCGGAGAATGCGTCGGAATATTCTGTAAGAAAATTGGTTTTTTTTTATTTTCTGGAAAAGGGACATCTGCCTGAAATTTCCGGATGTTCCAGGGTGGATCCGCCTGAAATTTCCGGATCCACCTTGGAACATCCGGAAAATTTGAGCAGAAGTATGGATCCGCCCAAAATTTCTGGATGCTCCAAGGTGGATCCGGAAATTTCAGGCGGATCCACCCTGGGACATCCGAAAATTTTGGGCGGATGTCCCTTTTCCAGATTTTTTTTTTAATATTAATTAAATTACTTTTTTATTATTTTTTATTGTTGTTGTGATTAAGTTTTTGATAATTAATGTTATTATTATTTTGTAATTGTTGTTGTTATTATTGTTATTGTTATTAGTAGTAATATAATTATTTTTTGAAACCTTATTATTATTATTATTATTATTATTATTATTATTATTACTATTATTATTATATTAATTAGTAATTATGTTAGGGTATTATTGTTTTGTAATAATTGTTGTTATTATTGTTATTAGTAGTAATATAATTATTTGTATAGGATTTGGAATCTGAAGACGGCGGTGACGGTGTGAATTATAGTGGAAATTTCGTCACGGATACGTTATTTCCAACATTTGAGGATGTACTTAAATGGGCGGATGCTATTTCTATATCCATGGTAACCGAGCACGCGTCCCGTTAGACGTCCATGCTAGGCATAGTGGTAACCATCTGACCATCGACCCGCAGCCCAAGAATGTTGTACACATCGTGCAACATGATCGTGATCTCACCAAATGGCAAATGAAAGGTGTTTTGTATCTGGCTGCCATCTCTCAACAAAAGCAGAAATCAACGGCCAATCAAGTTTTTTAAACATCAGCCCGGGTAAGTGAGACAACCAACTGCGATCAATCAATTCAAGATTCTCCACCGATTGACGACCTCGCCACTGAACCAATTCTAAACACAATTTTGACCTGCTCAAACGCCGCAAAACATTTCGCTCCTGCTGGACCCAAATATATGACGCCACGTGACCACCAAAACTAGGGATAACAATCCCATCCTCGGGACCACATGACATCGGCTGCTGCACTAACCATGTCTCTGCAGAGCTGGTAGTAGGCTGACTCGACTGACCACCAATAAATCTCCCATGTTGACCCCTATATACCATATGATAATCCTGAGGGTCCGATTCTTCATCCCGATCACCAGCATGACTAACCTAGTCATCGTCCTCCTAGTCAGATTTAGATAGTCCACCTGGCGAATACATGGGCCAAATACTGCCTGAGTGATGGTCTCCCGACCAACCACTATAAGACCCATATTGTTGCTCGTGCTCAAGCGGTGACCTAGTCCTTATTGAACGAGATGTTTGTCTCCTAACAGACGCATTCAAACGTCATGATATTGCATGACGAGCACCAGAACCCTCGATCTACATTAAATAAGTACAAAATCAAATATTAGTAATATTCATACAAACACCATCACCAAAAATAATTATAATAATAAACCACATATTTTCCAATATACTAATATCAACTAATAATAACAATAACATTAATAATAATAATAATAACAACAACAACGATATCCAAAAAAAAAAGAACCAACAATAATCATACTAATCATGTTTTTTAACAATAATAATAAAAACAACAATAAAAATAATCACAATAACAACAACAATAACCATAAACACAAAAATCATACTAACACATTAGCAATAACATACTACTACTACTACTACTACTACTACTAATAATAATAATAATAATAATAATAACAACACTAATATAAAGTAGTAGTAATAATAATAATAATAACAACAACAACAAAAAAAAAATTAACAACAACAACAACAATAACCATAATAACAATAATAATAATAATAACACTAATATCAACAGTAATAATAATACTAATCATAATAAAAATAAAAATAAAAATAGTACTACTAATAACAATAACCTAATAACAACAACAACAACAAAATCCAAAAAAAAAAAAAAAATAAACAACAACAACAACAATCATCAAAATAACAATAATAATAATAACACTAATATCAACTAATAATAACAATAATAAAAATAATACTAAACATAAATTTTTAACCAAATCATAATTTCAAATAATATTATTCACGAAAAAAATAAAACAAAAAAAAACGGAAATCCAGGCTTCCGCCCAGAATTTCCGGAAATTTCAGGCGGACCCTCCCAAGTCCTTCCGGAAATTCTGGGCGGAAGCCTGGATTTCCAAATTTCTTTCTTTTTTAAAAAATTGTACCTGCTCGCCACCAACGCCTCCGCCGCCGGCCAAGTTCCTTCCTCCGTATGTCACCCTTATGCGACTCAGATCAGCCATCCGTTTGTGTAGGTGGTTGTAGGTGGTCGTAGATTGTTGTTGATGAAGGTTGATTTTTTTTTTTTTTAAACAAAATAATTTTCAGATTTTGATTTTCAAAATTTTTAGAGAGTTAGAGAGATAGTGAATGAGGTTAGAGAGTGAGAATGTGAGTCGTAGAGTGAAAATACCGTATTTGTATGCTAGAGGTAAAAATGGAATTTCATAAAAAAAATGCGAGCGTTCCCTTGTAAAATGGGAGCGACGCTTAACAATACCCATATTCAAACTACTAAAATATAGGCTAATTTTACCTTTATTTTAAGTTTTTTTTTTCTCTATTTTTGTATTGACGTGCATGTCATGGTGTTGAATTAAAAATGTAGTGTTTGATAATGAAAGTTTTAGTCACAACTTAGTCCAAAAGATTGCGTGTTACATATGAAGAAATAAATTAACAATTTTCACGTCCAAAATATTAAACACGTAGGATATTAAGCATCCGTGAATATTTGATCAGAAAATTTTATTGAGATTTTGAAAATTTTCTAATTAGATAGTGAATAATTCATTCTAATTATAAACAAACAAAATAATACGGAGTAATCCATTATTATTAATAAAATGGGTGTGGTTAAGCTAAGCCTTGAATACTTGCCTAGTGCCAGAATAAACTTGTTAAGCCTTCACATAATTAGATGAATAAAATTTATTAAGAATTTGAGATTGGTTTCCAAACCTAAAAATTAAATCCAATAAGATTTGGTAACTATGTGAACGATTAATTACAATTCTAGTTGCCATAAATCCATAAGTTATTGCATTGGCGGATGCAACTAACATTAAGGCACAAATGGTGATTCTAAGTTTCTAACATAATCCTTTCATTATTACTAGGAATTTTTTTTTTTATTGGATTAATCACATGCTTAGTCATATGAACTTCCTCTTTGATCCCTTATTTTTGTTCAAGCCATGATCAAAGAATTTTTGAATAATTCATTGTGTAGTGCTAAGCGTTAGTGAAAATCTTGGATCTGCCAAGGTTATTGTCTTGCATTAAAAAAGGGTTTGTTTGCATATATAAATTTGTTTTCTGAGTTTACCCTTAAGTTTTTTTTTTTTTTTTTTTTTTTTTTTTTTGGTTGCAATGTTTTAGAAAAGTGTTTGTTATTTTTCGATCAATTGGCAAGAAAGTATAGTTGTTGGTGATTTATTTCGAAGTGAGTTATCTTTCGATCTTTAGTTTAGTATGTCGACCTATTGCTACTGTATGTTAGGGCTTTGGAAGTTTGTGGATGACATTTTTTATGTCATAATTCGTCCATCGTAATCGTAATAATAAGAATTCTCCATTTCTCCTAGTTTGTTTTCATAAGCATGGAAAGGTAGAGGGAAATTGGAATGTCAATTCCTAAGGTTATTTGTTAAAAGAAATGTCAATTTCTTATGTTGTTTGTTAAAGGGTAGATTGGTAGGAATATAGTTTGACTTGTGTTACTTGGGTGCAAGGACTTGTGCTTGGGGTGCAAGGATTGAATACTACAACCCTTTTCATAAAAAAACAAAAGTAAACCACTTTCATCAAAGAGATTCCAACTAAACTTTTCAAAAGAAGATGGATGTAGGTGTCATCAACAAAAAATCAATAATATTATTTTAGAACAAGAAGTTGGAGAGACACTTGTCCTCATCCTATTTTTCATGTGTTTATAATAATTTTTTTTTATTGTAAAAAAAAAAAAAAAAAAAAAAAAAAAAAACTCTTCCATCCAGCCCATCCCTTAAACATGCCTATTCAAGAAAAAAAAAATTCAAGGCGAAAAAAATTATTAAAACAAAAATTAAATCAGAGGTGAACAAACACAAATGAAATTGGACAATTTTTAGGAGATTGAAAATATTTGTGAGGGTTTTCTTTAAATTTTTTTTTAAAAAAAAAAAAATCAAGTAAACATCTCTTATGACCAAATTTACATATTTACTAATCATGTTTGTTCTAAATACATTTATAGGATTATTATTAAATTTTTATTGTATCTTAAAACAAAAACCAAAAAAAAAAAAAAAAAAACCCACCAATACTATTATTTTAAAACGGGATGTTGGAAGGACACTTGTCCCTCATCCTGTTTTTCCTGTGTTTAAAATAATTTTTTTTAATTATTAAAAAAAAAAAATATATATATATATATATATAAAATAAAAATAGAAAAAACATACATCTCTTTCATTGAAAAATAATTTTTTTTTAAAAAAACATACATCTCTTCTATCCCAATCCCCTAAAAAAAATTAAAAAAAATCATTTTTCTTCTCCATTTCAATCCCCTAATCATGCCTATTCAGATTGTAATTTTTTTCATCAAAAAAATAATTATTAAAACAAATTTAGTGTTTTATGTCAAAGGAAGTTAATCTTATTCCAATTCACTATGCATTCATATTTAAAGTTTCGCTTACGTATGATCAAAATTTATTTTCCACATTTAAAAGAATTGCTATGTTTGATTTGCAGAAAGGTCATTGTGGACCAAATGACTAATAATGACAGAAGTTCAAATTGGGCTACAAATTCTCTTTTGGTAAGCATGTTTCTTCTATTTTATGTATATTGCAGAATAATGAATTAGAAAAATAAATTTGTAGCCCTTATATGTATATATATTGTATTGTGGAGTACAAGATTTCTTTATAAATTGTCGAACAATATTTATAAATTGTAACTATAAAAGATGACAAATTGTTTAAATTTGACAGAATTTTAAGTGTATTGTACATTAAAAATGCTAACATAACACTATTGTTATAATATTGCCTATTATTACTGATATAAGATTCGATAGTAATATATATATATATATAATGTAAAATGTTGAGAGGCCATATTATTTTATTGATGTTTATGTTTAAAAATAAAAAATTACAAAACAATCATGCATCGCACGGATTTAAGATTAGTTTATTTCAAAAGAAGATGGATATAGGTTATATAATCCAAGGAAATTCAAAAACACACATTTAAAGTGTACTCTTCTCAAGGCTATCTCACAAGCACACAAAATTAATTTATTGTTACAACATCAACGTGCATGCATTACAAAAGTGCTCAACTAGAGTTGACAAATGTGAACCAACACCAGTCAAACACATTGATTTTTATTTTTTTTATTTTTTATTTGGTATGTTACAAATGTGAGTTTTTCAGTTATATGATTAAGCCACGTACAATGAAAACTAGGGGTGGCAAACAGGTCGGGTTGGGTTGGGTTCAGGTCGACCTGTTTATATAAACAGGTCAACACCCTAAACCTGAACCCGACCTGTTTAGATAAACAGTTCAGAAATTCGAACCTGACCCGACCTGTTTATAAACGGGTTGACCTGAACCTGACCTATTTAACCTGAATTTTTAAGATTTTTTACACAATTTATTAAGTTATTACTATATAAAACAAATTAATTGATGTTTAACTAATCCAAATTAATGCTTACACAAGTTGAAAATACATCCAGTAAACATTATACTATTACAAATTATATATTAATAAGTACATTTTTGCAACAAAATTTACATCTATTCTTCTCCATTTTTCCAAAAAACTTTTTCTAGTAGTCTTTTTCATTAATTCCTTCTTTCATGGTTGATTTCCTGCAAGTGAAAACAAATTCGAACGCATAAGAAATTAACAAAGCAATTAAACTGCAGAAAATAAACTTGAAAAAATACAAAAATTAAATATGTAGAAAAGTAAAAACAAACGCATGCATAAATGTTAAGAAATAACATATCAACATTATTAGATTAAAATTTAAAAGGCCGAAAAAAGAGAAGAAAAAAAACCCGAAAACACAACAAATAGAATACTTAAACAAAATCAGGCTAATTATTCAATCTGATAAACTTAAAAGGAACATAAATAAATAATCTTGACATTTAATAGAGCAATATAAACTCATAAACAATCTAAAACAAACACATGCATTGAATTGAAGATATAGTAGAGCATTATAAATACATAATCAAACTAAAAAAACAAAAAAGTAAAGATAATGAAATTCACAAGTAAATTACCTTAAGATGAAGATTAACGAGTTTGAATCAGCAATTTTTATGGAAAAAAAAATTGAAAATAAGAAAGAGGAGAGAGAAAGAGAATGGATGAGAAAATTCATAAAATGAGAAATGAGAGGTTGAAAACGGCATGTGATCCATAAGGTAGGTAAGAGGAATTTTAGCAGTTAGATTTAGATACTTTGGACTTGGCTCATATTTAAAAATAAATCAAGGTTTAAATTAATCAACTTACATGGGTTAGGTTCGGGTTAACCCGACCTGAAACCGACCCAATTAATTAAACGGGTTTAGACGGGTTGGGATTTCCAACCTGAACCTGACCTGTTTAACTTCAGGTCGGGTTCGGGTTGACCCAATTACATAAACGGGTTGAAAATCTCACTCAAAACCCATTTATTTCGGGTTGGGTTCGAGTCGGATTGTCGTGTCCGATCAGCTTTTGCCAGCCCTAATGAAAACCCCTACAAATTCTCAATACAAATGCCTGGAGATAAATGTCCATCGCTGTTGGCTGTCGCCATAGAGATTATAGAGTAGTCCATGTATAATTCAGTCATTTATACAATTTCACCTTAGCTAGAGGAGGAACAAGAAACCCGACAATAAGAAACTTGGAAAAATAACATGGCTAACAGAGGGTGGCAAAAATTGTAGTACTGTAATATCCAAAACAATCAACGCACATCACTTTCTCAAAGAATAGAGATCTCTCTATAATAAAAGGAGGGTAAAATTACACATGAGGGAACTTCCCCGCAATCCAGCACATAGTACACGGAAAATTTCTTTTAACATTGGGGAAGTTTTTTTTTTCTTCTTTTAACGAAAAAACTTCAAAAAAAGAAATAAAAATCAATTATACCTCTAAATACACTTCACCAGCCTTCTCATGATGAACATATATGTTGGCACCTTAAAAAAGCTTCGCCACTGAAAAACCTCAGAATAAAGGGTCCAGTTTCAAGCTTCAAGAACTAGGGCTGAATGTCTTCTCACTATCCTGGACTCATTTTCCTCGAACTCGAGAACTACTGATATCTCTTCGGCCTGTTGACTTGGGTTCATTACCCTCAACAACATTCTTTTTCTTTCGCCTGGGGCCTCCAGCAGAAGCAGGGTCCACCAATGGACCGGACCAATGTTGCCCAGCCCCTTTAGAGTATGTAAATGATGTGGAACTGTAAGGAATATCAGCTGGGATGTTTGCAGGATCAATGTGCTGCGAAGCACCCAAGGGGTATCCAAGCCCTCCATCCTGGTGTGGTGGAGGGAACTTCTCACTCTTACTCTTTGCATTTGCGTGCGTAATTATGCGCCGCCGCTGCTTCAAGACATAAATACATTAAAAAAACAATAGTAGAAAGAACAATTCAAAACAGAAATGTTTATCAGTTGAAAGAGCCAGAACAGTTTCAAATCCTCTTTCTTTTGCCTCTATGCAAACCATAAACATTACAACGTAGTATCTTACTTAGAGCTTCACACTAGTTTCATTTCAGGGGAAAAAAAAAAATTTGACATAACTTTAATACCAATTCACCATAAGAGCATGATGCTTCCCCTCTTTTTTTTTAACATCACTTCCTTTGTTAGAAGTTGCAGACCATAAGAAAGAATTGCATATTAACTGCAACATTATTAAATTTGGCTATGGAGTCTCTCTCTCTCCTTATCATATGTATATATATATATATAGAAAATTTATTCATCTCTTAGATGTTGCAATCATAAAAATAGTTACTACATATTTAAAAAAGGAGATATTATGTAAAAGGTATAAGCGTCCATGTAACAAGTTTAAGATTGCAAATGCCAAGCAATTATACCTTTTTTTTTAAAGGTAAGAATAAAGTAAACTTAAAAATTTTCACAGCGTCGTCATCCATTTACAATTGAGCTAAAGAGCTACTTTGCCTGCTTTCTTACTTAAATCCAGAATACAGAGCTATCAACACATTTCTCAGTCCAAAATTATAACAGCCGAAAATATTTTTTGAGCTGCAGATGGATGCTAGAAAGGTCATTGATAACAAAGATTTCTGAACTCTACTCAATTCTGTTTCCTTCCATCTGATTTAACTAGTTCTGCTGTTCTGCAATAATCTGCAAGCTAAAATTTTGACTGTATATATAGTTCAACCATTTCACAGAAACACGCTCATAACCTTAGATAAATTTGGCTATCCGTGTAGACCTAGGTCTGTTCCACACTAGAGTGAACACCCAATCCACCAAGTTTAGGATTCAGAAAAGAAGAGTGATGTGGAGTTGAAATGGGATATGGCAGGATGGCATTCCTTTGGCAGAAAGTTCATATACACCTTCCATCCTATATGAATTTTTAGCTAGCCAATTTGGGATGTCCCAAAACAAAACTTCACAATTCACACTTCCTTTTCAAGTTTAGTAAACAATCTAATTATTACTTTTCCCTATCTTTACTCCATCAATCTTCTTTTCTCGTTCCCAATACTTCTTTAACTACCTTTAAATTTATATAAATTCATTCCCAACCCAGACGTGAAAATCTTAGATAGAATAGAGGGGGTACGATATAAGATGACAGAAAAAGCAACATAACATACATCAAGATTGGCCTGAAGCTCTGCATTAGCTTCAGGGGCTGGCATAGCCCGTTGACGATCACGTGTTCGACTTTTCTTTGTCGCGTCACCTTGTGCTTTACTAGCAGCTCTTAGCCTACATACAGAAAGGTAAAGCATCATTAATCTAAAATTACAAAAGAGAGAGATTCTAGGCTATGATTTAATATGAAAAGCAGTATAAAATAAGGTGAATTGATAGCTAGCTGGAAGAGACTGGAAAGGATATATAAAAAGGTATACAGGGCACAAGCACAAAATATAAACTCCAATTTGATTCTAGGCATAGCATTTGTTAAATTGCACTAATGGATGCATTTTTGTGCAAACTGAATTTTGCAAGCATTAGATGAATAAATTCTGCAAGGTCGCCATGATATACCCTCTCTCTTTCAGTCAAAGTAAGCCATGTATCCAAACTCCTCCCAATACCCTACCAAGAGACTCACAATCTTTGCTGCCCTACCTCATGATCCAATAATGCCTTCGCTAAGGTCAGAATTTATCAAATCACAAAGAAAATCTAGAGTAAATTTTTACTGTTCTATGTCAATATTCCCGTTCACATGAACTCTTCCCTCAAATAATCAAATGTAAACAGCTTTACCCCCATGGATCAAGGTGTACCATGAACCTTATTAACAAATTCATGCCTCTAAAATAAATAATCAATAGGGGGAAGGGGGTGAAAAGCAAGTGATTCCACTTCAAATAGATGTTCATTGTGGAGTTTGATGTCCAGTCACTCTAAAGAAAGCATTATCCTTTCCTAAAACATATCAGTGGGAATATGAGTCTTGCGACAGTGAAATAATGATGTGGTATTGTGGTTACAAGAAAAAGATCTTGTGAAATGAGAAAGTATAGGACAGACAGTTTATACACAGGCATATGCACTAATGCCCAAGAAATTAAGGAATGAAGTTAACAATAAAGGTTGAGTTATAATATCTGAATGAATTCACAAAACACACTTGATGTAGTAGTATTCGTGGACAGGAATCTATCTGATCATCTGATGACCCAACATTTCATAAGCTATACCCATTTGGTGCCAGAAATAACATGAGTAGGGCCAGAAGTAGTAACACTAATGTAACTTTTTGAGTGGGGAAAGTAGTCTATGATAATTTTGGCCAAGAAAAAATAAAACAAACCCCTTTTCCAGGAACTTTAAGGAAAAGAAAGGTACTTAACAGAAGAATTTTTTACCACTCTTTCCAATAAAAAGTGAAAAGATAAGGTAC
Source organism: Chenopodium album (assembly GCF_948465745.1). Lineage (NCBI taxonomy): Eukaryota > Viridiplantae > Streptophyta > Magnoliopsida > Caryophyllales > Amaranthaceae > Chenopodium > Chenopodium album. The sequence continues at coordinate 10,485,136 of NC_137846.1, forward strand.
AAAGATTGCCATGCAAAATTCTTCAGACATTCGGGCCAATAATAAGAAAAACTATAAACTACACTGACTACTTACCTTCGCGCTTCGTCATCACGCCGTTTGGCATCCATCTCCTTGGTTGGTGGATATTTTGGAAGCGTTGATGGATCACAAGCAAGAGGTTCAGTACTGAAGAACTGCAGAGAACAAATAAGAACCAACATCAATTCAAAGAAAACAAACCATGTGTTTAGTAGTTTAAGACCATAAATTAAAAATCTTCCAACAATGGTTGTACATATTTGTAAAATAATGTGGAGCTTCAATGCTTTAGTTCCCAACACAGAGAAATTTTCAATCGAGAAAGCTTGCCTAAGATGTTTCATAAATGATAAACAAAGTTTCACATGGATGATGTCAGCAATAAAAAAAAGGACACAGGCAAATCAAACATCACCTTAACACAAGGAAAAGAAAGGATCTTATGCTCAACTATAAACCAGCATGTGCAAATAATCGGAGAACAAAAGCATGAAGTTAAATTTATAATATATTAGGGCGCAAATAACATATTGAAAGAATACACAAGAATAGTATAATCTTATGAGACTGAACCCAGAAGTCCAACTATCAAGAAATAAATAAGCATAAAAGGAATCAAAAGTTGAGAAAATTAGAAAAAGAAAACCTAAGAGCACAGGAAAAGGAGACTATCAACTCAAAACTAAAAGTAGCTCATGCAGATTGTAGAATAATAAATTTAAAAGATGCTCCCATTGGTTGACATACATCAAACTAAATTCAGATACATAAGAAATCATGTTTCAAAAGAGATTATAATAAGCCATAAGAAAGGAAGATTAGACCAAGAGAAATTAAAATAAAGAAGAGTTTATGCCTTGAAGACTCTCATACTATGAAATTGTACTCTCTCTATTCCAAATAATAGGCCACTTTCTAAGATGGGTTTGCAATAATCTAGGCTTGCCCATAGTGCCCTTAATGATAGTCATAGGAAAGAAATTTATATGTAGACTACATTGGTTGGGTGGAGATGTAAAATATATAAAATTGAAGAATAGACATTGTATATTAGCTTAATTCCTTTAAAACAACCCCAAATAAAATGTAGACCACTATTTAGGGGCAGGGGGAGTAGTAAGAACTAAGAAGATTCACATACAAAAGGTTTAAAGGTAACATTAATCTTCTTTCAGAGTAATGAAAAAAGATTACTTGTGCACACAACATACCAGTAAAGGAAGAGTTTAACATGATTCAAATTTCGGATGCTGCCACTGCAATGGTTGCAGAACCAGTTTTGCAGGCAATGCAGATAGTTGCAGCTTTTGCTGCCTAAAGTATCGGTCGCAGTAAGTTCAAAAACCTTTGCAATTTGGTGAATGGTGATACAACCGAGATACAATACTAAGGTGTTAAAGATTCAGTCATACTTGGTGAAAAACTACAAATTTTCCAGTAAGTGCAGAACATAGAGATAAACTGTGACACCAAAGACAACAGCCAATCGCAATATGAATAGTAAAATAAGACAGCTCACTTCAAAATAAGGCATACACCAAAAGAAAACAACACTCAAAGTGAAAGAAGGGGGGAACTAGGGAATATAACTCGTGTGAACCATGCCTTGTAATCCATTTTTTCTAAGATGGGCATCAATCCAAACCTTTGCAATTTAACATCCGCAAAGATTTTAAAAAAATAATATAAATTTCCACTCCACCTAAGGCAGTGATACAGAAATTGGAAATACACTGCTACGTAAGACAGTGACAAACTTACATCACTATTTAAAGCATCTGTGGCAGTTTTGCGTTCGGCTGGATCAATCGCAAGAAGCGTATCAATTAACAACAATGCTGAGGGCGGGAAATCTCTAAAGGTCTCTCTTATACATCTTTTGTACGGCTCTCGTGGCTTGAATATTGTTGCATTTGGCAACTTTGATTTTTTCCAGTATTCGTCAGAAGGTGAACCACATAACTTGTATATCTTATGTAATTGCTCCACCTAAGAAAGCAAAGAAGATTAACAGATATGCGTAGCAGTAGATAACAGACCAGGCCCAACAACAGTTTGCCAAAAAAAAAATGAACAATACAAACATGGTTCACATATAGCTGAAGTACCATGACAACACGATTCAATTAATACAACGAAAAGAGCTCCATAATAAATGAAAACAATAGTCAACAAGTTACTAAGTTACACTAAACATTGAAGTGAGTACAGGTGACATAATTGTCAGCAATGCTGACCAGGATTGACATTATAAGGCTATCGGCTATTCGACTACAGAAATATTTAAAACAAGATAAAAAGGACTGACTTATATGATCTTCTTAAGACATATGCACAAGAAATATACAAAGTTGGTGTGTCAATTCAAAGTTCATAGTATGGGTCAGTGAAGTTAGCAGACTAGAAAATCAGATTAGTACCTCAGTGCGACCAGGCATAATAGGCCTCCCAGCCAATAACTCAGCCAAAATGCAGCCAGCACTCCACAAATCAATGCCAACACTATAATCAGTAGCCCCAAGAAGAAGTTCTGGGGCTCGGTACCATAGAGTGACAACACGACTGGTCATAGGATGCTTCTTGTTTGGATCAAAAAAGGTAGCCAATCCAAAATCAGCTATCTTAAGTATTCCTCCATTGTCAAGCAGAAGATTTGATCCCTTGATATCACGGTGAAGAACACCGCGATTATGACAGTGCTCTAGTCCAGAAATCAGCTGGTGCATATAACATTTTACCTGCAATTATGAATACTGCTAATTACTAAACAAAGAGCTGGAATGAAACAACAAGCTCAGCAGGTTTTACACCAGATGAATAGCATACTTATGTACAAAGATGGATTGTCACAAACCTGTGGCTCCGTAAACTTAATATCTGGACTGGCAGCAAGTCCAGCTAGATCATGCTCCATGTACTCAAACACCAAATACAAACTACAGGACATCCTTGAAGTAACCAACCCTTCAAGTTTCACAACATTGGGATGGTCTAATCTGCGTAAGATCAAAATCTCTCTAGCCATGAACTTAACACTCTCAGGCTCCAAATTATCAAACCGGACCTTCTTAAGTGCTACTATCTTCCCGGTTAACGAATCTCTGGCTTTATATACATTACTATATGTTCCTTGCCCAATCTATCATTAACAAAGAAAACACAATAAGCAGCAATCACAAACAACTTCGACAAATTACAAAAGGTTCAAGCCAAACTCCAACCAGCAAACAAAAGTGAAGCATAACACCCTCACCTTATCAATCTTTTCGAAAGTATCAGCTCGCCTCGGAACCCATCCGTCAATAGCTTCACCAGCAACAGCAGAAAGCCAAGAAGGCCATCCAGCAGCCACCTGCTCACCATGTACATTCTTAGGAGGATTGCTCAACCTAGGATTCGGCTTCGATCGCCGCCTCTCGCCCCTCGGCTTCTGACTTCTACCTTTCCCTTCCCCATCCTCTTCCCCCTTCTTCTCTTCCTCCTTCCTTCCACCATCATTCAACTCAACACCCCCATTTTCCCCCTCTTTCCCAGCATCCCAACCAGACACAACATCTGCAACAGGCAAATCAACCTTCCTACCAGATTCAACCCCCAAATTCTCTTTCTCTCTCCTCCCACCTCTCTCCCTCCCCTCAGGTGCTGCTATCTCTTTCCCAAAAACACAACCCATCTTCTATTAACCCTAAAAACCCTCATATCTCACCATAATCCAACGATCTACTCCAATTAACCCCTAATTAATCACTACCCAGAAACCCTAATCCCCTAAAATCTTCAAAAATCAACAACTGAAACAACCAAACAATGCCAAATCATTAAACCCCACTAACATACAATCAAACCCCACATACAAAAACATGGATTCATCAAACAATCAAGAAAAAAAATGACTTACTTTAGCAAAAATTGGGCAGTAAAGAGACAATTAATTGACCATTTTTCTCGGAGATTTTGTTTGATTGATACAAAACAATGGGCCCCTCTGTACAACTAGCAAAAGGGGTTGTCAAAGACTAATAAGGAGCTGTTTTTCTTTATTCAAATTCTCCCTAACTTATCTCGAAAACCGGCGAAATTCAAGGGGGTTTTCCGGCGCCGGAGAAGAAGATTTGCCGGAGAAAATTGGTGGGATTATTGGGGTTGTTGAAGGATGAAATGGGTTGTTGTTTGTTCTTCGAACAGCAGCTAAGTCAAAAACAAATTTGTTTGTTTTCTCTCTCCTTTTTTGATTTTCGCTTTTGCTTTGCTTTGCTTTGTTTTGTTTCTCTCTCCTCCTGGGTTGAACACAGTGGTTGTAGTAGCCCACACTTGAATGATCCCACAGCTTGTGGGGTACCCTTTTGGCTAATGGTTTGGTTGCTCCTTTTTACCAATCCCAACTCTTCAATTGTGGACATTTTCGTGGGATGGTAAGATTATTATACTAGGGGACTTTTCTGTTACTGAAACATGTAAAATGAAAATAAGTACTAAGGGTTTGTTCTGATTTAATAGGGACTTTTCTTTTCAGCTTATTTTCATTTTAATTTATTTTAATTTTTAATTTTCTTTTTGTATAAAATATTCAATTCAGCTCTAATTAATTTAATTCAATTCAGTTCGGTAAATTAGAATAGGTCCTACATCGACTCTTTGTGGTAAAGTTTCAAGGGTGGTATCATGACTATAGTCTAGTATATGCATTTTTTTTATGAGATGGTCTTGCTTGTTAGAGAGATTTTTGATGATTTGTTAACCGATTGTCTAGTATATGTTGATTTGATGAGTTCATTGCATCATTGTATGCATTCATTGTATATATGAGGTTTTTTTTTAAAAAAAAAATATTAGGTAATTGTATTGTTAAATGTTGGTTTTGAATTTTTGATTTTGTTAATGAAACATCTAAAATTTATAACCTCCATTTAGGGTATGTTCTCTTCACCTTAATTTCAGTTCAGTTCAGTTCAGTTCAGTTCAGTTCAGCTCCAATCAGTTCAGTTCAGCTCTTAATTTGTTTCTCTCATAAACAATTCAGTTCTACTTACTTCAGTTCAGTTCAGTTCAACTTCAATCAGTTCAGTTCTGTTCTGTTCATCTAAGTTCAATAAATCAGAACAAACCCTTAGTACTTATTTTCATTTTACATGTTTCAGTAACAAAATAGATACAACATATACTAATGATAAAAAAAATTATAATTTTGATTGAATTAGTGAGTTTGTCTAAATATATTATAACTTCATTAACTTATTAAGTAAGAACTCTTAAGTATAAATGAGAAGAACACTCCCTAAAATTGAAGTCCAAGGAATTTGGCTCCCGTTTTGTCACTTTCATATTCCAATTACCCCTTCACCCCCAATTTATCTATTATAGTAGTAAGAATTATGAAAACATTCTTCCAAAAAAATATTGAAAATCTAGAGGAAAAAAAAAAAAGTTTTATTCGTTTTATAGACACATACCAAATTACCAATATACCATGTCATCCTCACGAAGTATTCTACAAATATTTGCTTTGGACTTTTGTTGTCAGGCAGGCAACTGATGCAAGATTGGTCAATTGGTCATCATCTTCAACGAATTAGGAGGTATGGAGTAACATTTTTCAACTTATATTAACCTATTTTTCCAAAACATGTGATTATATACTTGTATGAAATTATTGGAACCTATTTGAATTTATTTTATACGTATAAATATATATAGATGAAAAAAGGACATATCTTAATTAAATAATAGATCTCACTTGGATCAAGATTTGAATGTAGGTGTGCAAGCAAATTGAGTGTGGTTTTGGTTAACTTAAACTTGATAAATTATTAGTGTTCGAACAATATCTATCATTAATGATTTTTTTTAGATTAATGTTGATTAGATAATAAAGTGTTTGACTTGTTTGAGTTTAGCTTGGGAATGAGCTAGTTTACATATTGAGTTCAAGGCTCTATTTGGTTCATCTAATTTTGTCTGAAATTATTTTATATGAACTTATTTTATTTTATTTGTGTTTTTTTTAGTTGAAATTAGTTTATTTTACATGTACTTATTCATTGAATTGTTTGAACTTATTTTGTCGAAATATTTTGTCTAAACTTATCTGGGTTTATTATATATGAATTTGTTTTTATTATTACACTTATTTTATCTAAGCATATATAGATGAAAGTTTAAAAGGACATATCCTAATTAAATGATAGATCTCACTTTGATCAAGATTTGAATGCAGGTTTGCAAACAAGTTGATAAAAATAATATTAATGTTCGAACTATCTCTATCTTTAATGATTTTTTAAAGAGTATTGTTTGATTGGATATAATAAAGTGTTTGACTTGTTCGAGTTTAGCCCATGAATGAACTAGTTTGCATATTGAAATTAAGTCTCTGTTTGGTAGTTCATCTAATTTTGTCAAAACTTATTTATATGAAATTAATTTATTTTAGGAAAATTTGATTTAAATAATTCAACCTTTGCTCGATTTATTTCTAATAATCCAACCTTTTGATTATTCTAACCTTTACTCGGCAACTTGGTGTAGGTTGGTGACCGGTTTGGTCTAATAGAATATAATGGGAAATAAAACTTGGATTATGGCGGAATAATAAAAAGGTTGAATAATAATCCGAATTTTTATTTTTATTATACAAAATAGTCTTAAAAGAGATCAACAAAAGCAACAAAAATGACACTTCCAATTATTTTAGGAAGATACATATATAAGTTGAGACTGTTCTAGAATAATTAAAAGTTGAGATTTTTTTAAAGAAAATCAGTCAAAGTTGAGATTATTAAAATCAATTTTTCCTTAAAAATTAATAGGCTAAAGGTCGAATCATTAAAAATAATCAAAATATGCTTTTTTTTTAGCTCAACTTAATTTATTTTATATGTACTTATTTCATTGAATTGTTTGACTTATTTTGTCAAAATATTTTGTCTAAACTTATTTGATTTTATTTTATATAAATTTATATTTTCTGAACTATTTTATATCAAAATATTTTTCTGACTTTGTTTTATCTAAAATTATTTTCAAAACTTATTTATCTGAAATTATCTAAAATTATTATTTGAAATATCTTGAAATAAGATGAAACAAACAAATCTTTGGGCTTGTTATGTTCAGCTTAATTTCAGTTCAGTTTAGTTTCTAATTTCCTTCTCCCATACACAATTCATTTCAGCTCTATTCAGTTCACTTCAGTTTAATTTAGTTCAACTCCAATCAGTTTAGTTCAACTCAATTTAGTTGTTTTCAGTAAATCGGAATAGGCCTTTAGTTTGACTTATCTTTATAAAATGATAGAAAGTACAAACTATGTTTTAAAAAAACCTATGCATGCATTCATTCAATCTGATATGGAGTACAAGTTTTTGTCAATTAGTCTTTCATTATTATTTGTACATTATTTAATGAAATAAGGGTTTTTTTTTTTTTTTTTTTTTTTTGTAAAATTTTTATTCGCTGGTATAAGATAGTCTAGGTACTTAAGTGCTACATGTAGTGCAAGAGATTTTTATATAGTTCGAACAAGCTAAGTTTTGAATGAGTTATACAAAACAATATACAAATCAAATATATGTGAACGAGTTGGTCACAAACATTTACAAGTGACAAGTAAATATGAAGTTGCTTGAGTTTGACACATATATTTAGCAAGCTTAATCATTTTTTTGTTCCCGTTTGTTTTTTGTTTTTTTCTTTTTTTTTTTTTTGTTTTTTTCTTTCTTTTTTATGAATAAACGAGCTGGGTATTGACATGTTTTAAATAATGAGAAGAGAAGAAATGTGTGATTAATTATTAAAACTCAAAGGCTCATTTTTTTGTCCCAAAGTATTTATATGAACCAATATTTTATTTACTTAATTATTTCTTCCCTTTGCCAACATTCTTCACAATTATTTTTACTATCTCAAATTTTTTAATTTTTCTTTTTGGGGGAAAATAGAAGTTGTGATAATACCAAAGAGTTTAATTAAAGCACGTACAATATGGTCAACAGACAAGCGCAGCTTAAAATACTCAAGCTACACAAAACCAAAAAGAAGCAGCAGCCTCAAAAACAAAACATTAAAGGCACTAAACCCTTAATTTTCTTATGTTGTAATTCTTGAAAACAATAGAGAAAATTTGCAAATTGCAACCATTTAAAGTTCGTATTTTACAAATTATAGTCATTTAAAAAAAATTGCAAATTGCAGCCTAAAGTTCGTATAAATTGTAAATTGCAGTCCAATTCAACTTTTTCATCGGTTTACATGTCGAAAAATCTTCGGTTAAGGTTTTAGGGGTCATTTTTGCCTTTAGAGATCCGAATTGAGCTCGGAATTAGCAAAAAAATAATGTAAGTGCCTCATTTTGCGTAACAAAAATGTATCGATTTGTGAGAAACTGTAGAAATGAGACACTTACATTATTTTTTTGCTAATTCCGAGCTCAATTCGGTCCCCTAAGAACTAAAATATTTCCTAAAACCTTAACCGAAGATTTTTCGACATGTAAACCGATGAAAAAGTTGAATCGGGCTGCAATTTACAATTTATACGAACTTTTGGGCTGCAATTTGCAATTTTTTTTTTAAATGGCTGCAATTTGCAAAATACGAATATTAAATGACTGCAATTTGTAAATTTACAATAATATAAACAAGAGAATAAAGAATTAATTTGTGCGTGCACGATTTTATTAGGCGCTTGTTTGTTGTTCTGGAATAAATCTTCGTGTGCATTAGATTCATTTCTTGAATTTAGAAACAATATGCATGCTTTATCAAATGCAATAATACACTCAAATCTTAAGCAAGTTAATGAGATAATATAAATATAGTCGATCTATCAATTGGTTGTTGGTGTAGTGGTGACTGGACTACACACTTAATAGGGAAGACCGCGTGTTCGATTCCTGCAACAACAATTAGGAGGACTGGAACCTAATCATCCAGAATTGTTCCAAGAATCTGGATTAGCTCAAAGGGTGAATTGTTTGGAACACCCAAAACATAAAAATAAAAATTAAAAAAAAAAAAAAATTAAAAAAAAAGAGTAGATGTTAAGATATCAACAAACTAACAAAGGGTGAATGTCTATGTATTAAGGGCGTGATATGCCTATTCTGTTCAGCTTAATTTTAGTTCAGTTTCTAATTTTCATCTCTCATAAATAATTTATTTCAGCTCAGTTCAGTTCAGTTTCTAATTTCCCTCTCTCATAAACAATTCATTTCAGCTCTATTCAGTTAAGTTAAGTTCAGTTCAGTTCCTAATTTTCTTCTCTCATAAACAATAAACAATTCATTTCAGCTCTATTCAGTTCAGTTCAGTTCAATTTAGCTCCAATCAGTTCAATTCAATTCAGTTGTTTTTAATAAATCGGAACAGATCCTTAGTAATAAGGCGCTAATGAAAAAAATATTCAACGAATACTCTTTGTAAAATCTTTTTTTATTTTATTTTTATTTTTTTATATCATCTAAAATTCATTTTATATATGGTTAAAAAAGATATAAGAATGATGAAATTGCAAAGAGAACAACAATAAAAATCTCATATATGTTTTAGCTAGGTTAATTATTGCGATTTACTTTATGATTTTTCAACTGTATAAATTGGAGTATTTTATGAACCATTTTAACTTTTAGTTTGTCATGTGTCATGCATGGTAATGACCGGTATAAATTGACTAATTGCTACCTCAAACTCAAAATTTTGGCCTCACTATTTTAGTTTTAGCTTCCATTCTCAAATGCATTGCATGTACTCTCGGGTGTACAATGGTCAATGTTAATTGATGTGTTAAGTAAAATGTTAATCAATCATATAACTTGGCTGCTCACAATATTTTTCTAGTATTTATATGAAGTTTTTTTACAAAGTGACATGTAATTAAAGCTTTAAACAAGACCTAAGATTAAAGCATTGATCGTTTTCGACAATAATTTGCTACTAACACACTCCTTATTACTATTGTTCAAATCATTAATTTTATTTTCTCTGTTAAGCAAGGTGATGTACAAGCACAAACACAGTATTGTATTTGCATCCAAAAAATTAAAAAAAAAAAAGTATAGTAGTATAAAATTTACAACAGTATGTAGACTCATCCTTTATTACTTGTACTTGGTATTAGAATTATATAACAACATAATAAGAGTATTACTATAGGGTTTGAATTCCGCTAAGTAAGGGTGTTTGGATTGGAGATTTCTTCACCTTAATAACCCCCTACACCCAAAGTCCCAAATATTTAGCCCGTAAATTAAATATTCGTAGATTAAGAATGTAATGGTTAAAAAAAATAAACATATTTTGATGTAAATTTGCTTTTGATGAACTGTGGTCATTAAATTATCTCATTTTTGTCAAGGACTTGTTGCTTCTTATAGAACAATATAATCAAACTTAGGGCCTGTTCACTTCAGCTTAATTTTAATTCAGTTCATTTCAGCTTCAATCAGTTCAGTTCAGTTCAGCTTCTAATTTCCTTCTCTCATAAAATATTCATTTCAGCTCAGTTCAGTTCAGCTCCAATTAGTTCAATTCAGCTCATTTTAGTAAATGTGAACAAGCTCTTAAACAACCCCAATTTTATCGAGTAATATCTCTAATATACTTTGTATAAGCTAAATTGTAATCTTTAAATTTGTACTCGTATTAGACTGAAACAAACTTCATACAAGTACTAGAATTTGTTATATACACCCGGATGTACCTTACATCTAACTTACCTAAGGTTAGTTTTTGCTCTTCATTTAATGATAAAATGAAAAACAATCATCAAAATAAGAACAAATACTTATGAATGTACGGTACACCCGGATATATATAACATACTCTCCAAGTATTTTTTTTTTTTTATTTATTTTGGTGAGAAGTATTATTTAATAATGTAACGAAATTATTCATCTTGATATCGTATTGATGACTAAAGTTGGCCGTTTCGTGTATGATGTCGTATGATGTCAACGATTTCTAATGGTTGTTTCATGCTTGATCGTCAATTTAATAGCACCATCAATCATGATAATGATTAGGCTGAGGATCAGAGTGTCATATTTTAGATTTTTATTTAGATATTCAATAATTTCTGTAAACTGAGCATCATTTTGTTTTATATAGGTTGGTGACTTGGTAGATGATTGTAATAAATTGTATTTCCCCTATTTTGGGTTAACATAAGTTTGATGGCAATTTTTTTTTTTTTAGTTTGCCCCGTCTGATTCACCGGAGCTTAGTGATGAAAATATCTGAATCCGACTCAGGTTTTACACCTAGTTTATAGTGGGTGACATCTGACTTATGATGGGTGAGTCTTTCAACAAAAATATTCTTCATTCGGTAAGCTTCGAACTCGATACCTCCTTTAAGTGACATCAAACTAATTACTCTTATTGGTTGATCACAAATTCACTGTAAGAATTACATATTTTATTATTAGCACTCTAGAGTTAATTTACTCTGTAATTATTATAGCTTGCCTTTCGTGACAAACTTCACTAGCTAGTTATTGATAAGGATGATATATGCTTGTATGGATGATTTAGAGATGTTCTTAGGTTTGGCCGGAAATTGTTGGGAAGCACTAGCAAGGTAAGGCAAACTTTTCGATGTAATTTTCTCATGTTAACTAAGTCGCGATTACTTGTTGTTATGTCTAATATTTCGAAATAACATTGTTGTACATATGAGCAACCTTTGAAGTTTGATTGGATTGTGATTGTGACGAACATGCAACAATTTGTCTTTTACCTAGTTTTTCTCTGTCATTCGTACGAACTCAGTGAAACGAAAGCAACGTAGTTGCAAACCATGAAAGGAAGAAAGTGGCTTCAACCATACTTTTCTTGAAAATGAAGAGTGCTAACCCAACCTAAAGAGCTCACCATCTCTATTCACCCTGAGAGACTACTTTGCTACTTGCTAGCTTATGAGTTTCTAAAGGAATGATTTCTAAAACCTTGAAGAAAACTAGAGTTAAGCATAAGAGAAGTAATTGACTTTTTGATTTTTTTTCATCTTTAAGAACCTTTCATTTTTTTTTTCACCTTTGAAGACTTGTGGTTAACTTTCCGACAATTTAACTCAACTTTAACTCACCAGAGTAAATAAAATAAATAAAAAATAAAAACTTTGGTCCTTACTTAATTTATGTCAACATTATTTTATCAATTCTTTTTTTTTTTTTTTTGAATGGATTTTATCAATTCTTTATGGGAAATTCTACATGGTGGCCTCCTACTTTTAAGTTTTCCACGTGGGAGACACACTTTTTTCCAACTCTCTCAAGTGGCACTATGGTTTTGCAAAATTATGTATAGTGTCCTTTTTTTTAGTTTATGGCTAACTTTTATAATTAAAATGGTTAACCTTAGGTTTTTTGGTTTAAAAATTAATTAAATTATATTTTAAAATAATAAAATAAAAAAAAAGAATTTTTTTTTTAAAAAAAACAACCTAAACCCACGACCACCCTCCCACCACCACGTCCACCCTCCCACCACCACGTCCACCATCCACAACCCCAACCCCCATACACCACCGGCGCCCAGAATCCCTTTTTACCGCGCCGGCGGCCCCGTCCCCCTACCCACTGAACCCACCACGACACCACCTGAACCCTATATCCCAAACCCGAAACCCCCAAATACCCAACTCGAAACCCCTTAAAAACCCTATCCCACCAATTTAAACCCCGAATTAGACCCTCCCCCACCCTTGAAACTCTGACGCCCAAGGTTTTGAGGGTGGGAAAGGTCCTTATTTTGGGGTTTAACGTGGCGGGGGTGGTTTATTCGGGTTTTGGGTCGGATATTTGGGGGTTTCAGGTGGTGGGTTTAGTGGGTAGGTGGACGAGCTGGGTTGTCGGAATGGTGAAGGTTGTCTGGGTGGCGGCGAAGGGTGGGGGAGGGCTGGGTTGTCGGAATGGTGAAGGTCGCCGCCTTCCAGGATGGTGGTGGTGGGGAGGGTGGTCGTAGGTTGGGGGAATGGGGGCTGCGAATTTTCTTTCTTTTTTTTTTTTTTTTTAAAGAATTTGATTTTTTTTTAAAAAAAAATAATTGTGGTTAACCAAAAAATCAAAAGGTTAGCCATAAAACCTAAAAAAGGGCACTGTACGTAATTTTTCAAAACTTGGATGCCACTTGAGAGAATTGGAAAAAAGTGTGTCTCCCACGTGGAAAACTTAAAAGTAGGAGGCCAACATGTAGAATTTCCCATTCTTTATACATCATGAAGTGCAAACATATATCATAATTAATTCATTATCATGCATAAATGTTAGTTTCTCAATCAGAAGTATTTCTTTCTCATTCTCTTAGGCAGTTGCTCCACCGACGGATAATTGAATTTTTTTATTTTTACTAATGTTTTGGTTGATCGGTTTTTTATGGTGTATTATTTGATAAGGTTGATGATAATTTTGTTTTTTATGGGTTGGATTTGATTGTTTTTGGGTTTATGTGGTATCATATTTAATGAAAGTTTTATTTTACTACTTCCGTTTCTTATTATTTGTAATAAAAGGTTATTATGTTTGAGATATATATAAATAATTCATTTTTTGTAAATAATAAGAAACTTAAGTAATATATTTTTTTCATTTTTTTTTCTCATTTTATTTTTGGACAAAGAGACTTGATGAAAGATGGTAATTTGTGACATCTGTTTCGGGTTAGTATTGGATTTTGATTTGATGAATCTAGTTCAAAGTTGATTAAATTAAATGATCTGGTGTTTATTATTAAATTGGTAAATTAATAGAAATGGTTGCAATGGAGGAAGAGGAATTGTTCACACTTAAACTACTTAATTAAAAGTGAAAAAAAAATAATAAAAAAATGAGAGGCCTTTAAAGGTGAAAAAAAAGGAATGTTAGGTCCTAGAGTTTTGTTAACTTACTTATTAGTGATGTCAGAACTTTATGCTTAACTCACCTTGAGTTAACTTAACTCCATTTTGGCTGGAAATCAAAATTTAGGTCCTCAAAAGTGAAAAAAAAGTGAGAGGTTCTTAAAGGTGAAAAAATCGAAAAGTAAAGTCCTTCACTCCTTCCATTATACTTAACTCAAGAAAACTACTCCCTCCGTTTTTTTCAAAATGATGCTTGAGAATTTGCAATATTTATGTTATATTTGACTTAATTTTTTCACTACTATATAATTTATAAACATGGTCATGTAATATATTGTTGGATTTGTTACAATGTCTATTATCATAATATAATTTTGTTATAATTTTTACTAATATCTAATTAAAGATATTAATGATAAAAATTGTGTCTCGATAAGTGTGAAAACTCAAGTGATGCATTTAAAAAAAAAACGGAGGGAGTATGTTAAATCTTATGCAATTGGCACCAACGTTAGCTTAGGATCTACCAGTATCAAACTACCAACGTAAAAATATTAATGTGCTTGGTCTTAAGCTGATTCACTAAATAATATAGCAAATCACATATTCTAACTAATTGATAACTACTTGGACTGCTTTATTTACTAATTGTTGACTGCTCTACTGTGGATTAGTGGGCCATTCAGCTGCTCTCATATTTGGACTAACTTGAACACCTATATGACTATGAAGTCAATGATCATCGTCATATTGGGCTTGGAAAAAAAAAATTCAATATATGTACGTAATTTTTTCTTCTTCTAACTAACATCAATAATCAATAACTATATATTAAAGGCGAATAAAAAAATAATACGTGTCAAAATCAAATTAAATAATTTTTCGCCAATTTTTTTACTTGTATTTACTTTTTTGCCAAATTATCTTAGGAAATTTTTAATTCAATATAATATTTTCTTTCCTACTTTACCAATATATATTTACATTCAAGTTAGTTACTATTCTAGAGAGAGAGAGGGGGGCTCATGCAAGAACCCTCCTTTATATAAGAACTCAATCTTATATAAGAACCAATCTCAACTCTTTATTAGTTTTGATCTAACCATCTAAACTAATCCTTTAGTAATGACATTTCTGTAATTATGAGGAGTTCATATTTATAGAAAAAAATTTAGAACATAAGCTGAAAAAATTTAGAACATAGCAAAAATTTAGAACATAAGCCAACAAAAATTTAGAACATAAGTTGAAAAAAAATACAATTTATAGCACAGGAAAAAATTTATAACATAAGCTAAAAAAATAATTTAGAACATAAGCTGAAAAAATAATTTAGAACATATGAAAAAATTTAGAACATAAGCTGAAAAAATAATTTAGAACATAGGAACAAATTTAGAGCATAAGCTAAAATAAAAATTAGAACATAGGAAAAATTTTAGAACATAAGTAGAAAAAAAATTTAGAACATAGGATAAACTTTAGAACATAAGCTGAAAAAAATTTAGAACATAGGAAAAAGTTTAGAAAATAAAGTATTCTTATATAAGAAAGAGTTCTTATATAAGGATGGGTTCTTACCGGATCCCTCTCTCTAGCTTATGAGTTCTTAGTATTCTTATGTTCAATATAAGGATGGGTCTTAGAACATAGCTTTATATATATATATATATATATATATATATATATATATATATATATATATATATATATATATATATGATTACATTGTTGCATGTGCAACAATATTAACTAAGTATTGGCATATTGCCATCAATTAATTATATTCATAAACATTCTGATTACATTGTTGACCCTCAAACACTTTGTATTGTGAGAGGGGTTTAATTCTCATTCCAAGCAAGTAGGATTTCCAATTTTCCCCCTACTTGAAAAGACATTCTCCTTAACTATCAAAAAAGTTCAAGCTTGATGTTCTTGTGGGAAATATCAAATTATTAGGGTAACATGGCTATGTACAAGCATTAAATATACTTCCCAAAATGGAATTAAGTTGAGAATTTATGACAAAGTCACGCGCGAATCGGTGTAATTAATGTCAAATTTTCCTAAATCTTTCCTTTTTGAGATTCGTATACATATCATTTTCCTTAAAAAAAATCGTCTCACCATTAAGTACCCGAGTTTGGTGAAGAATTATATATACATATATCTATGTGTGTGTGTGTGTGTCTATATATATAGATTAAGGGTCAAATGAGAAGTTCATTAAAATGAGAAGAATTTTTTGTGCAAAATTTTTATACTAAATGTGCATATTTTTCAAATTGAATGTGCAAATATTATTTGGCTTAGATTCGATGTGCATAAATTTTAAACAAAATGAGCATAATTTTACTTCTAAATGTGCATATTGTTTACTCCTCTTATTCATTCACCCGAGAACAAGGATTTAGGTAGAGAGGACACGACATTGTCAATTCAAGTAGACACTCCAGGTTATTCTTTGGATAGATTTAATTTAATTGCTTAATTTTCTTGTGGTTTTGTAGTTGTAAAAAAGAAAAAAAAAACACCCTACTTCTCTTTCTCCTTGCTCATTCTATGTTTCCATTAATGAGTTGTGGAACAATCAGCATTCATTGGCGTTGCCGAGAGCTTCAAAATGAAAATCGATGATCTAAAATGGTGAAGATGATCAAAGTGCTTCTACTAGAGGGAAGAATTGAAGGCAAGGAGATAAATAATCATGATTAATGTGGCGGAGAAGAAGATGACAAATAAAAGAAGCCATTGCATTGTAACGATCTGATTAGGGGGTAAAATTGAAAAAACAAAGGGTCTTGTTTTTTCTTTTATTATAACTTTTATATGATCCGTTAGATGAAATATTTTGCAAGGTTAGGATTCCTTCTCATCCTTCTTATTTTAAGATTACCTTATATATATATATATATATATATATATATATATATATATATATATATATATATATATATATATATATATATATATATATATATATATATATATATATATATCAATAAACCTATACTAAAGGCGAAATCAGGAATGACACTTGTCATTTCCTGGTTAAAAATTTTCCCGCCTTTTTTTTCCTTTTCTTTTTAGTTTTTTGAAAACATATTTAATTTAATCCAATTACATTCAAAATTTTTTTTTACATATATTCTATATACTAGGAAACTTTTAGTTACAAAAATACTAACATTGATTTAAAATAATGTATTGAAATATATTCTTTTCCGAAATTGTTATAATATTATCAATATCAATTTTTTTTCTCCAACTTTTATCATTTGATAATAAAATTTATTTTAATTAAAAAAAGAAAAATTATTTTGGTAGCATACTTTGTATTAATCTTAAAATTATACATAACATTTATAAGAACCAAATAAGTTTGTTATAGTATACTTTGTATACAACATATATTGAAAAATTATTGAATTATTGTAAACATTTATGTGATTATTTAAAAAATAAAAATCCCTCCTACTCACTAAAGATATATTTAAAAAGTTGATTATTGAATACTAATAATCCTAAAGTAAAATGAACTCAGCTAAATTTTCATATTATGTCGATCAAAGTGTGTCAACAATTTAAGGACAAATGTATATGAGTTCGTATATGGGTACTAACCTAAGCTAATATTTTAATTTTCTTATATAAAATCTTATAGCTTCTAAGTTTCTATTACTATATTTATTTATTTAAACAATCCAATTCAATAACCTTTACGTATTTAGTATTGTATAAACTAATTAAAATTCAAGTTATTTTATTACAAATAATTTTTTTGGATAAATTATCGTTGAATTAACACCATTATTTATTGTTTACTTGTTGTAAAATTTAATTATGACCGTGCATGACACGAGACTTAACCTAGTATATATATAAAAGGTAGCCTTTCCCTCCCAAATTTTAAATTATTTTTGCAAATCTTATAGAAAATTTAAGAATATTATTATTAAAAAAATATGCATAATTTTATATATGAATGTATATGGAGTATATACATCATACGGGGGGTGCATACAACCTAAAATTTACTATGAAGTATTTTTAAAGAATTTTAACCTTTGTCATACTTTTATAAAAAAAAAATAATTAAAAAAAAGTTATAGAAATCCGTGCATTGCACGAGACCATAAGCTAGTAATGGAAATAATTGAATATTCTAACTTTGATCGGTTTACTTTTAATAATATAAAGTTGAAATTATCAAAATAAACCAGACAAAATTGTGGCTACTAAAACAATTTTTTCCAACATAATTACCATGGTTGTTATTCACGATTGTATGAGAATTAAAGTTGGTCTAATTGTTTAGAAACCCTCCTTCCACCCATGTGAGAGGGGTTCGATTGTCACCCTATGCAAAGTGAGAATTGCAAATTTCCAAGCAAGGGATTTCATTATTCCATGTATTCAATATAAGTGGTCACATTGTACACCTCAAAACTAATAGATTTTGTGATTAGCTTAGTTTTAGATCGAGTAATGTGAGTGAAACTTCATATTCAATACGGAGTATTATTTTTAACTTTCTTGGTAAATCTAATTTTATTGACTTTTATTCCAACACATACAAGGTAACTGTGTAACTCTTTAGCTAATTTCTTGTTGTAGAATGTAATTATGTAGATACACTTTACTTGAAAAGACAAACTAGCAAGTAAAGATGGGCAACGGGCTGTGCCGTGCCGGCTCTGCGGCGGGCCGTGCCATGTCGTGCCAAAATTTGGCACACCCCAGCCCATGGCACGGCACAGCCCACGTGCCTGGCGGGCTGTGTCGTGCCGAGCCGCGGGCCAACTCGTGTCACTTTTTTTTTAAATATATATATATAAAAAAAAATGATTTATTGTGTTATAATAATTAAATAAGTTTATATAAATTAATGGATTTATATAAACTTATTTAATTAAGTTTATTTATATAAACTTAATTAAATAAGTTAATATAAATAAACTTAATTAAATAAGTTTATATAAATAAACTTATTTATTTATTAATTAATTAAGTTTTATTTGGGCATGAGCCGTGCCACGGGCCGTGTCGGCGTGCCGACGACCGTGTCCGTGCCGAATTTTAATTTTTTGTTCACGACACAGCCCACGGCCCACAAGTGGGCTGCTGGGCCGGGCCGGGCCGGGCCGGGCTCGCGTGCCGGTACGGCCCGTGCCCATCTTTACTGGCAAGCATTTAAGAAGTTTTTGGTAGTTGAACAATATATTGAGTATTTTGACCAAATAACATTATTTCAGCCATGAAATCTCCAACTATATTTGTTCAGCACAGGTGAAAGACTAAAGAACAGAGTGAAAGCAACACATATCATCAAATTTAAAAGTGATGTTGATGGTCTCTTTCTACCATTTGAATTTAGTTACCACGGAGTAATTCGGGTGTTACTGTGCTTGAACAATAATCAAATATGGGCCTTGCGAGCGGCCCAGGCCCATATTGCAAAATATAAAAAAGAAAAGGAATTACGTAGTACTATTCTTTCGTTATTTTGGACCTATAGATTCAAATTAATTCTCCGAAGTAAGCTTGTTTCATCTTTAAAAAAACTAGACGAGTATCTGCCTGTTGAATAGATTATCCACTATAAAGTACGGAGTAGAAAAAAGATTCATTCTATGAAAGATGTGTAAAAACTTTATACAGTACTATGTATGTATAATCCAAATGAGATGATTTTGTATATTTTTATAGATCAAATTGATTAAATTCATGTCGAAAAAGGTTTTGAATTGATATGAGAGTGCAGAGAGGAGAGACAAAAACTTGGGTTATAAAATTGTTTCATTGTTTATCATTTAGACTACGGGCCTATTCTGATTTACTGAATTGAACTAAACTGATTGGAGTTGAATTAAAGTAAACCGATTGGAGTTGAATTGAACTGACCTAAATTATTTTTGAGAGAAGGAAATTAGAAACTGAAATAAATTGAATTAATTAGAGATACACTAAACTGAACTGAAATTAAGATGAAAAATACAGACACTATAAGTCTACAACTCATCATCTTGCAATTCTTGCATGAAGAAGCTAGGAACAAAGGAAACTAATTTCAATTTAAATTTACAATATTAGCAAAAGGTACCTTGTGAGTTTGTGACCTAACATTCAAATATAATGCTATAATGGGACAACCTCAATATCCACTACAATTTGTTTTATGCTCTTATACATTTCAAATATTCAAATATTCAAATACTACGGATTATAAAAGACTATTTTCAACATTTAAACAGCTTTTAAACTTTTGGAGTAGTGTTTTACAAAAGCTAGCATTGCATTTTTTTTTTAAATCAATGTTTATGAATTAAGCCATTATTTAGCTAAATATGGAGTATACAAAAGCATTGTGCATAACATTGAAGGTTTTTGGGTAACTTTTAAAAAGTTAAATCTACAATTTATAATCAATATGAGAATAAGACGGTTAGAGTTTATCGATTCTCATCAACAATGTACAATACTACATAGGGTAAACCAGCAAAGATGCATGATTATAACAAGATCGGTTCATGTTCGTACAAAAACTATCAGGATGATTTTCAAGCTAAGCTTAGAATTATATTAGTCTGTGACCCTCTTTTACGCCTAAAAAGCCCACCCTTTAATATCTTAATTCAGATTGGATTCCAGCCTGGCCCATAATAACATTTTCCACTTTAGTCCGTTTCTAAAAATTATTAACGGACTCGTTTAGTCGTTTTATAATGCTCCTTACGTCTCAGAATAATTGAAATGAATGTTTTAAATTAGTGCATTGAATTTTTAATGCAGCATTTGTTGTTTGCTGTACTCTCGGGCGTTCTTTGATTGCCTAGATGAGCATTCACGGAAAACTAAAGAATTATCTGACCAACTCTCTCTATTCCGTTTTACTTGACTCATTTAACCATTAGCTCAACTATGTTATCATAACTAACATACTTCTTCCTCCAAAATTTCATAAAATTCTAACCACCGTTAGTCCTTTACTGTAATAGAATACTTCTGACAAAAAAAGTTAAATCCACCAGATTCAACTAACTATGGTTAAGTCATTAAAGTGGTCCAATTCTTGATAAAGAAAAAGATGAAGAGACAGAGACACAGATGAAGAGACAGAGACACGGATTACCTATAGACAGCTCACCCATTTACTACCTCTATTTCATTTTATTTGCAACGATTAAACATTTATTGTTGCAAATAATATAAAACGTAAAACAAAACAGAGGTGATATATTTTTCCAACTCTTTTCAAGAATATCTAACAAAAATAAACTATAACAAGTAAACTTGTCAGAATTACGGAGTATTATATTTCTTAGATCTACCTACATGCTCAAGACTCATACTGATAACTTTTGCATCATTCCAAACTAAATTACATACGGAGTACACATGAAAAAAAAACATTTCATATTATTCCCAATTGTAATACGGATACAAATTAGACTATAACTAATCTGGATTTAATTTAAAACACATGCTATGTATTCTTACATAGTACTAGAAAATCAGCAGAATCTCATAATTACAAGAATAAGCTTACAATTTTATTTTATTTTTTTTGAAGGGAAATAAGCTTACAATTAAAGCTAAAAGAAAAAAGAATATTTTTCATTCCTGAACTCATGGAATCATGTTATAGAGCTTCATCCTGACAAAAAAACAAAACACCAAACATGATCTCATAAGAAACAAGTTGTACAAAGATAGATCTATTACATAATTTTCAATTGACCTCTTACACTGTATAGAAAAAATAATTTAAAAAGCACAAAAATGACAAGAAAAAAAAAATGTTTAGATCGATCTAAATCCCAAGTTAGTCAAAGTCATTAAATTTTAAAACCAGATGGCTTTTCCCAAGGATCATGTAATAAAAAATATAAAATGTAACAAATATTATGAAAAATAAACAAGTTTAGAATAAGAGGAGGAACTTTTGAAGAATTAAAATCATGTTTAAAACCACCCAATATTTTGCTACAATAATAATAAATAAATAAATAAATAGAGTTAACAAAAAAAATTACAAAAAATGCCAAATAATAAATTCTATAAAAATGATTTTCAGAACATTAATTAAGAAAAAAATTAGAGGAGAGAGAAAGAAAGGAGGAGGGGGTTGTAGAGCTCCCTTCAATCCAAAAAATGACCAAACCTTGAAGGGCAAATGACAGCTCCTGAGATATGCAAAACCAAAGGCCTATCATCAATAAAAAAGAAATGGATAGGACTATGGATAACCATATATCAGCAGCTGTATTGTGCCCTAGTTAGGCCTTCTTTTGGACTTCAAGGAGCTCTACTTTTAACCATCTCCGCTTTAACATCGACACGAACACGAACACGACTCGATTAGTCACCATCTTATTATTATCATAATAGGATTTGCTTTGTTCATCTTTGTATCACCTTACAATAAATTTTTTTTGTTTATTTGTATGAAGAAATGAAACCCTAAAAAACCAAGAACAGAATTATTACAGCATGAAAGAGAATGGTGGTGGGTATATATATATAGGGAATGAATGAATGTATGTATGTGTTAGTAACCCTAATTTCCTAAAGTTATGTTATACTCTGAACATAACCCTAAAGTTATACCGTGTCAAGTCAAGAGATAAAAGAGAGGGGGGTTGATTAGTCTACCTTGGTTAATTGTGTAATTAATGGAATTAAAGTGGATCACAAATGAGTGGTTCATACCAATCCTTGGGTTTCCTTACTATCAATACCAAATACGAATTACATTGTATTACTCCATCCATTTCGTAATAATCGCAACACTTTTCTTTTATATCAGTTTATACAAAGTAATAATTAAGGCCTATTCTCTTCAGCTTATTTTCAATTCAGTTCAGCTCCAATAAGTTCACTTCAATTCAGTTTAGTTCAGCTCCAATCAGTTCAGTTCAGTTCTGTTCCTAATTTCATTCTCTCATAAAATATTCAGTTCAATTCGATTTACTTCACTTCAGCTCATTTCATTAAATCAGAACAAGTTCTTACAACATGAATTCCTAATTTCAAACTACTCCGTAATACTTTTTGTTACTCCCTATTTCTCCCTACCACTAACTTCCATTTTACTTTTGATTAGGTATTTAGGTAGGAATGATTTATGATGAATCTTGTACACGTAATCAAATTTATTCAGGAATAATATTATTTAGGAATCAAATATGTTGATGTCTTGTACTCGTAATCAAATTTATTCGGGAGTACTTTGTATTCAAATTTGAATTAACACATTCAAATCATTTAATACTCTCTTTATCTTTATTTATTTATTTTATTTGACTATTTACCTTATTTAAGATATATATATCTTAAAACATAAATAACTTCAATTTTATTGGTGCAAACAGAGGTGTTAATTTGGATTTTAAAGTCAAATCTAGTTAAGGTTGAACTTTTTTGAAAGACTATTAAGGATGAATTTAGGGCCTGTTCTCTTCAGCTTATTTTCAGTTCATTTCCTAATTTTCTTCTCTCATAAAATATTCAGTTTAGCTCAATTCAGTCAATGAGAACAGACCCTTAGAGCTTAGACTCGGTCAAGTCGTGTAAATATAACATTCTGATCATGTTTAGGTTTGTATTTGATCAAGTTTGATCTAAGTTATAATGTTATATTATATCAAGCCATTTACCCTTTCGACTAACTTTAAAGTTTAGTTGGTATCAAGTTATCTTTGGAGCGGGTTACTTTTCAATTCGGGTTGTATCAAGCTGCGTTGATATGCTATTGAACGTAAATAATTACATACAAGAGGTGCGAGTATATCAGTTTGAAAATAGTATGGTAGAAGTGCAGGGTACACCCGAAAGTACATTAGATATAAATAAATGAATATTAAGACAAATTTAATATTTTATTTACGTGTAATATTTTTCAAAAAAAATAATTATATGTAATATTCTTTGTTTTATATGTAATGTTCTTTTTAATGTACTCTATGTTCGTTTGTAATGTATAATAAATAATAATAACCACGATATTATTATTTATAGGTAATGTTATTTCGGATGTACCATAACGTGTAATACACCCACCTGTACTAAATAGTTATTGTATCAGTACATACTCCCTTCGTTTTTAAATATTTGTCCCACTTTTCATTTTTGGTCGTTTTTAAATACTTACTCCATTTTTTTATTTGGAAATCTTATACAATAATTAATTCATTACTCTCAAATAGTGGACCCACCATAAATCATATTTTATTGATTTCATATTCTCTCTCATCCAATTCTCTTAATTACTTTTGCTTTTTATAATTTTTTATTCTTCCATCCACCCCACTATATCCATATTTTATTACTTTGTCCAAAATCTCTTAAAACTTGGGGCATGAACAAATGAAGCAAATATTAAAAATAAAAGGAGTATATTTTAAAACTAAGATTAAAAGCTTTACGGAGTACCGGAAATATAGTCCGTAATTAAAATACAAAGTTGCTTTCCAAAAAAAAAAAAAAAAAAAAAAAAAAGAAATACAAAGTTCGAAAAATCTATAGAAGCTGGTTGGCACTAGATTGTGGGTTTACTTTAATTTACCGTGTCTGTGTAATTTACTTTTCCATCTGAAACGTCACATGTTATGCTGCTTTTTTGACCCCTTCTCTCTTATTTTTTTTTTTTAAAAAAAAAAAATTTAGTCCATTTAATTGACCCGCTCCATTTGACGAGCGCGGCACAGTCTTCTGGACGGGGTCCCGACTTCCGAATCCCGATGCTCTTGCCTAACTTGCCAGATGCTAACACGTGTAAGCTTTTCAAAATCATGTAATTTTACTTTCTTAATTTTTCTACTGTCGACATGGGTCTGCCTGAATTTCCATCGTTGTTGATGGTTACCGGCGAGGTGACATAATTTCAACTTTAGTGTCTTCTTAAACAAAAATATCATTTCAATGCTTAAGGGCCTGTTCTCTTCCGTTGAAATTCAGTTCAGTTCAGTTCAGTTCAATTCAGTTCAGCTCTTATGTCTAATGATATTGCTAATGATATAAAGCCAAATTTCATTCTTTTAAGCTCTTATTATAACGACGCAACAAATAATAATAATAATTATTATTATTATTATCAATAAATAATAATAATAATCATGAATAAATAATAATAATAATAATAACAATAATACTAATAATAATAATCAATAATTAATTATAATAATAATAATAACAATAATTAATATTAATATTAATAATAATAATAATAATAATAATATCGATACAATTAATTGTTCAAATGGTTCTATTTTTTTGATACACATTTCTATTGTTAATCTTATTGAGAAAATTAGAGTACTACACAACTTAAACTAATTTTCATAGTCAGTTAGTTCTTCGTCTTCTTCTTGTCCACCAAGCTCCTCCATTACCTCGGCATTCCTCTGAACTGACTCCCATATCTGATCAGTTATTTCTTGCCGGACAATATCCATAGCTGCTTTTCTGCTACATGTAAGTGTTTTGTGTTCTTTTGTCATAATACTATTTTATTTTAAAATTAAATAGTACATGTGTTTAAAATATTTAGAGGTTTCAAGTTTTTAATATATTTTCCATAAATTTATAATTATATTATAAATTTTATAATTATGTCATATGAAATAGTACATTTGTATATACACATAGGTATAGTAATATATAATCAAAGACCACTAATCCGTAGTTAAAAATCACTAATTAATAAGTTCAGTTCAGTTCAGTTCAGTTCAGCTCAGCTCAGTTCAGTTCAATTCAGTTCAGTTCAGTTCAGTTCAGTTAAGTTGATTTCAGTCAATCAGAACATGCCCTAAGTTTTAAATTTATTTTTTATTTGGTGTTTTGTGGTAAGAATTAATATAAAATGTACTGGTACTAAGTACATGTTCTCTTCAATTAATTTTTATTTCATTTTAGTTCAGTTTCAATCAGTTTAGTACTTAATTTCCTTCTCTCTTAAAATATTCAGTTCAGTTTCAATCAATTCAATTCAGCTCAATTCAGTAAATCATAACAGTTCCTAAACTTTCACAAATGTTGCCAATTACTCCCTCCGTTTTTTTTATTTGCATCACTTTCCTTTTTGGGGTGTTTTTTTTAAATGCATCACTTTTATATTTGGTAATTTCACAAATTCTTAAATGAACCTAATTCACACTAATTTATTGTGGACCAATAATATTAGAGAAACTATGATTGTTTTATTAGTAAAAAAAATAAAAATAAAGGTCACTATGTTGAAATGAAAGTCATTTTGGTAATATATAGGCTATAAGAAGTTAAATTTTTTTAATGAAATATTTTATATACTGGTCAATATGAAAAATAAAGGTTACTATGTTAAAATTAGGGTTATAACGTTGTATTCAAGTTCACAATAATATTAAATGTTATACAAGTGTTAATAAAGATTACTATGTTAAAAATAAGGTTAATATATTAAAAATAAGGGTCACTATGTTCAATATAATGTCAGTTGCGTGTGTATAAATATCGGGTCCACAATAATATTATTTTATCATTATATTTTATTGTTTCTCTTACTTTTAATCGCACTCAACTTATTTTATCATTTGTCTCTCTTCTATGGTCCCCACTAAAATAATAAAAATATATATACTCTCTCACATACATTCTCTTTCATGGTCCCCATCTTTCTTTTTACTATAATAATTTATTCATACACTCACAATATTATATTAATATCCTAAAACTTTGTAAAATCCAAAGTGATGCAAATAAAAAAAATATAATAATAAAAAAAAAAACGAAGGTATATAAATAAAGCATTACGAGTAATAACTTTCATAATCATCAAAGAATGATTTAAAACTAGATAAAATTCAATATATAAATAAGGGTAATGCTATAAGCATTTAATGTACTTCCTTTTTAATATTAAATTGGAAATTTATTGATAATTCACGGGTAAATAAGTGTAATAAATGTTTACTTATTATTAATTTTTTCCACTTTTAGCTTCTTATATGCAGCACTTAGACTGTATATATTTTTTTCCTATAAATAAAGGGAAAAAAAAATCAAACTATGTCAACTATTGCCTCTATTTCATGGAGTAGTTGACACCTTTCTTTTATCACGTTTTATCAACGCACTATCTTTAACTCTTGACATTATAATTATAAAAGCTAGATTTTGATAAAATATACTCCTCTCGTCCCTAAATTACATTCCTATTTTCCTTTTTGAGGGTTTTAAAATTAGATTTTTACTTTCCTTTTTTAGTAATTGATTTTTGTACCAAATTATCCTTATTCTCCAAATTTATTCCCCAAAATGTCCCCAACTTATTTTTAAATCAACGTGATGTGACATTACTTTAATTACTTTTCCGTTTGACGATTAATAGTTGCACAGAAACCATAATTTGATTGGTCCATGTGAACAATTACAATCCATGTGCAGCACAATAAATGAATTTGATTGGTCCTTTTATTTTTCATAAACAAATGTGATTGATCCTTTTTCTTTTCAAAGGATTGATGACATGTGCAAGCATTTAATATCATTCTATTTTGTTTTATTCAAAGAGAACAATAAATGTCTTGTAATTCTCATTGTACTTTCTAATCATGGGTTTTAAGGTTACTCCAAATTTCTTAATTTCCGTGTAAATTTAGAAATAGGAATGTAATTTAGGGACGGAGGATTTACATTGAGACGATTCAAAGAAAATCCCACTTGACTAGTTTTATCATAGCTATAAATCACAAAACTAGTGAAAGTGTTATTTGTGAATAATATAAAAGACAAATGATGTCATGTTGTCAACTAAATAAAATAGATGAAGTATTATGTAAAGGAGGGAGCAAGTCGAACCATAAGACCAGGGTTGTATCAACTATTTAATACTGGACCGAAATTTAAATTTGAAGAATCGGAGACTAAATCGACAAAAGCTATGACAATATCAAAAAGACAAATCGATCTAAAACCAGGCTGAATTGATTTGGATTGGTTTTAGATATTTTATTATGAGAATTGAATGAATTAAAGAAAAAATAATTTTTTTAATGACATTTTTCAAGTCTGAAAAATATTAATTTCTCATTTCTCAACCCGAATACCGGACTGGTTACCCATTTAGAACCCTAAACCTGATACTTACAATAACTTAGGTGTGGGTCGAAATTTCAAAGACAGCATATACGGTTTAAATCTAGGTCCACTTCCGAAATAGCTGGACTGGGTATGGGCCTGTTAGGCTTGGGCCAAGTCCAGCCCATTTCCATATCAACTTAAAAGCAATTGGGTAAATTTTCCTTATGAATCTCCGACTATGTCCAACTCTTAAATCTCAAGACTTTGGTTGACACATACATAATTTGTACGGGTTTTCCGTAAGGCAAAATCTTGCATGAAACAATCATACGAGAACTTATAGCAAGACTATGAGGTCTATGACTACACGCAAGTGAACACGAGAATGTTTCATCCAACTCGCTTAAGCATGTGTATACAGGATACTATTAGCTTCAGCAAGTGAACTTTCAATCTGTAATCAGGACTCAATAAAACATCAGAACCAACATATAAATAACTTCTTTCAAAAGTAAGTCAGCCAGTACCCAGCCATGTAATTCATCACAATGGCTAAAATCAAAGATAAAATATCTTGAACAAGATTTGCAGCTATAATCCTTGAACAAACATTCAGTCACATACATGAGGCATAAGATTACTAGACTAACTCTAACAAGAAATACTCCTATAACAAAACCCCAGAAAAAGAGCAAATTATACAGAAACGAAAAATATTATCCATTGTCGAAGATGGCCAAAATTGTTTGATTTGCCCGAATTACCACAAATACCTCAATCAATCCTCGCTGCTCTTCTTCTTCTTTTTCTTTTCTTTCTTCTCGCTTACAGGTTCAGCTTCCTCACTAGCATCAGCATGCTTTCTCTTCTTTTTCTTATCCTTCTCTCCCGCCTCAACAGTTTCCTCATCCTCTGCCTGCTTCTTTTTCTTCTTCTTTTCCTTTTTCGTTGTCTCTTCATCATCTGCTTCTTTGTCTCCATTCTCAGCCTGCTGCTTCTTTTTCTTCTTCTCTTTCTTGGATTTTATTTCAACTTCAGGTTCCACATTTTCATCTTCACCATTAGCAACACTGTCTTCCAAAACGGCATCCTTCTTTTTCTTCTTTTCTTTCTTTGCCTTCTTTGTTTCCTCAACAACATGAACATCCTTTTCCATTGCCATCAAATTATCATCCTTCTTACCAAGGATAGCATCTGCTGCAGGATTATACGTCTGCAAAAGATAAAAGATAGAATGCAGTGTTAAAACGAAGGCAAATAAAAAGACTGCCAAATTGGCAAGGCAAGACTTGCAAGAGAAGCAGGGAGTGAAATATACCTTTGCAGGGGTAATTAGTGCTCCTGCTCCCTTCTTACGATCTTTGTCATAAACTTCTATTTGTGGTTTTCCCTTGGCTGATCCCGCAGATTTGCCCAACTCTTTACCTTCAAGATTTCTTAGACGGGCTTCAAGCTGTTTCAGAAATGAAGCAGGCTATATGAGAACAGGTCCGGAGTTTTTTCATATTAAAAATTAAATGGAAGAAAAAAATTATGCAGAAAATTGATTATGAAGTTGTTACCTTGGCACGATTTTCAAGACCCATAGTGTTATCAGGGTTATCTCCAAGAGCATCATAACGAATAGCCAATGCAGTTTTTGCTGCAAGGGAACGAGATATTTTACCCTTGTGTTTAGGAGCAGCCTGCCCAATCAAGGAAGCATGGTAGATAAGCCCATATTTAGGGGTTGCATGTTTTGTTTTCAAAGCTCTGAAAAGAGCCTTTTCTGCCCCAAGAATTTGTACTGTGCTCCCAGGCTGCTTTGCAAGATTTATCAAGCTTCCACCATGGGCAATAAGACGGGCACCAACAAGCTCACCAACAAGAGCAGTTAAATTTGGAGCAATTGTGTTCATTCTGCTTTTCAAATAGTCATATAATTGAGCTCTGTATTCAGCTAGAGACAAAACTTGGTCACAGAGTTCACTGATATTTATCAAATCAAGATCACTGACTTCAGTTCCCATAGAAATCATGGCAGCCTCTTTGAGCGCTGTCTCAACCTCCTCGTCCAAGATCTGTAACAAAAGGAAGGAAGGTTTAATTCCACAATGTTACCTACTTGATAATAGGACTGTCAAGATTTTATTTCATGACCATTTCCTAATGACTTCACCAACTTTCATTCTCTCAAATGTCCAAACCAAGATTTACATGAAGCAACAATATATTACCAGTGTTGATGCAAGTCCTTGACCCTTAAATTCAGTCCATAAAGTCCCCAGAGGCATACGCACCATTTAAACACAAAAAGGACGCAACATACATAAAGAAGATTATAAAGTACATTGAAGTGGTGTTTACCTCAGAGAAGTCAAGCTTTGCAGCATTAACACGATTCATCATGAACTTCACGGTCTTGGCATATAGAATATTGTCTTGCACAATTTTTGCAAGCTCAGGAAAATGCCATCCATACCATTCTCGGACCCTCATAGCATATGTATTAAGCTCTTTGTCAAGATCATCCAACAAACCAATAGCTTGAATGATCATAGTGTCTACCTGTACATACATCAGGTGCAGGTTAAGATAGGTGATCTTTCACTCAAGCAAGTCCAATATCATTTAAGTTAAACTTCAATTTCATGAAGTTATGGACCAAAGTAAGCAGCTCCCAACAGTGATTTATGGATTTTAACTAACCTTATCAGGACTGAACTTTAACTTGTATCTAGATAAGCTGTGAGATAAACCCAAGCTCATTGGAGCCAAATCTTGAGCTCCAAGACCTGAGATGAGTTCAGTCAGCTGACTTCTTACCCCTCTCATTAGCTCCATCACTGAATTATTGTGAACACACTCAATTTGCTGCAATACAAGGCCATATCCAGCTTTAAATTAGATAGGTGAAAACCAACAAGCATTACAGAGTGCAGGACATCAAATTGAAATCTACACTAACCAATTTCTCCTTGATTGCATTTCCAAGTTTAGAATCGGCAACACCTAATGTGCTACCCGTGCAGTGTGCTTTCAAAAATTTTCTCAATCCCTTGCTAGGTTTGCCGTCAATCAATAAAGTAGTAGCTGCTAAAGCTTCTGATGTATTTTCAAACTTGTCAAATGCTTTCAGCTTCACTACCTGAAGAATTGTAAAAAGTCAAGCACACCGGTTAACAAATTAAAAACAGTAGCATTATTAGTTGACTACAAAACTCAATAATTGGTGTAGAAAGTATTGAGAGCTATGGATGAATCGCTATACTGAATTTCTATCCATTAATAGAAACAGATTAAGTATATTTATAACTTCCAGCATCATACAACTTTGACGTTCAATAAGGTAGTAAGATATCACTTGGAAAACAGAATAAGAGCGTGTGAATAACATTAAACAATTTTGCAGATTGCAGGTCCTAAAGCATAGCATCTTTAGATGAGCTTTCTTCCTTGAAACAAACACAAGTCAATTAGCATGAAACAGTCCTCACCCTAACTCTATGATGGACTTGAAGCACATCTACAAAATAATCTTTCTCATGGACAAGTGATTGTTTGGTTGTTCAATAATGCCCTCCATGTCGTTACTAGAGATTTAAAAACATATAGTTGTCCAATCGTACATTTTTTACTTCCGCATAGGGTAAAGGCAGTTTTCAATGACAAACCCAAAATTTAATATAGTTCATTTTCGAGCACTGTTTAAAATTGTCAATATCAGAATCAACAAATCCATCTCACTTTCTAAATACCGAACAAACTTGCTTGACCTAGAACCAACTAATTCTTCCGCCCTCCTCACTGCACTAAGACACACTACAAGCTTAAAACCTCTTACTCATCTTAACTAATCAGCCTTAAACAAATAAACAGCATTTAAGCTTTAAATTTCTGAAATTCCTAACCCAAAAGAAACA
Organism: Chenopodium album; assembly: GCF_948465745.1. NCBI lineage: Eukaryota > Viridiplantae > Streptophyta > Magnoliopsida > Caryophyllales > Amaranthaceae > Chenopodium > Chenopodium album. Next base: position 10,516,955 of record NC_137846.1, read on the forward strand.
TATAAGAATGTCTAACTTCTTAATTAGGGCATTCAGTTTCTACATATCTACCATCACCAAATACCACCTTCAACTAAAACCAAATGCAATTTACTTCAAGAAAATTTAAAATTTTCTAACACCCGTTTTCACACATACAAAAGTTAATGATTTCGAACATGAGAAAAGTAGCAGTCATAATTATCATCTTCATCAAACCAAATGTCAAACCGACTGTCCCGAACATAAACCATTAAACCAATTGCACCCTCCACAAACAAAATAATCACCCTAAAACCTCTATTTCAAACCTAAACCTCGAATTTTCGTCGTCCACAGCACAAACAAAACCTCGATGTAATCTAAACATAAACCAACACAGCTTTCCAACAACAATATACAATTTTCTACGTTACCAACTTCAATAACACTTCTATATCCATCATACTTCTATGCTCAATACCACTCTTAACATAAGACTATGCATCATACTTCTATAAACATCAACAAATTTCATAACCCATTTCCACACTTTAACAAAAACCCTTAACAATCATTCATCAAAATCATGCAATCATAAACATTATAAATAAAAAAAATTAAAAGGCAGAAGTCTAAACCTTTCTAGCAGAATCAGCAGTAGAAAACTCTTTCCACAAATCCTGCAAAAAAAAAAAAAAAAAAAAAAAAAAACCCACATTCATACTTACAAAATCAACAAAAATAAAGAAACAAAATTACCCAGAAAAATAAAAGGAAAATTATCATACCTCAACTTGAGAAAGCTTTCCTTCATCAATAACTTTGAATAGGGCAAAACCCGCAGGAGTTTCGAACAACACCAACATTTTTCTGCCCTCAAATTTTCGCCCTTTTTTTCACTATACCAAAAATCAACAATAAACCCAGAACAAATTAATACTTAGCAATTGCTTAATCAAAGAAAATAGAAGCATACGTATGAAAATTGAAGAGGGTGGAGAAGGAGGCTTACCCTAGAAGAGAGGAGAGAGAAAATGGCGAGAAGCAGAGTGAGGACGATGAAATTGGAATTAGGGTCTTGTGAGGGTTTTAGAGAGGCGACTATCTTTTTAAATAGCCTACCTCTTTTCTCTTTGGGTCGGGTTACCCGTTTTTAGGTCAAATCTAGTGTCTCCATTTTTAATTTTCACTCACTCTCTCTCTCACTCACACACACACACACAACAAAAAAAAAAAAAAAAAGGTCAAAAATGGTTAATAGGAATGTGTTAGACAAAATTACTTGATTTATATTAAGAAAAAAATTAGACATAAATTAAGGAAAGTCGATATACATTTTAGTTATTAGTCATGTAAATTACTAAATTTGAAATAAAAGAATGAAAAATTATTTTTATTTGAAGATAACACTCTAGTTATGTAAAACCCCTTTCCTTTCTTTTTGGATAATGATATAAGACATCATTTGTTTCATTTGTGAATGTATAACACATGATTGTAACTGTAACTCTTTCTACCTTTTTCAATTTCGGATCTTGTTGAACATACTAATATGTATTTCACATTTGATTTGTATTTATATACTTAGGGTTATTTTGTCTACTTTGAATACAATTTAGAATCTCATAGTCGTCTACAAAAATAGAGGTAGAGTAAAGAGGGGTGACACATGTCGTAGTGAGTACATGTTGGTTTAATTTTGCAATTTTGTTTTGGTGTCTCATTGTGCCTTTAATTTATAACGTATGATTCTCATTTATTGTGACAATTCGAATGTTAATTAATTCTATAACAACCTCGTTTAACATTAATGCAACAAACGACATTAATAACCTCGTCAAGGAAATGTTCCTCTTAAACATTTTTTAGATGTTGTAAATTCCTTGACTAGCTATTATATATGATTTTCGATCCCATCTAAAGGTTTGCCTTTCTCTTACACCTCACTAGGACTGTTCATGGAATAATAGTATTGGCAGAATTACGAGAATGGACTTCTACATAATGTAAAGTCACAGTCCAATTCCCCCGACTAAATAATCTTCCTCCGTTCTTTTAGCATTTTTGTAGGAGTGATCATTATGTAATTGTCACCAATTGAATTTGCAATATTTGGAAATTTAATAAAATTTTAGAATTTTGGGTCTTTTAAATTTTACCACTTAATTGTAGTCCATTATATTTTTTAAAAAATGATTTTATATTGATCCCACTAAATAATGCGAAGTACCTAGTATTTGGAAACAACCATTGAATGGTAATCATGCATCATATGAAGCCTTTGGCCACCTTACTTATCTATTCAATTGTCCATAATATGGAGCATTTTTTAATGACACTATATTGGAACTAAATGACTAAACTATTAGGACTTAGGAGTTAGAGCAAAACATAACATTGCAACCCCCAACATATAAGCCAAACTAAAGAGAATACATCAATAAAATTAGATTAGTGTAGGTGTTAACTAATTTAGGTAGTTAAAATACCGGGGTTAGTGGTGCAGGTAGAGTTTAATGAAGTAAAAAGAATCTCTTAAGTTAAGTTACTTCATCAATAAAAAAAACAAAAAATAATATTTTCCCGCACGAATAAGATATAGTTTTGTGCTACTTTACTACACTTGCACTTGGTACATCGGGTGCATAGCACAATTGACACCTTAGTTTGAAGGTGTTTTCTCGATAAATAAACACCATATATTACGCATGCATTCAAAGAAATATGGACCTTTTTTAAAAGCTCGTGCTTAATTAAAAATCAATATATTACATTACTCTTTTTAAAATTATCTTAAATAACACACATTATCATTTTTTGATGAGCAAAATGGTAATCTGTGTTATTTAACACAATATTTCAGAGAGTGAGAGATACCTCAAGTGGTTAGAGCTTTCTTCCCGATTCTAGAAGATTCTGGGATCAATCTCACTCCTGTCCTTGTGGCTCTCTAAACACCAAAAAAAAAAAGATAATATTTTATTAGGAAAGATTATATTGTGAAAAGATATCTTAGAATATCTTATATGGCCGTTTATGTTGAATGAGAAATACAGAGGATTATTATTGAGAGAATATTTAACATGGTATCAAGAGCTTAGGTTTGATCCAAAATTTTTTCGACGAATTGATCGCACGTGATTTACATAATTTCGTGAAATTGGGAGGAGTGTGAGAGTTCACATAAATTAATTTTTTTATTTTCGGTCGGAACAGTATTTGCGGCATCCTACTGTTTGTGGGATCATATATTGGAGTGACAATTTTTTTATAATTGTGAGAGTTCACACTTATAAATATTGGGAGTGGTGATTGAGATTGTGGGAATACAAATTACAATTGTGGGAATTTGAGTTCTCACGTATTTGTTTGTGAGTCTGTGAGATTCACAAATTTAATTATTTATTAAATTCCTTTGCTTGTGAGGAATTGTGAGGCTTTTATTGACAGTGAGGTTTACTGTGTGACGATTTGTGTGATTTTTATCAATTAGAGGAAAATTGTGAGAAGTTGTGTGATGGCTACTCCTCTCGTTCAAGCTAACAACACAAGCGGACAGCCTGCTTCTCGGCTCTTGTAAGGGGCTGCTGTTACCGCCTCAGATGGGGCTGCCCTTGTAGGGGTCATGAAGGCTCAAATACAGCAACTACTTGATCATTTAAACTCTATTCCGCCCAAGCTTCCCAGTAAGCACGATTTGGGTTGGATTGTAGACACCGGTGCCTCAAACCATGCGACTTGTGATCTTTCTCTTTTGAGAAATGTGACAAATGTGAGCCATTATCCGGTAGGATTGCCGGATGGGAATTATGCCAATGCTTCCAAAATTGGATCGGTTATATTGCAAGGGGGCTTGACTATTAATAATGTTCTTTATGTGCCTCAATTGAATTGCAATTTAATTTCGACGACTCAATTATGTGATGAATCAAATTGTGTCATGCAATTTACTAATAAACTTTGTGTTATACAGGACCTAACGACGAGGAAGGTGATTGGAGCAGGTGAACGAGTAGATGGACTTTATTATTTCCGGGGCGTTCCCATGGTGAAGACCTTGAAGACAGATGGGGATCGATCCACAGAGTTGTGGCATCAACGGTTGGGGCATCCTTCGAGAAAGGTTCTACAACATCTTCCTTTTGTGAGTCGTAGTACTAGTAAACTAAAATCCTGTGATATATGCCCTCGTGCAAAACAACATAGGAGTAGTTTCCCTTTGAGTCAAAATAAAGCTACTCGAATTTTTGAACTTGTTCACATAGATTTATGGGGGCCTTACAAGATTCCATCGTCTTGTGGTGCTCATTATTTTTTGACTATAGTAGATGATTACTCTAGAGGTGTGTGGACTTATTTATTAAGAAATAAAACGGAAGTTGAGTATATGTTTCTTAATTTTGTTGCTATTGTTTGACGTCAATTTTCTCAAGAAATTAAAATGGTTCGTAGTGATAATGGAACGGAATTTAATTCCTTGAAAGAATATTTTTTGGCAAATGGGATATATTTTGAGATCTTATGTGTGGGCACGCCTCAACAAAATGGGCGTGTTGAGAGAAAACATAAACATATCTTGAATGTGGCTAGAGGTTTAAGGTTTCAAGCAAATTTGCCTTTGAAATTTTGGGGGGAGTGTGTGCAAGCGGCATGTCATTTAATTAATAGAATTCCTTATCGATTGCTTGATTATAAAACCCCTTGTGACATGTTATTTGGGAAACCCCCTTCATATGAGTATATTAGGGTGTTTGGGTGCTTGTGTTATGCTTATAACTTAAAGAGTAAGGGTGATAAATTTGCTAGTCGTAGTCAGAAATGTGTGTTCCTAGGATACCCTTTCGGGAAAAAAGGATGGAAGGTGTATGACTTGGAAACCTGAGAAATATTTGTGTCAAGGGATGTGAAATTTTGTGAGACCGAATTTCCATTTTTTGAGCCTAGTGAGGATGCCAAAATGGTGAATGTGCCTTGTGGAGATGAGGGGGTAAGTGATGATGAATGGTGCATGGAGATGGAAGGGGAGTGTGTGAGTGAAGGGCATTGTGATGCAGGGGTGGAGAGGGAGGCAGAGAGCTCCGCGACCCACCTGCGGCAAGCACACACAAACCACAGCCAGGCCGCGGAGGAGTCTGCCAGGCCCTCTGATCAGGCCGCTGACTCTCCTGCGGGCGCTGGTGCTTGAGGCGGCTTGCAAGAGGGAGGCAGAGAGCTCCATACAGACGCCCAGACTGGGCAGAGTGAGCTAAGCAGCAACCCAGCAAGAGACAGCAACACAGCAGTGGCAACAGAGGCCTTGGGTAAAGGCATGAGACCAAAAATTCCGTCTGTGAAACTCCGTGACTATGTGACACACATGATCCGAAATATAAGTCCATCTACATCATCTTTGAGTTCACATGCGACATTGCTTTCCTCAGGTATTGTTTACCCTATAACACATTTTATTGATTATCACCGATTTTATGTGAAACATAGAACATATATTGCAGCTATTATAGGAGGAAATGAACCCAAAAGTTTCAGGGAGGCCATGAAACATGAGGGTTGGAGGAAGGCAATGGAAGATGAGATACAGGCACTAGAAGAGCAGGGTACTTGGGTGCTAGAGAAATTACCACCCGGTAAAAAGGCACTCGGGAGTAAGTGGGTGTACAAAGAAAAATATGATGAGCATGGGAACTTGCAGAGATTGAAAGCGGGATTAGTCATCTTTGGCCATTATTAGGTTGAAGGATTGGACTACAATGAGACATTTGCTCCGGTAACAAAAATGGAGACAGTTCGAACATTTCTTGCAGTAGCGGCGGTGAAAAATTGGGAAGTCCATCAAATGGACGTTCATAATGCGTTTCTTCATGGTGATTTGGAAGTAGAGGTATTTTTGAAAATTCCCCCTGGTTTTGAGAAAAATATTTTTGACAGAGTTTGCAAGATGAAGAAATCGTTGTACGGGCTTAAACAAGCTCCAAGATGTTGGTTTGCAAAGTTTGCTACAGTTTTGAAAGATTATGGCTTTAAACAGTCATATTATGATTATTCTTTATTTACTCTGACAAAGGGTAAAATGCAGCTCAATGTGTTAGTATATATCGATGATTTAATTCTTGCAGACAACGATAAAAATGCTATGCTCAATTTTAAATCATATCTAGGAAATTGTTTCAAGATGAAAGATCTTGGAGTTTTGAAATATTTTTTGGGGCTAGAGGTAGCCCGGAATAAACAGAGAATTTTTATTTGTCAGAGGAAGTATGCATTGGATATCATTACTAAGGCTGGTTTACTAGATGCTAAACCTGCAGAGTTCCCTATGGAACAAAATCACAGGTTGGCTTTGGCTCAGGGAGAGTATTTTCATGATATTGAGAAATATCGTCGCCTCATAGGCCGACTGATTTATTTGTCTGTTACGAGACTAGATTTAGCATATTCTGTGCACATTTTATCACAGTTTATGCAAAATCCCAGGATTGATCATTGGGAAGCAGCTCTGCGAGTTGTTAGATATTTGAAGAAGAGCCCGGGACAGGGGATCTTATTGAGATTCGACAGTGCTTTACAGTTGGAAGGATGGTGTGATTCATATTGGGCAGGTTGTCCTCTTTCCAGGCGATCCTTGAGTGGTTGGTTTGTGCTTCTTGGTTTGTCCCCAGTGTCATGGAAAATCAAGAAGCAACCTACTGTTTCTCTTTCTTCAGCAGAAGCAAAATATCGTTCGATGACTGGAGCAACTTGTGAATTGAAGTGGTTGAAACGACTTCTTGGTGACTTAGGTGTTAAACATGAGAATGGGATGCACCTTTATTGTGATAGTCAGTCCGCGTTATACATTGTGCAGAATCTAGTGTTTCATGAACGAACAAAACATATCAAATCAGATTTTCATTTTGTTCGGGATGCGATTACAGATGGGACGATTATACCTTCGTATGTTCCTACGACGGTTCAGTTGGATGACATTTTTACAAAGGTTTTGGGAAAAGCTAAATTCGAGTTTCTTCTTCGCAAGTTGGGTGTCCGAGATCCATACTCTCCAAGTTCAGGGGGGGTATTAGGAAAGATAATATTGTGAATATTGTGAAAAGATATTTAAGAATATCTTGTGATTATCTTTAGGTATATTTGGTCTTGCCCTCCAAGTATCCTAGTGATATATATTTGTATATGGCCGTTTATGTTGAATGAGAAATACAGAGGATTATTATCGAGAATATCAATACTATATACTAAAGTAATTACCAGAACTATCCCAAAAATACACATGTCGCGCCCACAATTAAAATTTTCCCGCCAAAACTTTTTTTTTTCTTTTATTTTTTTCCCTTAAAAAATAATAAGATAATTGATTTTTTTTTTTTAAAAAAAAAAATTAAGAGAATATGCCGCCTAAAAATTAGAACAATAAAAACTATTTCAAATAAATAAAATATTTTTTGAATCGTATACACAATCTATATACAAATACAAACTTATAGTAATTTATAAAAATAATTTTTCCTTGTGGATATCCGAGCGTTGCTCGGGCAAAGAACTAGTTTAACATATTTCAAGCAAGAACTAAAAAAATAAAATGATGAATATTTTTTATTATTTTTTAAATAAAAAGTGAAATCAGGAAAATTAAGTTGAAACGCAGGCTACGTCAAGTCCTCAAAGGCCCCAAATATCAGCCATCTAACCTTTACAATTTTTTACTTACACTCCCTAATAAGTATCTTTACCTACACCCCCACTTCATACGACACCGTTTTTATTATCAGAAAGGAAAAAAAAAAAAAAAGGAAAAAAAAGGGTCTTTCCTGTTGAAGGGAAATGATGAAATAATTAAGAACCTCCCTATCTATATCATGGAAACCACCACTGATAATAGAGCTTTGTACTCAACAGCTTTCTTTTTCTTTTTTCCTTTAATTTCTCCTTTTTTTTTTTTACAAAATTTTTTCCTATTTTCTAGTTAACTGGTTAATGTATGCATGTGTTATTAGACCGATATAGGTATTAAAATAAACATACAAATTTTAAAAAGCATTTCCAAATTAATTTGAGAAAAATTTGAAATTTCTATCCCACAAATTTAAAAATCATTGAATAGGTAAACATGTATAATATTGATAGGAACTTTTAATATTTTTTATTTTTATTTTTTTTTTAAAAAAAAAAAACTCGTCTTTAATTCAGTAATTATGGTGAAGCTGAACATTTTACTTTCTACAAATGTATATAAAGTTTATTCAAAATGAACATAAATTATATGATACTATTGAGATATTATCGTATATTAGGAGATTTGATAGAATATTTCCTTATATTTATCTTTTATATTTTAGTTAATTCCTGATATCTTTGTAACTCTATATATTCCCAATTATTTTCAATGAGAAGGCGAGCAATTCTACTCTAATTATTTTCTACTTCTCTCTAATTTATCATGGTATCAAGAGCAGGTTAATTTTTTTTTGAGCAATGTCAGATTTGGAGCTTTGGCATAGAAGAATGGGGCATCCTTCGGAGAAAATAGTTAAGTTACTTCCGCACATTAGCAATAAAAGTAGTTTAAATAAAGGTTGTGAAGTATGTTTTCGTGCTAAGCATCCTAGAGACAAATTTCCCTTGAGTGAAAATAAAACATCTAGAATTTTTGAGAAAGTGCATTGTGATTTATGGGGTCCATATCGACATGTTTCTTCGTGTGGGGCTCGTTATTTTTTAACTATTGTTGATGATTATTCAAGAGCTGTGTGGATTTATTTGTTGATTGATAAAACAGAAGTTTTTCAGATGTTTATGGCGTTTGTTGCTATGGTTGAAAGGCAATTTAATCAGACAATTAAAATTGTTCAGAGTGATAATGGAACCGAATTTAATTGCTTGATTGATTTTTTTATTGCTACTGGAATTATTTTCCAAACTTCTTGTGTGGGAACCCCTCAACAGAATGGGAGAGTTGAACGAAAACATAAACACATTCTTAATGTTGGGAGAGCCTTGAGATTTCAAGCAAAATTGCCTATTTATTTTTGGGGTGAATGTGTTTTGGCCGCCGCTCACTTAATAAACCGAACTCCAACCCCTATTCTTCAAAACAAAACCCCATTCGAAATTCTCTTTAATAAAACCCCTTCCTTTGATGCTATTCGTACCTTTGGATGCTTGTGTTTTGCTCATAATCAAAAGACTAAGGGGGATAAGTTTGCTAGTCGGAGTCGAAAGTGTGTATTTTTGGGGTATCCGTTTGGGAAGAAGGGATGGAGGTTATATGATCTTGAAACTAAAGAGTTCTTTGTGTCTCGTGATGTCAAATTTGTGGAAGAAATTTTTCCGTTTGGTTGTCCGGATGACATTAATATTGATGTGAGTATGCATGATATGTCGGTTGATGTTCATAGCGATTTTTCGGAAATTTTTGAGGATGTCGAAGCCTATGAATACAATGAGGCAGCCCACTCCGCAACCCCCTTGCGGCAAAATGTTGCTGGCCACAGGGGGGCCGCGGAGTCCACTGCCCAGCACAATGAACAGCAGCAGCAAGCCACTGCCGAGGCTGCTCAACAGCAGCAGCAAGCTGCTACTGCCGAGGTTGCTCAACAGCAGCAGCAAGCTGCTACTGCCGAGGCTCAACAGCAGCAGCAAGCTGCTACTGCCGAGGCTGCAGCACAACAGCAAGCTGCTACTGCCGAGGCTGCAGCACAGCAGCAAGCTGCCACTGCCGAGGTTGCCCAGCAGCAGCACCATGCTGTGTCACAGCAGCAGCAGCTTGCTGGGGCACCGCAGCACACTCCAGCCACACAGCAGCCTGATATGGGTCGCGGTTTTCGAGAAAAATACCGGTCAGTTAAGCTTCGTGATTTTGTCACTCACTCGGTCTTTGCCAATAGTCCATCTCCGTCTTCCAATCAGTCTTCAGGTACTCCTTATCCTTTAGCACACTATATACATTGTGACAAATTTTCTGTGAATTATCGGAAGTTTATTTCAGCCGTTGTTCAAACTAAAGATCCGACAACTTTCAAAGAAGCTATGCAATATGAAGGATGGCGTAAGTCAATGAATGAAGAAATTCGAGCTTTAGAGAACAATGGTACTTGGACTTTGGAGCCTCTTCCCCCGGGTAAAAAGGCTCTAGGAAGTCAATGGGTCTATAAAACCAAGTTTCTTGCTAATGGTGAAGTTGAGCGTCTAACATCTCGTTTGGTGGTATATGGGAACCATCAGAAAGAAGGTGTAGATTATGATGAGACATTTGCTCCGGTTGCTAAGATGACCACGGTTCGTACTGTTCTTGCTATTGCGGCCGCCAAGAATTGGGAAATTCACCAAATGGACGTTCATAATGCGTTTCTTCATGGTGACTTGGATGAAGAAGTTTACATGAAATTACCACCCGGTTTTCAGAGTTCGGATCCTTCTTTGGTTTGCAGATTGAAAAAGTCTCTCTATGGTTTGAAGCAAGCACCTCGATGTTGGTTTGCTAAATTCACCAAAGCCTTAAAACAGTATGGTTTCAAACAATCTTACTCTGATTATTCTTTATTCACTCATACTACTCGTGATACTCAGATTACAGTTTTAGTGTATGTTGATGATTTGATTATTTCTGGGAACGATTCCGCTGCATTGACTGTTTTTAAGGCCTACTTATGTGACTGTTTCAAGATGAAGGATCTAGGTCCTTTGAAATATTTTTTGGGGATTGAAGTGGCTCGTAGCTCTGCAGGTTTATTCTTGTGTCAGCGAAAATATACTCTGGATATTATTTCTGAGACAGGCTTGTTAGGAGCAAAGCCTAGTGGTTTTCCCATGGAGCAAAATCACAAATTGGGATTGGCCACCGGCGAATTTCTTTCTGATCCAGAGTCCTATAGACGGCTTGTTGGTCGATTGATTTATCTTACTGTCACACGCCCTGACTTGGCGTATTCAGTTCATATTTTGACTCAGTTTATGCAGCAACCTCGTAGTGAACACTGGGATGCTGCAATGAGGGTAGTTCGATACTTGAAAGGGACTCCTGGACAGGGTATTTTATTAAGCTCTGATTGTGATTTAACTCTGCAGGGTTGGTGTGATTCAGATTGGGCTGCTTGTCCTCTTACTCGACGTTCTTTATCTGGTTGGCTAGTTTTTCTTGGAAAATCTCCTATTTCATGGAAAACTAAGAAGCAACCAACAATTTCTTTCTCTTCTTCGGAGGCCGAGTATAGGTCCATGTCTTCGTGCTCTAAAGAGCTAAAATGGGTGAAGGCTTTGTTATTGAGTCTTGGCGTGCAACATCCAAAGGCAATTAAGTTATTTTGTGATAATGAGGCAGCTCTGCACATTGCAAAGAATCCGGTTTTTCATGAACGTACAAAGCACATTGAGATCGATTGTCACTTTGTTCGTGATGCTATTACTGAGGGATGGCTATCTACTTCTCATGTCTCGACATCTTCACAGCTTGCTGACATTTTTACAAAGGCACTTGGGAAAGCACAATTTGATTATCTTCTCTCCAAGTTGGGCATTTTTGATCCCCATGCTCCAACTTGAGGGGGGGTATTGAGATATTATCGTATATTAGGAGATTTGATAGAATATTTCCTTATATTTATCTTTTATATTTTAGTTAATTCCTGATATCTTTGTAACTCTATATATTCCCAATTATTTTCAATGAGAAGGCGAGCAATTCTACTCTAATTATTTTCTACTTCTCTCTAATTTATCAGATACTTATGAACAACAATTATGCATGACAAAAAAATCGCTTTTAATAATTAATTTTAAACTATCTGAACACTCAAGATAATAAAATGTACATAAGGTTGGTCTATAATTAATTTTAAGAGTTTGGACTTGGAGCTGGACAGTTGGTGGCAGAGCTGTAGATAAGGGCAGCATAATTGCCATACTCCTCAGCTTGCCACCAGAATCAGCAGCTCACCATTAAGTCATTTGCTCGCAATTACTGTCCACCCAAAGTTCCCTCACACGAATACAGCCCAGAAGAGCATGTTCAGCAGTTTCGACCTCTGTTCCACACCATGGGCAGGTTGCATCTGCTATTATATGCCTATGAAACAGGAGGCTGCGGGTTGGTAAAGTACCTGTGCAAAGCCTCCAGAAGAAATGCCCAACCTTGGGGATTACTTCAGCTTTCCGAATCTCCACCCATACACGATTTTGATACATCAAATTGATAAACAAAATTTGTCTTTTGTTATATATTTAATTTGTATCTTGTAATTTCTAAAGTGAACATAATATCTAGACGAACACACATTGTCTTAATATGAACGTTTATTAAAAAAATATAGTGTGTTTAATTAAATAATTTTGATAAAATTCAACATCTTACTTCAAGAGCATACTTTCTTTTAAAGCTACTTTGTGGTGTTTATTTGCTTGTTTTTGGTGCCAAGTGTTTCTTATAAACATGTAGTTTATTTATATTATGAACATTTAATGTTTTACTTATGAACATTCTATTTTTTGTAAATGAACAAAATATAATATGTACGACTTGTTGAAGGATTTTTCTCTTTGAACTCAAGGACAAGTTGTTGAAAGATTTTATTTGGTGGAAACTTGCGATTTACAATTGACGTTTTCCTGTCATCATTGATGAAAAATGTATAACGTTTTTTTGTATTTTATTCAAGAAATTAGAAGGTAATGAACTAAAGATAATGTTTTATTGTGAAACTATGTATCAAAAATGAACATCTATCAATAAAAAACAAACATATGTTAATATGTGATAACTTTTTATCAATATCGCAATGGATAACTAATAAAATGAAAGGATTATGTTTACTCAAAATAAAAATGAAAGGATTATGTATGTATGTGTGTATTCGATTGAAAACGGACATTTATTAGTATTAAGATGAACATTTTGTAAAAGTAAGATTGAATTCTATTAGAAAAAAGCTAACATGACTCTAAGCTACTTTACTCTTTTTTTCTCTAAAGATATCTTTTTGCTCGGTTGTATGGAAGATAATTGTGAAAAATTGACATATAAAACACTATCTTCAAATATTAAATTAAATAATTTAGGATGCAGGTTAATTTAATGCTCAAAGATAGTTCATGTGCAAATGTGCAATTATAAATGAACATTTAATTATTTGAAAATGATCATCACATTTTAAAATTAAGACACAATATTAAATATGAATGTTAGTTTAAGTTGGGTGTTGCGCGAGAAATTTATTTATTTTTTCTCTCCCACCAACTCTTTTAACACTACTTTTTTTATTAATACGAGAATGAACATGATTTAATATTAGAATGAACATTTCTTAATATGAGAATGAACATTTATTGAAATATAAATTCAAATTCAAATGAATAAATACCATAACAGGGAATCTAATTTATTTGAATAACGGGATTGAACAACATTCGAATAATGTTGGTAAACATCAAATTCAAATAAACATCTATCGATCATGACCACGCTTTTAAATAGGAATGAACATGTACTTATTTCAAAATGAACATTTATTAACATACAAAACATTCAATCTATATAAGCGTCTCTAGTCTCTTCATAATATCTTGAACATGCATCTATAAGTGGATAAGCAAGACTTTAATTTGAACATCAAGTTTATGAAAATAATTGTCATTGTATTTAAATAAGCAGATTAATTTTAGTTAATTTATTTGTACATCGAATTACCTCAAAAAGAACGCTAATCTCAAGATGAACATTATACTTTTAAACTTCAAGTTGAATAATTATGTAAAAATATTTATAAAGTAAAGAAAAATATTTATAGAAAACCTTATGTTATGCTTGAACTGTTGAGCACCTCAAACAAAAATAAAAATAAAAAAGTAAAAAACTAATGCCATCCATTTATTGAATAAATCATAATGTAACCAAAACATTTTAGCTTTTCCCCCTCTAAAAGAATTTGACAACAACCCTTCATTTTCTCTATTCTCTAATTATTGCACCTTGAAATGTAACTAAGTATGGTTATAGAGATAAATTGCAAAAAACAAACACCAAAATCTAATTAAAATAAACTTTAAAAAAAAAATTAAAAGTAAAAATGAGTAACAAGGGAATGAGTACTAAAATTATTCAAAAGAAAACAAAGCAGTGACTACCGAAAACCTTAACCACCCTCTGCCAATACTAATTTTCTCTTATATTAACGTTATTGTTGATTATTGTAGAAAATTCGAGTATTTTTTTAGCAAATTTTATTAAGAGAGAAAATGGATAGAAATTTCTAATTTTAGGAGAGAGAAAATGAGATGTCTATTTTTTTTTGTTTCTGATTATAGCTTTTGTGGTAGTTACTACTTACTAGTTACTATGATTTAGTGGGGGTGTGAATATTTTATCTAAGCGTGTCGTTTTAGTGGGGGTGTAGGGAATTTTAACTGTTCCAGGGTGTAGGTATAAATAATTGTCAGATTGTTATGGGCCAAGCCTATAACACTCAACCACGTAAGTTGAATTCAAGGGAAAAGCTCATCAAGCTCTTCTTCTTGTTTATTTGAAACAAACTCTTCTCGTACTACTAAAGTATTTTGAAAACATTATTACTTAGTAATTTTAATCATCTATAATATTTATTTAAGAAGAATGAGCATGCAGTTTTGGCATCAATCAACCCAACCATACAAGTCAATGATTGAGATTGAGGGGGTAGAGTTAGATAAATTCCCCACCTTTAAACACAAATATTTCATTCGTTTATTTTAGATGCATCATTTTCTATAAATGGATGTTTTAATTTAGATACATCACTTTTCTTTTTAGTTGATAAATTATATTTATAGGGTGCTAATATAGCCAAGGCAAAAAAGTCACTTTCAAGACAAATTATCTACCTGCCCGTAATATTTGAGAATCTAAATATGTCAAATTTATCAATTCAATAATATACTACTTAGTAATATTTTATTGCCTATAATGTTGCCAATAACAATTAAATCACTTTATTCTGGCACATCCCAAATCAGCATATGATCTTCATCTCCACATATACTAAATCACTACACACACATGCATTATATTATATTATTCTAATAATCAATACTTCAAGAAGATTCAAAACAATCAAAAGTACGAATTGATTATTGCATTGGGTATAAACCATAACTTCCAACAGCTACAAAAATGGTCCAAGTTTTATTAAAATTAAAAAAAAAAAATAAAAAAAAATTGCATTGGATCATTGATAAAAAAAATAATAATAAAAAAAAAATTACAAATATTTAAAAATAGCAGACGATAAACATAACTACTCCGGAGAGAAGTTTAGCGTAAGTCAAATGTTAATGTTAAAGAAGATTAGTATATCATTGAGACTAATAATAACTAAAAGAGTATAAAAACCACCTACATGAAAGAAATGAAGAACAATCAGTCTAGCCAAACAACAGGTGCATTAAGATCAATTAAATTCAGTGCACTTTCACGATGGGTTGTATAAGAATTATAAGACTCGTCTTCGTGTAAGATATTAAGCGTTATTTGATTGAGATTGGAATTTACTTTATAACCTTGAAGCCACAAAGTCGAATTTTTTTAATTGCTGTACTTGGGGGTAAGATCTCTTACCCTTTACTTCCAAGTTTCAAAGTGACTGATATATAGGACCAAGGCTGGACGTAAGAAGTACGAAGATTAAAGAAGATGAGCTAGTGTGTATTGGACACGTTAATATCTCTGACCATATTTATCATCTCTATTTTCATTTCAACTTTTCAAGAAGGCAAAAGAAATTTATTTGGGACTCATTGGAGATAAAGTACAATTCCAAAACATGGGTCATATAAACTTCATTTAAAATACAAAGATCATGCTACAAAGGTATTAACTTTATTAAGTAGAACATCAAATTATTGACTACTAATATCAAATACATTAAACACCATAATATGACATCTCATATAACACCATTTAGAACAACATCAATGAGGATGACAATTTAGATAATGGTGAAACTATGTACTAATTCTCCTCAATAGTCAATATGACATATTTGGTGTCTATTTATGCTTCAATAATATTTTCAATTAATTACATTAACATTTTCTTAATCTTTTTATGATAGTCAAAATGGGGATGTTCTTTGTTGCTAATATGTGTAGTAGCCGGGTTTTGCTTTGCTCCATTTGTGCAATGTATTGCCAAAGATATCGAAGAACGCTATATCGACCTGAGTTCGAGTCACTTGCATTGACATAAAGCCTTGGCCATCATAATACAACTTCAACTCCTCCGGATTCCATTCCTTTTCATCACCCCTCCATGACTTCGAGCCACCCCCACTAGTCAAAAACTCAATTTCACTGCATATTGAC
Organism: Chenopodium album; assembly: GCF_948465745.1. NCBI lineage: Eukaryota > Viridiplantae > Streptophyta > Magnoliopsida > Caryophyllales > Amaranthaceae > Chenopodium > Chenopodium album. The sequence goes on from NC_137846.1 coordinate 10,533,236, forward strand.
CAATAGCATAATAAGTACTTCATTAAATTTCTCTTGTAAATTTTAATTCGTCGTATATGGTCCATATGGACAATGTGGTTGATGTAAAACAAAATTTGAACTCAAACCCGACCCAACAAGCTCAATAGCCCATTTTCGATCTAAATATTCACACCTCAAAAACTGAATCGGATATTCTAAATTTCGAATCGGATTGACTGGTTTTATATATTTTAACTCATTCATTGTCATCGTTACTGTATTAGGTTAAATCAATATCAAATTGTGGGACATAATATTGTATTGGGGGCCCACTATCTTCATAACAGATCAATTAGCATTTGATGCAAGAGAGAAGCCCAATAGTTGTCAAAATTATGGCCCTACATTTCATCATTATGTTTATATATATACCAACATGAAACAACGACGTAAAACAAAAGCACTAAGATAGGAAATTACCTGTCTGGGCTACTAATGTGCTCCAAGCAATGGTCATGCCCATTGATGTAAAGATCAACGTTGTTTTCCTGTGAATTCATTAAATTTTTAATTAGTGTGCTAAACTCTTACCCCACGAAAAAAAAGGTACGGTGAGATAGACGAGTAATAAGTTTAAGTTACTATAAGCTAAAGTGACATATGGAGTATTCATTTCACGGGTACAATTATAATTACCTAATTTATAGGTACTCGATTCACAACCTAATATGGTTAATTAGGTTAAAATGTACCGATTACACGTATTTATTTGCTTTATTTGAATTGTATAGGAATTTATAACAGTAGAGTAGTAGACATTTTTACCTCTAGTATTGGGAGAAGCTGAGCCACAAGCTCTTCGGTGTTACCATGATGTCCAGCACTCAATACTGGATGATGACCAATTACAAACTTCCACTTGGCACTCGACTTCTTCAATGCCTCGTCCACATCCTGTAACATTAGTAACAAACTAACAATGTAACATTACACATAATTCTATTAGTTATAGAGTTTCTTATACATAAGCAATAAATTGTTTTTTTGGTGTTTAGAGAAACACAAGGGCGGGGTTGAGAATTGATCCCAAAATCTCTGGGAATTGATAGAAAAGTTCTAACCACTTAAGTTATTCCTTACTCTCATAAGCAATACTTCGTATATTATAATATTATAGAGTTAAGTATAGAGTATATGATTTGTGTCAAAATTTCTCATTATTAATTTAGTTATTTGGGAGGATAAGGAAATTTAATTGCTTAAGGATGAGCTAGACTCGAACCCTTAATGATAACTAGACTATCACGAAGATCTCAAGCCCTTAACTTTAAGATCATTATGTAATGATTAAGGGTATGTAGTATCTCTAATTTGATTTAATTGTTACGTTACTAGTTTTTAGAATAAACTAGGTTAGGTCCCGTGCCATGCACGGTAATTTTCAATAACTTTTTATCAAATTAACATTATATTAAATTTTCGACTTTCATATGTTATTTATTCATATCAATTGAATGCTTAAGAACCAAAAAATAAAATAAAATAAATGCTAGGAAAAAATCATACTAAGAATAATCAACATGTGTATTTATGACAATTTAGGGCCTATTCTCTTTAGATTATTTTCAGTTCAGTTCAGTTCCAATAAGTTCAATTCAGTTCAGTTCTTAATTTCCTTCTCTCATAAAATATTCATTTCAGTTCAGCTCCAATAAGTTCATAGTTAATTATAGATTAGTAATTTGATTAAAATTTTAATCATAAATTATTCAAAGAAATAATAAAAATATCATTTGTTAATTTGATAATCGTATTTTATTATTAAAATTTGTAGCTTTTAATATATAATTTTAAAAAATAAATTCAAGAAAAAAAAATATATAAACTTGTTGTAATAAACGTAGTACATATTATGTCTTTCCAAAAAAAAAAAAAAAAAAAAAAAAAAAAAAAAAAAAAAACTCTATGTGTCACAAATTATTTTAAGAATATATTTTTTTTCTCAAGTTTACAATTGTTATATATTTTTTTTAAGGATACATCAAATCTTCTATTATACTTTATAAGTAATTATTATTATATATAAAGATTTGTTTCTTAAATTTTTTTCAAAAAAACAAAAAAAAAAAACTAAGGATATACTAGGAGATGATACATGTTATTATTGGTGTGTCTTTTAGTATATAGTTATTGATTGATTATTGATACCTGCAAAAGATTAGAAAGATATCGTTTTCGTGGCAATACACCTCTCCAATCATATGTATGTTTGTCTTCTACAAAGTATTTGTCTTGAAATGGAGTTGTATCCACAAAAAAGAAGTCCACAGTCTCTGCTCAACCAAAAACAACAAATTTAAGATAATGAATTTCTTAATTTAAGTTTCATAGTAAATTACATAAACAAAAAACTCATAGAATTAATAAATTCACCTGTTTTGACAACATAAGATCTTAAGGAAAACCATCTGCTGTCTCTTTTTCTAAGAATTGGGCTTAAATGTGCTAGAACATCTCCTCTGTAGTCATGGTTTCCAAGCACTACAATACCATCAACAATAAATATTTAGCATATGACATTTTATGTTAAACATATAATCCTATAAAAATTGTTAAGGGTTGTTTAGCCTAAAGAAAATACAATAATAGTCGATTTTATTCTATTTTTTCGTACTTTAAACTTATAGTTGGTGATAACTGATACTCGTAAGATACATTAGATCCTACCTCTGAGAGGGATAGTAATTGTACGAGTTTAATTAAAAAAAAAAAAATGTACCATTGTACCAACGCTTTTGTAAGCTAGGGGCAGTATAAATGTTTGAAAATGATTCTTCAAAATTAGGATCATGAACACCAGTCAGTCCATCGTCGTAGAAATTGTCTCCTGTTGATATGATGAAATCCACATCCAATTTCTCCCCAACTATGCCCATCTGTCAACAATAATAATTAATTTAATTGGTTTTTTCAATACTCCATAATAATATTATACGTCATTAAATTGGAGCATTTAGTTCAACTTTTAAAATAATACGAAGTAGATCATATGGAGTATGTTAAAGAATTATCTCAATCAAAAGGTTAAGCTAATGATTGAGACTTAAAAATATATTTTATAATATAATGATTGAGGCCCAAGAATATGTTTTATACTCTATCAGAGTATTTTTTTAAGAATTGGGTTACAAATCTTACAATATCGTGTAATAATGTTTGTTTAGGTTACTTACTAGTTACTACTTCTAATTTTTACTTGTATGCAATAAAAATTATCAGTGGTCAAATTTTAATTTTTTTCTTTTTTTTTTTTTTTTTTTTTTTTTTTTTTTTTTTGTGTATGTATGTGTGATTACTTTAAAGTAAGTGGTGTAAACAATTAGAGACGAAAAGAGTATTCCAAAGTATAATTGGAGGATGATCTATGAGAGACGAATACAACAAACAAAAGTTGATATCACAAAGATATAATGGGAGTACGTGAGCATAAGCGTGGAAACCAATTTGAAAACGTGAAAAACCAAGTCTGAATCCACGAGAGCTAGTAACCAAATAACACACACATGAAACATGAAATAAGGCAAGTTCAAAAACAACTTCAACTTACTTTTTTTGGCAGGTATTACTACAAATACAACTTTGACAACTGTAATAGTATATTGGCATGATTAGCTATTAATAACCCTTTGTTTTCTCTCTCTTAAATAAGATGTGTGTTGGACATAAGAGGATGATTCTAGGTTCTAATTTCAGATTTTAAAACTGTTTAATCAATTAGTTAGTTGATTAAGTAATGTCATTATCCTAAACTATGATCCGAATATGCTATGTGATGTGGACAATAAGTTAAGTTATGATTTTGAATTGTCCCTTACGCTTAAGCAATAGATAGCATCAAGGAATCTCATCCAATTATCCTCTATATTATTCCATTTTTCATCACTATTATGTTGGCAAACTCTAATTTATTTTAATAAACTAGAAATAAATAAATAAATAAATAAATGTACATATTACAACAACGTAAAAAAAGGGAAGATTCCTTAAAGGCTTATATTTAAACAAAAATTCACTTAACTCACCTTTTTAGAAATAAAATACTAAATCTATATGGCATATTATTTCCAACTTGTAAACCAAGGTTGCACATCTTCACTTTCTCTTACTTTATCACGATTACATGAATTATTACTGTATTTCGTATAGATTAAAAAATTTAAAGCTTTTAATGAATTTTTATTAGTAATGAGTTTATATACGTATCTAATTGGAATGTTAAACTACATTTAAGTAATGTAGAGTAACTTATTATGACATACATAGTTTTCAAAAAAAAAAAAAAAAAAAAAAAAAAAAAAAAAAAATATTATGACATACATACAAAGTACTTGTTTTAGATTAACTAAAGTAACACTCCATTTTATGAAGATTAAAATTGAAGATCAAGCTATTAATTTAAACTTAATTTGTCTACAAAATCCTTCTAATTTCTAGTTTGTACTTGTTGAACCCATGAGAAAACCCACATGTGAGTGAAAGTGTTGTCCCGCATTGAAAGAATATAAAAGTGAAGATATATATTGAGATGTGTATCCCACGTTGAAGAAATGAGAAAGTCGTGTTCACTTTATAAGGCTAAGGGGCTACTCCCCTCATTGTCAAATGGTTTTGAGGTGGAACCTCCTTGGTCGTATAAAGTGGACAGTTTGTGATGGGTGTGGCCCAGCCTCGTTTATCAGTACTACAAATTGAAACTAAAAAAAAATATAAATAAAAAATTGAAGTAATTAAAGAGTTAATTACCTGATTAGCAACAAGAGTTTGATTATAAGCACCTTTCCTTCCCCAATCACCAACAACCAACAAGCTAAGAGATCCATCTTGTTTGGTAGCATGTTTAAACTTGGGAAGCTTAGCATTAATTACTTGACCATTAAACACCATTAATATACTAAGTATAATTAGTATTGTGTTCATGAATTTGTAAGTGGCCATGGCTGGAAATGAAGCTAGTTTCTCTCTCTAAGAGGATAGGAGAGAGAAAAAAGCAGAAAAGTTAGGACAAAGAAGGGACCTTGATTCCTTCAGCTGGTTGGTTGAGATTAAAGGGCCATGTCTTTCCTTTTATAGTGAGGTTTTTGCATGTTTGTTTTTGTTTTTGTTTTTTTTTTGCATTCTTCATGTGTTGTAAAATCCCAATTTTATTTAATTAGGAAAGTTATTATTAATATTATTATTATTATTATTTGTGTGTGACTGATTATCCTGAACAATGTCTCGATTTCTTACTTTTCATATTTTTATATTTATCGAGGAAACATGGCATTACATATATATATATATATATATATATATATATATATATATATATATATATATATATATATATACACACACACACATAAGTATATTCTTTCAAAAAAAAAAAAAAAGAAATATATAATTGCTTGATATTTAAAATAAAAACCCTTAAAAGCATGTAAATGAAACATGACTTATATATTAACATAATACTTTATCTGTTCCACAAATATTGCAATATGGGAAGAGGACACGGATTTTAAAAAGAGTAGAGGGATAGAGAAGAATAAAGATAGGGACTTATGTGATAATTATATTAATCCATGTGAGATACATTTGTTGTTTGAGAAAAATGCATGTATGAGAGAGTGAGAGATCAAGTGGTTAAAGTTCCCCTCCCGTATCCAGGTAAACTTGGGATCGATTCTCATCACTTGCTCTCGTGACTCTAATCTCAACACCAAAAATACAAAAGAAAAGACAAGAAAATGCATGTATGGCTTCAATAGTTATTTACAAACTAATATTGCTAATTTTTTTTCTGAAAAAATATTGTTAGAATCTTAATGATCATGTTGAGCATTATGGGGAAAAAAAAAAAAAAATCAAGTTTTTATTTTTTATTTTTAATATATGATAGTAGTAAAAAAAGTCTCCGAGATTAGAAGTCTTGAAACAACAATTAACTAGTTGGATGTAACTATGAAAGAGTTACTTAATAAGGTGATTAGACGGATTACGTATGAATAATGTAGTGATGCGGATCTCATCATCAGATAATAAGACTAGAAATAATTTTGCAAAATTATTTTTGGTTTGCATTTATTTGGCATATAATTTCAAACGTCAAGCAAAAGCTAACTTGTTCTCTAGTTACTTGTATTTGACTCTCTTTCTCTGTATGGTTTCCTCTCTTCTAAATAAAGCTACTTAATTTATTTGTTGAAATTTTTATTTGTTTAGTTGTTCATGCTTATTATCATTTGAAAGGCTTAATAAGTTAATATGATCGAACGCAAGACAGTATATGAAAAAAAGTTACCTTTAGATGCACCTTTTCTTTTAAATTTAAAAGTATCTTTTTTTTTTGACAAAAAATTTAAAAGTATATTTGATACAACAAACTCTAATGAATTGTTGTACACCATATCATATAAATATTGAAAATAAATCTTACTTTAATTACATATATTGTCTAAACTTATTTTTAAATTACAATAATCGAATCTATTTATATACGTGTCACAATATGTTTCATATATGACTAAGATGCTAGAGGGAAAAAATCTTCTGTCCCACTTTTCATGTCCCACTTGTATTTTACTCATTTTGATTGGTTGTCATAATATTTTTTTTGTCTATAAAATTTTGAAAAGTGGATACTTTAATTATGACAACCAACCAAAGTGGGATAGAGTATTTAAGCCGGACTCATAGAGAGGAAGAGCATCCACGCATAACGCATGTATAACTTTGTTATCGAGTTTAGTTGAATATAGGAAGATTTTAATTTAATTTAATTAAATAAAATAATTATATTAATAATTAATCTTTTTATGTTAATAATGTGTATCCATAAGACCATAAGCACACGTCAAAGAAAAATCTCTTCAAAAATAGCAAACGAAGAGGAAGAGGAAGAGGAAGCATCCTACCATCACTAAATAAATTGTAAAATAGAAAGATATGATAATATTATTGTAAAAAACATAGCAAAAATAGTTGACTGGCTTCCTAAAAAAAATAAAAAAATAAAAAAATAAAATAGTAGATTGGCAATGCGTTGTCGACATATAATTGTAAGAAGCACATGGAGTTAGAAAGATACAAGTATGTTAGTATAGTTGGCTAGTTAAGTTGCCCATGTGAAATTATATTATTTGTTCCATTAATCATATGAACTCTTTTGAATGTTTTATACTTATAAAATCTTGTGAATATACTAATAATGGTAACTCATTCATCATCTTATTAGATTTGGATAAAATTGGTACACAAAGAGAATGCAATAATACTATATAATATTGTAATTTTGCTTGTTATTTTGACGTTTTTGAGTTATTGAGTATGGAGGATTTTTGGATATTTCTTATAAAGACGGTCATCATTCAACTGGTTTATCCAGAGATCCAGCAATCTTCTCATTTGTCAAGTAACGTGTAATAAGAGCATAAACGATTTGCTCATTTGTGTGATTGAGCAAAAGCCACAATTCACAAATGAGCAAATTTGAAAGAATATCGAGCTGTCTTATTTCGAGTAGGTTTTTGAGTAACCGAGTACAGAGAAGTTTAGCAAGGTCTCATAGCAAAGATTGCTCAAGGAACAGGGAATAAAAATAACTATTGAAATGGATGGTCACATTGAAACAAAACAGTGAGCAACAATTTTTGTTTTATTTATCTGAACCATTGCAGTCTCATCGTGAATCATCGACGTACCTACAATTTTGAAACTGCAAAATTTTATAGCAATTCTAACATGAATCTATACTGCCTAAGTTATATGCCACTATTCTATATTTCAAGGTTTCCCAACTTTGATTTAATAATGGAAACATCACCTGTACTATTATTCCTCGTGTCATCACTTGATTCTTCCTTCTGAGTGGAGCTTGTCGTTCTTCTAGGTGGGGCTGCAGAACACACTGGCACAACTGATCTGATTTGAACAGCAGGTGCAGTAAACTGTGATCGAAAATCCCCAGTTTGCATTCTTCCAAATCTAGGTCTCACAGATGAACCCACACCACTTTGCATTCGTGGAGCAGTAATCGGAGTTCTAACATTCCTGCGGGTAGGTCCCACTGGAACACCTTGTGAGGCTGTTGGCAAAGGCTTTCCTGTATATCCAGGGTGGTTTGAGGTTGCAGCGTGTCTAAATCTAATGTTAGGCGGCCTTGATGATTCAAACGTGGGTGGTTTGTTTTCTGGGACATCCACTGAAGCTGAGCTGATATTATTAGCTTGCGATAAACCGTCCTGTTTGGCTTCCTTTTGAAGCTTTTCATTCAACACATCAGCACTATTACTGTTGAAAACAGGAGCTTTTGAGGGCTCTGGTGGACTATGCTTAGAAGAATTTTCTGGTTTTTCCTCTTGTATCTCTTGAATAGCCACCATTGACCTAGCTTTCGTAGGATCTTGCACTATGTGGTTCGAGAAGTAGAAGGGTGACCTGACTGTACACATTGAGATTCCAGGGGAGAGAGGAATGGGTTGTTGTTCCCCAGTCAAGCAGTACGGATGATGACTTGGCTGCAACAAAGAATGCATCCATGGGACAACTTGGCTGGGTGGAGGAACTGGTTGGATAGGAATCGGAAGTGCCATAAGACGGCGCTGTTGCTCTGCTGCCTGTTCTTGCAGCCACATATGATGACTTGCCATATCAGGAGGGAGATTTGAAGATGTCCAGTTCTGAAAACGAATGCCAAAAGTTGGAGCTGATGGAAACGGATTTCTGAAGGAAGTAGATGCAGGTAACCTATGATGCCCTCTTTGCTGAATATTTTGAGAAGAATTACTTGGCTCTGCTGGGTTAAGGCTAGCAAGAAATCGAGCAACAACTACTTGTTCCTGCTCTTCATGACCTCCGGAAATAGTGGTAGAAGAAGTTGAGCCACATTGAGACACTGCATAAACAAATATCAATATACGTAAGATAAAGGTCGTGCAGACTAAAGATCATGGATCCACAATATGTTTTGTAAAATAAATGCATATCCAATTATTCAAATTTTTTCACACTTTCAAAGATCTATATAAGAATAAAACATAATAAAGGTGTAAGGATTGCCACCTTTTCCAAACAATAGAACGCCCGTCTAACTTTCCTTCAAAGTTCGAACTAAGGACAAAATTATAGGGTCTCAATTCCCCAAAAATATAATGAAACACCAGTGAATTCATGGTTGTGGACTTAGTTGTAATGCAGCAGATGATTATTACTGCAGGTTTAATTGTGGATGATAACTTGTTGATTAGCTATACTTCAAGTCAGAATATGACCCACTTTTGGACTGAAACAGTTATGTATTTATTTCTTAACTTGTTCTTCGATCACACTTTTTGCTGTTGAGGCTTCTCTTTACCTTACCAATGAATGACTCACAGAGTTACAATAAAAGAAAACTAGTGATGAATGCCTTCTCTTTACTTTACCAATGAATGACTATCACGATAAAAGAAAACTAGTAATGAAATTCTAGTAGTTTCAACTATGAGAAATAGGATATATCATTAAGCAAAAATATAGGGAAGAAGAATGTACTAAAGGTAGCTTGTGGACACATTTAACTTGCAGATCAAAGCATTTCTAGTCTACACCAATGCATTCCAGTCCCACAATAAAGTTTGAGGTCATTCCTCTCAGGTTGCCTAGTATCTTCTCTAACTCACATTTCTAGCTATAGACAGGGACAGTGAGAATCACATCGGTGTAAATCACATTAATCCATACACTGAATCACAGATACACATGCCTCAACAATTACTCCCAATTCTGGATACCTTAACATAGTCACAAACTCACAATTACTCCCCGTTCTTTACCTGTGCAGCTGTGCTTGGTAGAGATTCGTTACATTGGAATACAATGCACAGTTCCTAGAATATGTGCTATCCACCTAGCATGAAGCTGTTTACCCTGTTTAATACACCTTGTGCTTGTTGCATATTTCCTGTTTGTGGACACTTGGGCATGACTTAGTTTAACTTTAATTTTTTCACTAGTGTGAAAATGGAGTTGCTTTGCACATTTTTTTTTGTTTTGTTTTAGAAAATATAAAATCAGAAAAGCCTCTTTGTAGGATACTGAAAATTCAGTAGAATCTTTCATTAGCATGGGAGTCAGTAAAATCTTGATCTTATAATTGAGGTCATGAGTTCATTCAACATACATCTCTTTTAATAATAGCCTAGATGGATTCAGGAAATTCAATATACATGATACATCTCCTTAAATAGTTACCTAGAAGTTATCAAAATCAATTTCTGCTGTGAAAATCTCTTTCAAACGACCCTCTCATTTATGCATTTAGGCATCTTCAAAGTCACATTTCATGCACTAAGAGACGAGTGTGCCACATGTTCCTATCCTTAACAATGACAACATGGCAGAAAAAACTTAATAACAATGCTCTCAAAACAGAAAAGATTCCCTATAACAAACAAAATGCATTTCTTGTCCTCTTTTATATGGTGGCAAGCTGTGTTAACTAGGGTACAAAGATCAGAAATGTGTATGGATCAAAGGTCATAAGCCATTATTCTTGCAGCATTTTGTCTATAAATTTGAACTTTAATGCTTCCAACTTCTTTACCCTATCTCAGGGCACTAGTGGAGGAGATATGTATGTTGATTAAAGTGCGGATGGTAGCATAATTGCTAGTGATTCACATCTCAGCAAAAGTTATGAAAGAAAAGCATAGTTAGATGACTTAAACCATTAGAAATTTATGTAATGAGTGATTGAGTAATGACCAAATGAAAGGAGTTCAGAACAGGAAGGAATTCATACACACTTTGTTTCAAGGCAGACCAAGCAGCAATAGCTGCGTTTTTCTGAGCTTGTTTCTTGGTTTTAGCTGGCTCTCCTATGAAAGTCATTCCTGCCAACTCTACTGTGCACGAGAAAACAGGAACATGTCCTGGCCCCGAACGAATAGTGGTGTAGGCAGGGAGGTTTAGGCCGGCTCTATGAGCTGTTTCTTGAAGCAAATTCTTGTAAACTCCAGTTTCATCCTGCATTACAGAATAATGTGTCTTCAAGTCTACAACATATTTGCACAAATCACTGAGTGCAACTCAAAATAACTGTAAGCAGGAGCCATGATAATGTGCAGACAAGCAAGACCTTTAGAAAAAATTGCAGCTGACATGGTGCCCAAGGAATATGACATGCCATAGACTCTACCTTAAGATTTTACATTAATTTATATTAAAGCCTGTTCTTCAATGCTTAAAATCAGATGAAGTGCTGTCACAAAAGTTATAATAAAAGAAAATTATCCAGCGGCGAGCTACAAGGGAGACAATTTCTTAGAGCATCAGTATGTGTCATATTGCTCCAGGGTAACCAGCATTATTAGAGAAAATTATCTAGCAACAAACTACAAGAAAGATAATCTTATAAAAAAATACATATCTTACACGGGAGATTCTATTTCACAAGAATATTGATGTCAAGAATATATCACCGACGCAATATTTGGAGAAGAATAAATGAACAGATGAAAGGAGTCAAAGATCAAAGGGATCAGTTCTTTTTATAAACTGTTGAAGTCAATCAAGGTAAAAAGCTATAAATCATGGGTACTTACCAAAACTTTAGCGGCAAGTGTTTTTGATGGACCTCTATCTGCCAATGTGTTTAAAGCTACTTCTGCAGCTGCATGCTCAGCCTGCCTCAGAGTAGAGAAGAAGGCTGGGCTATCAAATATCTCTCCGTTGAAGTTAACAGAAGCCTTGAAACGTGGGGCGTGATCTGGTCCTTCACGGATACAGGCATAAGATGGAAGGTTGAAACAGCTACGCTGAGCTAACTCTTGCAATTGATTCTTATACATAACTAGATCTGGAGCTGTGGAAATACAAATGATCTCTATTCAATGAGCATGATGTCACACATTACAGGCATAAAAATCTCATATGGGCTATACTGATAGCTGAATTAAAGCAGAACAAAAATGGGGAAGGACTCAAAGGAGGTAATTGAAGGCCCATGACAGTAGCTCCAGACAACCAACTAAGAACTAAGCTAGACCAAAACAGGAATAGATGTAAACCTATGCCGTTTCCCCAATAATAATGGTCAACAAAACTTGGGGGCGAGGGAAATTAATACAGAATTTCATTTAAGAGAAACAAAATTCTTTATGATTTCCTCTGCATAATGTAATGGCATTTTCCCTATCAGAGAATCATTGACCAATCCTTATGATAGGAAACTCTCATCAGATTACATGATATAGATTTGATGATCTTTTCTCCCTCAATTTTTTCCCCCCTTAATGCAAGTTTATCTGTATCCCTCTCATGAGGTTGACAACTATAAGAGTTAACCAAACATCATTTCCTCATATAGAAGCCCCACTCACACACACACACACCTAATACAAAGCCATGAACAAACACCCCTGAGATAGATTTCATGTAAACATCTGGGAGTTTTTTCAACCAATAGCAATTTCTCCTAAAATTCTAATGAAACAGCAGCAGCTTATACTTTCTCCAATAGGATACTCCATAAACCCTACAAGTACCTGTCTTCTTTGTTCACTTTCTTTGACCAGCCATAGGAGGGTTACATTCAGTATCCAACCTCGCGAATTCCATGTACAATCGAACTCAGGACGAGCCACTAATATGGCATCAAGAATCATCAATCACCAGCGTTTCATTTGCACATTTCATTTCAGATATCCCAATAACACAAACAATAATCACCACCGCCCAAATTAATAACACAAACAGCTCCAGCCTCCAGCAAACAGCATAAGCAGTACATTCCATATGCAGCTCTCCATTTCTATCCCTTATTTCAATCTCATCATATTAGTATATCCAAGAAATCACATATACTTACAAAAATTAATCAAACAAGTAAAATCAGCAACATTTTAAAACCAAATTAAGACAATCAACTTACATAATATAAACACAGTACTTGAATGCTTCATAATCATAGACTAAAACCCACAAAAATAACCATCATTTAAACTCCTAATCAAACCAAACACATTACTAATCACCCATACTGTTCATATTAAGAAAAAAGACCAAACATTTATCAGATCAATCAATACAGAAATCAACAAAGAACTTTAAAACAAACCCAGAAACCAAATTAGCAAAAGAGAAGAAGGGTTACCTTCAAATTATTAAAATTCCTGAGAAGTAAGACTGAATTGGATTATAAAAAAGCCGGCAATATTAAGCTAAATAGAATAAAGAGGAGATTAACCCAGAAAACTAATAAAATTTCAGCTAGAGGTTGTTGAAAGTGTACGTCATTCTATTTGTAAGCCCATCACTCGTTCACTCTCACATTTTTCACTTTCGTATCAAATTTCACAAAGCAGCATACACTCACTCTTACTTTTGGAACTTGTGATAGCAACCTCTATTTTATTTTATTTTATTTATTTATTTTTTTTAAATAAAAATGATTCATAAATATGTCATATGACATTTACAAAGAGATTTGGATATAACAAATACATAATTATTAAATCAAATACAAACGTTTTGTAAGCAAAGCTACGATCGTTGTTGCAAATCGTATATTTTTCATACCCTCTTTCATATCGTTGAGATTTGCAGCCTTTTTCGGCGAGGGGGTCTATCGATCTGTTGTAACTGTGCGTAAATTTTCCGTCTGATTTGTTAGATTGTTGTTGAAATATTAACCTCTTTTTGAATCCCGTACAAAATTTTACCCATAAACCAATTCTATAGCAATCTATGAAATAAAAAGGCAAATCCTCCCTCAAAAGAGAGAAGAAAAACTCGGTCTTTCGAAGGAGCCAAATCCTCCTAATGAAGAAGAAAAACCCTGTCTTTCGAGGGAGAAATATTCCTCCTAGAAGAGGAAGAGTTATTATAAATCTAAAACAAGAGAAAAAGCACACAAAAACAACAATCGGGGCTTTCCACTGGTAAAAACCGATGGAAACCCCTTCAAAATTCAACAATGGGGGCTAGGGTTTAGAGAGACGAGAGGAGAGAGAGGCTAGGGTTTTTAACACTTACTCTACTGTTACTAGAAACAATACTCTTTGGGGCTTTTCTTTTATTTGCCCATTCTATTTTTCGAGGTCTTTCTCTTTTTTTTTCTCCCTTGAATTTCTACTCGCATTGTGCAAATTAGATTATACACTGGGGTGCACGGAACGAGGGAATTTATCATGCACATTTTCTAAAACAAAAAAAAAAAAAAAAAAAGGCAGTTATTTTTTTAGATTTAAATTCTAGGAAGAAAGAAAATGTAATTTTAAAGTAGGTAAGTATTTATTTATTTATTTATTTTTTGACAAGAAGAAATAAAAGGGTTAAAGTAGGTAAGTATAATACAGTAGAAAATAAATCTTTTATAAATTAATACGAAGTAGCAAATTATGAATTTCGAAACAATTGTGGAGGCGATTAGGTCGTTCCAATGGATCTAATAACAGAGTTTATAAAGAGATGAAATTGACAACAGAGAAAAGTATTTTTCCATTTATTTCTAATTTTGTATACTACGTATATTTTTCTTCTAATTTCGTGTTATAATTAGGTTAAGATGTTCATTTGATTATGATGAATGTTTTATACATTTATTTATCATAATCTGCATCATTTTTCTTTTTTAATTTTGAAATGAAATTGAACATATTCTTTGAGTTTAAATTTACTTTGTGTACCTTAGGCTCTGTATAGCTTGACATAAAATATTGTCTAAGTAAATTTTATTTGTTTGTTTTCTAAAAAGTTATAGTGAAATTGAAAAAAGGGATAAAAATGTGAGAATGAATGAGATGAACGTTAAAAGGAGGTAAGGAGGAGAGAGGAAATTTTAGTTTTCCTTGTTTTGTAAAGGGAAATGTTAATGTTATTGAGAATGTCATTTCAACCATTAGAAAAATCATTTTCCTTCCTTTCACAACAAACGAAACTATGGAAAATGATGAGAAAATATTTTACATAGTACATCAAACCACAACCTTAAGTTTGTCCTAATTTCTTTTTTTGTCTGTCCCTTAAAGTTTGTCTCATACTACTTTTAGTTATAAGGGACTACAACTTTACGCTCACAAGAGTCACAATTATTACGTTTAACTTTACCACTTTTAACCCTCGTCAATCCCTTTCAAATTTCAACTAAATATTAAAAAAAAATATACCCTTGTCAGGCCAGAGCAAACAAAGGGCAAAGAGCCAAAGAAGGATCAATGTTTAAGGTAATGGGGTCAAGTGACTCCACTTATTTTGTAAAAATAATTTTTATTACAAATATTTGAAAGATCAAGATATAATAAAGTTGTTTAACTTTATTAAATAAAAAAAAAGTTATTTAACATAAATTTATTTAATATGAGAAAAATGATATAAAGTTATGACCAATCTATTAATACCAATAATTATATGTGTATGTCTTGCAGGTAAAACCTTCAACTGCTTGTCTAACAAACCCAACTTCACCCCCTCAAATTACTAGATACAACAATATATTTTAAATAAATCAAAACCAACAAGAAAAATAGATGTCCAAACTAATACCTAAATCACAATTAACAAGGGTATCCTCCTAAATTTACGACAAGTATAAACAACCAAAGCAAAATCCATTCTCATTTATGGAAATAAGAGCATAAACATTAGTTAGCTTTGAGAATGATAGTCAGTGAGTGAGGGAGGCAGTGAGGTTGATTGAGTCAACCATTAGACTCGAGTGCCGGCAAATATGACGAAGAAGTTGTGTTGGTGAGAGTGGGTGAAGCGTCCGTGAGGTTGATTGAGAGATTCAGACTAGGCCCGGCTTTGGACCGGTTTTTAAACAAATCGTTGACTCATATATATTTTTTTTTAAAAAAAAATCATACTTTACTTATTCATCTTCTTCCCCGTAAAAACCTCCATTTCCAAACTAAAACCCATAAAATTTTCCTACCCAAAACTCAATCTTTGACTTTTGCTTTTTAATTTCCAAAACAAAATTAAATTCACTCACTAATTATCTATCCTAAACGGCTAATTTGCCTAATTATCTCCAATTCACTTAATTCTTTCTCTATTTTTAGGTAAATTTGAAGAATCAATTTATACTCTATCAATATCAATTATTATGAGGATTCAATTGATATTAACGGCTAGATTTTTATTTATTTATACCAATTTCAAGATCAAGCAATACCCACAAAAAATTACAATCTTCAGTTTTTACTTTTTTAATTTTAACTCAATTCAGAATGTGGAAAAAACGTTACTGGAAGCACTCAAAATTCTGGCGAATTGTTCTTGTTCGATGGATCTAGAATAGTAGAGTGCAAAGGTTGATTTTTTTATTTTTGAAATATAAATTGCTGTTTTTTGTTTGTTGTTTTATTGAATTATTATTAAACTTAGTAATATGAATATTTTGGCTCTATAATTTGTAGTACTGTACTAAAAAAAGTCATTTTATAATAATAATAATAATAATAATAATAATAATAATAATAATAATAATAATAATAATAATAATTTTAACCTTTTATAAACAGTCCTTTAAAAATTTAAGGGCCCAATTTTTATAATTAGAACAGGGCCACCGAATTGCCGAAGACGACCCTAATTTAGATCGCCATTGAACGGAGAGAGGGAGAGAAGTAGCGATCTTATCTCTTCAATGAGAGTGAGGAAAAACGGCTATACATATTTTCATGTAATTTGTTAATTTGTAAATAATTATAATGTAATTTATTTAACTTTGACTTCACTTTGTACTCGAAATTGGCCAAAAAAAAAAACAACGTAAGGAAATTGTTGATCTTAGCCACGCAAAAGGTGATTAATTTTTTATGATCGAGATGGATGAGGAGACCTGGTTCCGGAGAAGAAATCAAAGGGAAGACTTTATTCAACATTTTGTCGACCTCTTCATCGCTGCCTTGGTCATGTTCGCTTCTTTCTATTTTGCTAGATAATCAATCTTGTTATATAATTACATCATCTACTTGAGTACTAATTATCTAGATCAAGGGTTTTTCCACTTAATTTCAATTTTTTGATCAAAATGTTTGCAATTGGACAATCTGATGTTTGAATTGATACGTTAGTAATTGCAATGGTAATTTATTTGAACTTTTCGATCCTGTCTCATATTCCTAGTTAGTGTAGTGTAATTAGCCAATCGGTGAAATCATTAATTTAAAAGAGAGGAGTATATGACAGACGAGTGAGTGTTTTATGGAAGACGACAATGAACATAATATGGAGCTTATTAAGGCAGGAGCAAGTCCCTATTGGCAAATTACCTGATTACGATTAATAAATCTTTTTACCAATTTAATAAATTTGAGCATTTAGGAGTATTAACAACAAAAAAATGCTAGGTAAAGTCAAAAGCGTTAGGAGAATGATCGACTCTGTTATGTTAGAAGGTGCAAAAAATTGGATGATTTTTATCTTTATTTTTGTATTAATTGCCCTTTACTACTTTGTACCTTTTTCACTTTGTTTTCCAACCAACAGTATTCCCTTGGTCAAAGAAAGAAGGGTTGAAGTTTAGGCTGCTCACAGTCATTCAGAACCGGCCGAGAAGTGAATGAATTAGTCATTTATGAAACATAGCTGCCCTAGTCCATTCTTTCCTTCGTAGTTGTTTAGGTCTCATCGTTGTGTTTATAACATATGGTTTAGGATCAGTAAGGGCCTGTTCTGATTGACTGAACTGAACTGAATATTTTATGAGAGGAGAATATTAGGAATTGAACTGAATTGAAAATAATTTGAAGAGAACAAACCCTAAGTTAAAGTCTACGAGGGTAAATACTACTATCAGTTTTTGCCATTTTGTTTTCAGAAGACCAAAAAAAGAACATAATGAGTAGCCTCTTTTATCGTCCTACATTAGAAATTATTGAACCATCTGTAATCATCATCATCTTTGTACCAAATTGTCGAATAATACCTGAAAAAAAAATTACTAATAAGTTTAAATACTAGCTCTACTTTTTCGTTGCATGCACCAAACTATAAATTAAGTACTAGTCCATTAAACTCTTGACAAGCATATAAGGAATCTAATGACTATATTAAATTTGTACAAGACTTGAAAACTTAATTTCTTATGGAGTATAAATTTAATCATATGAACCAAGGAACAATAATTAGAAAAAAAAATATATATCTTTCGAATTTTATTAATAAATAAAGATTCAAAGGTAACAAAATTTGGTTTGATAAAGAACGCTCTTCAATACATTATAAAGATAACAAAGTAGTTTAAAGCAATTAATACTACTGCATAATTTTATCCGCAAATTGCTTACAAATTAGTACATTCATGTCATTCAAGATCATTGCAATGCTATTGAGTCAAGAAGATATCGATTCATAATAATTAAATAAAAAATAGAGTAATTTTGAAAGAATTAAAAGCTCTCTATCTTGCGAACATTGCATTGAAGGAAAATGCTATTGCATACTCCATATATGAAAATAAAAAAAAAAAAAAAAAAAAAAAAAAAAAAAACACAATATTTAATTAAAGGACCCTACATTGGTTTTTTATTGAAAAGAAAGAAAACAAGCTCAAATAAACATGAAGGAATTGTTTTTGAAAAAGATCAAAAATCATATAAAGAAGTATAAGATTTTACGCATAAATTCATAAGAAAAAATTTAGCAATTTCATAAATATTTGTCGAGTCAATTACCTCTGAAAACAAAATTATCTCAGTCAAGAGATGAGTAAGAGAATTGAAGTAGCTGATTTTTGAAAGAGTAGATGTGTATGAAACATTACTTAATACTATGTTGTCTATGTATAATATTTTCAATTCATTGTTGAATATAAAAAAAATTGAAGTAAAGATATAAAAAAAAATTGAAGTAAATATATAAAAAAAGCCGATTTTTCAACTATATATCTCGTAGAGCTATTCATGAACGGCACAACCCGCTAAGCCCGCCCTACCCGGCCCGTAAAATGGGCGGGTTTAGACAACAAATTTGGGAAATTTTGAATATTTGGATGGGCTAGGGCCGGCCCGCTAATATAAATAGGCAGACATGGACAATACAATTTGTACCGCTGGCTAGCCTATCCGGCCCTTTTAATAAAAATAATTTATTAGAGTTTTTTAATTTGTTAAATTATATACATTTTTATAGGAAAAAAAATACAAAGAAAGTGTATTGGACTCTAAGTTTTTATTAGCTACAATAACTATTTTTTTTATATATATTTTATCATCGGAGACTTATTATATAAGTTCTTTCATAATTTTCACTAACATTTGTCACAATTTCAATTTCTTTAAAAGTTTCTTTATCATTTGTGATCAAGAAATTTTTAAGACAACTTAATCAAAACAATCGTAACATAAATAAATAATAAAAAGATTACTAAGTGTTTATAATAATTAAAACAAAGTCCTAAAAATAATAAAATAAGAATTAAGATTTTAAGCCCGTTAGCCAGCGGACAAGCCCGTCCTGTTTAATAGGGCGTATTGTCAAGCCGGCATAAAAGGGATTGAGTTTGCTAGATTAAGCCTGTTGGACAAAGTATGAACTATAAGCCCGACCCGTTTCTCGTCCAAGCTCGTAAATGATCACCTCTAATATCTCGATTATATTTTTTTTTTTGGATCAGAATAAATCAAACCCATTCACATATCCAATAGACTAATACTAAGTACATTACCCTTCATGTATGTGTACTATTATCTTGATCAACATGATGAAACATACTCTCTTCGTCTCATAATGTAGACAAAACCTTTTTAAAATATTAGGTTTACAATAAATGTTTACTATCAGCTGTAAATTGCCCTAAAATAATCAAAAGCTACCTGAACAAAAATAAAAATTACCCTTGGTAAATAAAATTGTCTATTTAATATATAGAGACTACACCAACTTTCATATGTGGTTGTAGGGGTTACATCATCTGTGTTATAGGGTTATTTAGTTAGTATTACAATTGGATTTACTTGGTTAGTGTTATAGAGTTACTTTGTTCGATGTACAAGTGGCCACATGGTGTGGTCAACTGTACACAAAGCGCGTTGTATTCCCCAAATTTCTAATGGGGACCATGTAGCTTTATTGGAGACCATATATTTTTTTTTTAAAAAAAAAAAAAAAAAAACTCACAACAAAGTACAAAAACTTTTATGTACACCTGATTTACATTAATATTATTAGTGTACATCGAAACCACATTTTTAGGGTAATTAATAACTTTTAACTTTTGTATGGTAACTCTAATGATGATATGATTTTAATTTAAATAAACATTGATATATGTTTTATAAAGGTAATGTAGTTACTTTCATTCACTAACATTTAATTTGTACACATTTTTAGAAAGTAACTTTATCATTAAGCATAGATCACGTTCATTACATTGGGGTAACTTTTGTTCATAGCAGGATAACTTTTATTTGTTTTGGGGTAACTTTTGATCATATTAGAGTTTTATTAATATTATTATTACTCCAAAGATAAACTACATACCTTTTGAGATTATTTTTTATAATCAATCAAGTTTCTTAAAAATTACAATAATGTTGCTGCCAAACATGGTTTAATATTGAGATCCGTCCTATTATTTGAGAATAAAATTATATGCATAGTTTATATATAATAAAAATATATGCATCTTTTATAAAATAATACTATATGCATCTTATATATTCTAGAATCAAATATTGTATCCGCTAATAATTGATATTGCTATCATAATGATTACACTAAGATAAAACCATTCAATAAGTTAACTAAATAAGAATTATATAAATTGTTTTGCGGCAAGAATATCCCAAAAGATCAATTGTAATATTATAATTTCTATAAATCAAGTTCAACCAAAAAAAAAAATGTATATTTATGTCTAGAAAGTTAATATTGATTTCGTTAGACTTATAGATGAAATCTTAATATCACAATAAGATTTAATTGATATATATAGGGTTGAAAAAATAAGCGGGAAAACTTTTAACTATAGAGCGGCACGTGTCAAGTTACAGCTTGAGTGCCCTCTGTTTTAGTATAATTATAGATAGATATATAGATAAATTATCTATGTTAAACCCCATGCAATGGATGCATGGATGCACGGTTGTTCAAATTATTTGAAACATTATTTTTTTGAAGCCACGTATAAAATCATATTGAACAATTTAGGGTTCGTTTAGAATCGTTGTGGTTTTCTGTTTTTCAAAACCATATAATATATGACATGTAATGAATTAAAAATTAGTCTAACTTATTAAAATCCTGATAATTTTGAAAACTGACAACAGAAAAGTAGAAACACCTTTTTCTTGTTTTTAGTTTTTGGTTTTCAAAAAAACAGAAAACTAAAAACGAAAAACGATGCCAAACACGCCTTTAATAAATTGCCACATTTTTTTAAGGATTTTTTGACTTTTACCACCAAAACTTCTAAAACTTTTATTTTACCACCAAATAAAAAATTAAAAGTTGTTTTTTACCACCTGTCGTCAAAAACCTAACGGAATTTTTTTAAATTCTTCGATTTTCGTGTCAAACACATGCTCTTTAGGGGTTTTGGGGGGCACTTTAGTCCTATGGAACCAATTTGAGGTCAGAATTGACAAAAAATGATCGGAAATGCCTCGTTTTACGTGTTTAAAAAAACCTTGATTTGCGTGAACACGCAAAACGAGGCATTTCCGATCATTTTTTGTCAATTTTGACCTCAAATTGGACCCATAGTGCCCCCCTAAACCCATGAAAAACATATTTTGCGCTCGAAATTCGAAGGAAATTTTTTTAAGCCGTTAGATTTAATGGTTTTCTTGCCGTTTGGTGGTAAAAAAACAATTTTTAGAAATTTTTTTGGTGGTAAAATAAAAGTTTTAGAAGTTTTGGTGGTAAAAAACAATTTTTTGATTTTTTTTGGTGGTAAAAGTCAAAATTTCCTTTTTTTAACAAGTATCATTGGAAGGAAAATTTTTAATAACATGTTGCCAAGTCTCCCTTTTGATTTCGCCTTTAGTAATATGTAATTGATTGATTGATTGGTAGATACTCGATTATTTTGTAAATTAGTCCGAGTTTAGTAGCACATTAAATTAATTTTTATTGTTGTTTATTATAAGAAAGCTTGACGATTGTTTAGAGACATCCCTATCGGAGTAGTATTATATAGTCTTCAATAATATTAGATTATTAGTTCAATCATGTTTGTAGAAAGACATTGGAGTCTTGTTCTTGTACATGAGCGAAATTATAGGAAGAGTATTGTTGGTTAAAACGCTGGGTATGATAAAGCTCATGTTACATCCACCACTTCAAACCTAATGGGCTTTCATGTGAACGAGCGTGATAGAGCATATAAAATGATTTTAGGCTTTCGCGTAGGGTATGGTTAAACTTTTGGTTAATTTTGTCCTTCAACAAGTCAATAACTATATATACTAAGGGCTTGTTCAGATTTACTGAACTGAACTGAATTGATTGGAGCTGAACTGAACTGATATGGGAAATATTGACATTCAATTAACTAATATGGAAAATATAATTGTAAAATATAATCTTTGTAAAATATTTTTAAAAAATACAATCTTCTGCAAACATAATATCTGCTTCAAGGATACAAATCATACAATTGAGATAGACAAAAGTTAATGACTAAAAATAAGACATTACAATATATAATCACTAATAAGTATATATCTGAGGAAGGTCTAACAATAGTATATGGCTCCGTCCTCCTGGTCGTCTCAACATTGATCGCAGCTTTCTTGCATTCGCATTCTAAATAATTTTGTTATTTTAGGTAATATATCATCTACTCCATTAATAATTTTCCCTCATCTAGGTTTTTCCATATTTGTGTTCTCGTCTATCTTTTTGTATCATACCAAGAACAATTATTGATTTAAATTGAATTTGGGTTTTATAAATTGAAAATTTGAAGTCGTTTAGTAGGAATTCTATGTTTCAAGATTTTGTTCAATTTCCTTGATATTTACATGCAAAAATTAGGCTGCATAACACGACATCTTAGCCTGTTAGGGGAAGCTCATCTTTTGCGGCCCATTTCCTTTCAGTTTGTGTGATATATTAGAAGAAGCTCTTCAAATTTTGAGCGTTTAAATACTTAACATGAAGTAAGGGTTATTAGTTTATTATAATTACTTTATTTTAATTTTTGTATTCTCACTACTACTAAAGGGATCGCTAAAACTTAATTAAAGTCTTTAAAGAAAAAGATTGTGAGAAGGATGAAATTCTTTAAAAAGATATGGCATCAATAACTATATACTAAAAGACATATCAACAATGATACGTGTCATTTCTTGATGTGTCTTTTTTTTTTTTAATTTAAATTTTTTTTTGTATAAAATTGTATTAAAGAAACAAATCTTATACAAAAATAACTCTATAATCTTATATAGAGCTGTCAATTCGGGTAAATGGGTCGGGTTTGAGTCGGGTTTGTGTGGGTCGGGTCATCTCGGGTCGGGTTAATGTTAGGACCTATGTGGGTCGGGTTCGGGTTGGGTCATGCTTGAGTCGGGTCACACATCTTTTCGGGTTCGGGTCGGGTCAATAAAAGGTCGGGTTACATTCGGGTCGGGTGAAAAACAAGTCGGGTTAAATTCGGGTTTTTACGGGTTTAAATGAGTTAGGGTCCTGTTCGGGTTCGAGTCGGGTTCGGTTCAAGTCAATTATTTTCGGGTTATAATCAGGTCAGGTCACTATCGGGTTTGAGTCGGGTTCGGTTCAAGTCAATAATTTGCGGGTTATAATTAAGTCGGGTCATTCTCGGGTTTGGGTCGGGTTCGGTTCAAGTCAAAAACTTTTTTAATAAAAAAATAATAATAATAATAATAATAAAATTTGAAAAAAGGACCATTAAAAGGATTTTAAATAGCCATATACTTATATGGAAGTTGAAGATAAATTTAGAAAAAAAAAAAAGAAGATACATTTGGCTGAAATCACTACCACCTCACTCACCTCATACTGCCTCAAATGCGTTTAAAAAACATTGACAGCTCATATAGCTCCACCTCACTCACCTCTATCATCTCATATCCTCAATCTTCTCATATCCTCAATCTCCTCATATAGCTCAAGCTCATTGCTCATATAGGAAGTTGAAGATAATTAGGAAAATAAAAATCAATCAAAATAAATTGAAAAAAAGCCTGAAACTCAATAGTTAATACGGAGTACTCTTTTTATCCTAAAAACTTCTAAATCCTAAAATTTGGGTTAGTAATAGGTCGAGTTTAAATTTGGGTCGGGTCAATAACAAGTCGGGTTGAATTTGGGTCGGGTCAATAATAAGTCGGGTTGATTTCGAATCGGGTTTGTAACAGGACGGGTTTAAATTCGAGTCAGGTTAGGAACGGGTCGGGTTAGTAACAGGTCGGGTTGAATTCGGGTTTTGACGGGTTAAATCGGGTTTGGGTCATTCTCGGGTTCGAGTCGGATCGGTTCAGGTTAATAATTTACGGGTCACATTCGGGTCGGGTCCTCTCTAGGTCGGTTCATGGTCAGGTTCGGGTCTCAAATACTCGGGTCAACTCGGGTCTAGGGTTGGTTTCAAGTCGGGTTAGGTCGGGTTCGGGTCACCATTTTTTTCGGGTTCAGACGGGTTAGGGTTAGGGTCAATATTTCGGGTCGGGTCAGCTTTTGACAGCTCTAATCTTATACAATATAATTACTTAAAATAAAAAAGATTTAGCATATCTTTAACTCAAATATTTATGTAGTTATATTATAAACAAATATTATTAACATAATTTTTTTTTTTATCATTTTCTACATCATTTTGTATGTAACCCTTTATTTTGATCAAAATTTGTCAACTATATTTTTTAGATTTTTTTTCTTCATAAACAACCAATCATAATGATAGTTAATAACTATTGAAAATTACCATGCATAACACGGGAACTAACCTAGTTTGATTTAAGTTACTCTCTATTTTTAATTTAACTTTAGGAGATAAAAAGACTATTTTATTAGAATAAACACAAATACAAGATACTGAATTTTGCTATTAGTCACAGATGAGGTGTTAATGTTTATTTTCTTTGGGCTTTGTCCTCCTTTGCATAAAAAAAAAAAAAAAAAACAAAAAAAAAAAAAAAAAAAAAAAAAAAAAGAAGGTGTTAGAGTTTGGAGTAATAGGGTAGTCATACTAGTCAAACAAGTTATGACCTTTTACAATCGGGCGGTAATACTAAAGCAAAAAATAAAAAAATACAAATAATTAAAGGTACTGAAGTTTGGATTTTTTTTAACAACCCTTTCTTCTCCTTCTTCTTCACCTTTTCTCTTCCAATTTCTCTGCAACTAAGCTAGAGAAAGAAACCCAATAAATTAATTAATAGTAGAGGGTAAAATTCAATTCTCCATTATCATTAATCCAATGTTTTCATAATTACCTATTATGAAGATCGTATAGTGGAAATTGGGATAGAGACAGAAGTGACGAATGAAATTGGGATGAATGGTTGAAGATGAACCCAGAATTGGGTTTGAGATGAAGGGTTGAATTGACGCAGTTACACCTTATTCATCCCAATTTCAAAAAGATTTTAGCAAAAAAAGGAAAGGTTTTTTTTTTTTTTTTTTTCCAGGGAAAAACTGCACCAGCAATTGTTATGTGTCATTCTTGGTGTCTGTTTTCGTATTATGTTATTGATAAATAAATAATAAAACTTCAAGGGACTTAGTTTGTTACGTACGTATTCCATAGTAAATTAGTACTCCTTCTATTTTAAAATACTTGCTCTATTTCTCAATGGACGAAGTTTTAGGAGAAATTAGGAAAAGTAATAAAATAAGGAGGTAGTGGGGTGAGTGAAAAAATAAAAAATTATAAAAAGCAAAAGTATTTGCGAGAATTGGAGGAGAAAGAATATAAAATTAATAAAATATGATTTATGTTGGGTCCACTAGGTGAGATCAATGAATTAAATAATAGCTTAAGACCCGTGTCATGTACGGTTATCTTTTATATAAATTAAGAGTTTTTTTTTTTCTAACTTCTCACCAAGTTCCTCCAAAACTCCAATCCTGTAATTTTGTGCATGCAAATTAATAGAAAGTAACCCGTGTTATTTATTGTATCTGTTTTATTGTTGCATTATAAAATATATACTCCCTCCGTTTCAATATGATAGTCCCATATTAAATCAATCACATAAAATAAGAAAACAAGAATATTTGGAATCTAACATTAAAGTAAAAAATAATTCATAAATAGTTTTGCCTTATTTAAATTGTTTTGATTTTTGTAGGAAACCGTCAAACATAATTGCATAATTCAAGGGAATAATTTCCTTACTCGGAGTCATGTCATCAATTCACAATCAATTAATTAAACTTATCATAATTTAATATGTATAAAATAGAAAATAAAAAGTAAGTTAAAAGTGAAATACATTCAATATGGGTAGATTTTTTTGGAACACCCAAACAAATTGAAACGGAGAGAGTATTTAAGTATAAAAAACGTGTGCATATATATATATATATATATATATATATATATATATATATATATATATATATATATATATATATATTGATCTGGAAGAGGAGAAAATTCCATTAAAAAGAAAGCAAAACAGAGTAAACAAGGCTAAACAAAAACCAGCAAAACCAACAAAACAACTAAACTAAGAAAGCTGCGGAGGTACAAAGCGAGGTAGAGAAACCCCCCTTGCATCCTCCTCGAAAATTCTACCAAGTTCTATAGGAAAAAAAGTAAAATTTGTGTCTTGAGAGACTCCGCGGTTGGCCAACTAATTCGACGCGCAATTGCCTTCCTTATAGATATTGTTAGATTTTGGGAAAACTCCTTGGGTTGGAGTGTGTACCATTGAATAATATATATAGTGTTACAATACTAGTCCTAATCATGTTAGGAAACCTATTACCATAAGAATACAAACTATATCACAAATATATACAAATATATCCTACTCTGCGACAAATATTATAATAATCCTATAATATCTATCACACCCCCGCAGTCGTAGCGGGAGGAGGGCGTACGCTAAGACTGGATCTAAAATCCAAAAATAAATCTCGTGGTAGGCCTTTAGTGAAAATGTCTGCAAACTGATATCTTGAAGGGACATGCAGAACCCGAACTTCACCCAAAGCAACCTTTTCTCGAACAAAATGAATATCCATCTCCACATGTTTGGTGCGTTGGTGTTGTACTGGGTTGCCAGAAAGGTAGATTGCACTGACATTATCACAATAAACAATAGTAGCCTGCCGTAGAGGACAATGTAACTCAAGTAAAAGATTACGAAGCCAACATGCCTCTGAGACAACATTTGCGACGCCTCGATATTCTGCTTCTGAACTCGACTTTGACAAAGTATGTTGACGCTTAGATGACCAAGATACGAGGTTGTCCCCAAGAAAAAAACAATAGCCCGATGTGGAACGTCGGGTATCGGGACAACCTCCCCAGTCAGCGTCAGTGTAAGTAATAAGTCGATGAGAAGCAGTCGGATATAAATGTAAGCCGTGATCAATGGTACCCTGAACATAACGCATAATGCGTTTCAATGCCTCATAGTGAGGTTCCCGGGGATCATGCATAAAAAGACACACCTGTTGTACCGCATATGCAATATATGGTCTAGTAAAAGTGAGATACTGAAGAGCACCTGCTAAACTGCGATACAAAGTAGGATCCCGAAAAGGTGGCCATGCATCTGCACTAAGTTTGGACTTAGTGTCAACTGGAGTGGCTGCAGGTTTACAAGAGCCCATACCTACACGCTCTAAAATCTCCTGTGCATACTTCTCCTGTGAAAGTAGCAAATAAGAAGGTTTTCGGGTTACTGCAATACCCAAAAAATAACTCAGAGGACCCAAGTCAGTCATAGGGAACTCAGTTTGTAACTGAGATATAATCCCTGCACGCAACCTGTCAGATGAGGTAGCTAATATAATATCATCAACATAAAGAAGCAAATATGCCATATCAACACCCTGTCGGAAAGTGAAGAGAGAAGTGTCACTCTTAGAAATGACAAAGCCCAATTTAATGAGAAAATTTGCAAAGCGTTGGTACCAAGCTCTGGGAGCTTGCTTTAAACCATAGAGAGCCTTGCGGAGACGACAAACATGATTGGGCGCTTTCTGATCAAGAAAACCCGGAGGTTGATGCATATAAACAGTTTCTTGCAAGTCACCATGTAAAAAGGCATTTTTGACATCTAGTTGATGAATCAATCACTTTTTAGCCAAAGCTAAGCTGAGAAAAGTACGAATAGTGGCCGGTTTAACTACCGGACTGAAAGTCTCATCACAATCCACACCAATTTCCTGCGACCTGCCATCACATACAAGACGGGCTTTGTGCCTTTCAAGGTCACCATTAGACTTGTATTTATGCTTAAATAGCCACATACAATTAACAACATTACCCCCGTAGGCCTAGGCACTAATTCCCATGTCCCTGTTTTAATTAAAGCACTATATTCATCATTCATCGCCGCATTCCAATTATGGTCACTTAAAGCTTGTTTATAGGACTTTTGAAGTGGTGATTTATGAAGATGGGGTCCCGAAGGTTGAACGGTGAGGTTACAATATTTCGGGTTTGGCTTAAAAATTCCCCGTTGACTACGGGTTACTCGGGGAGAGGGTGGTGGTGGCCGAGTGGGTTGTATGGGTGGTATTCCACGCAAAGGAGGCGGGGAGTAAGCAAGTGATGGGGTAGCTGGGCTGCTGGCCGTAGGAGTGGTGGGCAGCGGTGTGGGCAGAGAGGTCCGCATGCCTGCCGCGGAGTGGGCTGGGCTGCCGCAGCCTAGCTGCGGTGTAGTCTGGACCGTGGAGCTGCTTTGTGTAGTTTGGGGTGGGCTGCTTGGACTTGGGCTGTTCGCAGTTGGGCTGCCAGGAGGGGTTCGTGGGTTTGGGCCACGGCGAGGAGCTGTGGTTTGTGAGCCACAGCTTTGGGTTGGAGAGGGATATGGGCCTGCTTGTTGTGGGCTATGTAATAAGGGATGCAACAGATCAGGAGATGGAGAATCATCCACCAAAAAATCGTAGTCAGTGTTTCGAATTTGTGCTAAATCCCAAAAAGGAAAAACGGTTTCATCAAAATTGACATGACGCGAGATGATGATTTTATTGGTGGTGAGATCAAGGCACCTATACCCTCTATGATCGATAGGATAACCCAAGAAAACACACGGTGTCGATCTAGGAGCTAATTTATGTGGAGCTGTGGCAAACAAATTAGGAAAACAAAGACACCCAAAGACACGGATATGATCATACGAAGGAGTTTTCCCAAACAAGGCAAGAGCAGGAGTACTGTTTTTAAGAGCTTTGGTTGGCAAAATATTTTGAAGATAAGTGGCCGTTTCAAGAGCATAAAACCAATACGATGGGGGGAGAGACGCATGAAAGAGAATTGTACGCTTAATATTATTAAGTGTACGAATCATACGTTCCGCTTTGCCATTTTGGGAAGATGTGTGTGGACAAGAGAAACGGAAAAGCATTCCATGGTCAATACATTTTTGCCTAAATGGGTCATTATCAAATTCCCTACCATGATCACATTGAAAACATTTAATTTGACGTTCAAACTGGGTTTCAACATATTTTCGGAAATTGATAAAGGATTGAAAAGCTTGAGATTTGTATTTTAAAGGAATTGTCCACACAAAGTGAGTATGATCATCTAATAAAACTAGATAATATTTGTGACCTTGAGTACTACGAATGGGAGATGTCCATAAATCGGCATGTATAATATCAAAAGCACAAACTGTAGTATTATTAGAATTATCAAAGGGGAGTCGAGTATGTTTTCCTAATTGACATGAATTGCAAAACTTGGAGTCATGCTCCTTATTACAATACATATGATTTTTAGACTTAAGAAAGCTAAAAACTTGATCTCTAGGGTGTCCTACACGACTATGCCAAGTAGATGGTGAAACAGCAGTGAGGGAAGTAGCAAGATAGGCTGACGGAGTGGTTCTGACTGGATATAGGTCCCCCGAACTATCACATCTCGTTATTATGTTCCCCGTATGAAGATCCTTCACAGAAAAACCAAAAGGATCAAACTCAATAGACACAGAATTATCAGAGGTAAATTTACGGACTGAAATAAGGTTCTTTATGAGTTGAGGTGCTAGAAGGACATCACGAAGGACAAGAGGTGTTTTAGTATGGGGAACGGTGCCATGACCATAACCTGTTACTGGAATACGATGACCATTACCAACTAAAATATGATTTTTAGTGCTTAAATTAAACAAGGGCAAGAGATTACCAGCGTTATTCGTCATGTGAGATGTTGCACCTGAATCCACGTACCACTGATTGTCGGGATTTGGAAGAGTCATCGTGGAGAAGGAGGAAGCCAATTCCGTTGGTGTCATGGGCTGCCCATATTGGGCTGAGTACGCCTGTTGGGGTCTCGGCTGGCCGAGAATCGACTGCTGATGCTGGACTGGAAAAGGAGCAGGAGGTCTAGCCCAAGAAGCTTGCTGGGCCCACTGCTGAAAACTGGCCCAGAGCTGTTGCTGACGTGGGGCGGACTGATTGTGGGGAGTGGTTTGGGCCTGGGCCGTTTGTGGCTGTTGGCTCTGCCCTTGGCCACGCCCCCTGCCTTTCCCTTTGGGTTTGCCTCCCCTTCCCTTGCTGCCACACCCACTGCCACCACCACCCCTGCCCTGCTGCTGCGGTGGTTGCTGCTGTTGGGCGGCTGCCGCGGAGGTGGTGGTGGTGTTGTTGTGTTGCGCTACAAAGGCTTGCACGGAATTTTCTTTAGCGGATTTTCTTGACTTCTCTAACAAAATTCTTGATCTTGCTTCATCAAATCCGGGAAGAGGACGAATTTGAGTGATGGATTGAGCCACTCCATCATAGTCCGAGTCAATTAAACCTGCACAAAGACGAAGAACCAAAGTTCTCTCGGATACGGGTTGACCAACATTAGCAAGTTGGTCTTTGAGTTCCTTCAATTTCTGACAATAAGAAGACACATCTGGAAAATTCTCAACAAAAAGATTGTTAAATTGATTTTCAAGGTATATAGCACGAATTTCACCATTATCTTGAAAAATATTAGCGAGTCTATCCCAAGTTTCTTGTGCCGTAGCATTCTTGTACAACACCGTGCTTCGTAAGTCTGCAGAAATTGTATTATAAATCCACTTTTTCACAATTGAGTCAAGGCGGTTCCACTGCGCCGAGGTGAGGTCCGTAGGACGAGGTGATTTTGGATCTATATGGTCGATAACATTGCAGGAATGACAATGAATCTCAAAGAGTTCAACCCAACTACCATAATTCCCTTTGTCACGATCAAGAATTTCCGGGACCTCATTCTTGATATTACTAATAGAATTAGCAGGGTGGTAGTCGTTTGATGGTGGAGGAGGAGGAGGTGTGGGTTGTGGGTCATCATCCTTGGCCATTGCTAATTATGCCGAAACAATATGTTACTGGAATCCAAAATAAGGCTAAAAAACAAAAGGAACTTGATGTTGCAGCAAAAAGGTAGCAATTTAGGTGATGAAATATACCACGAAGGATTAGAGTGTGCGGAAGAAACAAAGAAAGGATCGGATTTTTTAGAAAAAAATTAATTTTGTGGAACCCTAAAAAATCTAGGCTGTGATACCATGTTAGATTTCGGGAAAACTCCTTGAGTTGGAGTGTGTACCATTGAATAATATATATAGTGTTACAATACTAGTCCTAATCATGTTAGGAAACCTAGTACCATAAGAATACAAACTATATCACAAATATATACAAATATATCCTACTCTGCGACAAATATTATAATAATCCTATAATATCTATCAGATATGTGTAAATATATCCTTACACAGTAACACTTAATAAGTCAATTTGAAAAGAAAAAAAAAACCCCCTTGATTTAAGAAATTTTTATAATGCTAGTATGTATCGCAGGACTATATGTAAATGAATTGATTTTATGATATTCTTTTAAGCAAAAAAATTATATGTAATATTGCTAAAGTATTTAAATTAAAATATATTATTAAGCATATTTTAATATGTCAAATAGATGTATATCACAAATTTTTTTTTATGCTTGTTAAATCCGATAAAAATATTTTTATTATAATGTTATTTAAAAAGAAAGTCATGTAAATATATTTTTCATTGACGTAGTAAATAAAAAGAATTGAGGATGAAAATAAAAATGTAGGGATGATTATCTTTTATTTATTTGAAAAAGGATTGGCTCAAAATTTTTGCATATGAAATAACATGTGTCATTTTTTGTTTTCGTTTTAATATTATCTTATTATTAAATAATCTATATATGGATTTGTCATTTATTTTTTGTGTAGTTTTGATCTAAAAATAATATGAATGGTTAAGAAAAAAAAGTCAAAGATTAAATTTCTTAACAAATCTTTAATGATCCATGTGTCAAACAAAGTGTAGCAAAATTTATTATACACACTTAATATGTTACTATATATAATGTAGTAGAAAGTATTCTCGATACTTGATGTCAATTTAATTTAATCCAATCTAATGTGTGTGTGTGTGTATATATATATATATATATATATATATATATATATATATATATATATATATATATATATATATATATATATATATATATATATATATATATATATATATATATATATAAAGGGGAGTTTTTTTCCCGAGATTTTAGAGAGCCACGTAGAATTTAATTTTCTTAGCGCGCCATGTATAAATTTTAGTTGTAGCTAATTAAATAAGAGATTATTAATTTCTTTAGAATTAATTAATTCAAATGTCACGCAAGCAAAATTGGCGAATGATATTTTTAAGTTTAAATTAATTATATATAAAATATTATCTTTTGATATTAAGAATTTTATCTAAATGTTTAACAAATTTTAGCACATAAATAAATAAAAAAAAATTTAAAAATTCAAACAAATCGTGCATCGCACGAGCTTCATCTAGTATTACATAAAGATGACATTTTCTATTCCATATTATAAATTAAATCTCTTTAACTGAAATACATTAAAAAAAATCATTCTTAATTAGCAAATAATATAAATATAAGAAATACTAAGAATATTAAATTGCTATTAATAATCTATAAAGTCGATACAAGTACATTTATTTTCAGTAAATAAGGTTGTCAATGAAAAAAGATATAGAAATAAGATGCATAAAGAACATTTTTTTTGGAAAATATTTTTGGAGGGAAAAAACAGCACCAGAATAACATGTGTCATTTCTAATGTCTATTTTAGTATTATACTAGTTCTTTGCCCGAGCAATGCTCGGATATTCACAAGAAAAATTATATTTATATATTACGTAGTATTATAAGTTTGTATTTTTTTTTTTTTATAGATTGTGTCTATTTTTAATATTTTATTTATTTAAATTTATTGTTATTGTTCTATTATTTAGGCTATATATTATTTTTCTTTGAAATAAGGTTGTATATTCCTTTTGTTTTCATCAATTATCTTTTTATTTTATGAGGAAAACAATAAAAAAAAAAAAGGTTTTTGGCGGGAAATTTTTTAATGTAAACGTGACACGTGTAATTCTAGAATATTCCTGGTGATTACTTTAGTATATAGTACTAGATTAGTCTCGTGCGATGCACGATATTAGAAATTTCTTTGAAACATGGAGTATATATTGTATGTACTCATATTACTTAATTACCTCATATAAGAAACATAGAGTATACATTGGATAATAGTTGGTGAAAAAGAAAATTAAATAAATTAAAGAGTGTAGATAAATTGAGATGAGGTGAAATTTAATTTTTAAATATAATGACATCATATTTTATTTAGGCAGGAAAATTTTTCTTGTAAAGCTGCCATGTGGAGTTGTGGACTATATGATGTCAGCGGTTGCTACTTTAGTTATATTTATTTATAGATAGAAGATCCTGTGCAACGCACGGTCTTGAACACAAATTTTATAATGGATTGCAACCTTTAGTAAGTTTTACAATAATTTATATATAAAAAAGAGAATTGTATTTTATATAAAAATAGTTATGACAAAAACATTAATGTTGGTACTCGCTATTTTATTGAAAAATTTTGATCGGCACAAGGTTTTAGGTAATAATTTATAATCACTTTGATAGATTAGCTAAAATTACATATTGCATTATATTTACAAAAAAAAGATATGCACTGTTATTCTGTTAATAAGGTTAACCTTATTTACTTCTCATTGAAAGTTTTGATGGGTTTGTTATTAAAAAAACAAAAAACAAAAAACATATACATTTAAGATTAAAATGACCAATTTAAAAAAGTACTCTCTCTCTCTCTCTCTCTCTCTCTATATATATATATATATATATATATATATATATATATATATATATATATATATATATAAAATTTGTAATAAGTTTTTTTTTCAAATTTCAAAATAAATTGATGGAAGATTTGTGCACCAAGTTTCAACACATCATCGCTAACTATTATGACTTTTTCTTTTTGTGCATTATAACTTTTAATTGTAATAATATACATCTTCTATCTTATGTACAGGTTTAAATCCTCTATCCCACTTTTCATGTCCCATTTATGTTCCACTTAATTTGATTGGCTATGTACATAGTATTCCACATATATTTATAAGAAAAATAAG
This sequence comes from Chenopodium album, assembly GCF_948465745.1. Lineage (NCBI taxonomy): Eukaryota > Viridiplantae > Streptophyta > Magnoliopsida > Caryophyllales > Amaranthaceae > Chenopodium > Chenopodium album. The sequence goes on from NC_137846.1 coordinate 10,567,856, forward strand.
GCTCTATTCACTTCACCTTATTTTTGCCGAGCTGAAATTATATTTACTAAACTGAAATTATTTTTGCTGAACTTAAATTATTTTTACCGAGCTGAAATTAATTTTGCAGAATTGACATTATTTTTTTACTGATTCTCTATTATATTTGTTATTTAGTGTTACTGATTTTTACTGAACTGAAATTAATTTTACTGAACTGAATTATTTTTATTGAAGTGAACTTATTTTTACTGAATTGAAATTATTTTTACCGAATATTATTTTTAAGGTGAACTAAACAGGGCCTAATTTGACTATATATAAATAAAAATAAAATAAATTTATGACTAAAGAAAGAAAAGAATAAAATAATTAAAATCTTAAATTTATAATATTATTTTAATGCATTACCTTATTCAAATTCATCATGACTTATGGGTACCTAGTATAAATAAAGGTATTATATGAAAGAAACATGTTAGCTAAAACTGGAAATGATATTTTAATATATACAATAACTTCAAAAGGAAGATTTAACAAAAAAAAAAAGGAAAAACTTTTTGGAGGGAAAAAAAATTAATCAGGAAATGACATGTGTCACTCTTGGTCTCTCTTTTAGTATTATGTTATTGATTGATTATCTAAGAAACTTTGGCAAAAACAAAAAAAAAATATATATATTATTTTGGATGATTTTTTTTTTAAAAAGAAATATAATATATAGTTATAGTTATAGATTTTGTGTTAAAGTCAATTTGATGCACTATAACGTAATTTTTTTTTAATTCATACTATAAATGTAAATGAAATCCATTTGATTGTAATAAATTAGGGAAAAAAAAATCATATTTAGAAAATAATATCAATATTAGTAATAATAATCTTATATATAAATAATTTTATTATTTTAAATAAGTTGTCAATCAAAAAGATAAAAAAGGAAAAATAAAGTTAAAATATACTTATTTTTGAAAATAGTTTTTGGAGGGAAAAAACGACACCAAGAAGTGATACGTGTCATTCCCAGTGTCTGTTTTAGTATTATGTTATTAATTGATTGTAAAAACTTTCCAAATAAGGAAATGGAGCAAGTATTTAAAACAACTGAAAATAAAAAGTGGAGCAAGTATTTAAAAACGGAGCGAGTAATTGATGTGCAAATTACCTAATTACTAGGTTATTTCCTGTGCCATGCACGGTAATTTTCAATAATCATTTATTAAATTAGTGGAAAGCTAAATGTCGCCCTCGAATCTCCAAGTAACGCCTAATTAGGTTTTTTATAAACCAAAAAATATATAAAAATATAGTTGACAAATTTTGATCCAAATAAAGGAGTACGAAAGATATGTTAGATATAAAATGATGTGTTATAAAAATATGATAATGGTGAAATAATATTTAAAAATTTACATGTATGAGAAATAAATTTTACTAGCATAGTGCCCGTGCGATGCACGATTTATAAATCAAATTATTAATTATTAATCCCATATAAAAAAAACAAAGATAATTCAATTAGTAATAAAGAGCTCATTTACAAATGGTCGATACAAAAATAAAGGAATGTAATTTGAATAGTATTTTATTTTAAGTTATTAGTATTTTTTTCATAATTTTATTTTATTAATTGAAAAATAAATTAATATTTCTCCACATAATTATATAAGAGAATCTCTCGTAGAAAAAAAAAATTAAAATTTTCTTGTCATACCTTCTGTTTTAGTAGCTACAATCTAATACAAAGTATATATTTTACCCGTCGTATTCACCAAAATATTTAATTATTATTATCATTGTTATTGATTTAGCATAAATTTAACTTGGAAAATATTTTTTTTTTTACTTTTAGATGTGTATTTTTAATCTAAGTTAATTTAATTTTACTTTAGGTTTGTATATTAAATATTTGGAAACTCTATATTTATTTAAAATTACATTAGATAGTAGTCTAAAATTACATACCTAGAATGGAAAATATTAATTACAGAAATGGAAAGTATATGAATCAAAATAATCACAATTATATTATATGATTTGATGAATTTTTTTGTGTATAACTTATAATAGGTAATTAATGGCATTGGCTAAAGAAAAAGGAAAAAAAAAGGAAGGAATTTTGGAGGGAACAAACAGTACCAAGATATGACACGTGTCATTCATGGTGTCAGTTTTAGTATTATGTTATTGATTGATTGGTTGTAGTAGATTTATAATGAATAGTGACGTGGGTATTTATTAATTTTGGTTCCTCTATTTTTTTTTAAAAAGAAGATTATTGATGGATTATTATTATTATGACCATTAATTATTGAAGTGATAATAAAAATACACGATAATTTTTTTTAAGCATTGATTTCTTATATGAATACCTTGTAGTTAAATTATGGATTCTAATCAATTACTATATAAATAACTAGATTAAACCCCGTGCAATGCACGGTTTTCAAATAACTTTAACAACAATAAATTTTATCAAAAAAGTATAACTCAGTATTAAAAGTATGAAATATATTTCTTCAAAAAAAAGTATGAAATGTATTGTTTCAAAAAAAAAAAAAAAAAAATAAAAAAAAATAAAATAAAATAGTATGATAGGAGTATATATGTGAAAGAAAATAATTAAATATGTAATAGTTATTATGGGCAATGTGATATTTAAAGAAGTTTGTTTTAGATATTGTACAAATTAATAGTCAAAATTTAGATACAAATATAAAAATAAGGTTTTTTTTAGTAAGTTGTTTTGGAGGGAAAACTCTTTATATTATATTGCCAAGTGTCCCTTTAGATTCGCCTTTAGTATAATGTAATAATTGATGATTATTTTATTAAGCAAAAAAAAAAAAAGAATATATTCTGGTAGTGGAATGTATATTTTTTTTTTTAGCTATTAATATTTGTGTTAAAGATATATCAAATATGTTTTGTTTTAAGTAACTCTATATATTATATAAGATTACGAAATTATTTTTGTATAAGATTTGTTTGCTTTACACCATTATGTCTTTTACTTTATAGTTATTGAAAATGAAAAGTGGAGCAAGTATTTAAAAAAATGGAGAAGAGAAAAATTTGCAGCAATTTTGGAGAAATTTAATGGAGAATAGAAGAGGGAAAGTGGCGATTTTATAGGGAGGGAATAGGGTTTGAGAAGTTGGAGGGAAATAATAGAAATATTAAGGGGGAAATTTTGGAGGGAAAGGATTAAAAAGGGGGCATATTAGTCATTTAATCTCTTAGCTTAGTTATTAACGTCTGATTAACAGACTTAATCACGGGAGTTAGTAAGTTAGAAACTTGAGTGTATCAGCAGAAAGTAAAAAAAAAAATGTGCAACCGCTGGGAAAAGTCAGAACTTGGAATGTACCAATGAGAATTTCCCTAATAAATTTGAGCAATTACTTGTCAATTAAAGTAAGTCAAAGTCTACGTGGTAAATATTACAATAGTACTATCAATTTTTGCCAATTTGTTTTTGAAAGACCAAAAAAAAAACAGTAGCCTCTTTTATCGTCCTACATTATAAAAATATTTCAATTTTACTTGAATATCATTTTCATCACGATGTTACAAATAATATATAAATTAGTATAGAACCCGTGTAATTGCACGGTTTTACAAGTTCAAAAACTAAATTTTATAAAATTTAAACAATAGTTAATTTTATTCACAATATTGAAAGCTTATACAGCAACATAAATCACAATATGTACAACTATTTATCACAAAAATTACGCATTATGATATTTTCAATTTAATGTTTAAAAAAAAATAAAGCCATATGAATATTAAGGTTTATGGCCTTTATATATTTCGGTTATATTATACCTTTGATCAGAATGATTTATATATACCTATTTACATGTTTCATGTATTACCCTTTATGTGTATATTTAAATAAAGCTAATAAAATATACTCTCTTCGTTCTATAAGGTTGTCATAGTTTTTAAAAAAAATTAATTTACAAACGTCCATATTGTATATTTTTATCCTAAAATGATCAAAAGTTACACCGATATAAATGAAAGTTACCATGATATATCTATTTAATATAAACCATATATCTATTTATCTATCAATAATTTAAAATCTGACATCAATACTTTAATATCTAACATCAACAATTAAATATATTGATATTAATATTTTTAATATCAGAATCAAGATTAATTTTAATATTTGGTATCAATAGTTTAATATGGAGTATCCGATATTAAAACTTTAATATTAGATATCAATAATTTAATCAATGTATCTAATATAGTAGCTTAGCATCTTCATCATTTTCATCAAAATCATATCAACATTCAACACTCTTGAAGTTGGTGTCACAAAGTGATACCTACATTTTTCAAGATCAAACCAACTATGGGGATTTTTCTGTGTGGCCGGGGTTACTCAAGTTACTCGGTTAGGGATTACTCGAGTTACTCGGTCAAGGGTGGATAACCCCTCAAGTAACCTTTGACTGAGTAACCCCTTGAGTAAACCCCGAGCGAACCCCTTAAGTATTCCCTGACCGGGTAACCCCTGACCGAGTAACCCCTGACCGAATAACCCCTCGAGTACCCTTCAAATAACCCCTAACTGAACCCCTCAAGTAACCCTTGACCGTGTAGCCCCTGACCAAACCCCTCAAGTAACCCCTAACCGAACCCCTCGAGTAACCCCTGCCACACGGTGTGACCAACCACATGTAATAATTTGTAACCCATTATTTACCTTCAAAATCATATATTAATGACCAAATCATTATACGTATGTCCTAGCTTAAATACACTAAATCGAACCCAATTTAAAAATCAACCCATAAGCTCCTCCGCATGTTAGCCCCTATATCTAAAATCCACAATAAGTGTTTTTCTACAATTCCTTTTTCAAGTTATAGATTTCAAAAAAATTAATCATCCAATTTAGGCTCAAGAGTTATCGAATTCCTTTTCAAGTTACGCCTTGTTGCAATTACTCGGTTTTTTTTTTTTTTTTTTTTTTTTTTTTTTTTTTTTTTTTTTTTGTGGTTTCTTGATTTTATCCTAAGAAACAAAATGAAACCTAAATCCAATTCTTCGTAAATTATATATCAACGTAATAATACACAATTTGTTATCATCGACTTTATTGCAGAGGTAATAGTAGGAAATTAGGAATTTGAACCCTAAATCCTAATGGTCGGAAATGTGTTCTAAATTTCTAATTATTGACAGATATATTCAATATATAAATACGAAGTTATTTTTCAAACATTATATAAGTAAAGAACTATATTTATTTCTTACAATATTTTATGCTCGTAGCCTTTTTTTTTCAGTCACAATTTATTTAAGTATATATTTCTACTTGTAGTCATAATTGAAACGATATGTTCAATATATAAATACAAACTAGTTTTTAGTCCCGGGCGACACCCCGAGTTATTGCATTATTTTTATAATAAAAATCCTTTATTAATATTTAATCTTGATTAAAAGTCATGTAGTAAGGTAATAGTTTAGTGGTTAACCTTATAGTTTAAACTTAGGGCCTGTTCTGATTTACTGAACAGAACTGAATTGAACTGATTGGAGCTGAACTGAACTGAATAAAGTTGAGTTGAACAGAACTGAACCGAATAGAGCTGAAATGAATATTTTATGAGAGAAGGAAGTTAGGAGTTGAACTGAACTGAACTGAACTAAATTGAACTAAAATTAACTGAAGAGAACAGGCCCTTAAGGTTGTGGGTTCAAATCTTATAAGAACCATATTTTTAAACACGGAGTGAAAATCGGGTTTAAATGTGGGAGTTGCCACATGGCTTAAACATATGGAGTGAAAAATTAACCAAAGTGCCACGTGACGCCTACGCTTGTTTAGGAACGCCTTTTAATATATAGTATAGATAATATTTTCATTCATTATTTAAGTAAAGAGCTATATTTATTTATTTTCTTCAATATTTTATACTTGTATTATTTTTTGTTTTATTTAGTCGTAATCAATTTTAGTATATATCTATGCTTGTAGTATTTGAACTAAGTCATAAAGAGTTGATTTCTTACGAATATGATTATTGATACTACATACAAGTATGTGATTAAATTATTTTGTCAAAAAAAAAAAAAGAAGTACGTGATTAAATTATAATATGAAGTAAATTTTGAATAAAGTGAGATTTTATTTTATTTTATTATTTTTTTTTTAATTTTTTTTAAGGGAATATTGCACGTATAATCTAAGATAAAAATATATCATGCAATTTTGTCACATAAGATCTAAACAATTCGTAAGATATTTTGAAATCTTTTAATAATTGATCTTATTAGTATAGGCTAGTTGATCTTTTAAAAAGTGAGTTAATCTTTTAATAACTAAGTTAACTTTTAAAATATTTTAATAATTGATCTAATCTAATATATATATATATATATATATATATATATATATATATATATATATATATATATATATATATATATATATATATATATATATATAAAGGGGAGTATTTTCTCGAGTTTTTAGAGAGCCATATAGGATTTAATTTTCTTAACGCGCAACGTAGGATTATAAATTTTAATTGTAGCCAATAAAATAAGATATTATTAATTTCTTTTAATTTCTTTTAAAATTAAATAATTCAAAATAAGCAAAATTGTCGAATGAGACTTTTAAGTTTAAATTAATTAAATATAAAATATTATTTTTTGATATTCTGATTTTTTTTTTGAATCATTTGATACTATGAATTTTATTTAAATATATAACAAATTTTAGCACATACATAATAAAAAATATATTTTTAAAAATTCAAACAAACCGTACATCGCACGGGCTTCATCTAGTTAGTTATAATAGGGAGGAATTAATTTTGTTATTTTGCCTTGCAGGAATATATTTTTTTTTTCAGTTATATGAATATATTATATTAGATTATTTTGTAAGGTTATTTTTGTAAATATAATGAATATATAATACTATATCTTGCAAGAATATATTTTTTTTATAGTTATATGAATATACATATTTATATATAGTATATTGCAAGTGGAAAAATGAGCGGGAAAGTTTTTAAGCATAGAGTGACACATGTCAAGGTGTAGCTTGAGTGTCCTATGTTTTAGTATAGTTAAAGATGACGGAAAACAAATTTATTCGAATTTCCTAATAACATTATTAAAAAATTTAATAATAAAACATGAATTAACAAACGAAAGTATTTAGAAATCACATACAATTTTCTAATTGCTTGTAAAAACTAATTCTATTCTAATTACAAATAATAAACGGAAACCAAATTTTTTCCAAATTACCTAATAATATATATAAAAAAAAACATGAATTAACAAATGAAAGTATTTCTATTCAAAAAAAATAAAAGTATTTGAAAATTACATACAATTTTCTAATTGTTTGTAAAAACTATTTCTGTTCTAATTACTATGAACACAAGCCTTGAAGATCAAGCTATGTTGATTAAGGAGCATACCAATAGGCATGTCACCAATACATCGAACTAGAGGTGGTTATTGGACAGGGTAGTCCAATGATAACAGGGTCAGGGCCAAGCTTATAGGGCTTTTAATGGACAGGGCTATTAATGGACAGGGCCCTTATTGGGTAGGGTCAATATAGGGCCAACATGTTTTTCCAATTTAGTTGATAAAGAAAATACATAATGTAAAAATAATTATATAGATTTATTTGTATTCATATGTATTTAATAATGGCTTTGTCCAATATTTATTTTAATTGATATTTTGTAGGCCCGCCCAATATCGATCCGCGACCCGCATTGGCCCGACCCTATATTGACCCTATAAAATGTGACCCTCTTTGACCCTGACCCGCAATCGACCTGCACCGACCCTGACCCGACCCGCCCAATAACCAGGTCTACATCGAACCAAAGCTAGCATCATCTCTTTTGCCATCAAACGAAAAGCCTTGAGACCAATCGAAGTACTTCCATTGACCTTGAATCTTTCAAAGATCAAATCGTAAGCTTCTTTAACGTCTTCATCCGAATAAGCTTCATCATCTATTGCTAGAACCCATTGTCCAAGTCCTCCCTTGGGAAGATCATTGCGGGAAATAAGTCCATCACTATCGACATCGAGTTCGTTGAATTTTTCATCAGTGCATTTGTAAAAAGCCTCAGTGTCTTCAACAAATTTGTTGATCATTGTACCATCTATAATCATCATCATCTTTGTATCAAATTGTCGAATAATACCTGAAAAAAAAATAACAAATTTGTGGAATCGATTACCTCTATAAACAAAATTATCGCACTCAAGAGATAAGCAAACAAGAGAATTAAATTAGCTGAATTTTGAAAGAGTAGATGTGTATTGAAACAATGAAACATACGAGCGCTATTAGGTGTGTATATATAGGCTTTTTGTTAATTAGAGACTTTCCTAATTTAATAATCAAGACATACAAGTTTAATTTGTATCTAATTATAATTCTTATTTTCTTCAAAAAAAAATAAATTATAATTCTTATTTGCAATAAACAAATAAATTATGATGGATAGTTTTAACATGTGATAAGATTTTCTAAACTAAACCGACACAAATATTACTCGTTTTTGACAAAATTCATCTTAGGCTCAAAATGCGGTGTTATATTTAGTCGAGCTCAAGTATTCTTGGAGTACTTGTTAGTAACAACTGCCAAGCTAAGTTATGCTTGAGTTTTTAAAATTACCTAGGTTAAACACGGTGTAATAGATGCACGGTTGTTCAAATTATTAAAAACATTATTTTTTTGAGGCCACATATAAAATCATATTGAACAATTTAATAATAAATAGCCACATATAAAAATTATATTGAACAACTTAATATTTTAGAAAGTTTGGTTTTATATTTAATGTAAAAAAATATACCAATTGGATATTGGTATAGTGGTGATTGAGACTACACTTGGTAGGGAGGACTCATGTTCGATCCCCAACAACAATAATTGGGAGGGAACTAGAACCTAACTATCCAAATCTGATCTCCAAATCCGGATTAGCCATAAAGGTGAACCGGATAGAACACCAAAAAAAAAAAAATTGTAAAGAAAATGTAATAGATCCAATACAATCCTTTTTTTACAAAAAAAAAGTTATAATTTTTTTAACGAAAGGATTATTGTGGAAGTATTTTTTTTAATTTTATTTTATTTTATTTTATTTTATTTTATTTTATTTTAATTTTTAAAAAAGTTAAAAGAACGAAATTATATTGGAGTGCTCAATAATATTAGTTCATTCATGTTTGTAGAAAGACATTGGAGTCTTGTTCTTGTACATGAGCGAAATTATAGGAAGAATTTTATTTTATTTTATTTTATTTATTTTTTTTTTTTTTTTACAATGAGAACTTCATAAATAAAGGGCAATTACAACCTAATAGAGCTAAAACAAGAAATTAAAGACAACCAAACACATCTAGCTAAACACACAACTACTACAAGAAAAACCTTGAAAACTGAAGCAGAGCCCACACACCCAACCAAACCCATGTACAGGGTTTAAACGTTGGGTATGATAAAGCTTTAGGCTAAGTTTGTCCTTCAACAAGTCAATAACTATATACTAAAAGACACACCACATGTCAGTTTATGGTGTGTCCTTAGTACTTTTTTTTTAAAAAATTAATAGAAAATTTATTTAAAGAAATTATTTGTAAAATTTAATTACTAAATAAATCAAAGGGATTGTTAACGGCGCCCTTATTTTACCGGGTAACGCCCACATTTAAATGTGAACGGATAAACATAGCCTCGCGTGTATTCCATGTTTTTCTTCTTTGGCCTCTAACTCAATCTAATAACAATCACTCCTCCCAACAAACCACCACCATCGGACACTTCGCCGGAATTAAAATCGTTTCTTTTTTTGGATGGGGAAAACGCCTAAGTTTTTCAAAACTCTAGAGAAGAAACGCCTAGAATTTTCAAAAGTCCCTCGAAGATTTTTTGAAAATTCTAGGCGTTTTAACCCATAGAATTTTCCAGTTTTTTTTTTTTTTTTTTTTTTTTTTTTTTTTTTTTTTTTTTTGCGTTTTTTGTTTTTATCATAACTTTTGATCTAGAAATCGAATTAAGACAAATAATATATCTTTGGAAAGCTCTAGAAGTCTACTTTCTAACCCAATTAGAATCAGATCAATATCATTTCTAGATCTTAAGATATGGCTAAAATACTAAGTTTGGTCCAAAATCAATACCCTTGCACTATTTCGATCATATATTAAGATCTAGAAATGATATAAACTCGCCGGAGGTTTGGGTTAAAACCCTTCTTTGCCGACAAGTCACCCACCTCTTTCTCTTCCTCGTTTTGGGCTACAGCCGACGTTCAAGTTTAACTGGTTTGGTCCTCTTGCTTTGCCGCAGATTGTTCTCCTCCTCCGGCGATCTTCTGATGCGGGTCTGCTTTTCGGGCTCCAGTTGTATAGTGTTGAAACCTTGGTTTGATCATTTTGTTGTGGGATTAAGGGGTTGGTTTTGGCACTGTGCATCCACTTCCGATCAAGGAGGTTTCCGGATTTGGTGTTTTGGCTTGGGTGGTTCAATTGTAGTCTACTTCGTTGAAAATTTTATTTGGTTTGGTTTTGCTTTAGAGTCTTGTTTGTTTTGGTTTTTATTTGTTTGTGTGTCTTTTATTAATACCTGGTGTTTCATAAATAATTCACTTGTTTCCATGGGTATTAATTGGTGTGTTGAAGATTTAGGGTTTCATGGTTCATGTCAAAGTTGCGAAGATTGCGGGTGTATGTTTATCAGATTAATTTTGCATCATCAGATAGAATGCCGAAACAGAGCGAACTCACAGAATCGTATTGCTTCAGATGAAGGGGATCTTTTTAAGGCTACTTTTTTTAAAATCTGTGATGTATTCAATTATGAAGATTCATGTATGTCTGTTAGTCTTCTGATTTTGTCAAAAAATTTTGTAAGTGCCGTTAGGCCTTATGATTAATGAAATCTTTTTCTTCCTGTCAAAAAAAAAAAAATAAAATAAAGATGAAAGATATATATAATAGAATGGTTTAACTTTATTAAAAAAAATGGTTTAACATAAAATTATTTAATATGAGAAAAGTGATATAAAATATGACCAATCTATCAATACCAGTAATTATATGTGTGACACAAAAAAAAATTTAACGCCTCTCCTTTTCTCATCTCTTCTCTTCTAGGGGTTCTCCAAAATCTTGGCCGTTTATATTAGGTCGAAAATAGTCTAATTTTTTCGGAAATCAGACTATTTCAGACCCTTTTTCCCTTAATTTTCTTTAGTTTTCTAATTTAGATTTCAATAAATCAAAACGAGTAGTGTAGATTTCGTCCATCCTTTATGGTGGAGTCGTTAGTTTTTGTTAGTTGTTAGGGTTTATCAAAAAGGTATTCATCTTTTTCCATATTGTTAGTTCGTTGGTAAACATTTGTTCAGGATCGCAACGGTTGTCAAGTTTTCAAATGCGTTCAGATGAAAATCATCCTTACGATTACAACAAATCGTTAGACCGTTTCTCCGAAAAGGCTGTATATTCCAGCGATGTGTTCGAGAAATGTACTACAGTGCAAGATCTTTTCAACGATCATAGCTTTGATGAATTAAACCCTAATTTGATTCAATTTTATGTATTTGTTAATTTAGATTTTATTTGTAGATGCCGGATGACTTTTTATTAATGAATTAATTTGTTTCAAAATAAAAAAAATATGTGTGAATAATGTGTATGTCTTGCAGGTAAGACCTTCCACTAGGGATGTTCACTTTTGGATATCTGATCTGATTCGATCCGAAAATTCAGCTATTCAAAATTTTTGGATCGGAGAAATTGTGATCCGAATCTGATCCGAAATTTTCGAATATCCGAAAATTTGGATCAGATAATTGGGTTTTCGGATCGAGTCACCGGATTTTCAGATCGGGTAGCAAAAATTTCGGAATAAATCTAATCCGTATTCGATCCGAGAGCCGGAATTTTTTTCGGATATCCAAACCGAAATATCTAAAATGTTAAAATTGGATCGGACATCCAAAATTTCAGATCGGATCACCGGATTTTCAAATCCGATATTTCATATCGGATTTTATAGAACACTACTTGTCTGACAAACCCACCTTCAACCCTCAAATTACCATATACAATTATATATCTATAACTAATACTAAAATAGAAACTGCTGACATCATTCTATTTTACAATTAGACGCATGTCTTATTGTCATTAAAAATTTTCCCTACAAAATTATAAATGATGTCATCGTTTTGTGATTTTTATTTTAATTTATTAAAATTCTGGTCAATTAAATTATTATTAGTATCAAATTTTGAAAAAGGTCTATTCTGTTGGGTAATAATGATTTAATTTTTCTTCCTTGGATACCCTTTTCATTATTCAATTTTTTTTTCCTGCGAGCTCTATTATTTTTTTTTAATATTTAATGTTTTTATTTATTTTGGGAATAATTTTGTTTTTAATTTTTGTATACAAAAATAAATTTAGAAAAATTCATTAGATCAAATCGTGCATCGCACGAGACTAATCTAGTATTTTAATAAATAAAAACTAGCAAGAAAAATAGATGAAATTAACAACTAAATCACATTTAACAAGGGTATTCCTAAATTTGCGATAAATATAAACAACCAAAGCAATACATTCTCATTTATGGAAATAAGAGCATAAACATTAGTTACATTGGAGAATGATAGTTAGTGAAGAGTGAGGAGAAACGGGTATACGTAGTTTCTTGTAATTTATTAATTTATAAATAATTATAATGTAATTTATTTATTATAATGTAATTTATATAATTTTTGACTTCTTTTCCTACTCTAGACTCGTTTATGGTACCTGTTTTGTTATGGCGATATTTGCATTGGCTGACAGTTTTTATTTTGCAAATGAAAATTTGTGTGAAAAAGTTATGACAATTTCAATAAACTTGTAGTAATTATATTGGTTTTAGCTTCATTTTCCCTGACACACATTTTCTTGTTATGACAATTACTGAGGTTTGTTTTGAAAAACAATTCTTCTTTTATTGTGGAATAAAGTGCAAATTATAGAAATGTATGCTATGGACTCGATATTTCCCTGCTCAATGTAACAGTAGCACAGTAGGAATAACACACAATAAAGAGGAAAGCTTGGGTCTTTTTTGATTGCTGATTGTAAATAACTATTACAAGGAATAAGGCTAAAATAAAGATTGTATCTTGGAGTAAGCTACAACTACTTTCTACCCTATTGTTAACATCAAAATTCTCATGCCCTCATTCTATTCTTTGCTGCCCTTTTATACCCAGCTTTCCCCTTATTACAAGGACCCTAATATTAATGATATTTGTCTTCTTATGCTGTTGTCATTCCTGACATTCACTACACCACACCACCTAGTGGCCGCGGTTTGTCCTGCTCTTCTTGTGTTGCCTCCTTGACTTGTCTTTTGTGCCTTCTTTCATACACTTGCATTGGTAGGTCGAACCGGTTCATAGCATTACTCCCCTCCCGGACATTCACCTTGTCCTCAAGGTGGAAAGAAGGAAACCTGAGATTGATCATGTCAAAATCCTCCCATGTCGCTTCAAAGTCAGGTAAGTCCTACCATTTGATTCTAGGGCCAGAATTGATTCAAGATACTGTTGAAAAGGTAAAGGTGATCCGTGCTAGATTGAAAGCTGCACAAGATAGGCAGAAATCTTATGCTGATCTTCGGCGGAAACCTGTTGCCTATGAGGTAGGGGACAAGGTTTTGTTGAAAGTGTCTCCAATGAAGGGGGTAATGCGCTTCGGTAAGAAAGGGAAGCTCAGTCCGTAGTACGTAGGTCCCTATGAGATCCTTGAAAAGGTCGGAGAAGTTGCGTACCGGTTGGCATTGCCGCCAGAGTTGTCAAAGGTTCATGACGTATTTCATGTGTCACAACTACGAAGGTATCGTAGTGATCCATCTCATGTGATCCCGGTTGAGACAGTTGAGGTTGAACCCAACTTGACTTTTGAGGAGCGACCAGTTCGAATTCTCGACCGTCAGGATAGAACTCTTCGAAGGAAAGTTGTTCCTTTGGTGAAAGTCTTGTGGAGAAGTCAAAAGTATGAGGAAGCCACATGGGAAACCGAAGAGTCAATGCGACTAAAATACCCTGAGTTGTTCGAAGCAGGTACTTAATTAATTCTGCCTGTTTTCTTTTACCTCTATTATTTTGAGTGTTGAGTTGGTTTATGCTTGTTCAAGTTTCGAGGACGAAACTTTTTGTGGGTAGGGGTGACTGTAATACCCCATATTGTTTGTGACGTAAGTATTATTTAATATGTATATTTATACTAATATTTTCTTTAAATTAATACGAATTTTATTTTCTTATTTAAGTAATAAAAATAATATATTATTTTGAGTATTGATCGTCTTAATGCTAGTTCGTCGTAGTAGTAATTTTAAGTTAAGCGTGCGAATTAGTTTAATAGAGTGTTGGATCGACTAAACTATATTACCCACTAGTGTTGACCCATTTACTAAGTCACGTAAAGGGGAGAAATTAAGGGGGATTTTGCTGGCTGCTAATGCTCCTTGTAACCCCCATCCTAATTACCTCTCTATTGATGATTGTAACCCCTAATCCCTTTAATTTTGCCTAACCCTCAAACTTCTCTCCTTCCCCTCTATTTTAACCTCACGCTGCCCAGCCATGTTATATCATTCTTGCTGCATTCTAGTCTCTAAACTCACAAAATTTCTCACAAAAAAAGTCCACAAGGTAACGGGTTCCATTGGAGGGCGTTTGGAGTATTGATTCTTGTTCGTTTGGGCTCGTTTGTACTCGTTCTTACACTCTACTTTCAAGGTAACTAGTACTATCCCTTAAGACTAGATTTCACCTAGTTTAGAATGCATGATTTAGGCCTAGAACAATTTAGAAAGTCGTATGACGAAAACTAGTACGATCGTTATAGAAATTGATTTTTTTTGGTTTTAATTGGACGAATTGTGAACTGTTTTCCACCTGATTTTTATTGTGCGACTTGTGTGTTTAATGGGACTGCCGAATGCTATTTTTGATTGTCAAATATCAAGTTCATGCTATAAATCATGATTGTAGGTAGACGATTGATAATTGTTCATGCCTGCCATGTTCTTGCTATGTATGTATATCTTGTTGGAGTATTAGGTGACATGGGATTAGCAGGTTTCATGGGTATACGTGACTGAAAGAATTTGATTTCTTGTTGGTCTGTTTAGATGATTAAATTAGTTTGTTAAGCCCTAATTTAAATTGAGTCATGGTGTTATATTGATTAGTGTGAATGGGTAATTGGCACATCGTGAAGTATGGTACAGTTTCGATGATTATTATGTAGCAAAATGTCGCTTGCGTTTTTCTGTTTATGCGTGGAAATAGTGTGGGTATATAGTACTCTAATCATCAATTAGAATCATGCTAGGGGGCTTGGTTATATAATGTGTTTCATGTATGTAATTTGTACTATGAGTAGTGATTAAAATAGGTGAATTTTGGCTTGATAATGTCGTATTGAATCTGAACTTTTATGAAAGTTGTTGGTTGGGATTAGTTTAGTGTATATAATCATGATTAAACCTTGTTATGTCTCTTATTATACCTTATTATACTTGTGTCAATGTGTGGGTCAATGTGTGCAAGTTTGATAATTTTTAGAGCAACAATCTTATTATTCTGATTTATAGAAGTATGTATTTGCAATTTGTATAGGTTGGACAACATGTATATGAATGTGTATAGTGTGCATATTTTGTGATTAAAAGACTTCTCATGGTGTTGATAACAAAATATTTAACCTATACATATTGCGGTGTTTGATTTGGTAATATTTGAGTATAAGACCATATGTGGCATCTCTGCTGATCATTGATAATTTTATTTAAAATTATATTATATTATTTTATCGAGTCTTATATTGACTGTAAGTTAGGAGCCATTGGACTGCGGGATTCCAATGGTTAGAACATGCCAACTACTTGGCTGCGGGATTCAAGTAGTATAACCTGGGTTAATTGTTGTCGTCCGGGAGGTTCGGAGGTGTAAGACCATATTTGGCTTCTATCCGGCACCGGGAGTTTGGCCATTCTTAGACACAGTCTCCTGTGAGTTGACTGGAGGTTCGCCTGACAAACCTTAGGAAGTGGACTGCGGGCTTCCACTAGCGTTCGATCCTACTTTAGTCAAATTTATTTTCTATGATATAAATATTATTACTACACTGTTTAACCTGTCTTGCTTGATTGAATTATTATATGAACTTTAACAATTATTTTTATTTCGTTTTCAAGTTTTAATTTACTAAGTAACCCTATGTTCCATTGACTAGTTTCTTTCTAATATCTTTATTTTCTTTTAGTTCATGTCTTGTGACTTTGTTTTCATATTCCTTTTTCTTTGTTCTTACCTTGTCTTGATTCTTGCTATGTGATCTCCTTGTCTTTGGGAGAACTGCTAGTTACTCCCCACTGATTGTGGAACCTAAATGTTATTTGCAGGTGAAGAGTAGCTTCTGTTGAGTCTGGGCTGAGAGCAGAGTGTTTAGTTTGTTTCTTAACAGTTTTATAGACTTCCCTATGTTATCTTTAGACCATTTTTTTTGGGACAAATGGATTGGAGGTTGTTCTGCCTCGTTTGAAGTTTTCTATGTTTATCGAGTTTTCTTTCACTTAAATAATTATTTATTCAGTTGTTTCCTTTATTTTTTTTTTAGTAACCTTTAGAGTGACATTACCGTCTCGACGTTATTTCCGCTAACGTCTCGCCTTCTGTTTTTGGACGGGGTGTTACAATGGGAGTGTCGTGGTATTCCTTTAGTAGTACAGAAATAATCTGTGAGGATTTAGGCACCACCATCCGTCCCTTGTACACGACTATGTCATCCACTAGGGAATAGGCCTTAAGTTCACTAGGGTTCTCAGAGAGCTTCTGTCTAAGCCCATTCCGCCACGGGTCCTGGGATAACTCCCTCTCTAGTACGGCCCAATCCACCACTTGGGTTGATATCAAGGCCCCAAATTGGACAAACCCCTCCCCCTTCCTTGATAAGGCATCCGCCACTCTATTAGAAGGGCCGGGTTTATATGGAATTTCAAAATCCATGCCCATTAAATTCCTCATCCATTTTTGATACTCGCTCCCAACTTCTCGTTGTTATGTCAAAAATCTCAAGCATTGTTGGTCGGTACGGATTATATAATGTCTCCCAAGTAGGTAATGTCTCCACTTCATTACCGCAAGAATAATTGCCATTAACTCATTCTCATAGATAGATTTTGCTTGATTTTGGACCCCAAGGAGCTTACTAAAATACGCTATCGATTTGCCTTGTTGCATCATAACCGCTCCTAACCCATAGCTGGAAGCATCGGTTTCAATCACAAACTCTTTTTGAAAATTTGGCATTGCCAACACGGGTGCGGACAACATGGCAGTTTTAAGGGCTGTAAAGGCCTTGGCAGCCTCTTCCCCCCAACCAAAATTATCTTTCTTCAATTGGCTTGTTAGTGGCCCGGCAATTTGGGCATAATGTGCCACAAATTTCCGGTAGTAGGCGGTGAGGCCCAAAAAACCTCGAAGCTCCCTCAAATTTTTCGGTTCTTCCCACTCCATGATTTCTTTGACCTTGTCCATATCCATGGCTACACCACTCTCTGAGATCACATACCCCAAGTATGCCACTTCTCGCCTTCCAAACTCACACTTCTTCCAATTAGCATAAAAGCTATGCTTAGCTAATTGTTCTAGCACTAGTCTTACATGCTCTTTGTGTTCCCCCTCCTCTCTACTATACACAAGAATGTCATAAAAAAACACCAAAACGAACTTCCTCAAGTAAGGTTTAAAAACCTCGTTCATTAATGATTGAAATGTTGAGGGGGCGTTGGTTGATTTGAAAGGCATCACAAGAAATTCATAGTGCCCTTCGTGGGTACAAAACGCCTTTTTGTGCACATCCTCTGGTTTTACCCTTATTTGGTGATATTCGGACTTTAAGTCCAACTTCGAAAACCATTTAGCTCTATGTAGCTCATCAAGCAATTCATCAATGACCAGAATGGGAAATTTATCTGGCACGGTCATCTTGTTCAACGCCCTATAATCCATACAAAATCGCCAACTACCATCTTTCTTCTTCACAAGAATCAACGAATTCGAAAAGGGACTAGTGGATGGCCAAATGATCCTCGCTTGAAGCATTTCTTGAATCAACTTTTCAATTTCATCCTTTTGAATTTGGGGATAACGATACGGTCTCACACTAACTGAATCACTTCCCCCTTTAAGCACCATGGCATGCTCATGACTTCTCTTAGGTGGCAGCCCTTCCGGCATCTCAAACACCCCTTGGAACTGCTGTAACAATTCGGACAGAAATAAGGGTGGTTGCTGCCCCTCTGCCTTCTCAGTTTTCTTACCTTGCATACTACTCAGCTCCACCCAAAAGCCTTATTTCTCCTTGCACAAATTTCTGATCATCGCCTTTTATGAGACTTGGGTAGCCTCCAACGACGGATCACCAGTCAAGACTACCGGCATCCCTCCTATTTTGAATTTCATGACATGCGATTTCCAGTTTGTCGTCACCGGACCCAATGTCTCCAACCACTGTACTCCGAGTATTAAGTCGGCATTCCCTAATTCAAGAGGTAAGAAATCCTCTTTAATTGACATGCCACTGTTCAAGGTTAATTCGACCCCCCTACAAACACTTCTTCCTTTCACCACCTCCCTATTCCCTTGTGCCACCGAGAATTCGCCACCCCTAGACACTTGTACAGCCGCTTCTTTCACCAATTGGAGTGCAATGAAATTGTGGGTGGCTCCGTGGTAGATCATTACCACCACCGTTCTGCCAACCAATTTCCATTTTAATTTCACAGTATTCGAATTGGAAATTCCGATGACCGAACACAAAGAAACTTCTACCTCCGCCTTTTCCTCCGCGTCCTCTTCTCCTTCCACCATGTCTTCCTCATCCGCCACCATGAGCACGCTCATTTCCTTCCTCCAGCAGCGGTGGCCCACGCTCCACTTCTCATCACAACGAAAGCAGAGATTTTTGGCCCTCCGTTCTTGCAGCTCTGCTTCCGTTAACCGTCGTGTATAGGTGGAGCCTCTGTTTTGTGAATTGTTGGAGGTGCTGGACATATTCACAAAGGCCTGGGATTTAGGGGGTTTGGCCCAAACCTTGCTCGGCCCAGCTATGTGTCGTGGGGCTCTATAAGTCTGAATGATCCCAGATCCGCTAGGTTTGTTGAAACTGGGTGGATTGAAACCGTGTTGGGTCGGCCCAAACTTGGCCCCACTTAATTATTGTCGCCCGTTTAGCTTGACTGACCCGATTCTTCTCCTCGATCCGACCTGCCAATTCCGTAGCTCCTTCCAAATTAAAAGGGTTCAACATCCTCAGCTCTGTTTTAATCTCTCCCTTCAACCCATTAATGAACTGACCTAGCATCAACGTTTCTGGTATTCCTTCTAACGGAGCTACTAGTTCGATGTACTTCCTCCGATACTCCTCCACCGTCCCTACTTGCTCCACCACCAACCACTGTTCATACAAAGACCCGGCGTGAGACGGCCGAAATTCGTACAAAACTCTCTGTTTGAAATCCACCCACCCCGATATCGGCCTTCTCTTCTTCTCCCACTGGTAGGGGTGTCCATAATTCGGATAAAAACCGAAATCCAATCCAATCCAAACCGAATTATCAATTCGGATCGAATCCGAACTTTAAATCGGATTGGATTGGATTGAGATTTTTTGGAAATTCGGATTTTCGGATTGGATCGGATTTACCCTAATTGGATCCAATCCAAACCGAAAACCGAATTGTAAAATTAAGCTTGTATAAATATGGATTTCTTTATTTTTTGATATTTAGCTCAAATACTTACTACAAAAAATAAATTAGGGAGACTTTGTATTAATTAATTAATGACTTGACGTTGAACTATTTATTTTACTCATTATTTTAAAGACTTTATTTGTATTAAAGCTTTATTTTTATAATTGTATTAGGAGCTAAAAAATAATGTATTATTATTCGGATTTTCGGATCGGATCCAATTAACCGAATTTTAATTCAGATTGGATCGGATTGGATTAAGAGAGAAATTCGGATCGGATCGGATTGAAAAATTGAAAACCGAATTATATTTCGGATTGGATCGGATTTGGACTAAATCCAAACCGAAAACCGAACGGACACCCCTACCCACTGGAACCATTTGAGTGCGGCTCCTTCCATCGCCACCACGGACGCCTCCATCTTCTCCATCTCCGTCAAATGGTAGAACTCAAAAAACATTTCGGCTCGTTCTATCCGGTTATCGGGGTCGACTCCCTCAAACACGGGCATATCCAGCTTACGGTGCTTCTAATGGCTGCCACCGCCACCAGCACCGCCTCCACCGGTGGCCAGTTCTAGTACTCAAACGGCTCTTCTTCTCCCTATCCGTCTCCTCTCCAACCCCTCCTCAGAGAAGATCGAACCTCATTCTCTCCTTGACCATGGTTGTGGCTACCTTCAACATCAAGGTTAAGAATAGTTTGGATTATGGGTTGTGGTTGCACAGGTTGTCTGGGTCCCTGACCTCCGGCCGCCGCCTTCTTCATCTCCTCACTTTGTATTCGGAATTGACAAAAAAAATAACGTAAGGAAATTGTTGATCTTAGCTACACAAGAGAATTTGTTGATCTTCATCTCGGTTCCCAACTCCTTTTCAATTCCATTAGGCTTAGCCCTGGCAAAGCACACCTTCAAAGTTTGAAAATTTTTGAAATGCAATTTTACAGCAGTAATCTCATCCTTAGTTGCATCGTATTCAAAACATAGTAGAATGGGAGTTTCCTTGGAAGATTACGCAAAGTAGCCAAGAAATCACGATTGTTGGGATCTGCGATCCTAAAATACTTATAATTTGTAATCTTTAGGTGAGAGAAGAGAGTATGATTTTATTTCACTAATTAAACTACTTCAGTTTCCCCGTAATAAGAACCTTTGTATTTGACAAATAGTTCCTACGTAGATCTGTCAATTTACGACCCGACCCACAAACGTGATTAGAACCCAACACTTTTTTGTGGGTCTTAAACATTTTTTTGATCCGCGACTTGATCTAATTGGAATTTGTTTAACTCGTAAAATTTGTGAGTCAAACCTGACCCCAACCCACATCCATCCTGTCGACTCGTTTTTATGGTTTTTTTTTTTTTAAAAAAAAAAATATATTCATTTGAAAATTTATACAAGTATCTAGTTTATTGGTTGAGTTTGATTATTTATTTAGTATCCAACATTTATTTCTCTCTCATTTATCCATTTCATATAATTGTTGCTCAAATCCTCACTAACAACCTCCTACATCAACTATCAACCTACACCAATTGCATTCACATAACTTACATCACCGTTGGCCTGACTTCTTTCTTTAATTTTCTAATGTCTGAAAGCTAGGTTTTTATTTTTTATTTTAAAAAAAAATAATTATCATTTTTTATTAATTAGAAATTAGTGTGCTTTAGTGACAATTTAAATTATGTAATAGGCATGTAATGACTAAAAATAATACTGGTGAGAATTTTTGATAAAAATAAAAAAAAAAAAAAATAATAAAGTAAGCTTGAAAAATCATAAATATTTAAAAATTAGCTAAAAATAAGTTTAAAAAAATTGTTCTAAACCCATTGGGTTGACCAGAACCAAAAACTTTGGATTAGGACATTTCTCAACCCGTGACCCGACCCAAAAGGACCAACAGTGACCCAACCCGAACCCGACTCGACCAACCCGTCAAAGAGATAATATGCTATTTTTCTTAGATTAACTAGGTTTGATCTCAAGCAATGTACAAATATTATATGTATGAAGTATATAAATATAAGGTCAAATGAGATGTTTTAAAATACGGATGATGATTAGAATATGATTTGTATGATTTTTAATAAGAATATGCTTGTTTTATTGAATATGATGTGCGAATTTGTTTGAAGTTGTTAACTTAACATTATAGATTTAAATTAATTACATCGAGCCACTTTCTTGGACAGTTTTCAAATGGCTACAATAAAATTGTGGCCATTATAACTGAGTGAATCACAACCCTCTGATTAATAAAATTCATCATACCCATCTATTTAGTTGACTTTAAAATACGGTTATCAACCAAAAAAAAAAAAAAAACTTTTTAATATAAAAAATTTTGGTCGAAAGAAGGATGAAATTTCTAATTTATCTTACTTGATGTTTTCAATTTTTCCATCTTTGATATCATATGATTGGTTTCTGGAAAATTATAGACAAATTTCACAATTTTTTATTTATTTAATCATCATCTTCTTCTTCTTTTTTCCTCCCTTTTTATGGTTTTATTTAATGGATCGGAGGATGATTCATTTTTTTGATAATTTTGATGCAAACTTATGGGCCTTGTAAAGCTATAATATATAATGCGGTAATTAGGTTTATATTGTTGATAAACTATAATCAAATGTTGATTTTTAATTGAGATGGGAGAATCATTTGAACTAAGAAATTTCAAGAATATGCATCCATGGCAAATTTCATAATTTTCGCTTTAGAAACTGTAAAACAGTTTTTTTTTTTTTTTTTTTTTTTTTTTTCTTTACTTGTAATCAAGAAACTTTTTTTTTTTTTAAAAAAAAAATAAAAATAAAAATTAAAGTCAATTGAATGAAAGGACAAGATTGAACATTAAAAATAAAGGGTCAAGATTAAAACTAATTACAATAGCTACAATTTTATTGTAGCCATTGAATAGTCTTCCCACTTTCTTACTGTAAACAAAAAAACAAATAAAGTAATTTTGAATAGACAACAAGCTAAGTACTTCGTATTAACTTATTGTTTAATTAATCTTTAATTAGTGTACACAAAGTAGAAATTCAAACGCAAGTACATCAACTTAAAATCAACTTAACTAATGTAGTTTCATTAGTTTCATATTGTAAACAAGCAAAATGACGAGTACTTAATTGAATACACAATACTATTACTATAGTTTTATTAATACACCATGCAAAAAATAAATCGTTGTTTGATGAAGTAATTCTTTTCAAAGTCTAGCTTAGTTGGGCAACTTTGATCACCATAATTCCTTGCAACTTCTCCACTGTCAATACTCAATATATGTTGGACTTAGTCTCACGTACGGGCTCCTTCGAGGCAGGATATGAATATCCATTGTTTCCGGATTGTGAGTTTGTGAGATAATCAGGTGACCTGCCTGTTGCAATCTTGAGGTGCGGCGAAGGTTCAATGTTATTAGTTATCTTGCTTGGTGGAGTGGTTGTTTGACGAGGAGGACTGGAATGATAGGCACTTGGTTTCATCTCAACTTTGCTTCCATATTCTTTTGGTTGACGATCATAAACATAATCATCAGGCTTAGTCTTACTAATCTGAATATCGCCTTTATTATTACCTATTTGCTTATCATTAGGGTTGCTTGTAACTCTAGGTGATTGAGGATTCAGGGAAGAGTTTGCCAATCTATTGTTAGGAACTCCTATGGTGTTTCGAGTTGGTGGTGAGCTTGATGACCTATTCCATTGGTTGAAACCACCCTTGGGAGATTGGGGCGGCTTTAAAGGAGGATCACCAACATCACCACTTAGTGGTGAGTGGTCACGAGCCAAGCTTGGTTGCTTATCCAACTTGTTAAAAGCTCCATAATCTGTAGGGGGTTGAGACTTCACAGGGGAATTTGGCCACTGGTTATCATGATTAAGGCTCATTGACCTTGGATTTTCGTGGTTTTTAAAAGGTTGAGGCTTGACAGAATCATATTTCCTAGTTGCTGACGGATGATCATAACTAGGGCTTGATGATCTATCCCATTGTTTGTTGGATACTCCATGATCTTTGGGAGATTGAGGCTTCACCGAGTTACCCCATTCGTTGCTTGGAATACCGAGAGCTCCCCCATTGTTCTTATTTGGTGGTGGGTGATCTAGGACAGGGTTTGATGTTTTGCCCCATTGGTTTTTGGGAACATCATAATCCTTGAGAGGCTGAGGCTGAGGCTGAGGCTGAGGCTTTGTTACAGAGTTATCCCATTGGTTGTTCGGAGCACTAGAAACTTTTCTATTGTTCCCAGGTTGTGGTGGCTGAGGCTGAGGCTTCGTTAGAGAGTTATCCCATTGGTTGTTTGGAGCACCAGAAACTTTTCTATTGTTCCCATTTGGTGGTGGCTGATCATGGATGGGGCTTGATGATCTATTCCACTGTTTGTTGGGAACTCCATGATCCTTAGGAGATTGAGGATCCGTCGAATCACCCCACCGGTTCCTAGGAACACTATAAACTCCCTCGGTGTTCTTAGTTGCTGGTGGTGGGCGATCATGGTCAGGGCTTGATGTTTTATCCCATTGGTGGTTTGAAACTCCATTATCCCTGGGAGATCGAGGCTTCATTAACGAGTTATCCCATCGGTTGCTCTGAACACCGGGTTCACCTTTAGTATTCTTAGGCGGTGGTCGGTGATCATGGTTAGGGCTGAATGATCTGTCCCATTGGTTATTGGGAAATCTATGAACCTCAGGATATTGAGGCCTCATCAAAGAGTTTCCCCATTGACTGCTTGGAACATCCAAAGCTCCCTCTTTGTTTTTAGTTGGTGGTGGGAGTTCACGGTTAGGGCTTAATGATCTATTCAATTGGTTGTTCGGATATCCATGACCCTTGGGAGATAAAGGCTTCGTCAACGAGTTACCCCATCGGCTGCTTGGAACACTTGGAAGTCCCCCAGTGTTCTTAGTTGGTGGTGGGTGATCACGAACCGGGCTTAATGATCTATCCCAATGGTTGGAAAATCCTTGACTCGTGGGAGATTGAGGATTCATTGACGAGTTTCCCCATCGATTGCTAGGAACACCAAGAACTCCCCCATTTTTCTTAGATAATGGTGGAGAGTGATCATCATTAGGGCTTGATGATCTATACCATTGGTTACTAGGAACTCCATAACCCTTGGGAGATTGAGGCTTCATCAAAGAGCTTTCCCACCTGCTATTCGGAACTCCACCCGTGTTTTTCTCATTTGGTAACGAGTAATCACGGATAGGGCTCGATGATCTACCTGGTTGATTGTCGTGGATTCCATAACTGTGAGCAGACTGAGGCACTTTAGAGGCCTTTGGAGCTCCACTAGGTTTCCCATCTAGTGGTGGTTGATAAGAGTTTCTAGGAATTTCATAGCTATCAGAGGACTGAGGCTTCCCACCAGAAATGCCCCATCGATCATTGCCAAATTTGTAATCTCTCCACATCTTTGAAGGTTGATTATTAGGAGATCGATCACCATAACTTGGGCTAGATTTGTCCCATTGTTTATTAGGCACTTCATGATCTTCCGGAGTATGAGGATTAATTGAAGGGGAGCCCCAATTAGTTTTAGGAGCTGCATAATCCTCAAAGATCTCTAACTTAGTTGGAGACTTATAATGACCCCAAGGATCTTCAGCAGGATAAGGTGACCTATCCCACTGCTTAGGAGCTTCATAATCTCTGGGAGCCTTGGCTTTCGTGCAAGACTGATCCAAATATCCCTTGTTAGGAATACCCGAGTCTCTATGAGAACGGTGATCATAAACAAGGCCCGGTGATCTATCGTCATGGTCATAAGGATCACCATGGTCCCATGAAACCTTTGATTTCACAGGTGGACTACTAGGATAATAGTCAGATCCGTAGTCTCTAGTAGGGTACACCCTCACTGGAGAGCTACGCCGGCCCCAATTTGGCCCTGAATTTGGGATGGTGGCCAAACCAGGTGGCCCATTGACTTCATTAAGAATTTGTGTGATGAAATTCTCAACCTCAGGAGGACGACCATGGTTGACCATCGAGGAATCTACCTTTGAATGAGAAGTGGGGTACTTGTATGTGGTGGCAGCACGTGACTCGATTCTTGTGACATATGAACGAGTCCCGCGAGAAACATCATAGCTGATGATTGGCCTACCGCGGACATGATCAGGGTGGCTATAATCATATCCAGACATTTTGTTTTAGATTTTTTCTTATTCAGAGAGGATTCTGTGTGTTTTCTCTGGCATACTGAACTAATTGAGTGTCTGCAACCTGCATTATATAGAAAAAGGTTAGGAATATATTCACCAGAAGAAATAACAGATGATTCTGACTGCGAAGCTAAGATATTTACCAGTTTAAAGATTCTTTCTAATCTTTTGTAATCTGCAATCTAAGAATCAAATTCTGCATACCACTTGTCAGCAGATAGTTAGGATTTTGTAGGATTTTTACCCCTGATTCTTGTATTCGGAGATAAGATGAAAGCAGATCTGCAACTTGAACGCAACTTCATCCCCAACAAGAGCTCTGATACTTGGTCACCCATTAACAGCAAAAGTATTTGGTTCCTGTTAAAACACCTCACTCTATTCTCCGAAAAGAACACAGAATAAAGCTCAGGCAGCATAAGTCAAACTAAAGTCCCTTCTTTTGAGATATTTTCTCGAATTTTACACATGTAATGAATTCCAAAACCCCTACAAGTCTCTACTGTAAGGCCAAACAAGACCATCATCAAAGAAAAAAGAGATCAGATAATTGATGCTATAAGTTCAGTTCATGCAGTACTTTATTTACTCTGAGTCATTTGAGTGAATTAAATTTTTCACAATGCTTTCTATGGAAAAATAAACCCACAAGTACAAGCTCAAATGTTCAACTGAGCCACTTTGTTAATAATCAAAAGCTGCACAGATAACAATATTCAGAAAAATGCTATACATATCATCAAAAAATATTGAATATAGAGATCTCTTTATATCATACAGTCAAAATCATGTGTAACTTATAGTCCTCTCTGTGTTTATGGGGTAAATGATGGTACATCTTTTGCAGGGGTAGATGCCAACCGATAAATGGTTCTATCAATAATATTTCTGTAAGGATCATCTTCTCTCTTCTTAAGTAAATAATCTATATTTGAGGAAACTTCAGATTTAATCTGTGAATACAACTCTTCTGCACTCTTTTTATCACTCAGTAGCTCTTCCCTCCCTTGAGTTTCAATCGGCTTACCGAAGAGATAGTAAAAACGACCCGGAATTTTTGGAAGAAGTCCAGGAATGAAGAGGTTTTCATTCCCAACCTCCCCTTCATCACCAGTCCTGGGATGACAAAATTTTGTTGCAGCGTTAACCATGAATGACATCTTCATTGTAGTATGATACCGTAAAAAAATAAAAGAGAATCACAATTGTTTCTGATGACTGAAATTTTTGTGCAACTCTGTTTGCCAATTATATATATGCATATACATGCATATACATTTACTGAAATCAGTTACAAACACTGACGGACAATATTAGTTCTCTGTAAAAAAATGATGCATAATTTTCAACAGAGGTACCTCAAGTAGAATTGCAAGAAGCTACAAGAGTTAAAAATAGGTTACAACAAAATGAGAGTATGAGACACTCACTGAAGGACAGGTAGGTTCAAAGGGAAATAAAATTCGAGTAAAAATGTTGAATTAAGTTTAAACAAATTTAGAATATAGTTCTCCAAAGAAAAGAATGTCGTTCTATCATATTTAAGGAAAAAACAAGGGATACATACCTCACTCTTCCAGACTCATCAGCACTTTGTCGTACACGTTCATTCAACACAGGGATTCTCATTAAGTCATTATAGTCGAGGACCAACTGCCAATACATAAATCAATGATTTAGTGCAACTGTTTGGAAGAAAGGAAGTAAATGTAAAATGGAAGAATATTAATATATTTCCCATACTTAGCTGTAATACTTTTTAGTTATTATGAAATCAGTTTTGATCAAAGGGTTCTGTAAAATTCAGGCTGGGCTAGATCAGGCTTTTCAGGTCAAAACAAGCTTTGGCTTAAAATACAATTTTGTAGTGTTTTTATCCCAAAATTTCTTTTCAAACTACATAATATACAGGCTGGGCCAATGATGATCAACCCCAGTCCCAAGTAACTTGCATATTTCTATACAGCTCAACTTAATTGGGGATGTTCTTACTGAGTTCTTCACATTTCTTAGTTTCTCTGTTATTTTTTTTACTGTTGTATGAAAGATCTCAGCATTCAAATGGAAAACAATAAGATTTCACCACTTTAGTTTATCCACCAAGTTTGTACTTATTGAGGAGACGACTGACTAATATTAAACAGAACCAAACAACTGTGACTTATTTGTTAGTCTTATAGAATATTTGGTTAGTTAAATGTCTTACAATCCAAGGATTAATAACAGCCTATAAATTTGACGGTTAAGCTTAGCATAGATTTATCCCCCTAGACATTGGGCAGGTATGGCAATAATTCATAAGAATCCCAATTTGGCTCTTACTGGATGATATTTCTTCCACCTTCAGCAAAGTTGGAAAAGTCCCTAAAAAGGCATATTACATTTCGGATTTTAATGGATTAGATCAAACATCTCTTACAGTCCTAAATTGTCTACTTATCTGTTGTGAAGATGTAGGTCAACCAATATTCCTTCAGGAAAAGGATTTATGGGATACATCCACATAATAGCACTAGTAGAGAAAAAGGCTGAAAGCCTATTATTAATATTACACAGAAAGTCGTACGTATTTGATACACCTTACTGTACCTCAGACAGGATCCTCGCTAGAGACACGGACATTGAGATAATAGCACAGTATGATGCTCATTGTGCAAGTATATAGATGATTTCATTTCATAAAATAATATTTACAGTATACATGAAATTTTATGATGAACTACCTAGTTATGATGTCCTATTCTAACCTTTTTCTGCTGTGAAGTAGGCCAATAAATACATCAAGTCAAAGGTTCAAATGTTGAACATTTCAACTGAAAATTTCTTAGTGATTAAATAAAGCAGTACTAGAAACACAGAAAATGAGAGGTTACCTCTGCTATATCATCTCCTCCTACAACTCCAAAAGGTACAATTTTGGCCTTAAATTTTGCAGCCATTCGCACAAATTCTGGCCGGTCAGGCCAAAATAACTTATATGCTTCACCCTGATAACAAATAATTTGTTAAATTTTCAAAGCTAGAAATTTCCAAAAGAATACAAGTACTGACATCAGCTACTGATATGCGATGACCTCATATCAGTCAATCGTGTCTTTCTTTTACAAGTCTCCAAAGTACTCAGGACATTATAAGCTCAGGGCGTTACCATGAAGACAATTAACATAATGACCCAACCTTGTCGAAGTTCTACTAGTCTCAGGACAAATTACGGAACATCTAAGAGGCATATGCTTGTGGCTTAATCACCCAGTAGACTGTATTATAGCTATATTAGAAAGATTCCAAGTTCATGGGCATAAGAAGACAAACCACTGATATTTTTAAAGATGAATTCTTTTTTTTTCCCCTTCCATTATTTCTGCAACATTATATAGGATATACTTGCATAACAACCCTTGTCCCAGAAAGACAATCCACACAGGTTCATTACTCAATTTTAGAAGATGCCAATGGATTATTTACGATTTCAGAACACTTGCAATGGGAATGGACATGGGATGGCTACCAAACAAAATATATTTGCACTATTAATTAATCTTGAAAACTTCTCAGGACATTACAGATCCCAAGAATATAGGTTACAGCTTTTAAGCATAGTAGAGCTCCTATAACCCAACATATAACGTATTACATTCCAAGTACAGATTTGTGATTCCCTGGCATGCCAAGATGCTTAGGGACAAAAGCTGCTACTCTCAAAGTTGTTTGCCTACAAATAAAGTATCAATAACCAAAGCTGAAAGTTTTTTTCTCACAGGCACACAGAACAATGTAAAACTATACTCTAGAAAGCATGTTAGTAATATGCAATACCTCATCAAATCAAATTGCCCATGAGGTATGAAATGCATATTCCTATTATGTATGCAACCCAAATGTACAATTAACCCTGGGTATATATACTACCATCAAAATCTCTCTAGGTCATGTTCACTTCACCTTATATTTGTTGAACTGAAACTAAAAAATATTTTGCTACACTTAAATTATTTTTAATGAAATTGATTCTACTGAACTAAAACTAATTTTATTGGTTGTCTATTATATTTCTTATTCAAAGTTACTGATTTTTACTAAACTGAAGTTATTATTACTGAACTTATTTTATTAAATTAAAGTTATTTTTACTAACATTATTTTTTAAGGTGAAGTGAACAGGGCCTAATGCTATTTAAGTATAGTAGGACATTACATAAATGCAACAAGAAAACTTCAAATAGGTGCTTTGGTTGGAAGGTTTAATCACTTAAAAGGTGATCATTGATCTTACTCCTATTCAATATAAGACATTACATACTTGGGTTGTTACAAACTCATTTGAAAACTCTGCATGTTCATCATATGTCTATGGATCTATACCTAGGCAATATGTTTGAAATATTAGAGAATGGAAGATTTTATTAATGTTTCTAATTTCTATGGGTTAGTTAGAACTCAGAAGGATTGAAAATTAAAACCATCTACCATGAAAAAATATTAGGGTGATCCTATTGTCGACATATGTTCCTCACACTCATTCCACACTCACAGCTAAGGATCATATACCAACTATAACAATCAAGTCCAAATTTACACAGCACAACTCATTACAATGCTAACCCCACCACTTCAACACAACTCGATATAAGTTGCTTAACTCAGGTGGGTTGAAGTATAATAACACTAGACATCAATATATTTGAATGCTTATTTTCCCTAGACCTAT
Source organism: Chenopodium album (assembly GCF_948465745.1). NCBI lineage: Eukaryota > Viridiplantae > Streptophyta > Magnoliopsida > Caryophyllales > Amaranthaceae > Chenopodium > Chenopodium album. Next base: position 10,598,601 of record NC_137846.1, read on the forward strand.
TTAAGTCACATACCGGAAAGGAGCCCAGCCAAAATTAGAAATGTACAAAGTAGGAACATTGGTAATTGTGAAAACATAAAGTACCACGAAATTTCAGTTGAATAGACTCTACTTACCTTGTGATGTAGAGCCTCACGAGCTCCACCAGGATAAAGAAGTATGTGCGACTTTGTTGAAAGCAATTTAAAGAAGTTGCTAGCAGTCACAGGTACAGCACCAAATACTTTCAAGTAATCAAAATATGATAATTCATTGTTTGAGGAGTTTGAACCAAACAATGCAGGATGAGCTAAACCTCGAACCAAGATTTTCTTCTCCCTCAGAAATCCTTCAGCAAGACCTGAGATCTCCAAACCCATCAACATGTGATAACCAACATATATGACAGGACCCTCACTGGGCACCCCACTGAGACCTTGCACAATCTTTCCATCCTCTAAGGTTGAGAAAAGCACAGGACTGGTATAATAATTAAGCCATCTGAAGTTCATATGATGTGTAGGCAGTCAGTAAGTATTATGAGCATCACAAAAAAGGATCTCATTGAAAAAAAAAACACTGATACACACATGACAATGCCCACAAAAGGGCATAGAAAGTAGAAATATAATTTTAAAACCAGCACATTAGCACCACACCACCCTCCCTGAGGATTAAGAAAAAAAAAAGTCCCAAGATTAAAAAATAAGCAGATATGAGGCAAGAAAAAAGTAAAGCACTATTTACAGCAAATAAAACAGGGATTTTTTTTTATATATTTTTTTTTGGGTATATACGAAGTACTACCTTAAAAATTTTAAATTTTTACCTAAACTTGTTTTCCAGCCACGTCCTCAATATTGCTGCTAGACTATGAATTTTCCAATAAAATAATAAAATAGCTAAGGGAAAACAGTTTACAAGTAAGTTTTGATTCGAATGGTGCTCACTTAATGATTTAAATCAGATCAAACTACTAGAAATGGATTAAATTTCATTTACAGTTATATAGTTAGGGTTCAAGGGAAAACTAAGGAATTTCATCAATTCATTTAATTTTAAAATTGAACACAAACTGTAACAGTTAACTTCATACTGACTTTATACATTATCACAATTTATATTAATTTTAAGTCCAAATGACATATTTTCATCCTATTTAAAAATCAAAACCTAAACTTAGGGTTCTTATGCAAATTGGGAATTTATTCATATTGAGCTACTTCATATATATTTTGAGTTTTGGTTTAAAAATTCAATCATATGGGGATTCTTTGATCCACTTAAAATTTAAATTCGAGCAAATATGGATGGAAAAAAAAAAAACCAGGTGAGTGGACCCCATTTCCCCTTCCCCATCAACCCCCATATCCTCAACATTATTCCCTGAAAAATTGCAGCTAGAACTAATTTTTCTCACAGAAGGTTTTAAACAATTTTCATCTCAGCAAATTATCTCTTTGTGCTATAAGGCCTATAACCACCAAAATATCACAAGTCATGAATAACCAATCAACATCATCTATCTATAATTAATACTAAAATAGCAACCGCTGACATCATCCTATACTAAAATTAAACATATATCATGTTGTCATTAAAATTTATCCCTCCAAAACTATAAATGATGTTTTCACTTTATGATTTTTATTTAATTTTAATAAAAAATTATGGTCAGCTATATTATTATTAGTTTCAATTTCCGAAAAACAATTTATTCTCTCTAACAATAATAAGTTAATTATTCTTTCTCATGTACCCATTTCATCATTCAATTTTTCAATGAGCATTTTTTATTTTTACTTTTTTAAAAAAAAATATTTGATGTTTTATTTGTTTTTGGGATTTTTTTTTAAATTTTGATATGAACAAATAAAAAATTTCAGAAAAATTGTATTTGTTCAAATCGTGCATCGCACGAGACTAATCTAGTAAGATAATAAGGCATTACCAAGACCCACTTAAATCCAAAAGGAAAAAATTTGGTTAGCAGATTAGTATATAAGTACACCCTTGGTTCAGGGCATAACCCAATGAAAGAAAGAAATAAGAAATATGCTTGTCACAACTCACAAGACTAAAGAATACCTATAAGGCTATAAGGAATGAGCTCCACAACATCATGATGCCATTAATCTCAGTGTTGGATTGCAAGAAGGTAGATCATAACTGAATCTTTCAGGAATTTATCCAGGGTAATTCTATGAATTAACATAGGCTTAGACATCATCAGTGTCAAAAATCAGGGAAGAAGATAATTTGATCAATAAACTAAAATTATACTTGTAGCTTTTAAGAATGATAAATCCACATTCAGTTGGTGAATTCTCTCCCAGTTTAGCTGCTTACTTAGCTAACCCAAAATACTCAGTATCCCCCCCCCCCCCCCCCCCCCACACCCCCAATCTCTTCCTAATCCTCTATTATTTATAGTATTATTCCTCTAACTAACACCCTTTTCTTCCTCCTCAAGCATTATTGCATTGCTGTTCTGAGTAAATGAAAAGCATCAACGAGATCTTAATCAATGGCTAAAGGCCACTCTAGCATTTCCATAATACTACTGCTAAAGTGCTCCTTGTGCAATTTTTTGTATTCCCACGTTTTCCCCATTATAATAACTTTTCTTAATTCTCTCTATAGTATGCAACCTTCATAAGTACTAGGCTACTCCCAAAAGACCCGCATAACAAAGAATGAGCAACAGTGAACTGTATACCGGTATACATAAAGAGCAAAGGAATTTTTTTCAAAAAGTAAATGTGTAGACTTTTTTCATACCCACTATATTCATCAAATCCAGTTTTGAACTCCGAAAAACTCGGAGGCACAAAGTCAGTGATATAATCCATCCTTCTTGAACGTCGATACTTTCCAGTTGCTTTGATGGCAGTGAGTAGATTGATGCCATCTTCCTGTTCCATCAATGCAGCACGATGTCAGTACCATCCAATATCATAGGCACGTTGAGTGTTTTCGTCAATATTTGACAGTGAACAGATAAATTGCAGTCTAATTTGAAGCAAAATATTTATACAACTGTTTATTAACCAGCTACATTAACCTTTTTAGAGCATAATCACAGATGACTATTACTAATTGCAGTATAGCTTGCAGCATGACATTGTGCTATGAGACAACCAATTAGTCAAGGATTTTATCTTTACATGACCAAGCAAAATGGATCAAGCTGTATGGAATTTGTAATGCATCAGGTTTATGAGGACGGGCATTATAAGTAAAATATGGATCATATCTTGAAGACGAAGATAAGTGAGTTATTAGAGGATGAAGACAATAATTATAACATTGGTAGCAGTAATTTAAATAACAAGTTAAAACCTACTCTCTCTGTCTCTGTTTTTTTGTTTCATTGTTTGCCCCATTGTATTATTTGGGGTCAAATTGTAAAAACTTAGACCATAAATCCTCACTAATCTATAAGAAAATTCATAAATGTGAGATCTTGTTAGATTTATACAATTTCTAAGTTAAGAATACCAAATTTTTATAATTTAGGGGTTTATAGAATTGGAGATATTTATGTTAAATTTGTATCTAAAATATCGTCAAATAGGGCAAACATCAGGGAGTCATAATATTTTAAAAATAACATTAATAATAACACTTTGATAAATAATACTTCCTCCGTTTATATTAGTTCAACTCATTGTAGATATGTAATATAATTTTTTTTTGTTTTTTGTTTTTTTTTTTTTTTTTTGAGAAATATGAGTAGGTATAAGAAAAGAGACACTGTAAAAAGGTATGTGGTGTAAGATAAAGTAGAAGGGAGTATGAAAAAGGTTTGTGGGGGTGGGGGGTTGGGGGAGGGTGATATTAGATAAAGTCAGAAGAATGTGAAAAGTTGTAAATATGGAGAGGTAAGATGGGATGATGGTTAAGATTTTATGCCACATACGGAATAAAGTTAAGCGAGTAGAACAAAAACCATAATCGGAACGTGAGTAGAAAAATAATAATTGAGGTAGTAATAATGGCAAATGACAAACATAATTATATCAGAAATTTTAACTAGCAAATCAGATATTCACATTGAACCACAAAAAAAACTATGTCGGATCATATTAGAGAAAAATTGGTGTTTGAATTGAAATAAAACCTTAACTATGGACCAAGTCCGTAAACAAATCCTACCAGCAAAAGTGTGTGCCCATTCTCTTTGAAGGTTCGAACTTTACAGTTCTTCAGCAACCCAGAGAGTCTTTTTGCTTCATCTTCACTAGGAAGCATATTATCCTTTAAACTGAAAAGGAAAAATAAATAATTAAACATCTTTAAGTTTTTACAATCAAAATTCTTTGGGGTTATAAGCTTAGCCTAATATCTAAAATAGCAGCAACTTCTAACAAAACCATGTAGAAATTTTATACAATACAGAATGATTCTAGTAAAAGTTGAATGCATAATCCTTTTTTTTTTTTTGGAACGCATGCATAATAATTAGGTTACAAAAAAAAAAAAAAAAAAAAAAAAAAAAAAAAAAAAAACTACAGAGAAATAATGATTTCTCTTTCATTAATTATTAGTACCCAAGTAACCCAAAAGCCAAACGGATACGAGCAAAACAGTAAAAGTAGTACTGAAACACCCATGTTGATTAACCCAGAGCAAGGCCAAGAAAACTCTCCTGTAGTAATTCAATTATGACCAGGCATATCTGTCTCATTTCACAAAACTTCCACCGGCGCTTTTTTTATTCGCTCTTTCTTTCTTGGGGGAGGGTAGGGTGGGGGTATGAGGAATTTATTTTGTGAAATTTCATCAATCAATATGGCTGACTAATGAACAGTTTACTGACCAACCTAGCAAGAACAAGTACTTCAGCTTTTACTGCATGCAGGCGAGAATTTGCATAGGCAGCGGCTGATTTTAGCAGCTTAAGTTTCCAAAGAAGAGCATCCTTAGGAATGAGATCAGATATCACCTGAGAATGAAATGACAGTTAAAAAAAAAAAAAAAAAAAAGCTCAAATCTAAACCGCATTATAACATCTCAATTAAATCCAATAAAATCTTTACAAAGTACAAAGTTCCATACATCCAGAAGAAAAAACCATAACAGCATTTTAGGAAATTAAAAAAAATTAATGCAATAATCTGTTGAACAGATATTTTTCTTTTAGGTGTACGGAAAGTGTCACTTCTGATACTTCCTCCTTTTCATAATAAAGGTGTAAGGCATCAAAACTTTTTGATATTGTACTTTGAATATTTGTCCAGCTCCATAAATGTTGCAACTCTACCATTTATACTACCTCCGTTAAATATTAGTTGCAACTTTGGGATATTTGATATATCACAAATAATGCCCCAAAGTTGCAACTAAAACTTAACGGAGGTGGTAATAGTTTCACTAATGTTGCAATATTTCCTTTAAAGGAAATCCTATCTTTCCTTTCATACATACTGTAAAATATCCAATATACCCTTATTGTCAGCTCCCATATTCATCACTCCCTCCTTATTTTAATAGTTGCTCCACAATCTTTTGGTGGCCGTATTTTATTACTTGCTCCATTTCCTTTTTTTGGAAACTTTTCAAAATATTTTACTAATTTCTTGTCTCCTAGTAGACCCCCAACTATCATACTTTAATATTTTCAGATTCTCTCTCCTCTCAAGTCCCAACTATCACACTTTATTTTTCCACCGTCCTCACTTCCTTCATATTTTATAACTTTCTACTATTTCTCCTAAAACTCTGCACATGGAGAACTGGAGCCAGTTTTAAAATACGAAGGGAGTACCTATTAGGGTTTTGTGGGTAATTCACATGGGCTTTGTGGTCCCTTCTCATCTTTTACCCAATTTCTTAGATCTTGTGCACTCCCCCCTTGTAGCAACACTTTTGGAACGGAGGAAGTATTAATTCCTCTCAAGACATATTGACAATGATAAAATTATATTTGAGCAAAGTTAGTGGAAAAGTGTGCTTTATATGATGAATATAAAGGGATTATTTTTTTATTGGGAAATTCCATGAAAAGGCATAAATACAATGTCTCTCTATCGAAAGTGACGAACTTGTCTGAAAAATAAGTTTGGAAAAAGATTTTTCCAATACACAAATGGAAGGTGCAAGGAGAGGATCCCATAAATTAAAGGGTTGAACTTTGCTACACCCTAGAAATCCTAGAAATGATTCCCCTCATAATACCAAATCCAGCAGCACACCCTACTGTGGCCAAAAGAAGTATATTACTAAACTACATCTCAAGAAGACACAAATAACATTTCAGAGTGAATTTAACTATTTCAAATCATATCCATTATTAAAACTACGTGATAGTTTGACAAAGAGATTCTATTAATTCATTAAAAAAACAATCAATCAATCAATCAAAGCCTTAATCCCAAAAGTGGGGTCGGCTAACATGAACCAAATATGATTATTCCGTGTAGTCATCAACATAAATCTTTCTCCTCCATCCCTTACGATCCAAAACTTCATCCTCACGTAAATCCATGCACTTCATATCCTTCCTCACTCCTTCCAACCAAGTCATTTTTGGTCTCCCTCTTCCTCGTTTAATCCCTCCATGATCCCACTCTTCCACTCTTCGCACCGGTGCACCCACGGGTCTCCGTCTTACATGTCCAAACCAACGCAGACGATTTTTCCTTAATTTATCTGCAATGTCTGCCACACCTACTTTCTTGCGAATAACCTCATTTCTGATTCTATCTCTTAAAGTGTTTCCACACATCCACCTTAACATGCGCATTTCCGTAACCTCCATCTTTTTAATATGCTCTTTCTTAGAAGCCCAACATTCTGTACCATAGAGCAACACTGGTCTTATGGCAGTCCTGTAGAATTTTCCCTTCAACTGTAGGGGAATGCTGCGGTCGCATAACACTCCCGTGGCCGCTCTCCATTTAAGCCACCCTGACTTAATTCTGTGGGTTACGTCTTGATCAATGTCACCATTCTTCTGGATGATCGACCCAAGATACTTAAAACATTCACTCATGGTCAAATCCTTTCCATCCAAACTCACCACTTCATTGCTTGTCCCCCTCTGAGTGCCAAAACGACATACCAAATATTCAGTCTTACTCCGACTTAGCTTAAACCCTCTAGATTCCAACCTTTGCCTCCATTGCTCCAACTTAACATTAACCCCGTCCTTAGTCTCATCCACCAAAACGATATCATCCGCGAACAACATACACCATGGAACCTCATCTTGAAATGGTCTAGTTAATTCATCTAGAACCGTTGCAAAAAGAAAAGGGCTTAATGCAGACCCTTGATGCAATCCGATTGTAATAGGGAAATCTTTTGTCAACCCTCCGCATGTCCTCACGTTTGTTGACACTTCCCGATACATATCCTTAACTAGGTCTACATACCTTCGTGGGATACCTTTAAAATAAAAAAGAGAGAGAGAGAGAGAGATTCTATTTAAAATTGACGAGCAGAAACTCTCATGAAGGTCACTGTTTCTGCCTCAGTAACTTGACAGTTAAGGGAAACTCAGTGGAATTCTGTTTATGACCAGCAAAAAAAATTCCCCTCAAGAATCTTTCGAGTCACTACTTTATTTTTTCAAGCATAATTATAGATTTATAAGTTTAGATTTTGTGTTTTTATGTTTTCTATTTGTATAAAAATGGTGTTTGTGTTTTCCTGCTTCAGCACTTGCATTTCCTATAACGATTTCCATGATCAAAGTAAATGCCATACAGGATATAGGAGATGAAAATAAGGAATGTGAGTAAAGAAATGGACAAGAAAAAATCAGGGCAAAAGAATCTTACAGAAAGACGTGGCAGCAAGTCAGTCAGATTCTTAGACAATTGTCGAAGCATTGGACTAGGAGGAAGCTTCTTGTCCACATTCACCATCGCCATCTTCACTGGCTCACCTGGGCTCAATGTATGTGCACATTATAGCTAATTAGTACACACTATATAACAATATGGACTCAAAGTATGTACACATTATTGCTAATTAGTAAACACTATATAACGATAAGAGAAGCACACAGTCTCTCAACTTATTTTAATAAAGGCAGATGGTTATCCTCTCAACATAAACTTCAAATCATAACTGCAAACAGAGAAAAAAAAAGGACCTAATTTGAAGTCTAGGTTGAAGAGGATAACCCTATGCCCTAAAGATGTAAGGTGAGATAATACTTAACTTCTTTATGTAAGGGGCAGGAATATTTAAAGGAGTTAAATTAACTAACATGCAGCAAAATTTACTACTTGTTTGGTATTAAACTATTATCCCTTGGGAGTTTGGACAACAAATAGTACCCCCTTTGTGAGCTTGCATGCATTTGAAGTGATACCAAGTTACTAACACTATGATTGGATAACAATTGTGAAGGGAAAGGGAGGGGAAAGAAAAAGAGGGAAGGGAAAGTGAGGAGAAGAGGGAGAAGGTGACATTCCATTTTCCTTCCAAATCTCTCCAACAATGGAGGGATTTGGTTTATTAAATGGAGGAGGAAAATGGATCCTTCCAATTCCCTCCCCTTCCCTCCTTGCCTTAGATATCCAAACAAAGGATGATTCATCCTTCCATTTCTCTTCTCTTACTTTCCCTCCATTTCTCTCTATCCAAACATAGCGTAAGGATCCTATGATGCATGTGAGGCATGAATCCATGATTAATATAGTTAGCCGACAATATAGTTTCAGTCAACAAATAGGATACACGAGATGGATCCAATGATGCTACATACCCATAACAAAACTCAGAAGATATGGAACTGTATTGTGAAGCTCATCAGGCAATGCCTCCAAGATAGGAAAAAATGGTTTAAGCTGGCTCCTTTCCAACGATGTTGCTATCAAGTAACACAGATGCAAAGCCATCAAAGTGTCAATAAAAGTTGTTAAAACAGAAGCAAGCAAAGATTTGACTAGTATTCATACATCTCTGCAAACTGACCAGGATTAGCAAGTATCAAAACCAAGTCAACCATTGGATTACGAGCAGCAACAGCAAGAGCTAGAGATCCTCCGAAAGAATCTCCGACCAGATAAATAGGCTTATTTGGAGATGAAGCATGTTTTTCCTGAACTACTCGCTCAACAAAGTCCACCAGCCCTTCACAACATAGAGGAGGAGACATTAAGAATTATAATGCTCCTGCTCACAAGAAATATCCACATGTTTATCATAAATGAGTTTCACAAGCTTGCAGTAATCAAAGACCAACATTTACATAAAATACTTTTTCTATATGCATGCAATTGCATGCAATGCATATGTGTAATACAAAAGCACATATATGGCCACTTGCCTCTATGCATCATACTGAGAAAAGCTCTACAGACTACAATGCCAAGTCGCCCCACCCCCCTTCCCAAAACTTGAAACTAAGCTCTGCTCTAGATACTAAAACTCAACTTCAATTAATGTGTCTTGAAGAAGTGCAAAGTGCAAACTGATGAGAAGAAACATATCTCCCTCGTCAAAGCTCCCTATTTGCAATAATGTGTTCCACCAAAACTAACTAATTCACACTATATGCAAACTAGTATATTGTATTCCATAGGCCGTTAAGGAAGTGACATGGAGTTCAGAGTGTTAACACAGCCATATAAACTATAAGTGTAGGTTGAAATTAGGTCAAGCATAATCAACAGAGAAAGCAGAGGCGAAAAAGGAAAAAAAAAAGAGAGAGAGAGAGAGAGCAGGATGAACTTGACAGACTACTACCAAGAAACAGGAAAACAGGTAAAAGTTGGCTAATGACCACGCACTAAGATCTAAGAAGACGATAAAGCAGATAAAAAATAACTAGAAGCGATAGTACTTGAGCAGAAAACAATTGTTACTCCCACTTCTTCATTTTTTTTCTCACTTACTTCTTTCTGTTGTTGATGATAATTTGAAGAACATAATATGTTCCCGTTTTTATTTGATCTGGCCTCTTTTTTTCCTATAAATTTTGGTTTTTGAATTCTTTTTTATTTTTTCAGGCTCAATGAGCTCTTCACATTCCGCCGCTGGTTCTAGAGAGAAATACTATACTGATTGAGACAGGAGCTAAATGAGAAAATTCACAATACACAAGAGAGGAAGAAGTCGAAAATGCTATGAAAATTTGAACTATGGACATTAGGGGCTTTGGAGGTACTAATACTGAATGCTTTAGATGTAGTAATGGTGATTTTGAATAAATCTGAGCAAAAAAAATATGTAAATTAATCACAAGCAAGGAAAAAAAAAACTGAGTAAAACTTTATTATGTGGACAATGTAGTACAAAGTAAAATAACTTTATAAGGAAGACTTGTAAAATGCAAGTGTACCTTCAAATGGCGTCCTATCGTTAACAGGAATATGCAAACACTGGACCTCAAACACCCTACAACCAAAGTTAAAATCAGATATGTGGTAGAAGATCGCTGAATAGAAGCACCATATATGCAGAGCAACAAAGCATGGTTTCTCTACTCCATACCATACTTAACATTATGACTTATATAGCTAATTCAATTGTTGTTAACGTCATTTATATACTTGGGGGGCGTTTGGTTCACAAAGTGGTATGGGGTTGGAATCAGGAATGGGGTTAAGGTGGTATCGGGTTGGAACTTGATACTTAATACCATGTGTTTGGTTTAATTCTGGAATGGAATATCTCACTATTCTCTCCTTTTATTTGATACCTAAGGGAATGGAATGAGCCAAACCCACCTCCCCCCAAGGTTTCTAAACCCCATACCTCATGGGTTTGAGGTATGGGTTTGAAATTCATATTTTTGTCAACCAAACATATGGTATGGGTTTTAGTCATTCTAAACCCATACCTCATACCTATATTTCGTGAACCAAACGCCCCCTTGATGATCTATTCTGAGGCTAGAACAAATCAAAATGAAATATGCTAAGGAAAATCGAAAAAGTATGCAGCCACATAGCAAAACTTAAATTAAAACAGAAGGATTTGAGCTACACATATTTAATATAAAGATGTAAATATAATCAAGGATTAACAATTTTACAGATCAAACCAAAAAAAGAAACAAAATTAGTCCATTTTAACAATATCTACAAGTATTACAGGATGGTAAAGTATCACCCAACATGTTATCAGATGCATTTCATGTGATCTTTATCTTGTACTGAGAATTCAAAGCATCGATATAATCGCAGAAAACTAATTAGACTTACTTCCCCAGGGCCTTATGGTGCATTATGAGACCCAATCCAACACCATCCATACCTGTACACACCATAATTTGTAAAATTCAGCTCAAATTGAAATAAACCAACCATATAACAGTTATGAACAGAATTTATCCATGATATATCAACACGACCTTGCTGTCAAATTAACCTCTATTATCTAGTATCCTAGTTAGCATCAGAAGTTATACAAAGCACACACACAGCAAGGGTAAGGCTGAAATTACCAGGCAAAAACAAAAGCAAAGGAGAACCCTTCAAAGGGCGCCCACATTCGACAGGGCTAAACCACCGAGGCGGTCCACCATCCGGCTTGATCATCTCTTTAGCAATATCAAGATAATCTTTCATACTAGCAGACCCATACCCATCATCCCATAACACTTCTAACTCTGCAAAATCAACTTCCTTACCCCTCTTTTTCCCTCCACCAATGCTTCCTACATGCCCATTTCCTCCAGCAATTGAAGACCCAATTTTCTCACTTTCCTTAACAGCAGACTCACCCTTAACACTAACACTATCTGAGTGCAAGACTGCTGAGTTCTCACCACCTAAATTACATACAACCCTCCCTCCAAACCCAGGTCTATGCCCTAAATTTTTGGGGAAACTAGGAAATACCCTGAAAGCAAGTATTGATGCCATGGTTCATTCAATTACCCAACTGCTAAAAAAATATAGAATTACTGCTTAAACTGCTAGCAGCAAAGTTCTCTGAACCACCCCAACTGAAAAGGGACTACCCTTAAAACTTGGAACTCTTAAGTTATTATAGAACAACACTATGAATGTAGCATTTACTCAAGATTCAAAGGAAACCCATTAACAGAAAATGACATATACTTCAACAGATAGTGTGGTGGGCCCCACAAAACCAAAAATATAAAAGGAAAAATTGATAATTTGAGCAGAAAGAATTGATCTTTATTAGAAGAGTAGGACAAAAGAAGGTATTGATTACCTAAAATTGGGTTGTGGTAATGAAGATGGAGACATGGCTGTAGGATGGCCTGAAAGAGTGATACTTCTCTTCCACTGAAGTTGCCAAGTCATTGTGGCTTTTGCAACTTCTGTTGTAACGTCATTGCTCGCCCACATGTACCTTCAATTCCCTGTTTTTTCAACTATGGTCTACAAACAATATACGTTTGCGTCTTTGCCCAATCAAAAGTAGTCTTTCTTTTCTTCCTGTCTAAACAAGGCTCTCGAACCCACATAAACGGTGTAGGAAGGAAGATATTTATCGATTATCATGGATGTTTCTAAGATGATCAAGTATACCAAGTAATTTGATTACCAGTTTTTATTATAGTGGTGCATATTGTGCCACATTGGATAACTTGAGATAATCATTAATTACTTGATCACGTTAGAATATTTATATGTATATATTTTATAATCAACGTCCTTACATAATAAAAACAAGTAGTATGAACGGGGGCATAGGATTGTGTAATGTTAATGTTTCCTCTAATCCATCAAACCTTCTCATCAATAATAAAAAAATTGACTTTTATTTTACATTGGATGGATCGCAAAGAAAAACATTTCTAAAAAAAAACAAAGTAATTGATAAATAAAATTATTATGCATCTTCTATTAAAAATAATTATAGCCAAAAGCCGGCCAAATTACAAATTAGGGGCCGACCAGCCAACTATACTAGGTGGTAAATGGATTGTTCAATCCGGGTCAATTCGCACCAAGTCATATATGGGAAAGAGGCTTTCGAATAGAGCCAACTCGGATATGAGCCAAATAAAATAAGAAGGGTTTAAGTTCGAATCAAATACTTCGTATGAGTCAACCTCAAATTATTCATGAGTTTTGGCTCATTCCCACCCGTAATTGGGGTTCAAGCATAATGAATTGAAGTTTGGACCATATATTCAAAATGTTATAATTTAGAAATTGCCACTTAATTCATCCGATTTCTTACATGTTAAGAAGTTTTTAGTTCACTCAATTAAATTAAAGTTTTATACTCACACTGAAATCCCGAATCATATGCACCAAGCAAAAAGCTTAATTACAGAGATTATAATCCAATGAAAATTGTTGGCACCACACAAATGTGGACCGAAACATCAAAAAAAATGTACATGGAAGATGAACAAAAGCTTAAGTTAATAAACATATAACAATTAACTGTGCAGACAAATCGACACTGATTTATTTCCAGGACATTTTTTTCCGTAAAACAGATAGCTTTTCTTCACATCTATCTCCTATGACTGAAACTTCACAAGTTACAAATCTACAAGGCTTTTGAGATCAAATTCCTGATTCGATTCCTCTAGAAATTCACAGCTCTAGTGCGTTGGCTCTCTACATGAACAGAACTTCTTCAATTTCACACGCACTCTCCACCAATTAAGAGTTGCAGGATTCACAAAATCTCATATTTCTAACATATGAGCTTCAGATACTGCAACATTTCTGACAAATGGAAAATGTTGATCAGGAACTTTTCAAGAAACTTCCAAGAATGCTTCTAAAATCAGCAATCAATTTCCTTTGCCGATATCCAATGAAGCAATCGATATATCCCAACAATATAAGGAACCCATGAGATATCAACCATGACCTATCAGCTAGCTCCATTACAATCCACTAAATCTGAAAGTCAACCTGCATGTAACATAACAAATGACGGGAAAGTCAGGCAAACAGGAGCTAATTGCAAGCATATGACTACTTGTGAAGGGAAAGTCTCAGTTAATCTTTTCTACTCCCATTCAGGGCATTCACAATGTTTGTCCAAGTTGAATTTTAATAAAGTTTAGGAAAGTGATAAAGAACCAATAGAATAGATTTCAGTGAAGCACATCAAACACATCCAAGGGAAAAATAGAAAGTTAAAGCAAAAGCAATCAAATAGTAGAATTTGTGGACATTTTTTTTTCCAATGTAAGACAAAAAATTTGAGAATAACAACAGCAAAAGACAGTTCCTCAGATGATTTGTTCAGGCCTAATCAGGAAGCACAGCCGCCTATGATCATTCATTCTCTCCATTCTCACTCAGGTAATTAACAAACAAAACATGTTTTTAAATGACCTCATCATAAATGACAAGAAAATTGGAATCAGCTACAACTACAAGCGGTACTGCGTTAAACTTGAAGCAGCAACAGCATACAGGCGACAATCACACAGCACCAACTATGACACCTAACAATTTATTTGCAGCTGAATAAAGGGAGGCAAATCTTCTGAAAATACACACCTGGGCTGGCTTTGGGTAAAGTCACCTTCCCTGCATTACACGATAATTAAGTACCAGATCATCAGATTTTTTCCAGACATAAGCTCGTACAGTCGCTAAACTCATTTCAGGAGATAGCACCTGAAAATTACACACAGGATAAAATTAAAAAAAAAAAATAAATAGAAAGGTGATTAGATTAAATAGCAAATCAGGTTTTGCCAAACGCTTATAGATCTGAGATATAGTGGTTGGGAAAATCTCTCTCTCTCTCTCTCTCTCTCTCTCTCTCTCTCTCTCTCTCTCTCTCAACGCAGATCTAAGGTCTTTGTTACAAACTCAACTCAACACTTACTCCCATGTGTGTCAAGTCAACACACGACACCTGCCAAAGTAGATGGAGAAGTAACATAGGACAAGAGCATACCCCTACAGATTCTTTTCCTTACATCAAAATAAGAGTTCAATTGATCTTTAAACAGGTTAAATTTAAGACAGAAATGTAGAGCTATAATTTATTTCAGTTGTAACATACCTGATCATTGCACAAGATTTCAATTGCAGGCTTCATTCGCTGCCAAGGTCTCAACCCCGAGCGGAGAGACCCATCTACTACATTTGTTGAATGCTGCAAGGGTCCTCCAACCGGAGCAAATGTAGCATCCCCAGTCACACCACCCTCCATTGACTTGTCAAGGACCATCTTTTCAACGACATAATTAATAACCTACAAAATAAAATTGATAAAAACAGATCCAAATCATCAGACAGATTGCTTAACCTTCAAGAAAACTCATTCAGCAAACCATATCCTGGTACATGTTAAATATGGAAAGATAAAAATACACGAGGCTGGTGGATCAGCTGTTTCCTTGGACAAATAGGGAATCTTCTAAGATATACACATCAAAAGGGAAAATACTGTCTACAATAAGACTACTGACTATCGAACCCTGTTGTAGGCAAGGGTATGTTATGGTCAAAAAGTTCATTGCCAATCTCTCCAGCACAAAAACTCCATAACCACCACAGGCCACAGCTGGCCTTGATTTAAAGGTGAATATTTAAAGAGTTAAAGAGATCGCACAAGCGCATGATAAACAATGGAAATGTTACTTCTCTCTGTTTTGTTCATTAACGGAAATTTTTTTTAACTTCAATTAAGAATATATGATTCACATTCTATTTCAAACTTCAAAGTATTCCCTTCCAAAAAAAAAGGCAAAAAGAAGCTTGCTCCACCGATAATATTTTATTAAGTGATAAATTTAAGGAGCTCAAATAAAATTCTTAAATCTCATAATCTATTAACTGTATGCTGACATCACCACTGCCTATATGTCGCTCTTAATAAAAGATTTCCCACCTAAATGCAAAGATGACGGCATTTATTTATTATTTATTTTTTTAATTTTGTGGAGCTATTATATTTAACATGTTTAAACTTTAAAATATTGGAAGCTTCCACATTACAACTAAAACCTATCAATTTATCTTAGAAAATTAAAATAATTTTAAATGGAATACTAATAAATCACCTCCTACATTGAAATATGTATTAGTTGACGTTAAATCATACTATATCATAATTTTGATAAAAATCTAAAATTTTAAAATTACTTATTTTTTTGTACAAGGTTTTATATAAACGTGCATGGTGCATCGCACGGGTTCTAACCTAGTTCATCTAATAATCTAATGTTGGTATCAACACTTCACAAGTGACTACATTCCTTTACACAGAATTTGTAGCGGAAGAGTTACTATTGTTAGCGGGATTAATAAAAAAGTCAGCAGAAACTAATCTTACTAATAGGTCTACCACTAAACATAACACATACATAAAATCATAACACACACTGCATGCTACAATTGACAATAAAGATCTTGATTAAAAAAGCTGTAATACTGACCTTATGTATTCTTAAAATTCGAGGAGCACTCAACTTCCCTTGGGTCAAAATTTGGATAGTAGAGCCTTCATATGGATGCAAGTAAAAGCTACACCTGCAGATATATAGCCAAATGTATCACCATCTCTCCATAAGTAAGCTCAAATGGAACCATTTAGCAACTAAATACTCCAAAGTGCACTTTGACTAATTGAGACAAGTAAGCAAACAGCAAATGCCAAAGAGAACCAAATAAAAATTAGTCTTCTAGCTATAGTAAATATGGTTTCATAAATAGATATCTCTTTGTGATGCTATATAGGAAATGAGGAAATCAAATCTCATTTCAATGAACAAATCCAAGGACAGCAATAAAGTGTACTGCAAATAGAAGGCATGTATCAAATAACCTCTCCACCATAAAATAAGTGCTTAATCTGCTGTTTTGTGAGATACAATAATAAATTAATGATTAACCACTTCCATCTTTTTTTTTTAAAAAAAAAAAAAAAAAAAAAAAAAAAAAAAAAAAAAAAAATGAAAGGAAACAAAATTTCTTAAATTATCCCTCTAAACAGATTTCCAAAATTATACACCATGTCACCGTCTAGGAAGGCCAATTGTAATTCAAATTTTTTCACTGTCCTGTTCTTAGTATCTTCATTATAATACAAATTACTAAGGTTGGACACCTATCAAGAAGATGAGCTTAGTAAGAATGGATCATATAATCTCATATTCTGTGATTATGTGATTATAATTCATTCAATAAATTGATCAAGCTGAAGTCAAACTGATATAAGAGAAAGCCAAAGTAACCAGAGTTCTGATGCATATAAATTGTAATAGGTGAATCACCAAGTAGCTTAAGCCTTAAAGTAATAATTCCGCTGTCACTACATGCATTAACAAGCAAAAAGGTAGCAAGAATTTACTTGGTATTCTCTCTGGGAGGTAGTCGATTGTTCAAAACACAATCCATAACCCACCAGGGAAGATCCTTTTCATCTTCAGTGCCATCCAAGTCAGTTATCTTTTTCCTCCATATGCCCCCTTGAGATCCCTCAGTAATAATGGATGGAGGATAAACAGCAGAAAACTCAAATGGAGGATATATCATTGAATCATTTTCTGCACTACCATCAACCTCAATCCGTGAATGGGTCATACTTCTGGCAGAGATATCTTTCACTGATTGAACTTCACCATTTGCTGACGATTGAGATCCTAATCTTTGTTTTCTTTTTGCCAACCAATGAGCTAACAGGCCCTTAAGTGTTTCTCGAGCAAGGTTAACCTGCAAAATGCCAAAATCCAATTCTCAGTAGTCAACACCAATGACATACGGTGAACATATTTAAATAAAGTGAGTAACCATATTTTTCTTTCATGAAACAGCTGGTTATTCATCCCTCAAACGAGCAGTGTTTATATCAGTAATTAATGCTTTCCAACGCGCATAATCAATCCCCCAATGCTTCTAAAAAAAGCTGTCTCTAAGAAAAATAAAAGGTTTTGAACCCACACATTCTAACCCCTGTGAGAACAGAAAGGATCTACTTTCTACCCTGTTGCCATTGTTAGAACAGCAACTAAGTGCTCAGGGTAGCTATAATCCACTAAAGCATCACAAAATATGTGAAACATAATTGGCTGTAACAGCCATAGGCCCATAACAGCCACTACATACAGTGTTTTCAAACTATTCCTCATAAGCCACAACATAGCATTGACTGAATCACAGCAACATCTATTACAGGATGTAATTTAGCAGATCAACTCTTACAAGCCATTACTATTGTCATTCTGCTACAATAATTCCTACACAATATACCCTCAAAAAATAGTAACGAAAGACAAAAATCATACAATAATAAATCAAAAACGAGTCAAATAAGAATTATATTATTTGTTTGCAATTACTTGAACAATGAGTCATTCGGAAATTATAAACCTCCAATCACCTTGTGAAATCCATGACTTGCTCCGTTCTCTTTTAGTTGCAACATTTTGACTTTCAAGCGTAACGTTTTGAAAGCTTGCCATGATATAAAATAGCATATAATACTAACAGATCAATTGTGGAAAACAAAAGTGTAATTGTACCTTATCATCCTCGGGTTTCCCAGCAATTTGTAGATCAGCAGAATACATCTCTGCTGAAAAGCATTGTGGTGTATCCAAATGAATCGACAAACTACCAAGCCTGGTATCCACAGTAAACCATGCAGGAATGCTAACCTAAGGAACCAAAAAACATTATTTGGAGAGAAGTAAGCACAAATGGAATAAAGATCTAGTGAAAAATTTGATTTCTTACCATTTCAAATAGCTCCTTCTTTTTCTCGTCAAAAGATACCTGTATTAATAATCAACCAAAAACAAAGAATAGAACAGTTGGTAATCCAAGAATGATTAGCAATAAAACAAAAGAAAAAAAAAAACAAAAAAAATAGCATTGACCATATCTCTCAACAACTAAATCAGTTCATCACTCAAAAAATAAAAAAGAAAAAAAGAAAAACCCAAGTAACTCAGCAAGCACATCAAAGTATCACAGATAACATAATTAAAATTAACTCGCATAACCTCGCCATAATCTTCAATCACAGTGCCCCTTGTGATCTCCCATAACTTCACAGAGCCGGCTGTATCCTGCCATTAAGAAAGATGGATAGATTATTCTGCTCTCTGAGGCATGATTTAATGAGTAATTGAGTAAATGCCCATCTCAAGATAAGAGGTTTGATTACATATTTATATACCTTGGTAAGCACATGCCTACGATTATTTAATATCTCATGTTGCACAATTGCTGGAACTCCAGGTACCTTAAGTGTCGGCTCCCGATATACTGGAATCTGGCATATATAAGTGTTGAGATAAGTATAAGAGGCCGTTTCATTAGAAAGATGATTAAAAGCATATTGATTAGGAAAAAAACATTTTACCCTTTATAAAGTTTATACCTAAAATTACTTTCTATTATATAATAAAAATTAATAATGGATTATAGTTACCTCAAATAAAGTTCAAAGTTACCCCAAATTGGTTAATAGTCACCCTACAACTGGGCGATGTACAGTAATATTATTGTACATTGAGTGTACCCAAAGGTAATTGTATGTTCAAAGTTCAAACACCTCTAAGATATCTCCTAGGAAAACATGACCAAATCTAGAAGCAGAGAAGCTAGAATGAATAAAAATTATCCCTCAAGTTACCGTATAATGAATTTGCCATTGATAAGGTCAACCTCAAATTACCAACTAACACAAATGATAATCTACCACAGGTTAGCATATTAAAGATGTTGAGGATGAACTATTCTTAATCATTCTTATCAATCATAACTCAGAAACGAAGAAACTCAAACTATCAATCAGCTTTAGTTACTGATTCATATTTTCAAGATTACCTAAACAACCTTAGTTAAATGGCGTGAATTTGGTTCAGCTCATAATGATCTCTGTCCTTCTAGCCTCAGGCATACCCAGTCAATCAAGACCCATTAATAAACTTTTTCACATGGACTAGAATACATTATTCTAGCTAGTGATAATAAAGGTAAAAGGCTTCATAAACATGTGTTTATAATAACATATTATGTGAGAAATGAAGACAAGTACAAAAAGCATACAGGTGTAGATCCTTCAAGGGAAGCCCTCGCTCTTGAAAATGACAAGTTTCCAGCCAAGAAGGAGCCTCCTCGTTGGAACATTTTCTGAGGATTGTGCCCTTCTGCAGGCCACCTATGAACCGAAGAATCTGTACTTGCGACCCATATGCTTTCATCATCAAGCGCCAATTGCAAAATTGGGTATTCTTCTGAACAAAGCAAAATGCTTTCTCTAGTGGACAAATCTGTCAAATATAACTGTAAACAGAAACCCCTTTATATGAGAAGACTGCCTAACAAAGAATAGGTAGAAATAGCCAAAGCTTTGCCAGTCAGATGGTCAGCAAATACTCACAGATTGGTCTCTTCCACCACTGTAGACATGGCTAAATGATGCTGTGCTGGCAAGAGCCCAGACAGAATCCGTATGAACAGCATATGAATGGACACAACGCTGCTGACCAAGATCCCATAGTCTGTCAACATGGACAGTGAGTGATCAACAAAAACTAGGAAATAATAATTTAAGAAAGAATTTCTGAATAGTACATAACATCTTTGATTCACAACTAAAGGCACAGGCATACTGCAAAATTTTTGAAGAGCAAAGTTTTAATTTAGCTGCTAAAACCATATGAAAGGAAGAAGGCATATAACAGGGGAATATTAACATAGTATCAGTGATAAACTTAATATAATTGGGTAAGAGACATTCCACCTACTACAACTGGCGGTTTCATTTTTGAAGTTCCAGAAATTTTTAGAATGTCATATTTTCCTAAGATCTATTAAATAGTTTCTTACTTAATTGCATACTAAGTTAGGTTTTCTACAAATTCAAATTTTGAAGTTCTTCCTTGGAAATTAGTAACCCCATATATTGCTCCAAAATTGAGACTAAGTATAAAAAAAACTCTCTACTTTCACAATTTATCTGTTTTTTAGATACCCCATTCCCAAAAGTTCAAATTAATTTCCATTTTGGCTTGTTTCAGAAAATTCGGCCCACTTTCATTTTATTCCATTTTTGACAAACCCCTTTTAATACCTCCTTACCCCTCTTACCCACACTTCTTACACATTACCACACACTCTCTCTTTATCCACATTTTTCCTATTACTACATCTTACTTTATCCAGCTTTTTCTTACACCCACTCACCTGTTTCAAATTTTCCTATAAACAAGAATATACACGATAGAGTCACACTTTCAGAAACAAACAGAGTATTTGAATAAAAGTTGAATAGTAGGGCATGAAACAAGAAAATATGCCTCTAAGACATGCAAGACCTTTAATCAACAAATTATGATAGGATAGCTAATACTGATGTTGAAGCCCTTTTGACTCCACATATTCAAGATCTACTCTGCCACCCCCCCCCCCCCCCTCCCCAACACACACCCAGAGAGAGAGAGTATTTCAAGCATACACCCATTCTAGTTAGTAGTTACTAGTCTTATTAAAATTGAATTTTTGACTGATAAGGGATGCAACAGTGGGTGGTATAGTGGTAATGGGGAAGGTATGACAATGTAATGGACTAATGGAAGTGGAGGGTAGCAAATATAACGAGAGAGGTTATGAGATCATCGAAGTGACCAATTACCAATTTCAGTTCCCCTTGAACCGTTAAAAGCTAGTTTTAGGGGCAAGAGCTATCTAAGGTGTGTCATAGTAGTCCTGGCATTCTTGCTAGGGCCACTAAAGAAGATGGATCCAATATTGGGGAAATAATCTTGGCATCTTAGCTGCCGCAATTTAGGTGCATAAAAGAATTTAGAATAACACTTGCACGGTTATATACACAAGCAAATTGGAAAAACACACAGCAGAGAAGCATACCTGATCATAGAATCAGAAGAACCCGACAAACAATACCTGTATATAGAAAGGAATATATCAATATAAGCTTGGCAAAGGGAAAGATGTCATTCCTTAATGGAAAAGGGAATGACACCATCCCTTATTGAAATCTTTTGTTAATTACCACATATTTAACAAGTGACTGTGACTTACAGCCTGTTCAAGAAAAGGGGGTGAATACCACCTTTCAAATCATATACATCAAAAATACAACCTTTAGCCAGATTGAAGTGGTTCAAATCAAGGCTTAGCTTGACCGCCAAGGTTTCGAGATTGATGATATGAACAAATAGACATCAACATTGATGCTATAACAGATTAAACCATGAATGAAAACATTGAACTCCAGCAAAGGTAGCATTATATGTAAATGATTTATAAAGACAGTAAGTGATAAAAGTGCCTGAATAAAAATGAAGTAACTGACCAATTTTCCTATCCAAATTAAAGGCATCTCATCTCAAAATTAAAACAAGAAAATAGCAATCAAATGTCTTTTATGGTTACAGTGTAGATTTAATACAGCACGTTTTTGGCAATGATTTATTTGGTTAAACAGTAGGAGACTAGGAGTGTAGGGTATGAGACTTTCTATATTCATTTATCACCACAATAGGCACCAGTCACTACCTAGTGTCCTAGTAAAAACAGCAATTAGTTTTGAACCAATACAAGCTGCACAGCTTTCAGAGCATTACTAAAGCAAACTTATAACCAGAAAGGACAAAGGGTTATTTTATGTAAGCTTTTGTGAAGATACAATCTGAGACTTCAATTTTCACTATAAGATGGTCTAGCAACATCACCACAGAATTAGAAAAAAATCAAGAGCCACTCAAAACCTAACACCTTTACTCAGGCGGGGTCCAGCCATACAAAGGCTTTTAAATAGAAACCTGAACTACTACTTAGATATTTCATCAAGGTCCCCATAAATACACATGAACATTCGTTATAAAAGCTCTCATGGCCACCAGAAAGTGAAAACTATTGCAGAGAGCAAAATATGCTATTCCCAAAATGTCAAGCTGACGCATGCTTACAGCTTCAGAGGACATTCACACAAAATACATACTTAAAGAGAAGCATGAAAAGAATTACCACCATGTTAAATCCAAGTGACTTAGTGAATAAAGCAGTGAGACACTTCCCAAAACAACATTGAGATGAGAAATATGCATTAACATCCAAAATTAAACGCTGACAGAAGGGGGGAAAAGGTCTCGTTTCTTATTTAAGTGGGAAATTTTAAAGGCGAGGCATCTTACAATTGGGATAAAAATTGAACAGTTCCTACAGCTAAAGTCCATCAGATTAGAAGCCAATTAAATTAAAATGTTGTTAATATGTCAAGCTAAGCATACTGGAAATGCATCATCTTAATGAGTGGGACAATCCATAACTTCTCATTGCAATCAATCAAACTTGTTTCAACAATGAGTCATGACCCAGGATGAATCAGTTGTAGAATGCATCGACAACTACAAGCAAAAGTTAAAAATCTATAGCAAAAATACAGCTCCCTATCAACAGACCTGCCCGTAGAATCCAAGAGCAAAGCCCTGACATTATCAGTGTGTCCCCTCAGCTTCATGGTCTTTGAACCAGATCTTGGGTCCCAAACCCGCACCACCTGAGTACAAAAATGAAGTATTAAAAGAGAATGTGATAAATATATACCTAAATAAAACAACGCAGGGAACATTAGAGGACAGCATGTTCATACAAACAAAGCTTCCAACATGACTATTTGTCAACAGTCAAACAAGAGCATAAATTTTTTTAAAAAGAATCTTTTAAGACTTAAAGCGGGTAATTACTTCGCCATATACAATTCTTCTATCCTTTTTACTCCTAGTTTAAGAGATGTAGTAAAGTGATCCTTATTATGCTTGATAAGAGAGGCATGGTAATGAGTGAACTAACATAAGCATCAATTTACCTTTTCAGTTCCACCAGAAACAAGTATGGTCCCACTATCGTTCATCGCTAATGCGTACACCGACTCCTTATGGCCTTTGGCAGCAGTAGGAATGTACCCATGATTTGGAGTAGAATGCAAAGAATTACTGGAATTGATAGTACGTAAACTTGTAATTGGTAGATTACTCGCGCCACCACTTATTCCATTCGAAGCTTCTTCCTCTGTACTGTCATTTGACTTAGAAACTGGAGCAAGAGCAGCTTCGATATCCCAAACAAAAACCTCCCCACCGAGGCCACCAGAGGAAACAATATTGCTCTAAAAAGCATGAACACTACTAGAGAATCAGGAAATGATAACCTTAAAATACGAAATAATAATGCCAAAATTGCAAACGAGATTACACGTCATTGAGTATTAATGAAACCTAGGATAATAAAAGAATAGCATCAAGCAATCCAGCATTAAATAAACTCCAAAAATTAGAAGATGATATTACATTTTTTCCTGCTGCAGCAAGACAGGTAACATAGTCTGAGTGCTGACGCAAAGTCTGAGTGCATACACCATTGGACATGCAATTCCATGTCTGCAAGCACAAGATTAAATTTCAAAACACAAACCTCATCTCAAGAAAGGATAACCAAAACATATAATAAAAGAAAGATACGTTTGTTAAGTATGCCTAACCTTAAGAGCAGTGTCAGAAGAACAGGACACAAGAGTATGATCACCGACAAGGACAGCATCATTTACCTGCACACATCAGAATTAGATACTTGTGGAAGCCCAAGATATGTAGGAAGATAACTATAAAAAAGCATAACCAAGGGAGGATGAAATGAGAACACCACAATCCTCATTCTTTGCAGTTCTACTTTTCTAGTAGGACACATTTTAAAGAATTTTGCATAATAACAGTGCAGAGAAACTCCAAGATGAAACATGAACATATAATGAATAATCAGAGATAAGTACCAACAGATCCTTGCGATCAAAAAGAAATTATTATCTAACAAGACAGGTTAGAGAAATTACCCAATCCACATGAGATTCAAAAGTAGCAGAGCAGGTAGCTGCTTGGCCTGCTTCTTCATCAATAGCCCATCTCTTCAATGTTCCATCACGACTACCAGTAAACAGGTGCTCACTCCTACAAGAGCCATTTGACTTCAACACAGCCAAGCAATTTACTCCAGCAGAATGCTGAAAGGCAACAAGTAATGGAAAACAATTAGAATGATAAAATACAATAAGCTTAAAAATTCACAGGGTTTTAATAAATGAAAAGCATGAGCAGGACATATCACAGGGAAAAGCCATATCATTTATATTAAAAAAAAAAAAAAAAAATAGACTACATTGAAGGGGAAAAAAAACACATACGGGTGACAAACAACATAAGTCCATATAAATTCAAGCAAAAAGAATAAATGATATCCAATCACATATTTCTTGTGAAAGGTATAGGAACAGTAAAGCCCCACGTAGATGAACAAAAAAAAAAAAAAAAAAAATGAAAAGGTCCTTTCAGCAATGATGTCAGATAGTCATAAAATTTTGGTAGCTCTATCTCAATCAAATCATTCACAAAAGGGTGAACAATGTTCTATTCAGCATTTTTATCCAAGGGGGGGATATGGAGTTCATTAATGGCTTCTAAATAGGCAGGGAGGAGGGCAGGCCCGGCCCTTAGCCGCCTAGGCAATGCAGGCTGAGCAGTGGCAGAGGGCCCAAATTTGTCTGGGAAGGCTCAGGCTAATAATCTTTATAAAGTATTTGCTAAGCATAAATATAAATAGATAAGCTTTGGTTCAGTGGTTTGAAGAGACCATTCACTTAGAGAAGGTCCAAGGTCGTGAGATCGATTCCAAGCCCACCTGTTTTTAGATTTTTTTTTTCCCGTTTTGCTTTGTTATTATAAAATTAAAATTATAAGGCAAATAATCAGTTTGTATTATAAAATACAAAATAAAAAAGCTATCAGTGTTATTTTTTTGAAGCAAAAACGCCATTAATTGAGCACTTCTTTCTTAAAATTAAAAGAAACTCTACAAAGTGCAACCTTTTGTTTTTCCTATAACTCAATGATATGTTCACTTTACCAAATACGTAGTAGCTACTATCCAAAATTGTAGCATTTATATGAGGTTCAAATTTAATTAGATGATATCTATTTATAAATCACTAGCTTACTTTATCTACCATTTCATTAATAATAGAGCCCAGTTTTATTTCAACTGCACAGGGCCTCTATAATCATTGGGACGACCCGGGAGGAGGGGAGCACCTCTCATTTAGGCGATGAGCGTCCTTTTTTATTAGAGGCTTAAGAAACATTCAAAAAAGACTTAACCCTAGAGAAAACAATGAATCCCACATTTAAAACAGGCATGGCAGAAGCTGAATTGCCAGCATAATCCTAAAAATGTAAAGACCAACTCTATCTGAGGTAATGTTTCAGTAAGTTGGCATTGCCACTCAGACAGTTGATGGTAAAAGTTTACACCACGACCGATGGTGAGGCAGAGGAGAGATGGTGTTCAGAGTAAAAATTTCTTTTTATTTCTTATTAGTTCAAACAAAACCATTTCTATTTAATATCACCTTAACACCGTCAACTCTAAAGTTGGTTTGACGGTAGACGTTTAAGGATTACAGCCAAAAGGTTGTCAGGTTGAGTAATCTTATATGTATAATTGTATATGAACATGTATAGATGTATTCATATCAGGTGGCATGTTACGTGAAGCATGAGCAAGTAATTAATAGTTGGAGAGAGCCACGTGGCAAATTGAATTAATGAGCAACAACTTTTAGTATAATGCTATGGATTCAACAAAGGAACTCATACTTATAAGCATTCCACTATTTTGGGCAACAGATTTCAGAATGTAACTTGTATAAGAGTAAACAAACAGAAAATTATACCAGACAATGTCAAATCCATGACCAATACAAGTAAAGTTGCACGAAAATAACAAGGGAGAAATAGAAAAATTCAATTAAAATGAAATTTAAACCTTGTATAAAGTCACAGTGATGTACACACCTTTGTGTCATCCGAAGCATTGAGGACATATGTCAATCTCTTCTCCTTACGAGGACGATTTGAACCAGATGTATTTCCTGCACTACCAACTCGATGCATCGCAAGGCCCTAAACGATATTTTGTAGTTATGAGCTAGAATATATATCTCATGAACAAAATGGTTTTTTATTCGTCAAAGCTTATCAAACTCTCGATTAAGAAATAAAAGTCATGGATAAGTTCATAAACTTGGTCTAACCTTTATCAAAATAGTTATATGAAAGCACATTGGCAATACCCACCCCCTCCCTTACCTCCCACAACAGAATTTTTTTTTTTTAAAAAAAAAAAAGGAATCAAACACAAATTACAATGAATACTACCTTATGCATTTATCAAAACCAGCTCTTCAACCTACATTGTTTACTCCAAATCTTATGCATCATATTCTCTACATCTAAGTCCAAGAAACTAAAATGCAACCTTGTCCCAAGTTCCGCTCTAAGACATAGGCCATACTCAATAACAAAAATGTCAATCGCGACCATCAGCATCTAATTCAACATTCTATCGTACTAAACCAATAGAACCCCCACCAATTGCAAAATAGTAACCTTCTACAAAGATGAACAAAAGCCAAGTCTTAATTTTTCCCTTACTTGAAGATAATAACTTTATAAATGGTAATAGAAGAAAACGACTTTATTCTATGATTCCATTGGGGATGAGTTTAAATTCGGGCGAGCATAAGGAAAATGACTTTATCCTACAATTATATCAGGGCTGAGTTGATCAAATCAAAAGGCAAGCGAAGCCAGGGCAGGCGGGGCGGCCGCCATGTGCCGAGAGATAAAAGGTTTATTGTTCATAATTTCTTCCTAACATTAAAGGGTTATATAAACAAAAACCTGCAACAAATTAGCAATCAAATTGACTCAATTATCAAACTAGGCTCAAAAAAATTACGTTGAATTCTTCTCGCTTTAGAATATGATTAGGAAAATTCAATCAACGCAATAGCTCGTTATGATCTTTCATAACCTCAGTTTTATTAACGAATAGTTCAATAATCCACCTTGGAAGAACCCTAAATTGACTATACTAACAATTAAATCAACGATTAAACACTATATTGTAAAATTGATATTCGATGATTAAAAAGATAAAATATCTTACCTCAGAAGCTGCTTCAATGGAGAAGAGAAAGCTGAGAAGCTGCTTCAATGGAGAATTGAGAGTACGCTTCAATGGAGGAGAGAGAGAAGAGAAGGATGCAGCGAGACAGCGCAAACGTGAAAAAGCTACAAACGAGGAAAAAGGAAAATCGGAAGAAAAATAATTAATGACACTCGTATAATGTCAACCGGATAGATGTCAAAAATTGACCCAACTCGATAAATTTTTATCGAACTAGTAAATAGGGTTGTACACAGTTTGGTCTAAACCGTAACCAAATCAGATCAAATCATATTTTAGCGGTTTGGTTTGGTTTATGGTTTATAAAATTATGATTTGGTTTCGATTTTTTTGTAAATATGGTTTATGGTTTATGGTTTGGTTTGGTTTTGCAAAAATTATAAACCAAACCATAAACCAATAAACCGTATTTTAATATTTATATAATTTTTAAATAAAAAAATATTTATTATATATTAAAAAAATTAAAGAATAAATAAAAAAAACCATGAAAAATAGATAAAAAAAAAAACTATACGGTCAATACTCTATTATTAATGACTATAATGTAGTACTCCACATGAATATTTTATTGTTATGTATTATTTTTATTATGTGTTAGCTCTTGATTAGTTGATTGTTATTTGTATTGTAACTTTGTAGTACAATTTAATCCGTTTGGGCTAATTATTTAAACTTTATTATAAATTAATAAAGTATTATTTGACAAATTTTAGAAAAAAATGTCATCTCATCATAAACCGCAAACCAAACCGCACCAAACCGTATTATTACGGTTTGGTTTGGTTTGGTTTCAATACTAATATGGTTTGGTTTGGTTTGAAAAATTTACCAAACTGTATTTTGCGGTTTGGTTTGGTTTGGACTCAAACCGCACCAAACCAAACCATGTTCACCCCTACTAGTAAATATGTCAAAAATTGATCCAACTCGAAAAATACTACTTCGTATCTCAAACTAAACTAGACATGATATGAGAAGCCTATAAGAACCGAGTTAACCTAAAATACGGTCCTTGAACTTTGGTATTTGTAGCATTTTAGTCCCTCAACTTTCAAATGAGGCAAAATGGTCCCTCAACCACCAATGACTCACTTTTCAAGTACAAATTATCTGACTAAGCATAGTTTAGGGACCTGGTGCACATGTGACAATAAATTTAATGACTTTAAATGCAAAGTTTATGGACCTTTAGCTGATGAGTTGGCATTAATTAAATTAGAAATGAAAGTTTAGAGACAATTATAGGGTGAGGTGGCTAATGTAGTTATTATAAGCCAAAGTTTAGGGACCTTAAAGGGACACATGATGCTCCCATACTATACAAGAGTGATTATAAGTTTTAACCCCTAAGTGTAATTTAGTTCAATTAAACGAATTTCATTTCAACTAAACCAATTTAATTTTAGTAAAAATTATTTACTTTTTAAAAATATATAAGTGGGATAATTTAAGCGTGTGAATGTATGGTCGTCGTCATTTACTTCAATTAAAACACATTTAGTTAATGATCTAGGGAAATTATTATTTTCTCCTAGAAATTAACACAAGAAAAAAGAAGAAAAAAAAAAAAGGAAAACCCTTAAAATTGTCTCAAATAAAACCCAAAAAAATTGAAAATCGTTTAGGACACAAAATAAATAGAAAAAAAAAAACCTTGAAATTGACACACAAAAACCCAAAAAATTGAAAACCTTTTAGAACATAAACTCATGAAAAAAATAAATTGTCAATTAATGAGAAAAGTGGGGTGGTATTATTTTTATTCTAGTTTCATAAAATTATTTAGTTTTATATTACAAAGTTTGGGTTTGTCTTACTCACTCACTTCGAAAACACATTATAATTTTTGGTTTTATTTATTTTTATTTAAATTTATTTTGGTGTGTAAAATATATAAGGGGTTAGGAGTTAGGATTTGAGGATGTGTGGTTAATGAGTTTAGGTGGGATATAGTGTATAAAATTTGATTACTAAAAAATGGTAGGAAGTAAAGAAATGATAAAAAAAATATTATCATAATTATCAAATTTTATTAGCAATTTTTATACTTCCCAACTCACTTTATAAATATTTGGTTAAAAAAACTCACTTTATGAATTCCTAATCTTTTGTTTATATTATTTCAAAAAAAATAAAATAAAATAAAATCTTTTGTTTGTATTTAATTTAATTAATTGACTATGATCTAACAAGTCCCTAAACTTTTGCTTGAAAAAAATAAGTATAGTCCCTAAACTTTGCTGACTCATCGCTAGAAATCCTTGAACTTTGGCTTAGTTGGCATTGACATCCCTAAATTTTGCTGACTAGGAAGTTCCTCCACCAGAAATGGTGAGGCAAGGGTGGTTGAGGGACCTTTTTGCCCCATTTCAAAGATGAGGGACCAAATATGCTACTAATGGCAAAGTTGAGGGACCGTATTTTAGCTTAACTCTATAAGAACCAAACTTGTTTAATGATCGACTTAAAGTAAATTAAAACCGGTTAGATAATTGTCAATTCAAAGTCAACCTGAAATTGATTCCTAGTTTAGCTAAAATTATTTAGAGTTGATGGCTTCAAAAAAAAAAAAATTATTTAGACTTGATGATTTAAAATCTAAGCACGATTCTTTGGCCTAACTCAAACTCGAGGGATGCCTAACTCTTAACCTTGATAAGTTTATAAAAATTATCAAGGGGTAAATTTGTAATTGCATAGTAACATTAATCTAGCTCCCTTAACAGCTAGCAAACGATATGGACGAAAAGTCTACACTTTGTAAACTGAGGGTAACGGTGTGTATCAGTACTAACTTTGCATTTTGTTTTTTTTTTATTATAATACAAAAGTTCTTTTTATTTTCATATTTGCCACTTGATAAGTTTAGTTAGAGTTAGGAGTTAAGATTTTCCCCACAAACTCTACCTTAAAGTAATTTGACCCATCCGATTTTATCTAACCATTAAATGTTCCGTCGTTTTTACCTGAAATATAACAAATAGAACGCTTTTTGTTTCACACAACTTAAATTTGGTCCGACATATTTTTAACCCCACTTCTTTTGAGTTAAATTCATATTCTTGTTCTCCCTATTTAATTATTATTGTTAGGTTAAAGTATTATCTTTTAATCTGATTTTTCATATGTACCTCAAGCAAATTCATGTTTTTCTTCACAAAAAAAAAAAAAAAAAAAAAAAAAAAAAAAAAAAAAAAAAAATCAATTTCATGTAAATATTTGTTATTCTCATTACACATAATCACATACTTGTAATACAACTTTTTATTTTTACCTAAATTTTAATAATTTAAGTTTTTGGCCTTATGTGATTTTATGTATATGAAGTTGAAAGAAAATATTGACTACCTGATTTTTGAACATCATATATGCATTTTATTTCATGTACTAAAGCGTTGGAATTCTTAAAACATTATTTTAAATTACTTATGAATATGTGTTCAAAAAAAAAAAAATTACTAATGAATCTCAAGTGGGCTAGAAGAATTACTTAGTTAGGCACCATTTTTCAATTGAAAAAGGAAAATGTTATATATAATGTAAGCTACATATAAGAAGCTAAAAGTGGGGAAAAAAAATTAAATAAAAATATAACATTAATTATACAACTTTGCGCGTAATTTTGTCATATATTTCTAAATTAATAACAATAGGAAAGATATTAAATGTTTATTCTTAGCCAAAAGGGCTACCGGCTACATGCCTATGTATAACATTACACTTTAAAAAAAAAAAAATCATACGCATTAAAAATAAGGAATTTTTAACTTTTAAAACCAAAAATAAAAAATCAAAAAATTGCTTTTTACCACCAAAACTTCTAAAATTTTTATTTTACCACCAAAAAAAATTCTAAAAATTGTTTTTACCACCTAACGTCAAGAAAACCGTTAAATCTAACGGTTAAAAAAATGCGCAAAACATGTTCTTCATAAATTTAGAGGGGCATATTGGTTCTATGGGTCCAATTTGAGCTCAGAATTGACAAAAAATGATCGAAATACCTCGTTTTGCGTGTTTTACGCAAATCGAGGTATTTTTAAACGTGCAAAAACGAGGCATTTTAGATCATTTTTTTTGTCATTTCTGACCTCAAATTGGTTCCGTATGTAGGACCAAAATGCCCCCCCCCATAACCCCTAAAGAGCATGTGTTTGACACGAAAATCGAAGAATTTAAAAAATCACGTCAAGTTTTTGACGACAGGTGGTAAAAAATAATTATTAATTTTTTATTTGGTGGTAAAATAAAAGTTTTAGAAGTTTTGATGGTTAAAAAACAATTTTTTTGATTTTTTTGGTGGTAAAAAGTCAAAAAAATCGTAAAAATAATTCAACATGCTTTCCAATTCTATCTTATATTATAGAAGATTTTGTTTCTCTATCTTTTTTAATAAGCTTAACATTTGATCTTATAGAAGATTTTGTTTCTCTATCTTTTTTAATATGAAATAGATAAATAAATTTGGGATGTGTTGTTAATAAGCTTAATATTTGATCTTATAGAAGATTTTGTTTCTCTATCTTTTTTAATATGAAATAGATAAATAAATTTGGGATGTGTTGTAACTTTTTTTTTTAATAAATTGATTCATATATTAAAAAGTCCTACCTCATATGACATTTACAAATAGATTTATTAAATCTAATAAATATATGACAATTGAATCAATTAAAAACATGCTTTCAACAGA
The DNA here is from genome assembly GCF_948465745.1 of Chenopodium album. Lineage (NCBI taxonomy): Eukaryota > Viridiplantae > Streptophyta > Magnoliopsida > Caryophyllales > Amaranthaceae > Chenopodium > Chenopodium album. The sequence goes on from NC_137846.1 coordinate 10,631,196, forward strand.
GCTACGATCGTTGTTGCAAATTGTACAATCTTCATACCCTTTTTCATATCGTTGCGATTTACAGCCTTCTTCAACAAGGGGGTCTATCAATTTGTTTTAGTCGTGAAGAAAATTTACATCTGATTCATCAGATGGTAATTGAAGGATTAACTTCTTTTTCGATCCCGCACAAATCTTTACCCATGAAACAACTTGTACCATACTAAACTCAAAAAACAAAAACAAAAAACAAAATAATTGAAACAAAGTCTACCATAGGGGCACTTACTACACTCAAACCCACTATAGGGGTACTTAGAACCTTCAAAGAGTGTGGTTTTATTGAATTTAAAACAAAAACATAAAGAAAATAAAGGAAAGAAAAAATGAAAATAAATAATCCCACATTTGCGTGGTCTGACAATAACAATCCTACCTTTTGATTAGTACAAGACAATCCCACCTTGATATGCCATCTTCTTTTAATAGACTTTAACCTGCTGGTGACTTATTTTTGTAGGTTATATGCCATGTGTCAATATTTAATAGGGTCATTTTATTTTAAATAATAAAAAAAAAAACAAAAACAAAATTTTTTAAAAAAAAAAGAAAAAGAAAAAAACCCCTGCCACCAACCAAAAACCCTAGCCACCGTGAGACTCCAGCCATTACCCCAGCCACTCCGAAAATGGCCAGCTACCACCTACCCACCAGGTAAACGATGGATTTTTCGCAATGGAGTCGGGTTTTTAGGGTGTTTAAGCGACCTTTTCGGGGCTGAGATGGGGACATTCGGGATGATTAGGGAGGTTGGGTTGGGTTTTCTGGGGCTGGGAGGGAGGTTTCGAGGGTTTTTCGGCGGCTAGGTGGAGTTTGCAGGATGGTGGTTGTCGTGATTTCAGAATTTTTGGGGGTGGGATTTGGGTCCGGGGTGGTTTCAGGGGTGGCTTTTGGTCTGCGGAGTGGATTTTGGTATTTGGGGGTTCCGGCCGTATGTTTTCGGGGGTTTATGGTGGCGGTCGTCCGGTTTTTGGTGGGGCTAAGGTAAGGGGTTGGGGTTTCACGGTGGGCGGTTGCTGGTGGAGTGGTGGCTGGTGGCCGATGGGTTTTTTTTTTTTTAACTTTTTTTTTTACTTGTCTTTGTTTTTTACTTTTTTTTTATTATTATTATTTCGACCAATTATTGAGTGACACGTGGCTTTAAAAAACTAAAAAAAAAATAACCTGTTTAACAGGTTGTAGGTTAAAAGGTCTATTAAAAGAAGATGATATACCAAGGTGGGATTGCCTCGTAATAATCAAAAGGTGGGATTGTTATTGTCGACCGTGCAAAGGTGTGATTATTTGTTTCCATTTTTCATAAAGGAAAAGGGTTGAAAATAGCCAAATTCCTACGGAAATTTGGCTATTTATGGCCTATGAAACATTTTCGAAGAGAAACTATAGAGAAAAAATAGAGAGGAGACGGCTAGCGGTTTTTTTGGGAGGTGTTACAACTTAAAGTTATACGGTTTAATAAAATTTTATTTATGTATAAGCAAGTTTTGTATTTTTAATATCCTACTTCCTACGTTTTCCTAAGTTTCCATTTTCATATGCTTTTTAAAGTAATAAGAATTATAACGGAAAGTAGGATTAATTACATCAAGTCAAAATTAGGCGAATAAAGCTAGACTAGAAAACAATTATAACCATTAAAAAAAACAATAATAAAACTAATCCCAATTAGGAGATTTTTAGAAAAATTTTGTTATCAATAAGAATGTGCAAAAGTATATTGCTATCAATTGAAAATACCCTTATTTTCATAAACAATTGCATGCTGAATTTGTAAAGATTAAAAGATGATATATAGATTAAATTTACATGTCAGTCTTTGTTGGGTAGTATTATTCTTGTTTTCAAAACAAGTGAAAAACACTTCATAAATATTTAAGAAAGATATCCACATTATCAAATTGTCGTGAAAAAACGATCATTTTAGATATTATAGTGAACAATTTAGGAAAGATATATAGAATATCAATAAAAAAAAATCTCATTTATTGTTTTCAACTTTCACACTAACATTGTTGATTGTAAAAGAAATAATTAACTTTTAGCTTTAATCCCAGGTCTATAAATACCTGGCCTTCATATTTTCAATATGGTCCCTAATTTAATTTTCAATCTCCTAATAAAAAAGAATTGAATCCAACCATGTCAAAGGCAATGACTACAAAATCCATCAAGAAAGTTATTAGCGATGTCGTCAAAGAAATAGATATACTATCTACTCTCTATGGTTTACATTTTTTAATGGTCTTTTTTGATACAGAAAATGACATAGAGAAAATGGAGAAAATTAAGAAAATTTATAGATTGGCGGAAGCTGAATTGATGAAAAAGAATTTAAGAAGTTCATAAAAAAAGTCTTTGGAAGAAAATAAGTGTTCGGTGCATTTCATTTATGCAAGGGAGAAAGAAATTCAAGGTTATTTCCAGAAAGAGATGTTTAATCTTCATGCCTTAGATGATAAGAAATAAAAAAATTATTGAGAATGGCTATCCTTTATTGTTTTGTATGCTAAATTGTTAATACTCATTTTAATGGGAAACATAAGAATGAAATTGGCCTTGTTTTTTTTTTTTTTTTTTTTTTCTTTGAATATCCTATAGTCTGATTTTACAACTTTGATTCAGTTTAATTTCTTTGATTTATTTAAATTTCCAAAAAGTTAAAGATATATTCGTTATATATTTCATAACAACAACAATATATATGGGCTAAACAGATACAATGGTTAGTTGAGAAGTAAATTTATATTTACTCCTTTTTTAGTTGATACATTTCTTTTACTACGTGTGTCAACGATTAATAAAACTCTAATTCTCAATAAATTTTAAAATTTAATATAAGAAAAATATGCATTGAGATGATTCAAATAAAATTCTACACCACTACAATATATTTTATCTCAACTATATAATCACAAATCAGTCAAAAGTAGATCAAGTTTGTATTAGTATCAAAAGCTGAAATGTGTCATTTGAGGAACTTTTTACCTCATCTGCTTAATTTTTTTTTTTAAAGAATCATTTGCTTAATTTGACTACTCTTTATGTTTTTGAATAACTATCACAGTCAAATTTGGCACACATGCCAATGTACTAGTTTGACTTTAGATATATATGATTAATTATTACTCCTTTCGTCCCTTTATTACATGCCCGTTTGATTTTTTCACAGGAATCTAATATATAATTGCAGAGTCGTTTTCACCACAACCCTCCAAATCCCCAATCCTTAAATCTCATGCATTTGAGTTTGTTTTTTTTTTTTTTTTTTTTTTTTTTTTTTTTTTTTTTTTTGTAAACCACTAAAAAAAAGGCATTTAGGTGTTTTTTTTTTTAACCAGTAAATGCCATTCCACTACTTCATTTATTTGTTTTTTAAACAAAAAAAAAATAAATAAATTGTATTTTTTCAAGGGATTGCAATAACTAATAATAACAATTCATTTTTTCTTAAACACTACTAACATTTCACTTTGTGTTATTTCCTTTCGTGTATAATATGTGTCGTGTATTAGCACGGCTGCACGGATATATAGTTCCTTTATCAACAATTCACTATAGAACTCAAAATCCCCAACCCTTCAATTCAAACAACTTCCTCTCTCTAATCACCAAAACAAAAATATGTACAACACGCTTTTTGCGTAACTGGCCTCATCGAATAGTTGCTTGCAAAAGAACAAAGTAACCCCTCCTATAGCACTAATGGAATAACCCCTATGACACTAACCGAATAACCCCTATAACACTGAATGAGTAACCTCTACAGCTTTGACAAAAGTAACCCCCATAATAGCTTGACACATTTGCGTGGCCACCCACATATAAGAGTAAGGTTTTGTTATTTTGAGTTTATGAGCAGAATAGAGTACATCAGATTGCAAAAGAGCAGAGCAGGTGACAGTAGTGTAGAGCAGGGCTCAACAAAGTATATCAGATTTTAGCAGAGTAAAGCCAGAGCAGACCATAAATAGTTCAAAATAACAGGGCCTAAGTTACTATATCTAAATCAACTTTCCGTATTTGAAATATATTTTTTCTTATATTATATAATTAAAATCTTTCTAATATAATATATATCCCGTGTACTTTGCACGGGTACACTTTAGTTAGGAAAATTGGGGATTCTTTAAATCCTATGATTGGAAGTACATTGTGCATGTGGAGTTAAAGAGAAAGAAAAAAAGTAAATGAAAAAGTGGCTAGAAATAAATGAAAAAAATTAGAAAGAAAAAAAGTGTGTTTGGGAATTAATGCCAAAAGGCATCAATAATACAGAAAGAACGCCAACTCAGCATAAAATAAGGAGGATAGGAGGAATTAAATAAGTTTTATAAGGGTAATATCGTCAAAAAGTACAACCTTTAAATAAAAAATTCTCAATTAGGCAGAAATTTTTGGGCTCCCCTAAAAGGAAAACAGGCACGTAATTAAGCAAGTAAGCAACGATAGGATTAATAAAAGATATAAAAAAAGTTGATATTATTAAACTTCATTTTAATACCTATGTAACAATATATTTCATGAAAATTTTTGTTTTTTATACGTTACTAAAACACGAGAGTCAAAATTAGTATATATTTCGTGAAAAAAAGTCAAACATGTCAATTATTTAGAAATTGAAGAGTATTTTGTAAGAGTTTTTTGTATGGAGTATCAAATAAAGTATTCCTTATATACAAAGAAACTGGATTTTATTTTATTTTTTTTATTTTTTTTTTCTTATGTTTGTCCATAGTTTAATATTCATAAGATTCTTTAGTAATATTATTAATCTAATTTAACAAATCAAATTATAGCCTTTCCAATATATACAGATAGGGCTGTTCGCTGCGGTTTGCATTTTTTTTTTTCAAACTGCACCAAATTACACTTATAACCAAACCGTACCAAACCATATATTTTTTTAAATAATTATAAATATTTTTTAAAAAAAAAACTTTTATTTTATTTTGTGATTATTAACTTATAATTCAAATAAACTCTTTTTTTTAACCTTTAATTAGCTAATAGTCAAAGATTACATCATATTTTTAAGTTCTGATAAAAATAGTATAAAAATGGTTTAATGGTTTGCAGTTTGACAGTCCAAACAACAAATTGCATTAAACTATATCAAAGTGCGATTTGGTACGGTCTAAATTTTTTTGGAAATCGAATCAAACCATAAACCACGGTTTGGTCATTTACGGAAATCGCACTGCAATTTTCAAACCACAAACTGCACCAAATGCAAAATTACAGTTTGATTTGCAGTTTGAGGCTATCTAGACGACGCTCTGAACAACCCTAGATATATAGAGTAAACTAATTTTAAATGAGAAGTTTACAAATTTTCCTCTCGAGTTTTCCATTCCCGGCCCCTAATTACTTAGGCTCTGTTTGGTTCATCTTATTTTGTTTGAAACTTATCTTTTATTATGTATGAACTTATTATTTTTATCCGAACTTAATTTATTTTACCTAAACTAATTTGAATTTATTATGTCAAACTTCTTTTATCTAAACTGATTTAATATGTAATTTTTAGAACTTATTTTTCTGAAATAAATTAAAATAAGATAAATAAGATGTTCGAAACAAACAAACCCTTAATCTCTTTTATACATATATATAGGTTTTCATTTAATTTGACAGCAAAGCCGTTAAAAAATACTTCCTCCGTTTCCGTTTGACTTTTACACTATTCACATACTATACTTTGACTCGTTTTTGTGATTTATAGATATGATAAAATATAATCATGTGGTATGTTGTTTGAATCGTCTATATGTATATTTTATTAATATCCACTTTTTATAATTTTACAATGTAGATAATTGAAGTTATTAAGCGTGAAAAACATGCGTTGGCAAGCGTGATAATAGAAAAATGTTAATAAAAAAAACAGGGAAGGTATTTATTTGTGTATTAACACGTGCCAATGCACACATGTTAGTCGTTAGAAAAACAATTAAAAAGTCAACAACACAACAAAAAATGGCAAAATATCCAAAAATAATTCTTGCTAATATCTACTTAAATGATTCCAAAACACGTACGTCAAGAAAATAAAATACGCAGTATAACTCCAATATCCAATGTCTGCTTTTTATTAGTTACTATTCAACTCTTAATTAATTGGAGCTAAGAAAGAATTAGCAATAGGCCAATAGCACCCCACAAATGGATCAAGATCTTGAAACTCCACTAATTTCAAATGAAGTTCAAGAAAACAAAAGTGCGAATAATGTTATTTTTGACGGTCCAAATATAAATAGTAAGAGTAGTGAAAGTTTATTATTAAGCAAAAATGAGATATTGAGTGAAGTGAAGAAGCAATTAGTGTTAGCAGGGCCTCTTATGGCTGTCAATTTCTTGCTGTTTTCTTTGCAAGTTGTATCTGTTATGTTTGTTGGTCATCTTGGTGAGCTCCCTCTCTCCGGTGCTTCCGTTGCCACCTCTTTCGCCACTGTCACCGGTTTCAGCTTGCTGGTATGTTTATATATACTTCGTATGTTTTTACTAATTAATCTTATTTTGTATATTAAACTTGCTTTGGTATATCGCGAGTTGTGACTTTAAGGCTACAAGTTCTATTATATTCCTACCAATGGTGGTAGAGGTTCTGTTAAGTTGATTTGTGAGGGGTAAGAGTTGAAATTTTCTTACCTACCACAATATATAAATTGATATTGTATTTGGTACAAACTTTATAACTATGTACTTCGTATATATTATAAGATAAAGAAGGCTGTATAAATGTATAATAATATAGTTGAATAAATTATTATTCCCACTTGGAATGAGTAAATAATTGGAAGTAAAAAATTTTAGTAAAGTTGTATTAATAATGTGGTAAAGTTGTATTAATAATGTTAATTATACTGGTTTTGAAATTGTGAATGTGAAGACTAATTTCATGTGTGATATTAAAGAAGACCATGTGCGAAGATTTTACTCTCCTCTCGCCTATCCATGAATGTAGCTAACTCGTTGTTAGTGAACCACGTAAAATTTATGTTCTTGTTTGTTGATTTCTTTAATATTTCCAACATCAGTCACAACTCTTACGACAATTGCTTACTATATTGATTGATAGAAAGGAATGACATATGCCTTGGACACATTTTGTGGTCAATCATATGGAGCAAAGCAATACAAAATGCTAGGAATACACAAGCAAAGAGCAATGGTAGTAATCCTCTGCATCAGCATTCCTCTTGCCATTATCTGGGAAAATACAGGACAAATTCTTGCATTTTTAGGCCAAGATCAAGAAATATCAACTGAAGCAGGAATTTATGCACATTACATGATTCCGAGTATATTTGCATATGGTCTTCTTCAATGTCACATTGGATTTCTACAAGCTCAAAACATTGTTGTTCCTATGATGCTTACTACAGGGTTTACAACTCTGTTGCATGTTGTTATCTGTTGGTTTATGGTGTTCAAGTCTGGACTAGGAAACCGAGGGGCGGCTTTGTCGAACGCCATATCATATTGGATTAATGTGGTGTTGTTGGGTGTTTATGTGAGGGTGTCTCCTGCTTGTAAAGAGACATGGAATGGTTTCTCAATGGAGGCTTTTCTTGACATTCCTGAGTTTCTTAGACTTGCTGTTCCTTCTGCTGTTATGTCATGGTAAGTGTTTATTTAATTTCATTTTAGCAAATGGTGAATTATACGAGTATCACTTTAATTAAATCTAAAAAAATGAGAACATAATATAATTTTAATTTGGTCGCTTTAATGATTTATATATGCATGCAATGTGTGCTTTAAATTTTGATAATATAGCTTGGAAGTATGGACATTTGAGATGATGGTTCTACTAGCCGGTTTTCTACCAAACCCAAAGCTTGAAACATCTGTTCTCTCAATCAGGTAACATTTCTTTACTAGTACACTAATTCATCATAAACCTTGCACGTACCATACGTAAAGGGTGTTCTTATTTACCGCGAATTTCCTAAATTATCAATTTTACAATATTAATTAACGAGTTTGATTTAATTTACAGTCTCAACACATGTACATCAATATACATGTTACCACTAGGATTAAGTGGAGCAATAAGGTATAACAATTTCTTAAATTAGACTACTCCATCTGAAAATAATTGTCACATTGTCTCCGACCTTTATTATGTTTTGCTTGTGCTCTTAATAGCACAAGGGTTTCCAATGAACTAGGGGCTGGACGGCCACACTTAGCTCGATTGGCGGTGTGTGTTTCGACGTTGATGGTGGGGGTAGAAGGCATTTCAGCAGCATGTTTGTTGATCTTGGGGCACAATTTGTGGGGATATTGTTATAGCACAGAAGAAGAGGTAGTGAAATATGTTGGACAAATGATGCTTCTTCTTTCTGTTTCACATTTTTTTGATGGCGTTCAATCTGTGCTTTCAGGTAAGAGTTTGACTGTACATTACAACTTCATGAAATTATAAGATGAAGTGAATGTTAAAATGATAAAATAAAAAAATAAAAAAATAAAAAAAAAATACATCGTATTACCTTTCTGTATTAGTTTTGGCTTGTGACATGCTTAAAATCCGTACATATTCTAGCTAATTAAAAAGTTCATTAATCTGAAGAGAGCAATTGAGAGTATTTAAAAGAGATATGTTATTACGTCTTCGATTTAGAGACTACTGAGATACTATATTGTATTATGTGAGTTTTTCGAACATAGGAAATAACTATATAGATCATGTAAGAACTCATTAGCGTTAAAAAGTTGCCTAAATGTTATTTTGGTGATAATGATTTTAGGTACGGCTAGAGGATGTGGTTGGCAAAAAATTGGAGCTTATATCAATTTGGGAGCTTATTACCTACTAGGCATTCCTTGTGCCTTGATGCTAGCATTTGTGTATCACTTTGGAGGCAAGGTATTAGGCTTGTTGTAACTTTGTATCATATATACATACTTTGTATGATATATTCACGCCTCTGATATATTTGTTTTTCACACATATATATTATGCGCGATAAGAAGATTATATTGAAAATATTTAAACCTTACTAGGCCCAGGGCGGAATAATTAATTTGAACCTCTTAGACCTTACTATTAGCTCCAACTCCATATTATATGGATGGTTTACTTTACGTAGTCTATACCATAAGAAGAATTTAGATCTCCATTTAATTGAGTTTTGGTGATTTTATGCAGGGACTATGGACAGGAATTATATTGGCCTTAGTTGTCCAATCGTTTTTTCTCCTATTCATAACATTACGTACCAATTGGGACAAAGAGGTTAGTGTTTTTCATTTTCAAATGCTAGTTATTATTTTGTTATAATGTTTGTTAGTGGATTAATTAAGTTTACTTTGTCTCTAATGATTTTTATCCTTTGCTTCAACAGGCAAATAAGGCCAGAGATAGGATGTGTAATTTAACAGTGAATTAAATTTAACAGTGAATTAAGCGCATTGTACCAAAAATCATTTTGATCTTGAATTGATGTTTGCTTTTAAAAGAAGTGTCATAAAGATGTTGAACTAGAACCGGAAAAGTTTTGAAATATAAATGCAATATTACCTTATCAGGTATTTGGGTATATATATAAACTTTTCCATGACATGATAGTCCACCCATCCTTGGATCGAGTTGTATGTGAGTCTTTATGATCACTTATTCACGTAAAAATTGAAACACCAATTTTATATCTTGATGGATGACAGCTCCATTTCTAGAAATTTATGGGCCCTAGGCATAATGTAAGAAAAAGACCTCTTATGTAATAAATTTTTTTACACGCAATAGCTTTAAATATAAGACAATGAAAATAGCTTATATTATTTGAATAGTAAGTCTCCATACACAATATTGGAGATCGAGTTTGCATAATATTTCGGTAATTGAATAAATATGAAATGGTGTAATTGAAAAGATTAATATTTTGGAGCAAATACTCATAGAAACCGGAAGATTAGAAGAAGAAGTGAAAAGGTTATATTACATTGTTATCTCCAACTAATTGACATCTAAGTAATTTAATATTAATTGCTAACTTAATGCAGTAATTATCTTTTTAAAAATTAGTTTTTTTTTTTTTTTTTTTTTTTTTTTTTTTTTTTTTTTTTTTTTTTTTTTTTTTTTTTAACGAGTAAAACCTACAAAGTAAAATTTTACAGCTATGCAAATTGATTTTTTTTTTTTTTAAATTTTTGGATCCCTTTCTGGCGTGGGCCCTAGGCGGTCGCACTCGAGGCCTACCCCTCCGAGCCGGCCTTGATGGATGAAAGTGTGGTTAATTAAACATAGGTTTTTTTGACTTTTACCACAAAAAACAAAAAAAAAAAAAAAAATCACGAAATTGCTTTTTACTACAGAAAATTTTAGAAGTTTTATTATACCACCAAAAAAATTTCTGAAATTTTTTTGTTACCACCTACTGTCAAGAAAACTGTTAAATTTAACAGTTTAAAAAAAATTCTTCGATTTTCGTACGCAAAACATGTTGTTCGTAGATTTAAAGGGCATTTTGGCTCTATGGACCCAATTTGAGGTCAGAATTGACAAAAAATGATCGAAAATGTTTCGTTTTGCGTGTTTGGACCCAAAGGAAGCATTTCCGATCATTTTTTGGCAATTCTGATCTCAAATTGGACCCAAAGAACTAAAATGCCTCCCAAAACCCCTAAAGACAATACGTTTGGCACGAAAATCGGAGAATTTAAAAAATTCCGTTAAGGTTTTGACGGCAGGTGGTAAAAAATAATTTTTAATTTTTTTTGTGGTAAAATAAAACTTTTAAAATTTTTGGGAGTAAAAAACAATTTTGTGATTTTTTTTTAGTGGTAAAAGTCAAAATATCCTTAAACATAGAAAGTAACATAAGGGAGTAAGATTTCACATTTTCATGTGAAGTTTTTTACCTAGGGTTGTTCACCAATTTAAGACTGGACTGGCACAATTGCATTAGATTAAATCGAAAATTTGAATTTGAAAATATTTTTCGTCGAAAACTGCATATAAAATATACAATTTTGGAAATTATAAAAAACATAAACAGTTTAAGGGGCAATACCCACAAACGGTTCTATCAAAAAATTATGTTTATGGGCTCCACTTTTATGATTTCCTCCTAATTACTATTGGCAAAAGTTTAATCTATATCTATATATATATATATTAAAACTCAATGGGAAGACATGAGCCCGCCATGTGTCTTCATGACTAAATAGATTATATGGTGCCATGTGATACGATTACTGTATTCATCTAACAAAAATGATAAATTGTTAATATTAATGTTCGAATCCATGACCTCATGCTCATTACACTTTAAATTAACCACTACTCCAATAACACATCCATGTCTACAATGTTTTGTTTTTAAAAAAAAAAAAAACTTAACCATTTAATAACAAAATATAATCTAATGTCTTTTTTTTTTGCTCATACATAAAATAAAATCTACATCTATTTTTTTTATATGTGTATCCCAAAATGTGTATCGATGTTTAATAGTGATTGAAAATATATATATATATATATATATATATATATATATATATATATATATATATATATATATATATATGTATTTATTACATAATATTTATTACTATGTATAAAAGCTCATTTTCATCTATATTTATATTTCATCACATAATTTTTATTACTATGTATAAAAGCTCATTTCATTATATGATGATCCGGGGCATCGTCCGCGCAAAAAACTAGTTATACTTCTAAAACCCTACTTTGAATGATTAGCACTCTAAATTTCAAATTTATATGCTCAAAATTGAAATAATTCCATATTTGTAAATTCAAATCATCCAAATATGGAATAATACCCTGATTCCCTAAATTGATAATACCTAATTTGATCCCTTATTCACCAATTTTATAAATTTGTATTCCCTAAGCCCTAATATGCTAAGAACCCTAAACCCCTAAATTAATTTTAGAATCCTAATCACCGGAAACTTAATTCCCCAAGTTTATATATACATACTAAATTACTTATTCCACTAATTTATAAAGCTAACTCCAAATTTAAATTTTTGAAATTTGCAATTGCGAATCAAATAAAAATGAAGCCTTTCTTAATTAAATTTTGCTTTAAATCACCAAGAACAAGGATTATAGTTGTAACATAAAGATGGATTATAAAATTAATAGGTAAAAAAAATGAGGCCTAAATCTGAATGTTTGAAAAGATACTTTTTTTTTTTATGAAAACAAGCTTCAATTTCATTAAAATAGATCCATTTCCGTCAAAGTTGTCAAGCTTTGGGGAAAAGGACCAAGGGAAACATTAGCATGGGATGGGTATCCGAATCGGTACCGTTAGTACTAAAAGTTAAATATTACTAAAAGTGATATCTATCCATAAACCGAACCGATAAGTTCGGGTACTCGGATTTTCGAATCGGTTATCGGGTATGTAATACCTCGTATTTTTATGCATTTTTATAAAGTATTTAAGTATTAATAAAATGTATTGTTAAGGGCTCAAGTATTTTAATTAAATATTTTAAAGGGTTAAAGTATTTTAAATATAAGGTTTTATAAAAGTAAAATATATTTTGGGCCAAACGTTTATTAATTATTGGGCAATGTAAATTATTCCTACATACTATTATTGGAATAACCCATTCCAAAACCCATAACTTAAGCCCTATCCCATAACTTAACCCCACATTTTTATAAGCTCAAATTTAACCCTACACTCTCTACTCTATAAATACACCACGAATCCCCAAAAGTTTCCCACACAAAAAGGTTAGTCTTATTTTCTTTCTCCTTTGTTTTATTAATTTGTGTAATTATAATTATTGATTTATGGGTTTTGATTTTATTGTTTGAAATTAATTTAATTAGTATCAAATTGTATTTTGATGATTAAACTTTATAATTTCAGATTTTATAAATGTCATAATTTTCAGATTTTGTAAATTTTATAACCTAGGGTTTTTAATTATTGAAAATCATGATTTTAGGGTTTTTATGAACAATTGATTTAGGGCTTTTATAGTAATGATGTTTTGAAATTTTGGTGATTATAACTAATGATTAGTTTAACTTAATTCCAGATTATTTTGAACACGTAAATTCGTGTTTTAATTTTTAGATTTCCGTTCGTTAATATTAATCCCGTTTTAATCTCGATCAGGTTCTGAACTCATCCGATTTTGATAAAAAAAAAAGTAGTGTTTTTCATGTGGAAACAACGTTTTAAGAAAGACTCACTACCTTTGGTAGTGAGTACCACCCTCTCGTGGCCAAATTCAGCCTTTAAATATGATTTTCAGGCAATTTTTGATTTTTAATGAAATTTTTTTATGCTTAAAATTTTATCCTTGAGTTTGATTAATAAAATTAATTATGTTTAAAGTTAATTAAGTATAAATATATGTTTTTATTGAAGTTTTAAGAGGTTTTTCATCATATTATAATATTAATTGTTGGTTGTTTTTTTTAGGAAGTGATTATTTCCTAGGAGATTTTTAATTGAGTATAAAAGTGATGTATTGATAAAGTTTTGAAGGGTTTTTAATTAATCTAAAGTGCTGAAAATAGTTCTAAGTACTACTTTTGATGTTTTATAAAGAGGGTTTAATCATCCATTAAAAAGGGAGATTATTAGGGGTTTTTAAATAATTTTCAGATTTTTATTAAACTTTAAACTTGCTGTAATTTCATGTATAAGAGTATATTTTAAGGTTTTTATGAATAAAATTTAAAGAACTATATATAAGCCTTCAATTTTAACTAAAGGTAAGGTTTTAAAGTGTTGTTTAATTGGATTTTGAAGATTTTTACGTAAGTTAGTATTGCTGTAAATTTATTTTCTTGGGTATTACTTTAAATCTCGTTGTTTGGTTTAGGAGAAGAATTTATAGAAGGTGATTTCTAGTGAGTAAAGTGGCATACCAATTCGTTTACTCAAGGTACGTACAAGTTACGAAACCTTGCCTTTAGATGCATGTTTAGGGATGTATCAAGAACTTAGTATCATGTATAGAGAAGACTGGGAATAATTGTTTGGTTATACATTGTGATTTCCGTATGATGTGCACTATTTTACTTTGCAAATATTATTTATGCATTAACTTTTCAAGATGCGCTTAGAGGCAAAGGTATGTGAATATGTGGAATGATTTATTTATTACTCATTCATGATTATTGAAATAGAATGAGTAAAGGAAGAATTCAAGTCTTATGAGACGAGGTTAAGTTTGTGGGGTGCCTTATGCACTCAAGGTGTTTATACACCGAGGTAGTTAAAGGATTAAATAATAAATGTTGTTTGTCACTAATAAATCAAGAATTGAAATTGGAAACTTGCCTTGCTTGATTGAATTGATATTGGAATGTTTGTATTGTTATGCATATGAGTCATCACCAAGTCTAAACTTGTAAATCACATAAAGTGTAAGATGGATGAGCAATAAAACTCTGGATTTGTGCACATCTGGAGTAATGACAAACAGGGGTTGGGGTACACGGGGTATTAGCCGTGCACTTTTCTTGAGGCCGTCTGATCTACGAGTCTCTTATTTCAAATAATTTTCAAAAAACTAGGAGTTAGGTGAGATCTCATACTAACTACGGTCACGGAGTCGCGCCCGTGGTCATTGGATGTTTATTGATGTTTCCGAAAGGAGGCATGGGGTTTTTCTTTTCTTGATGTTCCAAATGGAGCATGGGTTGGACAACCTTGTCTATTGCTTAATCCAATGAATAAATAAATGAGTTAGCTACTACCAACTAGTGAAGTCTTAATAAAATTGATAGATGAGTCGTGTGTTGAGTCTATAATTTAATGATGTATGATGTTTGATTATTAGTAGCATGTTAGAGATTTCTTATTTTATTTCGCAGCTTGTATGTACTCAGCTTTGCTGATTGCGTACTTTTGTGTGTGTCTTTCTTTGGTCACGGCCCTCGCCTTTCAATGACCCCGTGACGATCCAATTTTTACACTTGTAATATTGGGGAGCAGATTAACCACAGGTTCTTACACATGCAGCATCCGTAGCTAGGTGGTGGGATCTTGAGTGGAGTGTTGGTTACTTTTCTTAATTTTATTGTTGTTTATTTTTGAAGTTATTTAAACTTAATTTCACTTTTATACTACTTCTATTGGTTTGAGTTTTGAATAAGGGCCTTAATGGTTCCAAGTTGTAAAACTTAACTTGGTTTTGGTTATTGGTTTTGAAACTTATTTATAACTGATTTAGTTTTCCGCTGCTAATTTCTGATATAGCCTTAACGTTTGAACACTTGGCGGTAGCACGCCAGTAATTCTCTTGAATATTGTACAGGTTACTCCTAGGTTTAAAGAGAGAATTATTGGGGTGTTACAGGGTACCCAATAAGATATTCAATAATAATGATAATTAAACTTAATAATGTAGTTATTATGACCATTTAACACTAATAAACAACAACACCACATGATTTTGACCAAATTATTAATAATATTACTAATTATGATATTATAAAGTGATTATGAATTAAAGTAAGGGTTTAGATTTTGGAAAAATAGATTTAAGTAGGAAAAAAAACAAAAAATTGCTTATCGAATCGGATCGGGTAACCGTTAATTTTAAAATGATATCCAACCGATAACAAATTATCCGAACGGGTACCCGAACCGTTATGGTTATCGGATCGGGTACCCTTACAAATCAGGTTTTCGGTTTTTATGTGCATCTGGGGTGAACACCGGTCCAGAGCCGGACCGGATTGGACCTGGACCGGTTTATGCGGACCGGTGATGGACCTAAATCTACTGGTCCAGTTCCGGTCCGGGGTATTTTATGTACGCCCCTACTTGTAGTACAAATGTTATCAAAATTGTGTATTTAAAAGGTAGTTTTCGACAAATATCCAATTTGAAATTCAAGCAAACACTAAGAATGGATTAGAGATTGAAAAATTATACTCGTATTTCTAAACCTAGTGAATGGACCAGCTCTTTGCAACCCGATCCGGCCAGAAGTCAATAATCCTTTTCTTAATTAGTATGGACAGATTTTTGAACATACACCTTAATAGAACTTCTGCCAAATAAGTGAGTTACAATTACATTTAAATCAGTGTAACAGGTTGTTTGATTTACCTACTCCGTGAACAAAAAAAAAAAAAAAAAAAAAAAAAAAAAAAAAAAAAAAGGGACTTTATACACAGCTTTCTCATATTGCAATTTGCAAAAGATAAACACCATGTGAGACAAAAATTAACTTTTATTCCTGTGAAAAAAAACAAAAAAAAAAAAAAAAACTAAAAAAATCAACTTCTATATTTTTATTTATTTTTTTTTTTTTTTTTTGGCAATCGTTATAAAATACACTCTTTTGAGGAATGACATACACGACCAATACTCAATCCCAATTCCCAAAGATTTGTAAGTAAATTGTGACCTCCTCCCCTTATACTACATACAATTTGGCGTTACATTTACAATGGGATTGGTCGTGACAAAATTTTCTAAATGCTTCTCAAATAAAATTTGAGAATAAGAAGAGTTAAGTTGTGATTGCGATATCAATCTTAATCAATAATAATTTGATTATGCTTTCAGTACTACGTATACGTTTAGATCTCAATTCAATTTGATTTTATTCGAGTTTATCCGCAATCTAATAATCACTTATACCTTAAATCATTTTTAGTCGTCATTAATAATCCTTATATTTTGCATATTCGAAGCTAAACAACAAAACATTACCATCAATAGTCACCACTTATATAACCATTACAATTTTTAGTCATCCTTATATATTCTTATACTAGTACATTCAAAAATAATAAACAACAAAACATAACCATCGATAATCACCACTTATATTAACGTTAATTAACTAGTCTATAATCATTAAGCTTAGTAAAACTAGTACCATACTCATTGCTAAATTACGTAAGAACAATCGTTTTCATGAGCAAGCAAATAAAGGACCATACCTTGCATCCCATGAAATCGATTGAAATTGACTTGGCCAAAACAGTGATGCAATTTGCATGCTAGGTTTTGTTGCATTATTATCCTATTAGACTAAGTCACCAAACAAATTCATCCACCTGTCCTTCTATCTTTGGTTCATTGTACTTATGTTAATTTTAATAAAATGGATAATTTATAGTCTGTAATTTCCTATAGATCATCCAATTCAATCAATTCAAGTAGGTTTGTCTTTCTTCTCATCTCTTAGCAAAGACAAGTTAATATAAATATGAACCTACTAAAACTTGGCATATTTTTCATGCGCCAATGTGACATATATTTAACGTAAACTTAGCTGTGTAAATAAATGTTAAAAACTTGTACGAAGAATAATAATCTCTTTAGTCGGAAATATAGAGATGGTAATTTCACATGTATGACAACAATCCAACTCAAATCTATTGAGAGAAACTTACACTCTACACGACGGCATGAACAAAATTGAAGCAACTCGAATTCAATCCAATTAGACAAATTTGTGATATTATAGGCAACTACTTACATGGTTTTTTTTTAGATAAATTTGAATTATTTAATAATTAATTACCACGAATTCAACACGAACTTTTGACGTGTTTATCCAATTTGATAGCTCTCCTAGCTAGATTTGAACCCATCCAACACATAAAGGTCACACATTTACCATTTCAATTAATTTTTATTAATGTTTTGAATTTCACATAACATTTTTTATTACTTTCATCTTCATTTATTAAGTAAATTAGAGGTTGTATAATTTATTTGTTGTTTCACAAGATTAGAAAATAATAACATATGAAGTATATACATTTAAAAAGAAAAAAAAAAAGTAACATTTGAGGTAACGCCCGAACCACACACTAGTAGACTAGCTATTCAAACAGTTGAACGTAATCTATCTATTAACTATTACTAAAACAAAACATTGCTGACATCATCAATTATGAAACAATCTTACGTGTCATTCTTACATTAAATTTTTTCCCTCCAATTCTATTTATGACTTTTGACTTTAATGCATAAATGTCTATATATAATAATTCAATTAACCAAGTTTCTCTCTTAAATTATAGTTTCACATACCTAATTTGTTTGATGTTTGATTGTGGTTTCAATTTTATTTACTTTCCTTAAATGTAAGTAAATTATTTTTATATTTAATTCTAATCCTCATATACAATGTAAAGCAGCTTAATGTAAATTATAAGAAAGGTTAATTTTAACAACCTAGTTATCAAATTAAAGAAGTACAAATTAACTAGTAACCCATGACATCGCCCGCACCAGACACTAGCTTGATAATAATAATCCATCTAACTAGTTCTTAAATAGTCGAATTGTTTTTGGTTTGTTATCACCAAGCCACACACATAATCAATTACTTAATTAGACATAATTTATACATTGTTCCTTAAACTTTTACTTTATTACTTTAAAAAATATTCCCAAAGAACCCAAAAAGTGCTTAAACTTTTAAGTCCACTATATAGTATTCTACTACATACTACGTGTACTTTATACTACCTCATTATATATACATAATGCATTAAAGTCTCCCACAATCTCACATCATGTCATGTCCATAATTCTAATTCATCTTCTTATTCCTATTCATTCCACCATTATTCTCCATTAAAAATCAAACTCTACTTTATTCTACTCCTACATTATTATCATTATTCCTTCATTCCACTATGATCACTTTCATTACCTATATTGTTCTCTTCATTTTCGCGGTCTTCTCACGTGCTAGTGACCTTCCTGGCACGTGGGAACTTCTAGTACACAACGTTGGCATTGCTTCCATGCACACCGCCGTCACACACTTTGGCACGGTGGTTCTCCTGGACCGAACCAACATCGGCCCCACCAAGCTTCTTCTACCTAAACACCATTGCCGTAATGACTCAAACGACGCCGTTTTGAAGCATGATTGTTACGCTCATTCTGCTCTCTTTCACCCTACAACCAATCAAATCCGACCGTTGATCATCCAAACTGACACGTGGTGCTCATCCGGGCAGTTCCTCCCTGACGGAACACTCCTTCAAACGGGTGGTGACATGGACGGGCGGAAGAAGATTCGTAAGTTTACGCCGTGTGAAACGACGGAGTTTTGCGACTGGGAGGAGCTAAACGACGTCGTTTTGTCCCAAGGAAGATGGTACTCTACTAATCAAATTTTACCTAATGGTGATGTTATTATTGTTGGGGGTAGAGTTGCCTTTTCAGTTGAGTTTTACCCTCCTAGGGAAAACGGTGCCGTTTTGTTTCCTTTTCTTGCTGACGTGGCAGATAGGCAAGGAGATAACTTATATCCATATGTTCATCTTCTACCAAATGGGAAATTATTTATTTTTGCAAATACTAAATCTGTTTTATATGATTATGATAAAAATTTAATCTTGAAAAAATATCCACCGTTGGATGGTGGGCCTAGGAACTACCCAGCTGCTGGATCATCGGTTATGCTTGCATTAGGTGGTGATCATTCAACGGCTGTGATTTTGGTTTGTGGTGGGGCCCAATTTGGGGCCTTCATTACAATGGATGATTCGATACCGGCTAATGGTAGTTGTGGTCGGATTGTAGCCACTTCAGATGACCCAGTTTGGGAGATGGAGGTCATGCCTTTTGCTAGGATCATGGGTGACATGGTCATGTTACCAACGGGTGAAGTGTTGATCATAAATGGTGCCCAAAGTGGGACTCAAGGGTTCGATTTGGCGTCTAACCCGTGTTTGAACCCGGTCCTCTATCGGCCTGATCAGCCGGTTGGGTTAAGATTCATGGTGCTGAACCCAGGTACGGTTCCTCGGATGTACCATTCGACTGCTAATTTATTACCAGATGGGCGGGTTCTATTAGCGGGTAGTAACCCGCATTATTTCTACAACTTCAAGGCGGAGTTCCCTACTGAACTACGTCTTGAGGCGTTCTCACCTGAGTACTTGAATCCGGATCGAGCTAATCTTCGGCCCGAAATAAAGACGTGGCCTAAAAGCTTAAAATATGGTGAAGAATTCGAGTTAGAAATAACAACTACCCTCCCTCTAGTGGCACCCATTGAGATTAATTTGGGAAGTGCACCGTTTGCTACACATTCTTTCTCTCAAGGACAAAGACTAGTGAAGTTGAACGCAAAACCCGCAACTCCTAGCAATAATGGGTGTTATATAGTTAGTTGTGTGGCTCCACCTAATGCAACGGTGGCTCCACCAAGTTATTATATGATGTTTGCGGTGAATCAAGGTGTACCAAGTATCGCACAATGGGTCCAATTGGTGGTTTGATGATATCATATGATACAATTAGGAGTGAACAATTTCAGTTATATTACGGAGTTATTATCAACTTACCATTCTATTATATTGCCAAGACTCAACAAGTGTACATGTCTATACTACGTATTTGTTGGCTTTTCTTTGGAATTAAAAGAGAAAGGTAACTCTAAGATTGACTTGTAACGGTGTAAATGTAACGCCAAACTGTATGTAGTATATAACAAATAGGACTATCTTAAACTCTCTCCTTGTTTTGCTTGTAATCTCGAGTCGGTTAGGAGGCTGGGAGCTAGTCTCCTCTTTTAAGACTATCTATTCTCTTTATTATGCAACCAATCGTTGGCTAGTGTTGGTGCTTTTTAACACCCCTTTGTCTTCTTTATTGAACTTTCGTTATTCTTGGTGAAAAGTCCCTATCAGTTTTTCATGATTAGGAAAGGAAGATTCTTGTATGCCTTTTCTCCATTAAGAAATCGTTCAAGTGGTAAATGAATGGATGTTACGCTACTTATGTTTATCTATAAATAAACCAATAGGAAAATGCAATGATTTTACTCCTATATTTTTTTGTAACGATATACTCCTATATTACTGTTTTATACTATATTAATATAAATTTTATATATTGGTAAAAACTTATTGTAAAAGTCAAAAAGATGTAACAACAAAAACAATAGCAAATTAGCAATATATACTCCATACTCATCATTTCATACTCCTTGTCACTATTGTAGCAAATTAGCACGAATACAATCTAGTCTACTACGAAGTACGGAGTACAATATTATTCCGTTAGAAACTCAAGGAAAGGAAATTTTTACTAATTATAATAATTATTTATTTACTAAAACAAATTCACATCTATTATATAATTTAAGAGTAAGTTAATGAGGTTTCTCCAAACTCCCAATCCTCAATTCTCATGCACTCCTTTTTTTTTTTTTTTTTTTTTTTTTTTTGTTTGTTGCATTATCCTCCAAATAACTTCCACATTTTTTAAAAAAAATAAAAACAAAAATAAATCTCCAAGTAACTTCCACTATTACTATTTTTACTAATAACACACATGTTATGCATTTTACATAAAAAAAATAAAAAACAAAAAATTACTTATTTTAATATAACAACCAATAATTTGGTTTTTAAAAACCCCAATCCCCAAAATTACAAGGAATCTATTTTAATTTTGCACATTTTTTGCACATTTTTAACACTTGAAAATTAATCTTAAAATTATATGTACTTCATTTAAAATAAAAAAATACAACCACCATAAGATCCACTATTTTTCATTAAAAATTTAATAACTGTTTTTCTTTTAATCACACCTTTATATCAAATCAAAATAGCACGATTTTCTGTGTGGCTGGCCACACCGACCAACTGACACACACAAAACACTAATCAAGTAACCCCTGCCAGACCGAGTATTCCTTGACTAAGTAACTCTAGACTGAGTAACCCCTGACTAACTGAATATCCCTTGACTGATTAACCTCTGATTGACCGATCATGTAACCTCTAATTGACCGATCATGTAATCCCTAATTGACCGAATAACCCTTGATTGAGTAATCCCTAACAGAGTAACCTCTGACCGACTGAGTAACCTTCAATTGAGTGACCCCTTACTGAGTAACTCTTAACTAACCGAGTAACCCCAAAATAAATAATCTAGCCACACGGTGTTGCCAGCTACATATGAAACTTTGTGAAACAAAAAAATGTATACATCATGTTTACTACCCATCCCAATAATTTACTTTTTTTTTATTTTTTTTCAAGGAATTCATATAATTACCAACATTTCACTTTGTGTTGTTTTCCTTCGCGTATAATATAATCCAGGCATTAGCACAGGTACGGTATGCACATTGATTGATATTTCTAGAAATGTTCAATAACTACCTTATTGTTAATCCAATAATAAAAAAAAAGGCCATGTTTGGTAAATGGCTTTTTGTTTAGCTTTTGGCTTTTGGCTTTTGGTTTTTTTATGTGGTCAAACAGCCAAAAATGTGTTTTGGTAATTGACTTTTTAGTCAGCGAAAAAGCTAGCTTTTAAGCCAAAATGAAAAAACTGCTTTGAGTAGATTTTTTTGTTGGCTTTTGGCTTGTTGGCCCACAAATTATCTAATAAAGAGCCAACAACCAACAACTAATTTACCAAACACTTTTATAAACAGCCAGCTTAAACAGCCAATTTCAAAAGCCATTATAAACAACCAAACATTCCAGCTGGTCAAACAAGCCAAGTGAACCAGCCAACAGCCAACCGCCAACAGTCATTTGCCAAACAAGGCCAATACGTTTTATGTGCAGCAAACCACCAGTGTAGCTGCTTGCAAAAGAACAATGTAACTCCAATAACACTAACGAAATAACCCTTATAACACGAACGGGATTACCTCTATAACACTAAATGGATAACCCCTGTAAAACTAATAATAATAACTCATGTAATAACAACTGGGCACACGGTGTGATCAGCCATATATAACAGTTAGATATCATATACTCCCTCCATCCTATAATACTTGGAACGTTGGGATGGACACGTAGTTTAAGAAAATTATTTGTTTATTATATAAATATTCACTTTTGTATTTTTACATTATAAGAAAACAAGAAGTAGGGTGAGAGTAGAGTAGGTGAGGAGAGAGAAAATGTGATAAAATATTTTTTTTAATTAGTTGTATCATTCCGTATTTAGTGGCATGTCAAATATAGTGAAAGGTACAAAAATAGGAACTGTGTCAATTATTATGGGACGGAAGGAGACAAATTTAACTTTCCGCATTTGAAATATATATATATACATATATATATATATATATATATATATATATATATATATATATATATATATATATATACATATATATATATATATATATATATATATATATATGGTGCGAATTTGAAATATATTTTCTATTACTTCGTGTTACATTTTTTGTAATATTATTCTGTAAAATATATATCCCGTGCATTGCACGGGTACACTCTAGTTTTAGTTAATTTATTAGATATCCATTTACAAACTAAAAAAAAAATGTAGTTCTTTTAATGGTACTCCGGAGAGGTAGTACCTTAAGGCTTACAAATCAAAAAACAATTGAATTTGACAATTCTAAATTCATTTGAAGAATAACATTATTGGATTAAATACTTTTACGTACAAGTTTTGATTTAGTTGGTTTGGGTTTATAACACTAACCTTTTTTTTTCGCTAGTTTTAACTAGAGCTGTCAAAAGTTGACCCGACCCGAAATACCGACCCTAACCCGACCCGAACCCTAACCCGTCTGAACCCGAAAAAAATGGTGATCCGAACCCGACCTAACCCGACCTGAAACCAATCCTAGACTCGAGTTAACCCGAGTATTTGAGACCCGAACCCGACCATGAACCGACCTAGAGAGGACCCGACCCGAATGTGACCCGTAAATTATTGACCTGAACCGAACCCGACTCGAACCCGAGAATGACCCAAACCCGACTTAACTCGTCAAAACCCGAATTCAACCCGACCTGTTACTAACCCGACCCGAGTTCAACCCGACTTGTTCCTAACCCGACTCGAATTTAAACCCGACCCGAAATCAACCCGACTTGTTACTGACCCGACCCAAATTCAACCCGACTTGTTATTGACCCGACCCGAATTTAAACTCGACCTATTACTAACCCGAATTTTAGGATTTAGGAATTTTTAGGATAAAAAGAGTACTCTGTATTGACTATTGAGTTACAGGCTTTTTTTCAATTTATTAACATGGATTCCAATTGTAAAACAAAAGTGGCCTTTCTCATCTTACTTGACTTATCTCTTACATAATCCTCGTCAAAGAAAAACTGAACTGGACAGCAGCCAAAAAAAAAAAAAATTAAACAAAAAAATAAAAAATACACGGGACCCAGACAATAGCAGGTCTTTCTCATCTTACTTGACTTATCTTTTTTTTTTATTATTATTTTTTTAAGGGAATTAAAATTTTATTATTCACTTGTCTGTTTAATTTTTTTTTTAGAAAATGTTTAAATTACGTAATTTAATTTGGAGTTTTAAATAAATAAAAAAAATTAAAAAAAATGTAAGTGGACCCAATATGACCCGACCTGATATCAAACTTAAACCCTATTAATCCAATATTTGATACCCGAATTCGAACATGACCCGACTTGATTATTATAACCCGCAAATTATTGACTTGAATAGAACTCGACTCAAACCCGATAATGACCCGACTTGGAAATGACCCGACTTGATTATGTCCCGTAAATTATAGACTTTAACCGAACCCGACTCAAACCCGATAATGACCCGGCCTGATTATAACCCGAAAATAATTGACTTGAACCGAGCCCGACTCGAGCCCGAACACGACCCTAACTCATTTAAACCCGTAAAAACCCGAATTTAACCCGACTTGTTTTTCATCCGACCCGAATGTAACCCGACCTTTTATTGACCCGACCTAAACCCGACCCGAACCCGAAAAGATGTATGACCCGACGTGACCCAACTCAAGTATGACCCAACCCGAACCCGACCCACATAGGTCGTGACATTAACCCGTATTGACCCGACCCGAGATGACCCGACCCACACAAACCCGACTCCAACCCGACCCATTTACCCGGATTGACAGCTCTAGTTTTAACCACCTTTTAGTCTTATACCTTCCAAAAGTTTCTTGTTTACCCCCGGATTACAGATTCCGTCTAAATTTCAGTTCAAGTGGTGCTCATTGAGAATATTTTTTCGACTTTTTAGTATTTAGCACAGGAAAACAGAAGCAACAAAAGGATGCTACTTCCTCACTGAAATTCTATGCTCTAAACCAAAACAGAATACATGCTACTTGTCTACTTGACCTAGCAGCATGAATCCCAGAGCATCGCCGGCTTAGCATGTACCCCTTTAAGTATGCAGAACGGCTATAGGACTAAGAGCAAATAAGGATCAAAAACATTTCGAAGAAATGGCTATTTCTTCACAACCCTAGTGAATTAATGATTAAACCTGGAATGAACATAAAGGTTATCCTCTCATTCAAGTTTTAAGAGCAGCTTTGTGAACCATCGTCTCCTTGTGTATTTGATGGCAACTCTTCTCAACAAGGTCAAGTAGCTTCTCCAAGTTCATTGACCATGAATTGAGGACGTCATTGCTATCCTTCACTACCTGAAAACATACGACCCCCATTGGCCTGTCTACCTTTGCCACCAAAGCCTTAGAGACAACCATATCAGATAGATGCTTCTCTGTTTCCTGAGACCACAAGTATAAGTCATATCAGAGTAAGAAAAGATGAGATACACAAAATCAAGTCAAAGTACTAAGACATAAAACTTGAATCTATCAAATAAAGTTGATGTCATTCTTTTGAAGGGGCTAGATTGGCCACATTGAGTGGATTAAGTAATCTGCTAGCTCGACTAATCTAAGTGAGTCCACATCAAGCACAATGAGATCAATTGCATAACCAACGTAACATGAAATTTCTACTGTCAGAGCCAAACTTAAATTTCAACTTAGGTCTAGAGCACATGTATATATATCCTGTATCATTTAAAGAATGCATGCAACATGCATACCAAACATATTAAATATAACTGCCATAAGAATTGCTAATTGAAACATCAAATTAAACAAGGATTTTTAGAAGAAACATCCAAAAGGCTATCTAATGTATCTAGATAGATAGAATTAAAGATAGAAATTATAGGAAATGTGCAAGTGTTCGAGCTCATAAAGGCAGCAAACCTTAGTACTAAGGCATAATAAGTCTGCCAGTCTCTTCAAGGTGATCCTCGAATAGTATTTTGAAATAACAAGTATGTTCTGCAATGAGAGCAAATAATCAAAATATGATTATTAACCTTATTGTCTGAGGATTGTAGATAATATAGATCAATGGTAGAAAAGCTTACATGTTCAATGACCCTTTGTTTTAGATCTTCAGCAGCTTTGTCGCCTAAAGAGCCTCCAAGCGAACTCTTCTCATTCTCAAATTCACCCTCAAATTCATTCCAAAGACTGGTCCAAAGGACAACCTCCATTGTCACCAGCTGTTTCAACAGTGACCTGCAGCAGTACATCAAAAGAACCCATAACACAATGTAAAATACATATTACAAGTATAACTGAAATAGGA
The DNA here is from genome assembly GCF_948465745.1 of Chenopodium album. Taxonomy (NCBI): domain Eukaryota; kingdom Viridiplantae; phylum Streptophyta; class Magnoliopsida; order Caryophyllales; family Amaranthaceae; genus Chenopodium; species Chenopodium album. Next base: position 10,657,617 of record NC_137846.1, read on the forward strand.
TGAAAACCGTTTAGGCAGTAAATGACATACTTGAACTTAGGGATTTCAAAAAGGTTCTTATCCTCCAGAGTAGAGTTTAGAAGGCTTGACTGCATTGGATCATGTGGGGCAAGAGCCAAATACCAGCATATTTTCCTCAAAATCTGAATAAAATATCAAATTAATAAACTGTAAAGATCCGCAAGAAAGTGCAACATGATAATAGTGAAGTATTGTTCACCGGTGTCCACTGCTCAGGGTCTTCCTTGACAGATGGGATCTCATAAATAGCCTTGTAGCATCGACATATTTCAAGGTAGTCATTGTGGTGCTTGTAGTATCTGAACAGAAGAAACTCATTGAGGCCCCAGAATATCAACTTCAGATTAAATATGTCAAATCAACAATAAGAATAACAAATCCATTTCAATAGCATGGATAGCATTTTCTACAGTGACCAAACACAATCATTTGTGTCGTCACTCCTCAGACCTCAGTAGTATAGACAAGAGGGAGATTTCAAAATCCACAAAAGCAATCCAAAAAAAGTTGTACTAGTAGAGTATGGCAACATTTTAAATTTTAACATAACAATTCAATCTATTTTAAGGATATTTCAGTACATCCCACAACCCATTACAATGTAGGATATTCATCTAAGCTGGATTTAAATAAGGGGTTCTCCTCCTATGAAGAGTAAAGGTGATAGTTGAGTATGATGGATTGATATAATTCTTCTTCCTCCCTAGTCAGCTTTCCTTAAAAGGGCATAGGAGTAATATTTTGGGTGATTTCGGATGCAGAGAAATAAAATCAAGGATTGTATTCAATTCACTTATATGGAAGGAAATTTTTTTTTACTACCTCCCACAGAGAAATTGTTCTCCTTTCCACTCCATCCTCCTTACACATCAATCTCCAACCTTCCCAAGATTCCAACATCACTGCTTCCTCTCAAGTCTCAATCCAACATCTCCCTTCCACTAGTAGCAATCTCCCAAAGCAATATAAATAATTTTCAACAGTTTTGACACCAAAAGTGCTGTCACCAGCAACAAGATTCTAGAACAGTCTCCAAAGGATGCAAGCTCTCTCACATTTGTGATCTAAGCTTTTATTTCTTTAAGATGTCTAAGAGTGTAAGAAAGTTGGAGATGGTGCAAGTGAATTTGGATTTCAGCAAGGATGATGGTTGAGATGTAGAGGAAGATTGACAGTAGAGAGAGACAAAAAGAAGCAACTGGACATGGAATCAGGTAAAGTTATAATGCTAATGTGGTGACCAGAGATAGAATGAGAGCAGAGGGGATAAAAGTAATCTATGGCTGTCTACCAAGCTTACAGAAAAAGAGAATTTCCCCGGGATTATTAGCCTAGAAAGTCCCCTCATAAATTTTACCCCTTTAACTTACACTTTGCCTCCAATTATGTCATTAGTGTATTTTCTCTACCCCGTTTATCTCCCTAAGAGGTAAAAGAATCTCCAAATATCAACAAAAGAAATAAAAGGGCACATGCAGAAATTTTCCAAGCTCAAGATTTGAAGAAAAAACTACATTATATTGACTATTAGCAATAAATAAAAAAAAAAACAAACAAAAAAACAAAAAGTCATGGTACCTGGCAAAATCCACTTATTTAGAAATGAAACTAATTTATACTTTAAATCCCAAGAAAAAAAAATTACTGCGAAAAGAAGAAAATTCTAACCGCACAGATATCCTAGCAAGAACAGACTGCACTCCGTTAATAACAATTTTGATTTTTGAACTCACCGAATCATCAATTCGTAATAGATACGCTTCAATTCTGGCAACGACGGAATATTAGCAGGGGCCTCTTCTACAATGGCATCACCTTCCTTAGGTTTCTTCTTTTCTTTTGAAGGATCAATATCGAAAACTCTGGGACTAATTCTTCTGGAAAGGATTTGAGCCCGAACATAGTCTTTACGGTCTACGCAAAGGCGAACCTGATAAGCAGAAAATTTTCAGTTTTAACTCCAACAGTAAACAATTACTGCCAGGAGAAGAGATAATGGAACCAACAAATCTCGAGAAATGGGACATACTTGCTCAAGAATAAAAGCAATCTTTTCAGTTTTTGCCATTGCACCAAAGGTTTCAACCTGCAGTATCACAAGTATGTGTAATGATGATCAATTACGCAACTTTTACCTGAAAAACAGAGTATCACAGATAATGGAATCATATATGCAAGCAACCACACTTACCGCTATCTCTTGCATCAATTCAGCAGCCTCATCGATAAGCCCTTGTCCTTCCTTAATCTTAGCAAGGGTCTTGATCAACCGTGCCCTTTCTATTTCAACGTATATCTGTAACAAACAGAATACGACATGAAACATATGAAAGAGCAGAATCTAACAAAAGACAAGCTCAACACAATAATATCTGGTTACCTTGCCAGCAGATACACTATTCAATGTTTTGATGAGCTCTATACGAGTATCAAGATCAGGTGTTTGATCAATGTAACCCATGGCTTGCTGCACCATCGCTGTCACGGCCTGTAAATAAAGGAACCTCCTGGTTAAATGCTTCATGAAGGAATGATGACTCCAAGATTACAAGGTAGGTAACTAAAAAAGAAAATACAATAAACAATTATGTTGTTTGAATTCTGTCTGGTGAACCTTGAACCATAAAATTATGGATCATTAATCCAAATGAATTACTCAATTTCCTTAAAAATTTCAAGAATATCAACATAACACAATAGAAACAAGTAAGGTTCAGTATGCAAACATAGAATGGTCCAGAAAGTGTAATAAAGGATATGCTACTACTGAATTCAATGATGTTGTGATGTCAAAAATAAATAAATTCTCAGCTGCAACTCAAGGCAAATACAAAATGAGCAACAAAAACAGCAGAAGAAAGAAACATTCTAGGCTTCCATTCACCAGCGCCAGTGGGGTAAGGAAATGATATCCTTATAGAAGGATCAAGGATGGATGGTATTAGCCATACTTGATCACTCAACATGTGATATCACTTAACCCTGAAATATTCAGATTAAGGATAAGTCCATCTGACTCACTGCATTGCATATTTAAAGCACAGATATTATAATAAATTACGTAACCACAGGCGCTTCAATCATGATAAATTTCACTAAAGCATAAAGCTAACAACTAGAAAAATGAGAATCATCATCATGAATCCACCATTACATCAAAATTACCAATGTGTACCTGTTTGAGTTGACCTCGGCGCTTTGACAGAACAACAATCTGATCATTCAAGATTTTCCAGGCTTTAGCTTCAAAGCATAACTGGAGAATGTCACATGCAGCTTTTCTAGTTCCAGCAACATCTCCAGCAAGTCTCGATTGCTTTTCAGCATTCAATAATGCAACTATTTGTGCTTCCAGATTGCTTTGATTGTCCTGTAAAACAAATGCCAAGAAAGAGCACTGGTCAAAAGGTTAACGAGAAGAATGAAACAAAAAAGGCAGCATGATAAATTTCATTTCCTGAAATGAAGGGAACCAAAATCCGATAAACAAAACTTTGATTTTGGGAAAAAGAATGTAATTAAGTGCATTAAAGCTCATTTTAGCATCATCAAGGCTTCATTGTAGAAGTTTGGGATAAGCTATGTTTTGTAACTTCCATCATTCCATGTCCATTTGCAAGCCAATACCAATGAGGTAAGCGCTACTTGAACTGAATTTCAAAGATGAGATGATTTCAGGGATCCAAAAACTTCTACAACGAAGCCTTGATGGTGCTAAACATATGATAATTGCATTACAAGTTTACATCAAACTCAGGTATCAAATCAACTGCACCCAAATTTTAATCAACAATAAAATCAAACACAAACCCTCTAAAGTAATGCTCTAAAGTACTAAGTACTCCATGAATATTAAATGTTTAAAATCACTACTCACTATTTCAAACAGATGAACAAAGAATGGTATTGATTAATGTATTCATGAAAGAGAAAACAACCTCTTCCTTAACAGCTTCAAACATGAAATTCAATTTCACATCGGCTCATACATAACGCCCATTTATAAGGTTAAACACTAGTAATCAGTATTTCGACGCATTACAATACATCAAACTCAGGTAATACATCAAAAGTAGACAGATTTTAATCAACTTACATGAAAGAAAATCACACTTCTAATCATACATCCATTTAAAAACCCCATTGTTTCATACTCCGTATAAGCTAACTACCCTCTTCCACAAAAAGATTCAACACTATGAAAGCTCAAGCAATCAACATTAATCGTTTGAATTAAGCTAAATTTCATTACTTAGACTGATTTAGTAGCAAAAATAATGAGATTATGCTCAACCGTATTTACTCAAAAACCCCAGAACAATTTTCCCCAAATTATTCACAAATTCTAAGCGAAATATTATTTAAATTTGAATAAAACAGAAACAAGCTAAATCATGTGAATTTCAGCGTCGATAACACTAACAATCTTTAAAATTGCAATGTATCATTTCAAAAATGAATGAATTAAACATTGAAATGCCCAGATTTTACTTTATAATTAACACCCAAAATCAATCAAAATGCTATAAACAATCAAGTAAATTTTGATAAAATAAAATAATTTCATCATCATTCCAATATAAGAAGAGAAAATAAAATTACGAGAAATTGTACCATTTTTTCTCAGCTCGTAAATTCCCAGTACCCCGCTTTATGACTGGGAAATGAAAAACTCGAGTTTTAAATTTTGTTGATTCTGATTTTGACCCTTTGATTTTGTTTTAATTTCCGGAAAATTTGTTAATTACTACCTCAAAAAGGGGTATTTGTGAATTACTCCCCCTAAAAAAAAAGTTGTTAATTACTACCCTTAAAATTAATTAATTCTAGTGATTGTTACCCTTTTCCTTAATCAGCCCCTAATTAGGTGATTTAATCTATTAATGATATTATTATCCGGCTAATTTGTGAATAGTTTCTTTTAAACCTTAAATAATTAATTAAACTCCAGAACCACCTCCACACCACCATTGCACCACCTCCGGCCCATAAAAAATGAAAAATTAATTAATTAATGAAAAATTTAACATTAATAAAACCTTTGGGCGGTTCTCTCATATTGGACTAACCTTTAAATCTGCCCATATTAAACACGAGTTTAAAACATTTTTCTCCCGAAATGGACTAAACAGGTTACCTTACCTATTATACCAGGTAAAATTCCACTTATCATTGAATCGTTGGTCAAGTTTTTTTTTAAAAAAAAAAAATTAATTTTGATAATTTTAACAAAAAAAAAAAAAGAAATAAAAAAAAAAAACCAAAACCACCCTTTCCCACCGCAACCAACCCCCCTCCCCTACCAATGACCAACCAATTCCCTCGGCGTCGGCAACCTTCAACGCCGTCGGAATTATTGCCACCACCTTCACCACTTCTACCCACTGCACCACCACCTTTGTACACCACCAGCAACAACCACCACATAAACCACCATACCAACAACCAAATCCACCGAAATTACCATGCCTATCAACCAAACCACCATACCAACCCACCGAAAACATCCATACCAACTAGGGGTGAGCGTAGCAGGGTACCCTGTAAAAATATCGGTACCCGGAACCGGAACCTGTTGCAACAGGTTCCTAAAAATAGGAACCGGAACCGGAACCTGTTGCAACAGGTTCCTAAGAATTGGGAACCGGAACCGGAACCTGCAGGTTCCGGTTCCTAAACAGGGTACCCTGTTTTTCAAAGTAAGCTTAATAGTTACTTGATAATTGTGACAATTCTATATTTTTAAAAATGGATGTTCACAATTAAAGCTTACAACTTTAGTAAACTGCTTCAAATATAACAAACCAACACTAATTGTCTAGAATATTCAATACCATATAGGTTTCGGTTTCATGTATCCTATAGGGAACATGTACTAACAGGGTACCCTACAGGTTCTAGGTCCAAAATTTTATTACCCGGAACCGGAACCTGTTGCAACAGGTTCCTAATTTTATTACCCGGAACCGGAACCTGTTCAACAGGTTCCGGGTTTGGAACCTGCGGTTCCGAACAGGTTTCGGTTCCAGATCAGGGTACCCTGAATTTTTGCTCACCCCTAATACCAACCCATCGAAGACAGTCAAAACACCATACCAACCACCAACCAACCCACCAAACCCATTTAAAAACCCAAACCCGAAACCTGCCATAACCATCCTCTCACCACCAAGATCTGAATTCCACCCCACCCAACTCGCATCCACACCGCTAAGCTACCCCACACCCACCCCATAACCACCATCGCACTTTTCCTCTGAAATCATCCCATAGTGGGAGGAGATGGTCAAAAATGGGAGGTGAAGGGGAGGGGGAGTGGTGACTGGAAAGGGACTGAAAAGGGAGGAGAGGCGGAGGAGGAGGAGGGGGTGTTTTTAGAAATTGTATTTTTTTAATTTGAAAAAATAATTAACGGTTTTTAATTAAAAAAAATAATAATTAAAAGAAAATTAAAAAAATTGACCCGTTGTACAAGTCACTGGTCATTTGGGTTCATTTTGGAAGACAAATGCAAATTGTGGTCTATTTTAGGAAGATTTAAAGGTTCGTCTCTTTTGACAAAACGGGGCAAAGGTTGGTTTGTTGTTGTTAAATTTTCCAAATATAGTTGTTTAAACATTTTCTCTCATCATGCTGCCAATATTCAAATTTATGTGTAAAGCCAAATCGAAATAGATTCCGAATATGACTGGCTATGAATCTATGATGTGTGAAACGTGTATTAACTCCCCTAGTTTTTTTTAAAAAAAGGAATTCCTGGACAAATTATTATAAAATGAAAAATATACCACTGCTCACCCAATCTACCACCTTCATGTATATAAAATTAAAAAAAAAGTAAAAAAAATTTAAAAATTAAAAAAATGGTGTATGCACCACGGCTTATTATTATTGCTTTGAATCATGTAAGACATGATGGTTTTCTTGAAGTTCAAACACAACAATTTCACTTATATATGTCTAGGTTTCTTTTATTTTTTATTTTTTAATTTTTTAAGAGATAATATTTGATGAGTTGGATTGAAGACCATCAATCATGGTTACAAATCTTGGGTGGATAGCCCAAACAAAGTGGTTCATACAATAATGCAAAGAAAAGTCAAAATGGTGTGAGAACTAAGAAATACTTGTAAGCCCAACTAAGAAACAAGGCACAAACAAAGTCTTCACTTTCAGCTGCTGCATGTGATTACAAATACTCATTCCCAATTACTGCCACTCTAACAATTATACTATTCAACTTGCTACAGAACTTTCACTAATTTAATCTTTACTATTTCCAGGTACGTTACCAGGTATGGTATCCAAAGTAATGATAGAATTTGGTATCCGAAGTTACTTAGACTATATTTGTCTCACTATTCGAGATTATAGCCAGAATGATCAAGTAATAAATTATGTTACCTCATTCGTTTCAGGATATTTACATTGAGATGTTTACATAAGTTTGATCATAAAAATATGTACGATTGAAAAAGTCTATATATGACAAATATATACCTAAACTAATCCAACATAGTAATACGATATTATTTGATTTTTATATATTATCTAGAAAATAGGGTTAGAATAATACAAAAGTCAAATTTTTACAACTATTAAGAAACACTAACTTTAATACGGGGTATGTGGCTGGCTATAGGTTACTCGGTTATAGTGTTACTAATACTCGTATAGGGGTTAATCTGTTATGGTTTAAATTTTTTTTTTTTTGGAGCACAAATTTAGGACTTATAATTAGTTAATAAAGCAACAAGATTAGTTATGGATTAGTGTAAAGAAAAAGATGGCTCAACTTTCTCCCTACCTTAATTCCACTTTTACCATTTTCTCTTCTGTTCATTTCAGACCCACCACGCTCCTGTCTGAATATCTGCTTTACAACTTAAAAACAATTTAATCTTCTGGATCTAATCTCATCCAATTTCCTTAATTTTTAATCTTTTTATTTGGGATTTTTCAATTTTTTTTATTATTTAAGTATTTCATCTATGTCAGTGCTTAGTGATTGGTTACCCATAAACTGTACCAAAAGTACACAACTTTACCCTCATAAATTACAGTTTCTGTGATGATCAATTCATTGAACAAAAAAGAAATATCACTGATTCCCAGATTAACATTTTGATTAATTTTTCATTCTATATCTTCTTGATTTTCCCAAATTAATTTCTGGGTTTCTTCTAATCTTGTTAATTTTTTCTGGGGTTTCAAGAAAAATTACATAAAAATGCTAGAGTTGCTTCACTTTCACTTCATCTAATTAAAATTCACTTTCTACTTTTGAATTTATTCTGGGAATGAGTGTTCTTTGGGCATTGATTCTACACCCTGTACCCTGTACTGTACTCTCTCTGCATTCACTTTTACAGGCTCTCTATTCTCTGAAATTCCTGTTCTGTTTTCTTCTGTTGAACAGAAGTATAACAGTATTCAGTGTAGTATAGATTTTGCTTATGTTTTAAGCCAAAGAAAGAGGGCGGGTAATACGGTAGCTCATCTTGTAGCAAGACGGGATACTAATATTGATTCCGAGTACGAAAAATGTTAATCACTAGTGCTGAAGAAGAGATCTCAATCCCATTTGAAAATGGAAATGAGGTTCTGAAATTTTCAGATGGTATAAATGGGATTTCAACAATTCAGGAAATTCCTATAATTTCAACAAATAATGTGGTCCCTGAGAACACTCAGAGTGATCTCAGTGAATTAATATCAAATTTAGAAGGTAAATGTTCCTGAAATTTTTAACTGTTATTTACCCTTTTAAAGTTTTTGTTAGTAATCTGTTGAAATTATATGATTATGCAGAAGAGATTATGGGATTAAAGTCTAAGCAAAAGGATTTGGATGAAAAGAGAAGAGGGTTGTTAAATAAGATATTGGACATTAAAGGTATTATTAGTATTATGAATTTGATTATTTTACAGTGGAGTAATGTACATTTTATTTAAGAGTTAGTTTGATGCTGATATTTCATATTAATGATTATATTAGGAAGCATTCGAGTATTTTGTCGAATTCGACCATTGTTATGGAGCAATATCAGCAAAAATGATGATCCTGTTGTAGTTGATTTGGATAAAGTTGTTGTTAAATCAGCTGGAAGCAAGAAGGGATTTGACTTTGATAAGGTGTTTTGCCAAAATTCAACTCAAGGTTAGCATTTTAATGTTTTCTTAGTGCAAAATAATGTAATATAAATTAGAAGTTAGTTGTATGTTTTTGCTTTCAATGTTAAATTTTTCTGTTGTTTTGTTTGATCAGTTTTAGTAAGATTTTATATTGCTTATTATTCTGTAGAAGATGTATTTGTTGAGGTTGAACCAATTCTCAGATCTGCACTTGATGGGCACAATGTGTGTATTTTTGCTTATGGTCAAACTGGTACTGGAAAGACCTTTACAATGGTGAGATTTCGAATCTTCCAAGTCGGATTTTGTGATAGTTTAGCTTTGTAATGGTACAAGGAAAGATCTGTTTCTCATTTTTGACAATGGATCTCATGAGTCGTGTTTTCGATTTTATAGGATGGGATGAATGATCAGCCTGGCATTGTTCCTCGAGCTCTTAAAGAGCTCTTTCACTATGCCTCTTTGCATTCTACTGCTTCTGTTACTTTCTCTATGAGCATGTTGGAAGTTTACATGGGCAACTTAAAGGACTTGTTGGCTCCGAAACCAACTCGTAGAGCATATGAACCGGTATCACGATGGTATTTACATATTCCTAATTGACTCCATTCCATATTATCTGTTGACATAGTTAATTCTTGTCATTCTTATTATCTATCACCTAAAAATTAATACGGAGTATTTCATATGTTTATGCATTGTTACGTTGTTCATTTAAAATCTATCTCAACGCACTATTATCTGTCAGTTAATAAAACACATCCTAAATAGCTTGTTTATGACCTTAAGGGACAGCCAATATCGAATGTAGGGAGTACTTAGCATATACTTCTATGATGTACCTAAGGATTCGAGTGGCATCCTCTCATAATCTTATCTATGTTGGGTGCATTACAGCAACCAGCTGAATGTTCAAGTTGATGCAAAAGGAGTTGTTGAAATTGAAGGCCTTACAGAAGTGCCCATCTCTGATTTCTCAAAGGCTAATTGGTGGTATACTAAGGGAAGACGAGCTCGTGCAACTTCATCCACTAATGTCAATGATGTGTCTAGCAGATCGCATTGGTGGGTTCTGCTTCCTATCCCTTTAAATACTGTGGTCTCTGTGTGTGCCTTGTTTTTTCTTATCTATTCATTTAAGCCCAGCCCTCTTGTGCATTTCATTGGATTACTTTGGTGAGGCGTTTACGTTATCTGTTTTAGTTTTAAATATATCTAGCTTAATGAGGATCACCATTTCTCATCATGGAGATGCACCGGAAGGTCAAACAAGAACTAGCAAGTTGTGGATGGTTGATCTTGGAGGGAGTGAACGGTTGCTGAAAACTGGAGCTACTGGTCTAACATTAGATGAGGGGCGTGCCATAAATCTCTCACTGTCTGCTCTGGGTGACGTTATTGCTTCACTCAGACGAAAAAGAACTCATGTTCCCTACAGGTACGTTGAAATACAGACTCGATCCAAGTTTAAGGGAGTGGTTTTTCCACTTGTTTTAGTCATGCATAATCTTATTGAAGCCATCTGTATCTGCAGAAATAGCAAACTTACCCAAATATTGAGAGATTCGCTTGGTAAGTTTTGCATTTGTTTTGTGCATGCTCAAAGATCAACTGTCAAGCCTGCAATTATTTTTTACTATGTCTGTGATACCTTCTTTCTGCATATATTATGATTTGGTTTTTGAATAACTCTTTTTGAAACTCTTGTGTTTTGTGTTTACATTTTGGTTTCAGGAAACGAATCTAAGGTATTGATGATCGTGCATATAAGTCCTGTTGAAGAAGATCTAGGGGAGACCATTTGCTCTATGAGTTTCGCCAAAAGGGCAAGAGGCATAGAATCAAACCAAGAGTTGCCTCAGGTAGTCCATACTTGTTATCTTGTCTATTACTCAGGATAATTGGGTTTAAGCTTTCATTATGCATACTGATGTTTTGAGTATCTCTTGCTTTAGGAAATAAAGCAATTAAAGCAAAAGAAAATAGCTGAGCTTTCTGATGAAATGAGAGAAGCTGAAGAAGAGTACCAAAAAGTCAGGGATCAATTGCAGAAGGCTGAATCACTTCTTAGTGAGAAAAAACGGCTTAATGCAGTTGCCTGCGACAGCACAGAAGATGAAGAAAACATCACAGACCACACCAAAATTGATTCCAAGGAAATTGTAGACACCCCTTGTGACTCTGAAAAACCAATCAAAAGAAAATCATTGCCACATTATATGACTCCCACTGCTATCAGTCGCCTGAGGCACAGTGCTTCAGAAAGACAAAATCACTATGCAGCAAGAGTTTTAAGGTCTGGGACTAGAAGCTCCATGCAACTTTCAGCTTCACAGTCCCTTAGTTTTCTTGAGCCTCGTCTTAAAGCAGTTCTATGAAGTGCAAGTAGACATCATCCTGATAAAGCAGCGAAGAATGTTCCCACTGAGACTCAAAACTGCAGTAATGTAGAACCTAAATCTGCCTCCTCAGCACGTAATAAACCAGTGACACCATCACTTGTGAACAGCAAGCCTACATACATTCGTCATAGGAGAAGGATCTCAAATCTTATCTGATCCAAAATTCTTGTTTGCTTCCTTTACATAATCCGATTATGAGTGTGATCATTCTCAAATCCTTCCTAGGACTTTTTCTTTTTCGGACTGCAAGTGGTGCTTTTCTGGGTGATGTTACAGGACTTGTTGGTTGGTTTGTTAGCTTTTTTCAAGTTTGTTAGCTGTGATTAACAGCTTATTAGGTATCCACTATGAGTTACATTGTGTGTTGGGTGGATAACTCGTAGACTGAAAGGCTATCTTTTTTATGTGTAGCCCAAAGTTTGATGTATGACATAGGGAGGAAAAGGGTATAAATCTGTATGTTGGATTTTTGGTTTACTGGTTTTTGAGGTGTGTAACTAAAATAGACATAAACTTGTAAAATTTTGACTGAAATATATAAAAATAAATTAGTTTGGTTTGTTGATTTTGACACTTTTTGGTGTATATCTTTAGAATATTTTGACATAACCAATGTTTTTATTTTTTAGGAAAACATAACCAATGCTAATTACTTATTCTTGGTGCGTTAAAATTTCCATCATTGTTTGATGTAAGCTATTTATTGTTTCACCTTTAGGATTTGAGGTGAGATCAAATAAGTCAACACTTTGTTCTACATTGTATCTCTTAATTATAAAATCTATACGTGATAGATTACTTATTGCCAAGTTTCGTCTACACTTATAAGTTTTTAAGGGATTATTAATACATTACATTTTTAGATTGTTCAGGCTTGAGGTCTTTTAAACTCAACTATGAATTTAATTCTTATCAAATGAATGTCTTCCAATTACATTTGCAATTAATCATCGGTTATTACTTTATTCAAATCAAACCATTTATCTCCTTATAAAGTATGTAGTCTTAACTACGTCGTATCAAATAACTTTGTGAAGTACTCCATGTCGCATAAGATCACACAAGATGTCGCTCGAGCCAATAACTAATTCATACGTTACAAACTTACAACTTATTTGTATGTCGTTTATAATTCATAGAGTAATTGTTAAGTCTAATTTTTATTTTTGAAATAGGTAAATACCTGTATAAGTTATCTTTACGCGATTTATTTCTATAATATGATTGAACCACACTGCATTGAATCATAGTTTACAATGTGGTTTGACATTAGATAGCCCGAGGCCAAACCACGTTAAGTCATCAAACCGGACCGCGAACAACTCTAGATTAGAGTCATCCCCTATAGAACAGAACATCACAACTCACAGCTCCCTCCAAACACTCGAAACAAACCCAGAACCCAGAAACAAAAATGGGGCTACTCTCGTCATCATCTTCAACCTCACAACAAAAAGGGGTTGTAATCACAGTACCAGTCCTAGTTCTTGCTCTTTCTACTGCCGCCATTTTTCTCTTCTTCTTGCTTTCTTCTCTCTCCTCCACTTGCTCTTGCCCTTCTTCCCCTGCTATCACCGAAACATTTCCCGAATCTTCTGGAAAATCCGTGGAAAGGGTTTCGACATCAACCGAGGATATTGATTGGGTTCGGGATCAGATCCGAATTAATGGGTTGCATATGAAGGATAATGTTTTGCGTAAAGGGATTAATCCTCGTACTAGGGTTCAACAGCTTGAAGATCTTCGGCAGTATGCCCCCTTTTCTCTCAATTTAATTTAGGTTTTTGGTTTATTTGATTGAATTAATGAAGTTATTATGATTTGTTGAGGTGGTTTTTTAGTAATGTTGGATCATATTTGCTTATTGGAGTTCAAATTTGGGTGTTTTGTTTGGGGAATGGGGAGTCGCAAAGGACAGTGATGTAGACGGGATTTGATCCGAGGTCTCGGGTTACACCCCTGAGACTTAAACTATCTAATATAGTAGGTGTAATATCAAATTTGAGTGATTTTTGGTTGCTGTTAAGATGCCAGATTTTTGTGCAATTATCAAGGTTTAGGCTTATGATTTGCAATATAAACATGTTTTGAGTGGTTGTGAAGGGTTATTGAAACTAATGATTATGTTTCTTTGCTTATATTGTGTGATCACTGAGATCAGTGATCATGTGATGTTGTTTGTAATTTATAATTACTGTTCCTTGCATAGCTAATCTCATTATTGGTTGAGTAATAATGGCCGGAAACTAAGAGCATTCACGGTCTGATTGATACGTGGTAATGAGAATGGAGTTACATGTAACTTTGTTAGGAATGGACTAGTACAAGCTGATAGAGTGATCATTCATATAGTGCAAGGACTACCTTCTAGAAATTTTTGTCCTGAGCAATAAACTTATGTTATGCTGCTTGTTGCCTTGTGTTCGATTGACTGCATTAGTCCTCTTTAATGGTTTGTGCGTATAATGTTTGGTCAGTCATGAAGCTCTCTAGCAGAGGATGTGGGTGCTTTAAGAATTTGCTTTGCTTTATTTTTGTCGCAATGTCTGCAATCATATTCTGTATCTATTTAAGTAGCTAGAAATTCAAACAAACCGCTTTATATGTTTCAGGTACAAGGGTATATCTCATTATGAAGGTGATGAGGCCAATAACCACACTGCTCTACCCTGCCCCGGTGAGCTCCTTGTTGAAGAGCATCACAGTAACTATGGTGAACCATGGGCTGGGGGCAGAGATGTATTTGAATTCCTTGCGGAGTCTGCTCACCTTAGCCCTGATGCTCAGGTTCTTGAAATTGGATGTGGGACACTTCGAGTGGGATTGCACTTCATTCGGTACTTGAAACCTGAGCACTTTCACTGTCTAGAGAGAGACGAGTTATCTCTTATGGCGGCTTTTAGATATGAGCTTCCATCTCAGGGTCTGTTGCACAAGCGCCCTATTATTGTAAAAGGTGAAGACATGGATTTTAGCAGATTTGGATCTGAGGTTACATATGATCTGATATATGCTAGTGCAGTTTTCCTACATATGCCTGATAAACTTGTTTGGGTTGGGTTGGAACGGTTAGCATCTAAATTAAAGCCAGATGGTCGAATATTTGTCTCCCACAATGTAAAATTCTGTTCTCGGTTAGGTGGAGATGAGTGTACAAAGAGACTTTCAAGCTTAGGGCTCGAGTATGTGGGAAAGCGCACACATGATAGTCTGCTTTTCAATCATTATGAAATTTGGTTTGAGTTTCGGCGAGTGAAAGCTTAAATAGTTTGATAGGTAAAATCACAAAAGCTTATACCATATGGTACTTTTTGTCATCTGAAAGGAACCTTGGGGGTCCTGGTGTCTTTAAGTATAGTATTGAAATCTGGGGGATCCATTGTTAATCTAGAGCTATGCACAGAGGAAGGAAACCCGATCAGTTTATGACAGGTTGCTCTCTGTGCAGTATTTCACGAAGATCTGTACTTTAAGCTGACTAGCAACTCTCCAAACACAAGGAGCTAGTTTTTTTCTCTTTTGGTGCTGCACCTTGTTTTCAGAATAAGAACTGGAAATTCTAGTGGCTGTGCAGTAACTTTCATTTTTTGCTTACTGTAAGTTATGTGTAATTTTTGTAGATTGTACAATTAATTTAAACAAATATTTGATTCATATATTGAAATTTGATTTTGATATTCATGTGTCTTTGTTATACTTCACTTTGCATAACGACATTTACTAGCTCTTATGTTTCAGGACTTGTTTTGACGCTGTAGAAATGCAGATGGGTTTCATGGGTTTTAACCTGTTTATATTTAGATCTTGAAGGTCACTATATGGCATGCAGTCTATTCCCTTTAATTACAAACATCTCATAGGTATTGCTCTATGTTGAAATTTTGGAATATTACCCTTTCAAATGTTACAGGTGCTCTAGTGTTGCCATTGGAAAGATCATCATATACCTGTTACTCTGTGAATGTTTTGTTAGCCTTGACTTCACATTTGCGGTGCTTTTCAGTAGTAAGGAAACATTGGTGCATTATTTTTTCCAGGAAGGTTAAAGAATTCTGAGAGGAGTCCCCCATTTTACTGCTCCCCAATATGATCAATACATCAAAAATTCTCGAGTACGAAATTGCAGGGATAATTTCACGCAGAGTACAGCTAAATTTTGCAAGTGTCATGATGCTTATACATAGCTTTTTCGGGTATACATGGCATTAGTATATCCCCTTCGATAGTTCAGACCAGATTTCTTGCATAAACTATTTGTTGGGTCATGCTTCGAGTTCCAATTTTCATCATCTGGTAATAGCTTTTTGATGATAACTTCAATTAGTTGGGATTAATTATATCAAACTTGCTCTAAGATGTTTTAATCTACAACACTTAAGTTCGTTAGTGGTTAGCTTGAACAATCCCATGTACAACGAGGCAACGAGCCATGACGCACCATGGGTTCAAACAAGTTTTATTGTGTTGTTCCACTTCCAAAAAGGCATGACTGCATGAGCCATTTGCCATCTCTAGAAGGGGATCGTGACCAAAGTTGTAGATTGGTGGATGGACGAATCTACCATGCGTGATATCAAGGTGATACCTATTACGTTAGACATCAAAATACTTCGTGTTATTGAAGGAACTGTTTAAAAACAACTATAAGGATAGCAAGTCATCTAGATCTAGTTGCACAAATGTGTAACGATTTTAAGTTTGGTCTTTCGAACAGATTATAATGCAAGGTATGTAGCCATTTATGCAAAGCTTAGGGGTAAAAAGAAATTATTTTTAACACCCAACCAGACATAAGGCTTATTAGGGCTATGCAATTGCTCACCCACTTAGACACGGAGGCAAGGAAATATGGCACTCAACATCTATTAAACAACACCCACTCCAATGCAAAAGAGAAGTAGATCCCACCAAATACTCATTTCATGGACAGACTATTGATTTTCTTTTCTGTTTCTTTCTCATGTTTTCGAGTATATTTTCTGTTTCTCTCTCTTGACGAAGATGAGAAGATAATTTTAAAAGGGGATAAAACCTTATCTCAACTTGAGTTACCGTGGTTAAGTAGTGACGGAGCAAAGAATAATGTTACTATGAACCGTTACTTTGTTTGTTTATGCAAGTTGGCATAATGTCAGAGCTTTTTTATATGGAAAACCATTGTTTATTTGTCTAGGCACGGACTCTGAAGATATTTTATCACGAAATTGCCATGTGCTAAACATTCCAAGTTTATCACAGATATAAACTTGGATTTTCCGGTAACGAAATATAACTTATCATTTTACCGTGTATACCACATATGTCGCCGTAGAAAAACTCTAAATTATTAAAATATATGTATTCTATGTCTTTTATTATATGATGTCATTCTGAAGAACTTTTACATTTTTGGAACTAGTGGTGTTAGCATAATTACCTTACTTAACATCAGCTCACTTCACGCCATGGTGTGGAGTTGGCCTTGGGGAAGGTGTTCACTAATGTCATTTTTGGATGTGTAGTCCAAGCAATTAAAGAGAAGCAGGGAGGGGCTGTTCCAAATCCCAATCTATCAAATTTATGATGATATTAGTCATATTAGTGAAGTGTATTCTTTATTTAATTGTGTTCATTTTAAGCGAGTGGGTTACACAGTTGTTCATTTAGCTGCTAGACTAGATGGAAAACGAGATTTAATATTGAACACATATGTATGAATTTATCCCTTCAAAGTTTTCCAAATTTTCAAACCTTGACGGATATAATTAGGGATGTCAATGGGGCGGGGCGGGGCGGATGTTGGCCTTCTCATCCCCATCCTCATCCCCACCTAATATTTTCATCCTCATCCCCATCCCCATCCCCATCCCCGCGGCGGGTCCAATTTTCATCCCCATCCCCGCCCCACCGGGTACAACTCCAAAACCATCCCCGCCCCACCCCCCACTTGGATATCCATCCCCACCTAACTCCCACCAAAGACCCGCCTAATCCCCACCCAAGATCCACCTAATCTCCGTATCTCAAATACACAATCCTACATAATTAATACGAATTATAAAATAAACGTTCTACACACATTTTTGTGTTATAATATTAGTGTCGTACAAAATATTATAATTAATATTGTATTTTACGTAATTATTTTATAAATACTACAAAAGTATGTAATTTTACTTTAAAAGATATATAGATGTGGGTATGAGGTGGGGATGAGGCGGGTACAAAGTGGGGCGGGGCGGGTATAACTTAAAATCCACCCCCGCCCCATCACCCATGACGGGTATGGTTTTTATCCCCATCCCCGCCCCACCACCCGCCAAACCGAGACCCATCCCCACCCCCACTGGACGGGGATGGGGCGGGTCTCCTACTTAACCCGCCCCACTGACATCCCTGGATATAATGAATTGATTTTCCACCTTGCTTTAAAAAAAAATAATTTTTGCTTGGAATTTCAAATTGCAATTAGCAAAACCCCCAATTGATCTTAATTCTTAAACCCTAACCAACAAAAGAAAGAACAGCAAAAACTCTTCCTTCATCATAATCCAAAAATGGCGCACAGAATTCTGGGTACCATTCGAAACAACTCCTCTTTCTTCTTCTCTCACCTTCACTGTCACCAAACTCCATCACAGTACCGTTCGATTTTTGCCACGTCGCACCTTGATGGCTCATGGATGGACTCGATTAAAGGGGTTTTCACCGGCAAAAAACCCACCTCTGATTCGGTTTCTACCGAAGATAAATTCACCCTTTACAGTAATTTCCTAATTCCTTCCATTTTTATGATATGGGTCTTCTTCAATTTCTGGAATTTTCTATTTTTATACTTTTTTTTCAAGTATTTTTGACACAAATTAATGAAATAAATTGTTATATTGGTATGGTCAAGCAAGCATTTCTGTGAACATTGTAACGAAACAATCTGTACAAAATGATGCTATAAATGCATTGTCGTCGTGCTGATTTATTACTGCCTACCAAACGGGCAATGAGGGTGTTGGGGGGTTATGGGGATTATACATTGCTTGATTGCTACTATTTGCAGCTGAAAGTCACATTATGCTACTTGTATGTTTGTCAGAGAGTTTGATTATCTTGTGTACTTTCCTTTGGTCACTGAAGGTTTTGCTGATGAGTTGGGTAAGGCGAGGAAGTTGGGATCTTTGAAGCAGTATGTAGTTGGTCGGAGCAGTGAAGCGACGTTTGCTGATGCTTTTGAGAAGCAGGAAGCAATTCTTCGATATCTTGCCAACTTTGATCCAAATGGAGAGGTTAGAGAGATTATTGCTTGTATAATTTATATATGTACACCCTCATTCAGAAAGAATAGTTACATATATAGTTTTGGGATTTGCAGTAAATCTCTTCACATCTTGAATAAGTAGTTGTACGCCTGTACCCCTACCTTAATTGTGCGACGGGGAAGTGTGTGCTCAAGGCCAATCTATTTTAGATTGTCTTTAGTTAAATCATGTCATATTGTTAAGTTTGGGACAATGTGGTGACTTTTTGAATGTATAGTGTGTTTTTTTTTATTATACTAATATAATGTTAACAAAATGAGTGAATTTCTTTCTTTGTTTTGTATGTAGCTCTGCTGTTTGAAATTGAAAATTTAGACTTGCTGGATAGGCCTACTATATTTATTCCAACGTTCATCACAGGATTTTTTATGTAGTTGGTACTTCAACTGGATTATTCATTCCTTGGAATTTATTTTATGAAGTATTATCCTAATGGATGGTTTAATGGTCAAGTTTCTCTTCTCTGGTGTCAGTGGTGTGTCTGTGGGAGGGCAGGGCCTGCAGGGGGTATCAAGATGATAGTAGTTCTACTCTTTTAAGATCCTTGAGTTTTGGTTCCGTTTTTTTTTTTTTTCCTTTTCTAATTTTATAATTTTAGTGCTTAGCAAACTTTCAGTTATAATTGCAGCATTGACTCAAAAAAGCCGGAAACCCTCCTTTTGTCTTTATTATTGTCTTTGCTTGTGTGTGTAACTTTAAGTCTCACATCTCAAGTTATGTTTTGATCGAGTCTTTGCTATGTTCATTCACTGATTGTAGAATCTCCAAATCAGTCAAAAACAAGAAGCAGCAAAGCAGTGCAAGTGTACGATAGCTGATGTTGAAAATACTTTGGCAAAATATACGTGGGCTAAAGAAGCTCAGTATAAACTACAGAAGTTAAAGAAAGAGGGAAAACCAATGCCAAAGAGCATGGCCGAGGTATTGTTTCCTTCCTTGGTCACTTTTTGTTTTTTTTTGTTTTTCCTAAATTTTTGTTTTTATCTATTTATTGATCCTTCTTTAGCCATTAGTATTTTCTTGAAACCTTGAATATTCAGTGTTTGATTTACAATGTGCATGACATGAATAGTTGGAGAACATAGAAAATCAGAATTTTTATTACAAGAATGTTGTGAAAAGATCTTCTGACATATTGACAGGCTAAAGTCGTAATCACCTAATAAAAAATAATACCTAAATCCACTAACTATGTAGGTAGGGAAGAAGGGTCGAATCCACAGGGAAACGAGTCTTTCTATTCCTAATTTATTATTAAAATCTAAATTATCAAGTAACCAATTTGTTATTATAAAAGGGAACTAAACTACTAAGAGTGAAAGTGGGAAGGAATAAAAGTAGGAGGAAATCAAATAATAAAAGACCTAGGGCATAGGTTCACCAATAAATAATATTTCAGGGTAAAACATAATAATCAATCACCAATGCATCAATTAATCAGATCATAAAGGGCTTTTGCTACGTATTACAATCACAGAATTAATCTACCGGTATTAAATCTCATCTCTCGAATCTCGACTTAACCATTTATAAATTAACCTGCCTATTGAAACTAGACCTAAACATCAATTCTCATCTCTCGAATCTCGAATCAATATTGTCAAACTCATGCATAAAAGATCAGGCCTAATCTAGTCACAGAGCATTAAATCAATCAATAGGAAATTAATCAAGCTTTGACAATCAACAACAATAAATTATCCCTTCATGTTATTTATGGATCCCCATAAACCCTAGAAAGAAAACTACTCAGACATAATTAAAACTAAACTAATCAAAGCAATTAAAGGAGACATGATGAAAGAAATAAAGTAAATAGCTGAGATTAAAGAAGAAGAAATCGTTACCAAAGTAATCGGAATTAAAGAGTTGAATTAAGAACAAAGTTGTAGAGAGAAATAATAATCTAAGTAGAGAGAGAAAGTCTAAAGGAGAAGGTAAAAAAAAGAGTCTAAAAAAAAGATACTAAACTTGCTTAACGGAAAAGTATTCATATTAAGCAAGAATCCTAAACTAAACAAACTTAATCGACGATTAAAAATCTACTAATGCCAACATGCGCCCGATCGGGCGAGGCACCGCCCGATCGGGCCCGCCTTTTTACTCCCAATGAATGTTTCTCTTCTCGCGCCCGATCGGGCGCGGCACCGCCCGATCAGGCGCGCCATCGGGCGGAGACCCTTCGGGCTACTTGGACTCCTTGTTTAGGCTTGTACCTCGGCCCAAACCAAATATCCTCCTTGGGGCTTTAATCATTCGGTCCAATGCCTCATCTTCTCATAAGTTGAGCCCTTAATCACCGGTTCGATGACTCTAACCGATCTTGGGCTATGAAAGATGGTCGTGCTCCTCCAATGCTTGTAGTCGCTCCATAAAATCTCGGGAAAATGCTCCAAGAGTGCAATTCCCTATAAAACTCAACTAAAACTACAAAAACACTAGAAAACACATATTAGTAATAAAAGTGGCTCTAAAGAGCCAAAAACACTACCAATTATGACCAAGGGACGGGGGTAAAATACTATATAAATTGGACACATCACATATACAGTTGATAATTTATATAACGGCTATGAATCAAGATGACTCTTAGGTGCGTAGCTATTCTCTCTAGAACAGTAGATTTTTGGGAGTTTAGAAGAAGGTTGTTAAAAATTAATGAAGAATTTGGTAATCAGATTTGGGAAAATTACTTAGATAGGATTGTATTGATAATAATCACGTTCAATTGCTTGGTGCTCTGCCAATCTACAACTTCTTTCTCTACTCTTATCAACACTCAACATATCTTATTCTTTAAGCTACTTCAAGCTACTAACACATCAATCATATATGTTATACCAAACCTTCAATTAAGTAATATATTGTCCATATGAACGTGCATGAGGCTTACCAAGGGAGAATGATAGGGTGACCTTGACAAAAATCTTATAAAATTACTTTTTAATCTACTTTTTCATATATATATATATGACTAATAATTTGAGACTTGACCGTAAATTTGGTATGGTTAAGGGTGTAATATGAGTCTGTAGCCAATTTGAGTGAACTCCTCTACATACAATATGTGAGAATATTTGTCTCCGAAACTGCTTCTGATAATGTGTAGCTTGTCTATTATACTTCAACGACTTATGAAGTGTTACATGTACCTCTTTGGGATATTCCTTATCAAGGGAGAATGATAGGGTAACCTTGATGATTGACTTGTGACAGAAACATTGTTATTAATGTAAAATTCTTAGGAAAATTTAGCATGTATGACACCAACTATAACTTGTGTGCAAGGAGCAACACAAGCTAAAGTGAGTGTACTCATTAGCACCTATTAATCAAATGTATCATTTTTCCTTTTTTCTTTCTCATGTTAACTTTTTTTCCTTTTCTCTCGTCACATTGATCAACCCAATCCTAACCATCACCTAAGGTCCCAATCCCTCTTCTCTGACCCTCTGCTACCTTCAAAAGAATCACAACCTTAAACATTCTTTTCATTTTAAGTGTTACACGTCAGTTTTAGGTAGCTGATTTTATTAAAGCTGCCCCCCCCCCCCCCCAATTGAGCTATCCTCACACATTTTTTTTCCTATACTTTTTTTCACCCTCACTTATCTCTATCATTTTCCTGTGCAACAATCAATAAGGTACAGCGGTTTTAAATATAAGCTTTATGACTTAATCAGCTAATTCACATGCCAAGGCCATTAAAAGAGATAAAATATCTTTTCTTTAGGAACTAGGAAGTTTAATTTTTCATAAACAGCTGTTCCAAAATCTTCGGATTCCAATCAACACATCTTATAGAATTTTTCTCTCTTCATGGCCTTTTAGCTCATTTTACTCAACTGACTTGCCAAGGATCCCTCATCATTTCCCTCACTGGGAGTGCTGACACATACACTAAACTGCCTTGGTGATTTACTGTTTCAACCAAGGCAACTATACTGATTTGGTTAAATCTATTGCGGAGACTATATATTTGTGTTATGCAGTGTGTATAAGAAAGGGGTAGTATTGGATGTCCAGCATAATTAGCATAGCATGGACAGAATGCTAAGGAGCTAGCTCTATAAATAAAAAAATTTAGTGAGAGGGAAAGCATGTTGAATATTGTGATAAGTGACTTGTTTGTAGATTTGGGAGTGTCATTCCTCTCGAAAGATGGGCAAGGCTGTAATTTGCATTATTTCAGTCAAATATAGCTTGTTCTTCAATAATCATCCTTCTTACTTTTAGTCCATAATTGGTGCTTAATCTATGTAATTTCATAATGACATGATTATTGTTGAAGGAATCAAATACCGAATGGTAGAGTAGTGATAACATGATTTTTGAATCAAGAACCTGTGTTGGAACTTGGAAGGCAATGCGTCTTTCTCCACAGTTGATTTTACTTCTGCTATTTTATTCAAATCTCTGGGACTTGTATGGGTGGAAACTTCAGGGACCTCTATGGACATGACATCTTGCAGACTGAAGATTGAGAGGGTTTAGATATATATAGCTTAGACAATTTTTGAACTGGGATCTGACGATTCTGACCTGAAATTAAGTAGACATGATTTGTCTATTTGTGCAACTTCCAACCAGTTTTGCTGATCGCAAGATGCAAGCAAACTGAGAACTATAGATTTTACACTTTTGTCACCATTAAATCCGTATGATATTAACTAATGGATATATGACACTGTCATGTTCAGACACACCTGTCCTTACTTTAATATGGAAAGGATATAAGGATGGTCATCAATAGTTTGTTGCAACTGATTTAACTTCTGTTTGTTGTTATTGATTTTTGACCAGTTGCTCTGCGTAGGTCCAAAAATTGATGGGTTCAACACCTCTTGATCGTGCTAAATCAAATATGGCTCAGACTGGTCAGATTAGCCGGAATGCATTTTGTCCATGTGGTTCCAAAAAGAGATACAAAAGGTGCTTCTTCATCGACCATCACTTACACTTTTTTTTTTTTTTTTTCGAATTAAGATTCAACAGTCGGACTTCATTTACAAGAGTGTGACTATTTTTTGCATGAATTGTGGACGAGGATCCTTTATTGGGTTCAGAATTTCAGACCAGAGATACTGTAGTCCTACACAAGGCATGAGAAATCTATCCCTAAAGTCATATAGGTTTGGTCGTTTGGGAATTTCTTGTCCAAATAGGGGGGTCATTTTTGGGAGACAGGTGCATGAAAATATTCCAGCTATTGATGCTTTTAAGTGTTTATTTCAGGGAATAAAAATCATGTCAGATCATTAGAAATCAGATCAGATCATGAAGTTAAGATACATTTGTTACTTTCATATATAATTTCTAATCAAAAAAAATAAATTAAGTTTGATCTGAAAAGATAAGACAACATCAAATTAAAAGACAAAATCACATCAAAGCAGGTGAACTCAATGCCTGAGAGGCTGAGATGGGGATAGTTTTCCCAAGTCCTACACAGTAGATTTGGGATGAATCTCCCCTATACTATCACAGACTAAACTGGATGCACGGTTTCTTCATTGTTGAATTCATGTCACATGTTTTGAGAACAATTATATCTGTGGCCTTGCTTGCAAGCTGCAAGATTGCTGCAGAATTTTACGACTCCATAAACAATGTACTGAAAGTAATACCCGTGTTTAATTTATGGCTTTTGTGAAGGTGCTGTGGAAAAGACAAGTAGCTGGCTTACAGAGAGGATTATTCCAAAGATGCTCCATCAACTGATCATTGTGTTTGGAGGAAATAATTAGTACTCAACACAAATCACATGACTTGATCACTTTCTTGTTTCACTGCAATTAGGTATGTTCACATTCAGGACATGAGTTTCATGATAATTTCAGGATATGTCTAGAAAGGCTGTGCCTGAATTCCTGAAGTACTTGCTGTGCTCTGGGTTGAATAGTTGATGAATCCGAAGAGTTTTTTGAGAAAAAGTCTTTCTTGAAATTTTACTAGTAATTTTTTTAGTTGCCCAATGTTTCTCCATATTTATTAAATTTGTCAGATAAGAATTTTACTTGTTCTAGAGCTACCTCATTTTTTTTTGATTAGTTATTGCATTATATGATGAAGTTGCTCTTGATGGTATGGGAATTTTGAACTCCGGGCGTTGGAACTTCTGCATATGCAAAGAAAACTTGTATACTCGGTGCTATGGTGATGTTGGAGGAAAAACTTGACTACACATGTTGATTGTGTAATTCATAGAATAACTATTTTTTTTATCTCCAGGATAGATAATACAAGCATACCACAGTTCAGATGTTCAATTCAATTTGTTGAATTTGCAATTTCATATATTGTAATTTACTGTTGCGCAATATCTATTGTGCAATCAAATTATATCTTTAACAAGCATGGTATGACACTTTACTATTGAAGTTGTTAAAATATGCAATCGAAAATAATCGGGTAACTTTTTTTTTGGATTTTTTTGTAAATAACCACCCCTAAATGTACCCTGTGTTGAACTAACTACCTATTTTTTTTTAAATTAAAAAATACCACCCCTATTTTACAAAACCAGTAGGTTTCACCACCCTTCCTTTATTCCGACTTGTTTTCCGATTGAGGGCGCACGTGTTACTATCCTATTGGTTTAAAATAAGAAAATCAAATTAAAATTAAATCAAATTTTTTAAAAAAAATAAGGCAACCATCCCTTCCCCTTCTCCTGCCACCGGGACAACCAATCCCCGCCCAAACCAACCTCTTGCTGGACCACCCATATCAGCTAACGTCGTCCTCTCCCCCTCCCCATTCACCACCAGCGTCCAGCATAGCCTCCCCACCAACGCCTACTCTTCCCCCAACTGTCGGAAAATCCTAACTCAACCCGCCAGCCTCCACCCCGACCACCGCTTGAAACTCGCATCAGGCTGGTTGAACCTCGGAAGAAGCACTAATCGCTGTCCCCACCCCTCGCCTGAAACCCGTAACCCATCCCCGATCCCTCGCCTGAAATTCAAACTCTCTTGCCTGTAACCGAAACTCTAACCCACTATCCACCCCTGAAATCCCCTATTAGCCTGAAACTCCAACCCTCACCTAAAACCCTAACCCCGAAATTATCCTAAACCATGGAGGAGGGGTGGGTTCGAAATTGTTAAGGGGGAAAGGAAGGGGCCGGAAACAAGGACGAAAAAAGGAGGTGATGCCGGAAACAAAGACGGGGAAGGGAAGGGGTGATGGAGGTGGCAGGGCTGCCGCCTACATGAGGTGGCATGGATATGTTTTTATTTTAATATTAAAACCCTAACTCGAAAAAACTGGTATGGATGGTAAACCTATTGGTTTTGTAAAAAAGGGGTGGTATTTTTTAATTTTAAAAAAAATGGGTGGTTAGTTCAACACATGGTACATTTTGGGGTGATTATTTACAAAAAGTCCTTTTTTTTTTTTCTTCTACATCTACAAATCTAAGCAAAGGAAACAAAACCTAATGAATAAAAGGAACCATATATGTCTGCAAGCAATTACTTTCATGCACCTGCTGAATATCATTCCTGGGAACCTTATCCAATCTCCACACAGCAAGCAAGAAGGCACTTTACATTTTCTTGTATACGATAAAAGGTTGCTTTCAGATTAACTGGTATACCTTTCTGTATCTACAAAGACTAAGATACTAGACTAGTAAAGCTGAACTTCCAAATCGTTCCTGCAAGTCCAATGTATGGCCTGAAGACATGCTTGAGCTTCAGGTTGCAGGGCCGATTGATCATGGATAAACCCTCCTTGCCAACACAAATGAACCCTTGCGTCTAGATTGAGTAAATTTCCCTTCTTGTCAACTCTAATAGATCAACAATGTCATCGTCCCTTACTTAGAACTTGGACAAGCGTGATGAGGTTCTTAATTTGCCTACTAGTGATCTGAGATTGACTTCTAAATACTGGTCGACTATTTGGGGAAGTTTGACTGATGAAAGTGGCTACGAGTCGAAGAGGAGCTCAATAGCTTCAATTCGTTATCTAGTTGTTACATCTTCCCGTTGTTTCCAAGTACCATAGTTGGTCAATAAGAAGGATGCTAAATTCACAAAGATAAGCTATTCATCCTTCATGCTAAATTCACAAAGATGAGCTATTCATGCTAGATTCACAAAGATGAGCTATACATGCTTCATGCTTAACCAATTGTTACAAGTGTATGTAAATTGTTGTTATTGAAAACTCTATGATGACTTGCAAATGAGGGTGAGGAGTCCATTTGAAAATTATTAATTGAGTGGTTGAAAAGTTAAATTACATTTGAAAATTGAATTTAAATTTTGAATAAAAATTTAGAGGGGTTCATTAAATAAAGATACATCTTCAACCAATTAGAAAGGAGTGTATAAGATACCTTTGTACACTGAGTGTACATGTATCAGAGCATCTTCAATGGTAAGCTAATTGTTAAATTAGCTTGTCATGTCACATATGATTTTTTAGCTAATTCTCTTTGTGGCTATTTTGTACTCCAATGGTTAGCTACTAGCTTTTTTTTTTTTTTTTTTTTTTGACAGCAATTACAAAGGGAGTTATACCCCATAGATAGTAGTACCTACAGACAAACAATGAAAACAAGACATAAGCTTTATAATCTTATCAATCATTACTCTATTTTTATATGCCCCTGCATAATACCCCTGCAGCCATCTAGCAAGGTTTTTCTCCTTGCAGCAAATGTGTAAGTGCCATAGTTCCTTCCTGAGTGCGCAGCTTAATCCCCTGTGAACAGCAGCAAGAAGACCTGTGGTGGGATCACCGTGCTGTGAGTCAAAAATTTGGTTTTCATAGTCATCACTACTTCCCAATATGACCTCGTCTGTCTTCAGCACCCAGATCCATTTCTGCTCCCCTCTCCTTTTTTTCCTCTGAACCTCCAGCTTGACAGCCTTGCAAATGCTCCTACCAGCCACAAGCATCTCACCAGTACATCGTTGCTGATCAATCCTGCAAAAAGATTCAAAACCCGGGGGTCTGTCTTTACTTTGAACATCAGCAGTATTGCTGCAACCAAACTTGGTTACATCCATTTTGGCAGTCTGAATAATTCTGTTTTCCATTTGCTTGATGACAGACAAGGGGTTGGGCTTAGTATCCTTAAAAAATTTTTGGTTTCTAGCTTCCCAAATACCATCAAGCCCAGCTAGAAAAATCAGGTAGCTTCTCTCAGATTCCTCATCCTTCCTACTAAGCATTCTTTGCCAGTTTTGAATCCATTCAGCAATCGGAATGTTCTGCTGTAAAGCCACATTGATGCCTAGTTGACAACCTTTCCACACGTGACTAGCAAAGGAGCAGTCCCTAAAAAGATGCTCCAAAGTTTCAATAGCCGAACTGTGCTGATCCTCACTGTCGAGACATAAGACACAGGTGTGCTTGTCTCCCAAACCCCTTCTCTTCCTTTCACTACCAACAGGTAAAGCATTTTGGTAAACTTTCCACAAGAAAATCTTCTGCTTGAGAGATCCTGCGTGCTTCCAAAATTTATCCCAATTTATATTCCTCGGCTTTCTGGGATTTTGGCTTGAAATTGGTTTTGAATTTGACTCGAAAATCATGCTGTAACCACTCTTAACAGTATAGACCCCCCTCTTACACCCTTTCCAACTAACAGTATCTTCAAACCCCGAGTCCATCAGAGAGATATTTTGGATTTTGGTTACTGTCTCGTCTGTGAAAAGAAGGTTACATTTGGCTAAATCCCAATTCCCATTTTCATCTCTAAGGCTGCGAATACACTCAGTAACATTAGTGACCGGACTCTTCCAATTAGGTGGCTGTCCGTTTATCCAGGGATGGTGAATTTTGGCTTGGCACCCATCCCCTAAAGACCACACACACCCAATTTTAAGAAGTTGCAGACCCCATTTCACCCCATTCCAACCCCAAGAGCCATTATTCTTCCTTTCCCAAGCACCATCAAAGAGAGTGGAGTGTTGAATTCCATAACTTGAGCTGAACACCCTGCTAATAAGGGAGTCTGTGTCCTGTATGATGCGCCACCCTTGCTTAGCAAGCAAGGCTTGGTTGAAATACCGAGCATCCAAAATACCTAACCCCCCTTTTTCTCTAGTCTGAGTTAGATGAGTCCAACTTCTCCAGTAAACTCCCTTACCCAATTTACGGCCTAACCACCAGAATTTAGCAATTATACTATTGATCTTTTTTAAAATGCTGACAGGGCATTTGAAGACAGATAGAACATAGGTGCCCAGACTGGATAAGACTGATTTAATGAGGGTCAGCCTACCAGCATGGGAAAGAAAAAGCGAGTTCCAGGCATTTAATCTCTCCTTTACCCTATCCACCAGACTGCCAAAAATTTGCTGTTTGCTAACACCAAAATCTGCTGGAATACCAAGGTATTTGCCAAACTTCCTATTCTTATTAATCCCAAGGATGTTGCTGTAAATGTTGACCTCTGTATCACTTAAATTAGGACTTGAAACCAAGACAGATTTCTCTTGGTTTATAACCTGACCTGATGCCCTGCAATAGGTATCCAGTACTGCTCTCAAGGTCTTGGCATTACTCTCTTCCCCTTTTAAGAAAAAAACCGAATCATCTGCAAAGAAAAGATGACTAATCTTTGGAGCATTGTTAGTCGTCCTGATCCCAACAATATTACCTTCCTTTTCTTGTTGGGAGAGCAAACCAGACAGTCCTTCCATGCAAAGAATAAACAGGTACGGGGAAAGAGGGTCCCCTTGACGAAGGCCACACTTAGGCAAAAACTTTTCCTTTGGTGAACCATTGATAATAACAGAGAAAGTAACTGACCTAACACAATTCATAATTGTTCTGATCATTAAGTCAGGTAGTCTAAACTTTTGTAGGACATTCTCAAGAAAGTCCCATCTAATCCGATCATAAGCCTTGCTCATGTCCGTTTTGATTGCTAGTTTGCCTTTCACCCCCTTTTTTTTCTTTCTAATGCTTTCTAACAATTCATGAGCGATTAGAATATTATCAGAAATAACCCTCCCCGGGATGAAAGCATTTTGGAAACTACCAACCAAATCATTTAGAGCTCTTCTCAGTCTGTTAGTAATACACTTAGAGATAATTTTATAAGTGACATTACAGAGCCCAATTGGTCTTAGCTTATCCATTGATTCGGGATTATCACACTTGGGAATCAAGGCTATATTAGTGTGATTAAATTCTTTCAAAATATTACCTGTCTTGAGAGAAGATTGAACAGCTTCAAAAACATCATCCTCCAGCCAACTCCAGTTCTTTTGGTAAAACCCAGCCGGAACACCATCAGGACCTGGCGCCTTCCATGGCTTCATAGCAAAAAGAGCGTTCTTAATTTCCCTCCTCGAATATGGTTGTGAAAGTAAGTCACGCTGATCCTCTGTCAGGTATCTGGTGATACCTGCAGTACCCTTTTCTATTTCAGTATTTCTATCACTTCGGGAGATCACTTCACTCCCTCCGTAGATTCCTTTGAAATAATCCGTAGCTATCTTGGCAATTGTATCCTCATCGTATGCCCAGTTACCTTGTTCATCTTGGATCGCGTCTAGCTTATTCCTTGCTTTCCTTCCTTTAACAAAATTAAAAAAGAATCTTGAGCAGGTATCTCCAGCATAATTCCAGTTGATTTTTGCTCTTTGTCTCCAATAAGTCGCAATATTAGCTGAGTATTCTTCCAAACGCGAGCTGATTTCTCTAAATTCTGCCTCACCCCCGCCATTCTCCATGTTTAATTGTGCTTCTAACAGATCCTTCTCAAATTTATCCCAATCCCCCTTCCATTCCTCACGTTTGTTAAGAGTCCATTTTTTAATTTCTAGCTTTGCTCTCTGAGCTTTCCTAGCCAATCTGTACATTGGGGAACCATTCTGGTTAGAACACCAACCAGCCTGTGCAGCGTCAATGCACTCTTTGTAGTCAAGACTCCATTGATCAATTTTATAAGTTCTATTCTTTTTCTTAATCACCGAAGTAGTATGAAAAAAAATTGGAGCATGATCTGAGATTTGTATGGGTTTGTGAATTATGTGCGCATGTGGAAACATAGTCAGCCAAGTAGTATTTGCATAACCTTTGTCTAAGCGTTCTAAGACAAGGGCATCCCCTTCTCTACCATTAGACCACGTAAATTTTGGTCCCTCATACACTATATCATGCAAGTTGTTTGAGCATTTCCAATCATTAAAATCATTTACACCCCTAATTGGAATGGTCGAATTGCTCAATTTGTCAAGTTGAGAGTCAATTTGATTAAAGTCTCCTACTAGTGAAATTGGTAAATTGAGGTTTGGATTTGCCCAATGAGTAAGACAATTCCACACTTCCTTCCTATGAGAATTGCTAGGTTCTCCATACACCAAAATCAATCTCCACATTCCATTAGTACGATCATTGACATCAACAACAAGGAAATTGACACAAATAAAAACAACATTAAATAAATTCCTATCCTTCCAACCTAGCCATAAACCCCCACTTTTACCTTTCGGATTAACCCCTTTATAATAATTAAATCCTAAGCTTCTTAACCGATTAAACACCAAATCCGAATTACTTTTGGTTTCCGAGAGAAAGACAAAATCCGGCTCAAAGGTCCCAACATATCTTTTAAGGATGGGAATAATCGGGGTTGTTGGGCATTTGATCCCCCGACAATTCCAAATTAACCCGATCACTGCGCTGGAGGTGGTTGATTTGGGTCAACCACCGCAAGCCCATTGCCTTCGTAAGTTAGGATTAGGTTGGTTTCAAAACCAAAGGAAGAACTTGGCCCAGGCCCAAAGTTGTGGGAAGAAGACGGCCCTTCTGCTTGAGTACCTTCAGTACACACATTCTTCCCCTTTTTCCTTTTCCTTGTTAAGTGAGAATCAGCATCATCCTCTTCATCTTCTATAAATTGGAGTGAGACGAGATCTAGGTCTGAGATAGCTTTTCTCTTTAGAGGGAAATTTTCTTGCTTGTAACGCCTCTTATTCTTTCCTTTCCTAAATCGTCTGCGCCGCTCCAACCTCCCTCTACGATCTTTCTCCCCCCATCTTGTAAAGATTACAGCACTATCCGACATTGTCTCCGTTGGTTGGCTTCTATCAGCTTCCTTAGAAGCATCAATCTCAATTGATAACTTTTCAATTCGAGGTTGCAGTTGTGCTTGTGGAATTACCAGAGCTTCGACGCTGTTTTCTTCTGGTAATTCTTCTTCAGCAAAATCAATTTGTTGCTCCCCTAACCATGGACTCATCGGATCTTCAGGGATTTGCCCCACTTGAAAAGCCGCGTTTTCATCATTTCCTTGATAGTCCATGGGATCAGAGATCGGTGAGTCTGGCTCCCTTATTTCTACCGCCCTTGGTTGATTATTTGAGTCAAATTCAATGAAAAACCGTTGATTGTAACCCGCATTATCAATTCTTCTTCCAGCAATGTCATCGTTTAGTTCAAAACGAGATTGGATTGCTGAACTCATAAGTAGATCGAAACGCAAACTCTCTATATCGGGCCCATATCTAGGTACCCCATCTTGTGTTGCCCTGTTCCCAGCAGCTTCATAAAATTGGTTATCATTTGAGGATGGATTTTCGACTGAGTTTTGGCCTGCTGCAGCTGCGTTTGAGTAGGGGTCTTCTACACCTTCCCTGATGTGTGTCTCCCCCTCCGCCACAGCACTTGTAACATTAGCAATGTTAGCAGGATGATCCGCATTTCCCAGATCCACCCCCTGTCCTTCAGTATCCATACCCTCCCCTGTATCATCCCCTGTATCTTGCTGTGGTTGGGAATGAAACTCACTGGTTGAGTTTACTACAGGACCCCGGAAAGGCACCTCTCCATTAGAGAACCTTGACCCTGGATTAATTGTTCTTCCCCCATTTTGAATGCCCAAATCAAAATCTACCATTATATCCGAAGCTCTGAAATTCGGGGAAGGTGGTTGGTTTAGTTCATCTCCAAAAACTTCTCTTGGGGTTATTGTGCGCTCAGAAGCAGGTGTAGCACGAAGGTCAAGGTTGAACATAGAAAATCCATCCTCAGATTCAAGGGTTGGGATGCCCCTTGTTTGATATTGCATCATCAAGTGATTAACATCCTGTTGAATTAAGTCCTCGTGTCTCCTACATCTACTAGATTTATGGCCAATTCTACCACATCTTACGCAATATTTAAAAAGATTTTCGTACCTTAGTTGGATCCATATGACAGCATCGTCATCCAGCTTGAGAAAGAATCCTGGTATCAGGGGCTCACCAAGATTCAGCAGTACTTCAATCCGTAGGTAATCGTTCCTAGGAACAAATTGTGGCTCAAAATCAATCTGGAAAGGCCATCCTAGCAGCTCTCCTACTGTCTCTGCCATGTGCGAGTTGAGGTACTCACATGGGAGACCACATATTCGCACCCAAAACTTCGCTTTCCTGAAACGGACAGTGTGTGGAACTTGGTTTGGCCACCATGGCGCGAAAACCATAAGAGCACCATCAAAACAAGCTTTTGTTTTTGACAGCAAGTCTCTTTTGTCTTCATCATTAGTACACTTAAAGACATAGAGATCATTCATCTTAAAAACATCAATGTAGCCCCTTAATCTCCATCTTGAGTTGATAAAGTCACGAATGGAAGCAGGACTCAGGGTACGATAGTCCATTAGATACCCATACACACATTTCTGCCAAAATGCCCTGCTTCCATCCACTCTATAAGGTTCCAGTTCAGCTAAAGCAGCTGTTCTGTTAATGTTTCTAGCATAATTGCTACGATCAGTCATGATGAGAAATTGAGTAAAGTAAGAGAAGGATGAGAATTAGTTTGAACAGAGGAGAAGAGACAGAAAAGCAGTGCTAAAGAAAAAATAGGTGAAGAGAAATAAATAGTAGCCACCAAGACAAGGAGGCGTTTCATATTTTCTGCCTCGTTGCTGGTGTAAAGGCATGCAGATTAGCCTTGGATAAAGAGAATTACCGCCGTAATTAATTGGTGATTTAGATAACCAAAAAGATTTCTTAGCAGTCCAAATCTGTTAATAGTGAACACCGTTAAGAGGAAATGAGGGAACTGAGAGGAGAATGCTATTAACAGAGGATAACAAAAGTAACAGAGCAAAGAAAAATAGACTTTCCGTTAGAATCACAATGATTGAGAGATCAAAAGTAATTGGCCTTTCTAAGGGGCACCATGCAAAGAAGCCAAGTGGCAGCCCAGGGAAAGGAAGCAGAAAGGCAAGCAAACCTCTAGCACAATTAACCCAAAGAAATAATGATTAAAGTGGGGTGGGAAAACTAGGCAGAGGAAAATAACCACCACTACAAAACACCCTTTAAGGGCCAGCTCTATTTCTAGAGTGAGAAGCTCTCTATTTCTAGAGAGAGAAAGAAAATTTTGATACAAAGTATCCTATAAATGAAGTCGATTGTTAGCTTGTTAATTAAATAATTTTGATTTTCTCAATTAGCTTTATAAATTTAATTATTTTAATATGTTAATCTCCAAAAATTTTGAAATTTTTTTTCTCAAGCAAATTAGCTTGCCCGGCCAAGCTAATTGTAATTTCTAGCTCCAGTAGTCAAGCTAGTAGTTAGAGAGTTTTGAAATTTTCAAGCAAATCCCTAACTATAACCATTGGAGTTGCTCTCATCTCTTAAATTTTGTTGGTGATTTTTAACAACCCTTAAAATTTACAAAAACATTGAACTCTAATTGGCTTATTTGGTTATTGATAATAAATGGTGGTAATGGTAATGATTTTACAAGTAACTTTATAAAGAAGATTTCATGCCAATGCCCATGGTAATGTTAATCCTTCCTTAAATACCTCAATTTCTTCGCAAATTTTCATTATTGTATCATTTACTACTGTTTTAGAAGTAGTTGTGGTAATGAAATATTGTGAACAAAAACATATGTTTGTAGGTGTTCTATTAATATGATAATGACCATAGGATAACTTTGCAAAATTACTTACAAATTCATTACCATTCCAACAATTTATGACCGCTTATCAAACGTGTTGTAAGCAACATATTTAATTCTATTAGAATACAAGCTACTAGGGAAAAAGTGGGGAGAACTTTGTAGACAAGAATTCTATTTCTTAGTGACATATGACATATCTTATGTTGATGTAATCGCCTAATTTGACTAAAATTTGACTTTAATTAGGGTATCAAATGAGTGTTTTTATTGGATTTGTTCAATGGTGTATTTTAAAAAACAAATTTCATAATTTTAACAACTATGAAACTAATCATATGATTAAAAAATAGTTTAAAAAAAAAACTAATCATATGAATTATGAAAAAACAAAAATAAATATACTTGGTCTGATCTTAACTTTTCTAATCAAAGTCTTAAATATCAACCTATTTTCGCTCTCAATCTTTTCACTTTCTCTCTATTCATAGAAAAAACCCCCAAATCAATTTTGCCCTATTTCTATCTTTTCTAATCTCAATTACTCTCACTCACCTGCATATTTGATTTTCTGATCGATCAATTTGCTAATTCACTTCATTCGAGGTGCGATTCCAACAATCAATTTGTTAATTCATCTGCTCCTTTTCTTTAATTCCAGTATCTTAAACCCTAATTCACAATTCCAAACACGTTTCGTCGATAAATTCCCCCAAATTCGTTAGTTTTGTTGCAATGGATCTGGAAACTGAGAATCGAATAGCAGCAATTTTATTGAAAGAAGCTGCAGAAATTCGGCGGCAAGCTCAGCAAGATGGTGCGCTTGCTTATCTTCGCAACCCTACTGTTCGAGGTCGCCCTAATTCTCGTTTTCTTACTGCCACCGTTCGCGGTATACAACAAGGTATAAATTTTCTCTTTCTCTCTCTTCTTTTTGTTTTCATCAATGAAGAATGATCAGTGAAATTGCTATCTGTTACAGTTGATTGTATTTTATTTTAACAATTTGATATGTTTGGAAAATTGGGTTATTGTGTTAATTTTGATTGTGCTATTAACTTAACTTTGTATTGGTTATGTAAATAATGCTTGCGATCCGATTATTGATTTTTCGGATGGAATTCCTGTTGTTGTCACTTTATTCACTACACAACCTAGGAAAAGAAAAGAAATGGTAATTTACAGCTTGCTATTGGGTTAATATGGGTTGATGCTGCCACTACGTGCTTAGGAGTGCTTCGAGGTTCAAGATGGCCTTGAAATTATCATTTAGGATGCTTTTAGTGTGATCGGAGGTTACATAAGGGAATGAAATTGAATCGGAGAGGGAATATTCACTACTTTTATGGATGTGGTATTGCAATGGAATGACATTAAATTAAATTAGAAGAGTGGGGAGGGAGGTTGAGAAGGGTTGTATGATGTATTACCAACTTACCATGTAATCAAGGAGGGTAATAGATGGATGGAATCAGTTATTCTCTGAAATTGTTACTATACCACTCAAACGAAACACTTATAATGGA
Source organism: Chenopodium album (assembly GCF_948465745.1). Lineage (NCBI taxonomy): Eukaryota > Viridiplantae > Streptophyta > Magnoliopsida > Caryophyllales > Amaranthaceae > Chenopodium > Chenopodium album. The sequence goes on from NC_137846.1 coordinate 10,693,868, forward strand.
TATAATTTAGTAATTCCGTTGCTAAATTTTTATAATCTGCGTACCAAACGTTCGTCAACTTTGTCACTCTGACCAATATGGTCACATAAATAACATCCGCTGTGACCAACATTAATACTTGTGTCTTGTTTGCCTTCAACTCATTGTCATTTGATGCATTTGCCGTCACACCCTACAACATTCCTCCTCCTTTTAAAGTAGTTTCATTTATTGCTATTCTCTTGTGATAGGATTTCATATTGTTGCATAATAGCTGAGTATATTAGTCTCTGATGTCGGTGCTTGATTTATCTCACTTATGCCCGTATGGCCATAATGTCATACTTCTACTCCTATCTTGGATGGATTTTACTGCTAATGTATCATTAAACGATTGGAAAATCTGAGAGATTCAAAAGTTTCTTATTGGGTTCAAGCAATCAGTGTTACTTTATTATGCTCTTGAGTTTTGTTTGTCTCTTCTTTGGATCATAGATTAGAAATTTGTTTGGTTCAGTGCACTTGAAGGGTCCATGTTTAATCAATAACATAATAATAAAAAAGACACTAGGAATGACATATGGCATTTCTTGGTGCTGTTTTTTTCCCTCCAACATTCTTTCTTTCTTTCCTTTTTTTATTTTTTTAATAAATAAATTTAAACTTAAGTCTATAATTTCAATATGCTTTGATTAATATATTTCATTCCTAATATAAATTAATCTTTATATACATATAGTAAGTCTATAATTTCAATTTTTTTGACATAAATATTATATACATGTGTATATCACTACAGGAAATATTACAATGATACTATGTCGTTTAGTCATTGCTATATTTTTACTATAGCTATTACCATGCAATGTAGTATTAATTAGTCATTGTGTTAATTTTACTATGCGTGTAATGGTCATCACTATGATGTAATTACAATAAATTTTATTTAGAATAATATCATGCACAATTTTGTCACTGAAAATTATCCTTCCTTATTCTAACTAAGACCACTACACGTATTAATACATTATATATAGTAGCTAGAAGTCTAGAACTAGAATATCATTTACATTAACTTAACCAAATCAATATTCTTTATCAAAAAAATCACTGCACGCATATAATTTAAAAATATCATGCACAATTTTGTGATTGAAATATTTCCTTCCTTACTTTAAATAAGATCATTTTTTCATTATTGTAGTAGTTAGAATATTCTTTACAATAACTAAATCAAATATGTATTCTTTACTGTATTAAAAAAGAAATCAAAGCAAAATTGAGTTACTTGCGCAATTATACTATTTTTGGTAAATTAACCATGATATGAAAGACCTCCCCACTCTCAAAACTACACATAATTCATTATACGACTATCTTATTAAATATTTCGTCTTATATGATTTTTATACTACTAAACTGAAATAACCCAATTTTTTTTTTTATTATAATTGAATAACACTATTTAAATATATGAATACATGCATATTGGAGCCACAAACACTCTTAATTTCACTAAAATTAAAGGTTGGTATCCCAGCTAAGCTACTTAGAAATTAAGAGTGATTATGGGCGTCAACATTTGATATATTTTTTGTATTTATACCACTCCATAAGGTTTTGATGAATGAACTTGACAAGGATTAGATTTGTGGACTATTTGTCAGAGAGTCCTTATTAGTATCATACACATTTTTTTAAATCGAACATATTGCTATCTCTAATTTATATTGTTACACTAGCGATTAAATTTATTCTTAACCTGGTGATTAAATTTGTTCTTTTACTTCAAACATTGACAACTGATGATGAATGTGAATCAGACAAATGTATTTTTTTTACTAGACATCATTTGGAGTTACTGAGTTGGGTTAGACGTAGTTGACATCATTTTATGTCGTGGACTCTAAGTCTATTTTACTTAAAATACTCAATGAAATAAATTAGATGAATGAAAAATAATAATAGTAAAACGATTAGTGATTAACTACCTTTGTTCATCATTCTACTTTATTTATATTTTTATTCAATTTAATTATTTTATTTATTACGTTTTGTTATTCATAAATTAAATAGGTCTCCGATAATTTGTTCCATATCTTTGATAAATTTTAATCATATTTTGTTTGTTATATATAATTGGGTTATTAATGTATAAGTTGTTTAATTTTGGACTTACCGTGCGTGGCACGGGTTCTAAACTAATTTGTAAATATGAATATGCTTACATCTTTCTGTAGCTGAGAAATTTGTTATAGTTCCCTTTGTCATGAATATTTGTAGATAGATTTAACTATTAGATAACCATTTGTTTACATATTCAATCGACGGCTT